>NC_047085.1:154318196-154938196 GCF_902459505.1 Geotrypetes seraphini
ACATTGGGCAGGTTTCAGCATATTGTCTACGATGACACCCAGATCTTTTTCTTGAGTGCTGACCCCCAAGGTGGACCCTAGCATCCGATAACCAGTGGCATACCTAGCATATGTGACACCTGGGGCCCATCATTTTTTGACCCCCCATCTACATCAAAAATATGATTTTTAGTAACAATCCACATATCGCACAACAAGAGTGTACCTAGGAAAAGGCAGCATCTTAAACACTGCAGTGAGCACTAGAACACCAACACATACATTGTAAAATTAAAGAAGCAAGATCCCGCACAGTCAATTGATCCTGCACAGTCAATGCCAACTGAAAACTATGTCCTTTTCATACACACAGAACAGAGATACACCCTCGCCCAATATGGAATAATCAACAAACTAAAAATAGAAATATGTAGACAAAAGTTAAACTGAACCGCCAAGAAACCAGACTCTGCATACAATGCAACACCACAACACCACAAAAACAGTGACCCATGTCCCCTAATACTGTGCAAAATATAAAGACAGTAGATGTAAATTTGAAAAAACTGATACACTTTACAAATTAACAAATAAAAATAAAACAAATAATGAGAAATAAGAAAATACCATTTATTTCAATTAGCTTTCAGAGGCCAAATCTCTCTTCAGAATAGTACAGTATACTGCTGTTATGGTATCCTATCCTGAGGAAAGGGGTTTAGTCCAAAAAAATTGCCTTATTTCCATTTCCTATTTATAAACTTTTATCAATACAGTTACAATACTACTTGATTCTAAGTAAAGCAACAAAAAAATCTTTCTATCTTTTGTCGTTTCTGCTTTAATCATCTTCTCTTTGCTCTCTTCTTTCTATACAGCGTTTGTCCTCTCTCTCTTCCATGCAACATCTGCCCTCTCTTTGCCCCTTCCACCCATTTTCTGCCCTCTCTCTCTATCACTTCCATCTACTGCCCACACTCTCTCTGCCCCTTCCATCTAGAAACATAGAAACATAGAAAAAGACGGCAGAAAAGGGCTATAGCCCACCAAGTCTGCCCATTCCAAATACTGTCCACCCTATCTCTCTTCCATATGGCATCTTCCCTCTTTCTATGTCCCTTCAATAAACTGTATATCTTGGGTCCCTTCTCTCCTTTGCACATGATTCATTTCAGCTTCACCCCCTCTCCATTTTTCTGTCTCCACCCCCTCCCCTATGCTTTGGCATCTCTCTCTTTCTCTTCTCCTTTCCTTTCTTCCTTCCTTCCCACTCCACACCATAGTGTGGTATCTCTATCTCCTTCTCTTCCCTCATGCCATAGCATCTCTCCCTCCCCCTCCATGGTCTGGTATCTTTCCTTTCCCTCCCTCCCATGGACTTGGCATCTCGGGTTCCTCTCCCTTGTCTTCCTTCTCCCTCCTTCCCTCTCTCTCCCCAATTGGGTGCTGCAGCAGCAGCATTTCTCTCCCCCTTCCCTGTGCAGCAGCAGCATTTCTCCCCCCTTTCCCTATGCAGCAGCAGCATTTCTCTCCCCTTTGCCTGTGCAGCATTTCTCCCCCCCTTCCCTGTGCAGCAGCAGCATGTCGCATGTCTCTCCCCCTTGCCTTTGCAGCATTTCTCCCCCATTCCTGTGCAGTATTTCTACCCTCCCCCCTTCCCCTGAGCAACATGTCTAGCCAGTTCTCCTGCTGAAAGCTGCGAGGGTCTACACCTCACCAATCTGCGGCTGCGTCAGAAGCCTTCTCTCTGACATCGTGACATCAGAGAGAACGCTTCCGACGCAGCCGCGGATCACGCAAGGAGCGGACACCCAGGGCTTTCAGCAGGGGAGCCGGCCAGAAGCTGAGCAACGCCAGTGAGCACCTGCGGACACCCCTGTTTACTGCCGCTGCTGCTGGTTAAGGAAAGGCAGCAGTGGCAGAATAGGGAGGGTGGCCAGCTGTGCACCCCCTAACCCTAACCCCCCTCCCCGTGGTACGCCACTGCCGATAACTATGATTTGGATTATTCTTTCCAATGTGCACCACTTTGCATTTGTCCACAAGACAGTTCATTGCTGATAAAGCACAGTTACTTACCGTAACAGGTGTTATCCAAGGACAGAGGCAGATATTCTCACATGGGTGACGTCATCCACGGAGCCCAGTATGAACAGTGGTAAAAGTGTACTTGCACTTTAAGTTTTCAGAAACTTCGTGACTGCCTGCACCACGCATGCGCAAGTGCCTTCTCAACTGACACCGGTTCGCGGTACCTCAGTTCCATAAGCAAGCTAAGAAGCCGACCAGGGGAGGTGGAAGGGATATGAGAATATCTGCCTGCTGTCCCAAGATAACATGTTACAGTAAGTAACTGTGCTTTATCATAGGACAAACTGGCAGCATATTCTCACATGTGGGACTCTCTAGCTTACTGTAATGGGATAGAGGGAGAGTTAGCCATTAAGAGGAAAATAAATTCTGTAATACTGTTTAACCGAAACGACCATCTCATCTGGAATAGGATTCTAGACAATAGTGAGATATGAATGTATGAACTGAGGACCAAGTAGCTGCTTTGCAAATTTCACCAATGGGAGTGGAAAGTAAGAAAGCTACTGATGCTGCCATAGCTTGGACCTTCTGTGCTGTAATGCATCCCTCAAGCTACAGGCCAGCCCGAGCATAGCAGAAGGAAATACAGGCCGCTAACTATGTGAAAATAGTTCGCTTAGTGACAAATAGGCCCAATCTGTTAGGATCAAAAGAGATGAACAGCTGAGGTGAAGTCCTGTGTGGTTTAGTCCTCTGTATGTAGTAAGCCAAGGCATGCTTACAGTCCAAAGTGTGTAGAGCTGTTTCTCTAAGATGAGAATGAGACTTTGGGAAGAAAACTGGAAGCAAAATAGAGTGAGGTGAAATTCTGTGACTATCTTTGGGAGGAATTTAGGATGTGTCCTGAGAATCACGTTGTCATAATGAAATACTGTGAATGGTGGGTCAGAGACCAATGCTTGAAATTCACTTACTCGATGAGCGGAAGTGATAGAGATCAAAAAGACCACTTTCCAAATTAGAAACGTAAAATGAGTAGATGCTAGTGGTTCATAAAAGTGGCTTCATCAGTCTGGCTAAGACTATTTTAAGATCCTAGACAACTGGAGGCAGCTTGAGCGGAAGTTTAAGAACATAAGAATTGCCACTGCTGGGCCAGACCAGTGATCCATCCTGCCCAACAGTTCGCTCAAGCGGCGGCACTCAGGTCAAAGACCAGTGCTCTAAATGAGTCCAGCCTCACCTGCGTACGTTCCAATTCAGCAGGAACTTGTCCAACTTTGTCTTGAAACCCTGGAGGGTGTTTTCCCCTATAACAGACTCTGGAAGAGCGTTCCAGTTTTACACCACTCTGTGGGTGAAGAAGAATTTCCTTACGTTTGTACGAAATCTATCCCCTTTCAACTTTAGAGAGTGCCCTCTTGTTCTCCCTACCTTGGAGAGGGTGAACAGTCTGTCTTTATCTACTAAGTCTATTCCCTTCAGTATCTTGAACGCTTCAATCATGTCCCTTCTCAGTCTCCTCTTTTCAAGGGAGAAGAGGCCCAGTTTCTCCAATCCCTCACTGTACGGCAACTCCTTCAGCCCCTTAACCATTTTAGTCGCTCTTCTCTGGACTCTTTCGAGTAGTACCGTGTCAAGTTTCAAGTTTATTATCTTTTTAATATACTGACCATCAATAGGTACCTGGCCGGTTAACAATAAAATTTTAAAAGAGAGAAAAAAGTCATAAATATTTAAAGATGATATGAGTGAACATCAAAAACATTAACTGGACAGACATGAAAGTGAGGGTGAAAGGGAAAGGAGGGGAAAAGTTACATGTTTTGAGAAGAGAAGGAGAAAGTGGGAGTGGGGTAAAACATATTGGGTGGGGGTCACTTTTTTAAAGCGATTGGTTAAATAAGAGAGGAACAGAAGAGTGAAGGAGAGAGAAAAGAAAGAGAGAAGAGGAAGAAAAGAAGAAAAAAGTAAAAAAAAAAAAAAAGATAGCTCTAAGCACAGGCGAAAGCGTCACGGAATAAAAAAGTCTTCAGGCTAATCTTGAATTTATCTAGATGTTGTTCATTTCGGAGTTGTTGTGGCAGGGCATTCCACAGCGTTGGGGTGACTACTGCAAAATTTATTTTCCGGGTGTAATAGAAATCTTTTATGGAAGGGATTCGTAAGAGTTTTTGATCTGTTGACCTCAGAGTATGTGAGGAGCATTGAGGAATGAGAACCTTATCAAGATATAAAGACTGGTGTGAGAGTTTTATTTTGAAGGTAAGCAAGATGATTTTATAGGTGATACAATGTGTGATAGGGAGCCAATGTGCCTCTTTCAGAAGCGGGGTAACATGATCATATTTGCCTATTTTGTAAATGAGTTTTATTGCTGTATTTTGTATTAATTGTAGGCGTCGGATTTCTTTTTGGGGGAGGCCGTTATAAAGAGAGTTGCAGTAATCTAAGTGGGAAATGACTAAGGAATGAACCAAAATTTTGATTGCATCTGTCCCTAGAATCGAAGTTAATGAACGAATAAGACGAAGTTTGAAGAAACAGATTTTAACAACCGAACTGATGTGATCATGGAATGTGAGATCCTTATCGATAATGACTCCTTCTTCGTGTATGGCGACTAGTGCTGGACACAGTACTCCAGGTGGGGGCATACCATGGCCTGGTACAGCAGCATGATAACCTTCTCTGATCTGTTTGTGATCCCCTTCTTAATCATTCCTAGCATTCTGTTCGCCCTTTTCACCACCGCCGCACATTGCGCAGATGGCTTCATCGACTTGTCGATCAGAACTCCCAAGTCTCTTTCCTGGGAGGTCTCCCTGGACATCCTGTATTCGTGCATGAGATTTTTGTTACCGACATGCATCACTTTACACTTATCTACATTGAATTTCATTTGCCATGTCGATGCCCATTTCTCAAGCGAATAAGTGGCCAGAGGTTTATTTTTGACAGGAACATGGAAAGCACTAATAGGTGAACTCTGACCGAAATAGTTTTTAGTCCAGAATTGGATAAACGGAGAAGATAATTCAACACTGAAGGAAGAAAAGAGGAGGAAGCATTTTGGTCATGGAAATTATACCATGAATTGAAGCGTGTCACATTGTTGAGTAGAAAGTTTTCTGGAAGCAGCTATAACGGCTTGTACTGAATCAGAAAGATTAAAATCTGTTGACGTCAGACCAAGAGATACCAAGCTGTTAGGTGCAGAGATTGCAGATTGGGCTGTAAAAGAGATCCTCGTCTCTGGATGAGCAGAGATGGAAAGATCTGTATAGGAATTGGATCCTTGGTTTTCAAGGACCAAGACTGTCTGGGCCACCGAAGAACTATCAGGATCGTGGTGGCTGATTCACACTTGAGCTTGATCAAAGTCTTGAGAATGAGAGGGGATTGGCGGAAATGCATAGAGGAACTTGTTCATCCAATCCAGAAGAAAGGCAGAAAGACATCTGTTTTGAGATAACGAGAGCAGAATTGAGGCAATGTCTGGTGCAGAAATGAGGCAATTTGTAGTTATGGGGAGACACAAAAAGGTCTATCTGAGGAGTCCCCCGGAGTGAGTAGATGTGGTGTAAGTTTGGAGTTGAAAATCCACTCATGTGGTCGAAGAAATCTGCTGAGCTCATTTGCTAGAGTATTCTGTTTCCCTTGAACATATATGGCTTCGAGGAATATCTTTTGAGGAATTGCCAAGTTCCAAATGTGCTTGGCTTCTTGACTAGAGAGTTGCGTGGGGACAGAAATCCCACCCATCCCTGCCTGTCCCCGCCAGGATCCTCTCCGTCCCCACCCATCCCCGCCAGGATCCTCTCCGCCCCCACTCGTCCCCATGAGGATCCTCTCTGTCCCCACCCATCCCCGCAAGGAATTACCTCCTCCCCGCCCATCCCCATAAAAAGCAGCAATTACTTCTGACAGGATCATCAATTCCACAGTTTCTTTTGTGTTTGCGCTGCTGTTTTCCAGAATCTCTTTAGTGGAACCCTTTTCTTGTTTTCTGTTCAGGTAATTAACTTATAAACCCCCTCTTTTACTAAGGCTGACATGTCCATTATATTATATGGACGAACTCTACTTCCAAAGCCTTCCATCCCCTTGGGAGTCCCATTGGCTAGAGGGGGGTCCCCGTGGGAGTCCTGTGGGTTAAACAAGGAGGTTAGAACAAGAAGGACTTGGTTGGAAAGAATCTTGAAAGGTTTTAAGAGCATTCTGAATTGCTTGCAGCTCTAAGAGGTTGATGTGGAATGTCTTTTTATGAGCAAACCATTGACCTTGCATCCAGAGACTGCCTAAGTGAGTCCTCCATGCATAAACAAATTCTTTTGCAAAGAATCCACCCGGTCTTGCCCTAAAGCATTTATCTACCCACAATCTCATTACGTCGCAGTCCATCCATCCCTTCTTGTTGCAGTGCACAACCACACTGGTGGGCAGCTTTTCAAGGGGCATAGTGACCCTTTTGAAAATGAGCATGGGCTTTAACTTAACCCCGCTAGCTGAGCAACCAAGAACGACTGTAAAACACGTTCTTTCATGCCCAGTTGTGGTGATGGCAATAGATTTAGTACCTGTGGGGGCTATGGTTCTTGTTGCTGGAATGTCGAATGCCATTGGAATTTCATCCATGTTGATGACGTCCTTTGCAGTGATGCCAAGTACAGATATTTCTTTGGCGACAAAGTCACGGAAATCAATCAATTTTTGCTGCCAGTCATCTGGAAGTCGCTGGCCAACAGTTGTTCTCATTCTAACCGATAGTCCGTTCCTTTTCATAAATTTTGAGATCCATGTGAAGCCAGCTTTGAAGTCGGGTATTCCTCTTCCATTGGCAAGTAGTTTTGCCTTCATCTGAATCGCAACAGTAGAGACTGATTGATTTTGCTCCCTTCTCGCCAGAATCCACTGCTTCAAGTCATCCTCCAGCTGAGGCCATTTTGGTTTGGCCCCACGACGTGCCCGTTTGCGCGGATTGCATTTCTCCAGTTCCTTCTTATCTTTTCTCCATTCACGCACCGATGTTTCTCCAACATCGAACTCTCTCGCTGCGGCCCGGTTGCCTATTTCCTCAGCTTTCGCAACGACTTGAAGCTTAAAGTTCACTGTATATGACTTTCGTCTTATTCCTGCCATTATGGCGGTACATTTAAATTTAATTGATAAACTCTACTACCGGGTAGATAAATGCAGAATACCAATCTGAAGAGATCAAATTAAAATGTGGGCTCTACATGCAGCATTAATCTTTTATAGGCTTACCCAAAGGCTGAGATGCTGTTGTATAGTCAAAACAGTATTCACTGGGCAAATTACAAGGCCAGATAGAGGGGGGCCACAGCCACGTGGTGAAAAGCACACCACCAGAAAAACAGCCTTGGTGAAAACTAAGCGGCAAGAATGCTCAGACCATTGCGCATGCTTACAGAGCTGGGAGCAGGGCAGGGCGGGCGAAAGGAGAGTCGGGACAGTGCACGGAAAGTCAGGGCGGGTGAACGGAGAGTCGGGACAGCGCACGGAGAGGCGGGGCAGTGCACGGAAAGTCAGGGAGGGTGAACGGAGAGTCGGGACAGGGCACGGAGAGGCGGGGCAGTGCACGGAAAGTCAGGGAGGGTGAACGGAGAGTCGGGACAGCGCACGGAGAGTCGGGGCAGTGCACGGAAAGTCAGGGAGGGTGAACGGAGAGTCGGGACAGCGCACGGAGAGGCGGGGCAGTGCACGGAAAGTCAGGGAGGGTGAACGGAGAGTCGGGACAGCGCACGGAGAGGCGGGGCAGTGCACGGAAAGTCAGGGAGGGTGAACGGAGAGTCGGGACAGCGCACGGAGAGTCGGGGCAGTGCACGGAAAGTCAGGGAGGGTGAACGGAGAGTCGGGACAGCGCACGGAGAGTCGGGGAGGGCGAAAGGAGAGTCGGGGTGGCCAGAGGAGAGTCGGGGCGGGCGAAAGGAGAGTCGGGGTGGCCAGAGGAGAGTCGGGGAGGGCGAAAGGAGAGTCGGGGTGGCCAGAGGAGAGTCGGGGCGGGCGAAAGGAGAGTCGGGGTGGCCAGAGGAGAGTCGGGGCGGGCGAAAGGACAGTCGGGCTGCATGCGCGTTATACCCGTGAGTGCGGTATACAAAAGGTTTTATACATAAAATCGTGGTTTCTGCGCGTTATACCCGTGTGCGCGTTATACACGGGTGCGCGTTATCTGCGTGAAAATACGGTAGTTGTGATCATCTATGTTATTGTTCTTAATTATTTTGTCTGTCTTTCCCATTTTATATTGTACATCGCTTTTAATTTTTTTTGAAATTGCTATTTGATCTAAATTTTATTAAACTTGAAACTTGATTTCTCGCGAAAAAGTATCAAAAGCTTCAGACCATTGAGATGCTACTGTCCACTGAGTTGATCTGAGATGAAGATGTGCAAAGGGGGTAACATGAACTGTGGATGCCATGTGGCCAATGAGTCACATCATCTGTCTTGCTGAAGCTTGGTATCAAGTAGGGCTCCTATGAATTGCAGCAGCTGAGAGGGTTGAAGCAGGTAAGAGGGTTGAAGCTGTGACTTGAGGAAGTTGACTTCGAACCCCATAAGCTGGAGAAAAGTTATTGTCAACTGTGTTGCCGAGTAGACTGCTGGAGGCGATGTAGCTTTTATCAGCCAGTCATCCAGATATGGAAAAACTTGAAACCCCCGAGTACACAGGGTTGCTGCCACAACCACTAGGCTCTTGATGAATACTCTTGCCCGAAAGGAATACTCTAGGTTGAAAGGAAGAACTTTATACTGAAAGTGTTGTTGAGCTATTCGAAAACGTAAAAACTTTCTATGATCGGGATGAATGGATGTATGTATAAGTCTCCTTGAGGTCTAGAAAGCAAAGCCAATCATTTTGTTCTAGAAATGGGTATAGGGTCCCTAAAGATAGCATGTAAAACTTTTCTTTGACTAGATACTTGTTTAAGGCTCGGAGATCGAGAATTGGATGAAGACCTCCTGTCTTCTTTGGAATTAGGAAGTACTGGAGTAGAACCCCTGACTTTTCTGACAAGGGAGAACTACTTCGATGGTGTTTAGTTGAAGTAGAACTTCAATTTCCTGAAGAAGGAGGGACATCTATTGAGATTTAAAAGAGGACTTTCTTAGAGGGTAGTTTGGTGGAATGATTAAAAAGTGGAGCGATTACTTTGAGGACACAGGAGTCTATCATGATAAGAGAACATTGATGCTATAATTGAAGATGACCTCTGATGGGTTGGGAAAGAGGCTGAGAGGGAGGTATTGTGGTTATGCTCTCGAGAAAAACAGCAAAAAGACTGAGCTGGCTTTTGAGGAGCCAAAAACTGGGGCTTCTGAGGTTTCTGTTGCCTTTGTCTCTTCTACGGTGGAGGCTTAGAAGAGGATGTGGTAGTTATCGCCTCTTATAAAACTAAAAAGTAGATTTCTGAGGAGGCTTAATTGACTCTTAGTCTTAGGTCTGTTCAAAGAGTTCCAAATCTGCTCCTGCTGGGTAACCTATTGAGTAGCAGCTTCTGTCATAAGAACATAAGCAGTGCCTCCGCCGGGTCAGACCATAGGTCCATCCTGCCCAGCAGTCCGCTCCCGCAGCGGCCCAAACACGTCACGACCTGTCTGAATCACCAGAAGGGGCCCCCTTGCCACCTTGGTTTCCTATTGAGTCCTATCTTCCCATCGAAGTCCTAACCCTCAGGTCTTGCACATGCACGACCTGGTTGGGTTTCTATACTTATTTTCTGGTTAGCTTTCTCAGTATCCCACGATCCCTTTATCCCTCAGGAATCCGTCCATTCTCTGTTTGAATCCTTGTACCGTACTCTGCCTGATCACTTCCTCCGGTAGCGCATTCTAAGTGTCCACGACCCTTTGGGTGAAAAAAAACTTCCTTGCATTTGTTTTGAACCTATCTCCCTTCAGTTTCTCCGAATGCCCCCCTCGTACCTGTTGTCCCCTTCAGCCTGAAGAATCTGTCCCTATCCACCCTCTCTATGCCCCTCATGATCTTGAAGGTCTCTATCATATCTCCCCTGAGCCTCCTATTTTCCAGAGAGAAAAGCCCCAGCCTATCCAACCTTTCGGCGTAAGGGCAGTGTTCCAGCCCTCTTACCAGTTTCGTTGCTCTCCTTTGGACTCTCTCAAGTACTGCCATGTCCTTCTTGAGGTACGTCGACCAATATTGAACGCAGTATTCCAGATGTGGACGCACCATCGCTCGATACAATGGCATGATGACTTCCTGCGTCCTGGTTGATATGCCCCTCTTTATGATGCCCAGCATCCTGTTGGCTTTTTTCGAGGCTTCTGCGCACTGTGCAGATGGCTTCAGTGATGCATCCACCAGCACCCCCAAGTCTCTCTCAAGACTGCTGTCTCCCAACAATGCCCCCCCCAATTTGTAGTTGAACAGCGGGTTCTTTTTCCCTATATGCATGATCTTGCATTTTTCCACATTGAAGCGCATTTGCCATTTGTTTGCCCAGTCTTCCAGCTTGTCTAGGTCCTTTTGCAGGTCCTCACACTCCTCCCTGGAGCTAACTCTGCCGCACAGTTTGGTATCGTCTGCAAATTTTATAACATCGCACTTTGCCTCCTTTTCCAGGTCATGTGCGAGGTTATAAAATTTGCAGACGATACCAAACTGTGCGGCAGAGTTAGCTCGTCGAAGAGTTCCGCCCCAAGACAAGGGATGTTGGCTAAACAATCTTGTAGATTAATATCCATATCAGAGACTCTTAGCTAAAAAAGATGTCTCATAGCAACATACATGGCAGATGCTCTGGATGACATTTCAAAAGCATCAAATGCCGTCCTTGCCATATATTTTCAGGTCTGAAGGAAACTGAGTAGTCTGCTGAAAATTAGGTAAGCGGTCTAATGGAATGTGTTACTCAAAATCTGCCAACTTCTTGATGAGATATAAAGACATGTAGAGGTTGTAATTTAGACATCGGTTGGCTAACATACGAATTCTGGTACAGACGATGGCCAAATAGTATGCCCCTCATGTCCTGGTGGTGCAGTGGCATAAACTCTACTACTACTATTAATTATTTCTATAGTGCTACCAGACATATGCAGCGCTGTAGAGTCAAAAGAGCTTACAACCTTAGACAAGATTAAAAGATAAAAATACTTTTTAAGAGTCGATTCCACAAGCAACAATTGATGTGGGAGTTGCGGTTTGTCAAAGCCAGGACATATTATTATGTAGAGAAAGTCAATCTTTCTTGGAGCTATAGTAATAGAAAGAGGAGTCTCAAAATTTTTATAGAGAGCTTCTTTGAGCAGATTGTATAAACTTAAGAAGCTCTTCTGGGGGTTCATCAAAGTCCAATGCATCCAAAAGTTCCATTCTGGGTTCAATGTCAGCCTCCAATTTGACTGACAGATCTTTCCCCAACTGTCTAGTACATTTGGTAAAGGAAAAGTCCCTCAAGAGGAGATCTTCTTCTAGCAGGAGGATGAGACAGCTCTGAAGGGATACCATATGATTCAGGAATCTATAATGTAGGCTCACATTCAGAATCAGTATGACATGAGAAGTCAGAATCAACTTCTTGAACTCCAGGGGATTCTCTGTATGATGATGATTTTGGATGGGATCAGTGAGAATGCTGGGAAGACCTGACCTGATGACGTCGGTGTAGATGAGGACAAAGAACGTGAGGATCTTTTGAACTTGGAAATATGTGATATACGTTGATGCTTTGATGCAGAATGTCAAGGCTTCGATGCAGAATGTTGATGTCTCGATGAAGAGGACCGATGCTGCGATGGAAAATGTTGATGTCTTGATTTGTATCGATGTCGAGATGAAGATGGCCGATAGGAAGGAGACTGGCATCTTGAAGTCCTGGAATCAAGTTTTATAAAAATTTTGATGTATTGCAATATCATAAATTCAAAGTGATTTACAATTAAAAACTGGGTCCCAATTATTAAATACAACAAACTCGTGGACATTATAAATTGATACATGAGGGAAGTGGGGGGGGGAACTACAATAAGCATAGTAAGGAAGACATAAAAGGTAAGAACAATGGGAAGGTAATAATTTTTTTTTAAAAAGCAAAAAGAAACTAAAAGTGCTTTAATTTCTCGAGGCCTGACATAAAGGAACCAGAAATTTCTGCAAAGTGCAGGATCAAGGGAATACCCTGCAATGATTATGTCTCAAAGGCATCCTTATACAGCCAGCATTTTAACAATCCTTTAAATTTAATTAGTGATTTTTCTTCCTTAATAAATGCTGGTAGAGAGTTCTATATTTTGGGCGTGGCCTCGAAGTGCTGTGCTCAGGCTGGGCTGGTACTGAGGGGTTCGATGCAAGCACTGGTCTGGTGTCGAGTACAATTTGAACATGTCACTGACCTTCCTCCTGAAAAACTCATTGAGTTGTTCCCTGAAAATCTGCACCAGTACACTTGGCTCAACAGCCGGTACCATTGGTACAGCACGGTGACGAGGGGTGGGTGACCTTGAAGAAGATGCATGCCCTGAAGGAGATTCAGCCTGCACTGATGGAGAACAATGGCGTCAACTTTTGGCCTGTATCAAGGGACTCGATGAGGTAGAGGCCTGCAACGCTTGCTGGAATGAGCATGGCTTCTTAGCAGACTTGCTCAATGCAAGAATCATATCTGA
Organism: Geotrypetes seraphini; assembly: GCF_902459505.1. Lineage (NCBI taxonomy): Eukaryota > Metazoa > Chordata > Amphibia > Gymnophiona > Dermophiidae > Geotrypetes > Geotrypetes seraphini. The sequence continues at coordinate 154,330,863 of NC_047085.1, forward strand.
CATTCATGCTGGTACCAACGGCTCAGATTGAGCACCGGAGTTGCTCGTTGAGCCAAACAGCTTCTCCTGCTGAATGCGACAAGCCTTCAATGAGCTTTTCTGTAAGGTAGAATAACGAGTACAGCTGTCTACCCGATGCTCAGGGCCCAAACATTGCAAACACCAACTGTGCTGGTCAGTGATAGATAGGGTGCTGGCACCGACAGCAATTTTTGAACCCTCTTGAAGATTTCGACATGGACAGGAGAATCTCGTCAGCGAGGTTAAACTCAATGATGACAATGAAGTAATGAAGTCAAGAAAAAAATACCACCGATGACAAAAAAGAGCGGGCCTAAAGGCACAACTGAGGCACAATGAAAAAAAGAGAAAAATATATATATATTTTTTTATTTTTCATAGACCAAAAAAAAAAAAAAGAAAGAAACTAACAGCAAAAAACTAGCCAAAAGCCTCAAAGGGAAAAAATTGTTGACAGGAAGGCAACACACGATGGACAGTCTAGAAAAAGCACTTCTTCACTCCATGGAAAACGAAGAACTGAGGTACTGGGAAGGCACTTGCCCACACGCGGTGCAGGCAGTCACAAAGTTTCTGAAAACTTAAAATGTAAGCACACTTCTACCACTGGCCATATGGGCTCCATGAATGATGTCACCCACATGTGAGAATATGCTGCCTGCTTGTCCTAGGATAAAAATAGATACAGATTTTGGGGTACTGAACTGGAAATGGACACACTTCAGATCCTGGAAATAGACCTCTGGTGGAAATGGACCTCTGGTGTTCAACTGCTTTATTATATAATCAAGACTCGACACGATTGTGTTTCGGCCTAAAGGGCCTGCCTCAGGAGTCTAAAGAGTAAAATAACAAATTTGTTCAACTGACATAAATAATATGAATATTATGCATTGTCAATGGTATAAAAAGCAGAGTTACTTACCATAACAGGTGTTATCCTGGGACAGCAGGCAGATAATTCTCACATCTGGGTGATGTCATCCACACAGCCCCAGTACAGACAGTGGAAAGTATAGTATCACTTTAAGCTTTAACAAGATTTTAGACTGTCCGCACCAGCAAGTGCCTTCCCGTCTGACGCCAGCTCGTGAGATAGTCAGTTCTATGCCCAAGTGCAGAAGCCAACTAGGGGTGGGGGGTTGTGAGAATATCTGCCTGCTGTCCCAGGATAACATCTGTTAGAGTAAGTAACTGTGCTTTATCCTTAGACAAGCAGGCAGCATATTCTCACATGTGGGACCCCCTAGCTTTAGTTCAGGGATGGAGGGAGAGTTGGGTTCCAAAAACTCAGAAAAATTCAAGTTGCCTCGCAAAACCATGACCTAATATCTGATCCAAGAGTGTGAAGGCAAGGGAAGGAACCTTATGGAAAAAAATAATAGAGGAACTCCATGCACAAAGACATCCCTGAACCAAAGATCCAATATTGTATAGGAGCATGGGAGAAATGCATAAGGTCAGACCATTATATTTGCAATTTTGATTTACACTGGAAAAAGAAACAATCTTTTGCAAAACCCATATGCAAAAACACAAAGAAGAAAACAGTCACCAGTAGAGACATTATAAATCCAATTGAATTCTGGGCACATTACGAATTACATCCCAAAATTGAGGAAGAACAGGACTTCCTTGCAGAATGGGGAAAGTTCAGCAAGGAAGTATTAAACCAAATAGCACCTATTCAAACATACGAAAAGAAAGAGAGGGTATCAAAAGAGTGGTTCGATTCCGAGCTACTAGTTATTAAACAGGAATTGAGAAAACTAGAAAGAACATGGCTTAAAACAAATAAACAGGAAGATAAAAGAAACTGGAAAGAAAAAATGAAAAAATACAAAACTCTGATAAAAGAAAAGTGTTCAAAACACTACGCTTAGAAAATAGGAACAACTAAAATAAATAGCAGAGAACTGTTTAAACTGGTAAATAGGTTAACAGATACAACACAGGTTCTGAAAAAGAATAATGAATGCATACTATTGGTTGATACCCTGGCCAGCTACTTCAACAACAAAATCTTAGACTTAAAAGCAACAATACCTACACCCACACCCGAATTCGAATTCCAGTTCAGACCACATGAAAGGATGCCTAGAGTGGACATGCTCTGGGATCATTTTGAGCTCCCTAATTGGCATCAATTCCTCACTTTGTTTAACAAATATACCAAATCAAACTGCTTGCTAGACGAATGCCCATCCAAGATCATGAAAGTGGCAGTACCTGAATTTAAAAGGGATTTGTTTAACTGGATAACAACCACTCTCATCAGAGGGACATATCATGAGGAAATGGGACACATTCTGATCACACCCATCCCTAAAGACCAGAAAAACTCTATTGCACTGAAGTCCAATTATAGGCCCATAGCAAGTATCCACTTATTCACAAAACTACTGGTCAATATGGAACTAGTGAATTACCTAGACAAATTCAACATCCTTAGTGAACACCAATCAGGATTCAGAAAAGGATACAGCACAGTGTTAGCTTCAATACTCAATTACCTTTACGGTCTCTTTAGCAAAGGTACTAGTGTTCTGATCTTACAACTAGATTTCAGCAGTGCTTTTGACCTAGTGGATCATGAAATAATGCTACTTTGCTTGGACGCATTGGGGCTCTCAGGAAGAATTCTGAACTGGTTTCAGGGTTTTTTGACCAAAAGATCATATTCAAGTAGTCTGCGATGGGAAATACTCCAGCTCTTGGGAAAATCCTTCGGGGGTGCCCCAAGGCTCTCCACTATCTCCCACCTTGTTTAATATTTACATTTCATCTTTAGGTCATCTATTACAAAAGTTAAACCTAAAATACTACATATATGCTGATGATATCTCTATTTTAATTCCTCTGAATAACGTGACCAATGAAACTTTAGAACACATTACCCATATCATGACCAAAATCGAACAGTGGACAATCAATTTTAAATTGAAATTAAATACAGAAAAGACAAAAATTTTCCTGGCAAACCCAAAGGATAAAATTGCCAGAACATCTTTACACCTAAATGGTCACTATTACCCAATAACAAAAGCCATAAAAATACTAGTAGTCACATTAGACACCCACCTGACCATGATCGAACACACAAACCTTGCGGCAAAAAAGTGCTTTTATGCACTATGGAAATTGAAGACCATTAAAAAATATTTCGACCCTCTAACTTTTAGACTTCTGGTTCATTCATTGGTCCTTTCCACACTGGACTACTGCAACATCATTTATGTGGGTTTACCTTAAAAAACTGTAAAAAAATTAAGAATAGTGCAGAACACGGCCGTCTGCTTAAAGAAAAGCGAGCATGTTAGCCCCTACTACAAACTGCTACAGTGGTTACCAATGGAGGCATGAATAATGTTCAAGTTCTCTTGCCTATGCTTTAAACTGGTGTGGGGGAATGGCCCCTACCTATCTCTTACCACATTTCGAGCTACACATTCCCAGTAGGACAACCAGAAACTCCAATCTTTTTGCCTACCCAAGGATCACTGATTGCAAATACAGGTCCTTTATGGACAGAGTTTTCAAGTCTCAAGCTAGCAAATAGCAGACCTGGCTAGGCAACTACATCAACAGAGCTAGGCTGACCTATGTCGCATTTCGGAAAGGAATTAAGACAGCACTATTCAACAGATTTATCTCCTAATCAGTTACCAGTTCTAAACGATTAACTCCATGCTGATAACTTGAGAAATACGTGTACTGTACTAACTGTATTGTATCGTATTGTATTTTACTAATTGTAATCTGTAATTCACTGACTGTACTATATCATCCTCACCATTTGTATTCTGTAATTCACTGACTGTCCAGCTCTCTTCACTGTGAACCACCTAGAAGTCGTAAGATTATGGCGGTATAGAAGAAATAAAGTAGTTGTTATTATTATTATTATGCTCTACTAGAGATAAAAGGTGAATTTTGAGAAAACTCATATGTATGGATGTTGAGAAAATAATAAACGACCTCCTAGAGGCCAAAAAGATTCAAGAATCAAATAAGAAAGGAGTACTAGTAAATGCACCCATATGGAGTAACAGACTAAATGAACAGGTGAAACCAACCAGGTCTCGGAAAGATACAAATGAGAAAGGAAAGAAATTTCATAAGCAACAAAAGCATGGTTCTTATAAAAAGAATAGTCTAGAGCAGTGGTTCTCCCCTATCCTAGGGGACCCCTAGCCAGTTGGGTTTTCAGGATATCCCTAATGAATATGCACGAGAAAGATTTGCATATAATGGAGGAGACAGGCATGCAAATATGTCTTATGCATATTCATTAGAGATATCTTGAAAACCCAGCTGGCTGGGGGTCCCTCAGGACAGGGTTGAGAACCACTGGTCTAGAGGATAAAAAGGAGGAACTATCCTAGAAGGAAAGAAAAGCAAATGCTATGAAGTATAAAATTAAAACGACATAGTGGCTTACTGTGGAGAAAATAACCTCCTTTGCGACTGACCGCACCGTGCATGTAAGAGTGCCTTCCCACCTGACATAGGCTCACAGTACCTCAGTTCCGTAAGCAAGCTAAGAAGCCAAACACAGGAGGTGGGTGGGTTGTGAGAATATCTGCCTGCTGTCCTGGATAACACCTGTTACGGTAAGTAACTGTGCTTTATCCTAGGACAAACAGGCAGCATATTCTCACATGTGGGACTCCCAAGCTTACTGCAATGGGATGGAGGGAGAACTGGCCATTAAGAAAATAAATTTTGTAATACTGCTTGGCCAAAGTGACCATTCCATCTAGAAAAAGATTCCAGTCAGTAGTGAGACTTGAACGTGTGAACTGAGAACCAAGCAGCTGCTTTGCAGATTTAAGCTATGGGAGTGGAACGTAAGAATGCAACTGAAGCTGCTATAGCTCAGACCTTATATGCTCTTACACAACCCCTGAACTGCAGCCCAGCCTGAGCATAGCAGAAGGCAATACATGCCACTAACCAGGTTGAAATAGTCCTCTTGATTACAGGCCAGCCCAAAGTATTAGGATCAAAGGAGATGAACAATTGAGGAGATGGTCTATGTGGTTTCGTCCATAGTAAGTAAGAAGCAAAGGTTCGTTTACAGTCCAGAGTATAAAGAGCTGTTTCTCCAGGGTAAGAAAAAAGGCTTGGAAAAGAAAACTGGAAGCACAATAGATTGATTCCGATGAAATTCCATGACAGCTTCCAGTGAGATAAGTAGGGCTTTGCCCAGCTGTCTAATATATCTGGTAACAGAAAGTCCTGGAGAAGATCTCCTGGGAGGCATTTTCCATGGTGACGGTTCTAAGGGTATCCAAAATAAATCACAGAAAAAAAGTTTTAAAAACTTATAACAAAAAATATTTGTGTTAAATAAGTGAATGCTCAAACCCAAACCCAGTGCAACGTGTAATAAAACACAGCAAGGGACACTGAAGGGATCAATTCATACACAGTCCCACTCCGCCAAATAAAACGCTGCAAGTTATATCTCAATGTAACTCCTTAACACTTAACTTAATCAGTGCTTTGGCGGTTCTCTTTCTGCGACCAGCTGTAGTACTCTATAAAAACGTGGCTTACATCCCAAAGTATGCCATAAGACTCATAGTCAGATAAAGCTAGTGCATACTTTGAATCAGATAATGAATCGTAGAAAAATCCTGGAGAAATGTGTCGTTGGGAAAATTTATGACCTCTTCGGTACCAATCCGATGAAGCCGATGACAAGGATCGATGAGTATCCCTTTTTCGCTTCAAAGCATGAGATTGACACGATGAAGACTTATGATGCCTTGGCGTCGAACGTTGTAGTAAAGAAGAGTGTCAATTCTTCGAGGTAGTGGATCGATGTCTCAATGGAAGATGTCGATGAGATGAGCTAGAACCCCGATGCAAATATCAATGCCTGGAGGTAGATTGTTGTCTAAATGGGGAATGACGAAGCCTCTCAGAAGATCCATAAGAAGTAGCCTGATGCTTTGATGGAGAGCTGACATTGGTACCTTGAGGCCTCATAGTGCTATGCTCAGGCTGGGCAATGTGAGCACCCGCATACAGTGCAATTTAAACATAGTACAGATCTCCCTCTGGAAGAAGATGTTGAGTTTCTCCCTGAAAGTATGCACCAGTACCTATGTCTCAGTAGTTGGTACCATTGGTGCAGCAGGTTGTCTCAAAGCAGTTGACCTCAATGAGAATGCATATCGTGAAGGAGAGACAACCTGCAAAGCTGGAGAACAATGGCATCAGTGTTTGGTCTGCAACAAGAGACTCGATGCTGTCGAGACCTTCGACGCTTGTTGGGAAGTGGAAGGCTTCTTAGCTGGTTTCCTTGATGCTATACGTTCTTCAGAAATCGACATCGATACAGGAGTTTTTGATGACGATGGCTCAGAAGATTTGGAAGTGTCCTTGGCCAAGCCAAAGAGCTTCTCCTCTTGCAGGGCTGTGAAGTAGGTAGATAAATGTTCCGACTCCGACTCCTCAGTTTTTTGTACTTCTGACTCCGACTCCGACTCCCCGACTCCTCAGTTTTTTGTACTTCTGACTCCGACTCCCAGACTCCTCTGTATTAATATGCAAATGTATTTTATACATTCCTTGAAGGAAAGAAAGGCAACATACATGTCATTACCACAGAAACTACTGCTTTAAGTGACGACAATAAAAATTAACGAGCCACAATCTCCGCTGGTTTGCTTGCTCGTCACCGTTCAACTCATGGACACAAGGAACGATTTCTTTACCGAATCGTTACTGGTGACGAAAAATGGTGCCTGTACATCAATATGAAGCAGCGTAAGGAATGGCTTAGCCCCGGTAAACAAACGACCCTGCGCGTGAAACAAGATCTTCATCCGCGTAAAAAGATGTTGTGTGTATGGTGGGAGAGCTTGGTTGGATGAATTTTTCGAGTCTACTCCAGGTGATTTCTACCAACGAGGTATTGAAAACCTTGTTGAACGTTGGAAATAAATTGTAAACAACAACAAGGGAGAATACATTTATAAGTATTGGTGCTCCGAATTGTGCGTTGCGTGCCATATAGTGAAGCACGTGTTCGTTTTGTGGTTACATGAGGCACTGCATGCATTGGTCTTTATTCTTACAGTAGAGAAGTCATTAATTATAACTTTTTGTGAATTGGGACATTTAAACTTGCTTTTTTTTAATTCCGATCTAAATTTAGTCGGAGTCGGTGCATTGTTTGGCAACTCCAACTCCGACTCCAGGTACCCGAAATTTCCTCCGACTCCTCGACTCCGACTCCACAGCACTGTCCTCTTGAATGCGATGGGCCTTGATGGAGTGCTTTTGTAGGGTGGAACACCGAGCACAAAATTCAACTCGATGCTCAGGGCCAAAACACTGTAGACACCAACTACAGAAATAGGCCACTGGCACCTACAGCACTTTTTAAAACCCATCGTCAGTTTTGACATGGATGGAAAAAGTTGTCAGCAAGATTAAACTCAATGTTTAAAACTAAACAAAGAGACCCGCCAAGGGAAAACCCCGAGGCCAAAGCCCAAGTTTCAAGAAAAAAGGCGAAAATGTATATTTGTAATGGGTTGTTTTTTGTTTTGTTTTAGAGGTAGAAAGAAGGTAAGAACAATACTGAAGGTAAAAAGAAAAGTAAGAAAAACACGAAAGCAGGAAGACAATGCAGACTGAACAGAGTCCAGTCAAAAGTACTTTGCTCCATGTAAAATGAAGAACTGAGGTACCGTGAACCTACATCAGGCGGGAAGGCAATCGCGCATATGTGCGGTAAGGGCAGTCATGAAGTTTCTTAAAATTTAAAGTGACAATACACTTTTTAATACTGTCCATACTGGGGCTCTGTGGATGATATCACCCCACATGTGAGAATATGCTGCCTGCTTGTCCTAGGATAGCAAGGTTTTTAGTGTGGATTTTAGAAATAGAAATCAGAGATATGCGCAAGAACATTTCCAGCACCCAACTCCAGTGAAAGAATTACAAGCAGGTCGAAATACACATTACTATATGTTCTACAGAAACAGAGCTCAAAACCTCATACACCTATATCAATTTCATATATTGTGTTCTAGAAGCATGATGGCAGAAAGACGACATCAGACCAACCACTCTGCCCCAAACTTCTCCTTGCTAGGTAAAAACAAGTAGAAAAGTAACCCTGCTAGACCATAAAGAAATGGTTCTAGCAAGAGATCAGATATTTTTTTTAATTGACCTCAAGGCAAGTTAAAACGATTCTGAGGGTGGAACAAGATTACAGGATTTCGATGTCACCATGGAGAAGTTCTGAGTCTTCCAATAAGGAATAAAACAGGAATAAGTCCTACAAAATAGATGACTGCACCACATCAGAAACGAATGAACTATCAATAAGAGAGAGAAAAAGGAGGTGACCTAGAAGTACTTTAGAGGTCACAACATATAACCAAAGTTAGACGAGATCCCAGCATACTGCAGAGAAGATTGATATAAAAACCCAAGGACCTGTGACAAAGGTACGGCTTAGTGTCAGTAGTGGAACGATGGTCAATGATACTATGCGATGCTATAAAACTTGCATATGCTCATTGTACCCAAGCATGTTCATTTTCTCCCTCTAGAGATGGAAAATGAAACTGAAAGATAGTGTGACCTGTGTAAAATGCATAGCAGAAACAGGTTCAGAATTATAATCATAATCTATTATAATTTTGGTAGTGTGCACTGATGTTCGAGCGTACAACCTTCTGACTTCAGATCATGAAACTTCAAGTGAGAAACTGGAGTTTGATATAAACTGGAGTAATTTAAAAAACATCCTAAAAAGGATGTAGTGGCCTTCTCCTCTCCTACAAACACTCCCAAACCTCCAGGTTCCTTTAGATTAAAAAAGAAGATGGAGTAAAGGGTGTTGTGGATAAGGAGAAATTAGGTTCTTACCTGCTAATTTTCTTTCTGTTAGCCTATAGACCGCTACAGTTCTTCACTGATGTGTTATATCTCACTATGACCAGCAGGTGGAGACTGAGACCAAAAACTTGGTTGTACTATATAGGCTGAGGCTCCCTCTCCCAACTCAGTCTGCCGAATAGCCAAGCAAAACTAACATGTAACAGTAACAACACTCCGAACAAGAGTATAAAACAACAAGCATATAGGAACACTGTTGGAAAATGTATAGAACTAGAACCCTGCAGTGAAAATGTCTCCACAGCTTACAAGCTATGCCAGCTGAGCCATAGCCACTGTTCTTATAACTCCCCGGCCCTAGAAAAATACTAGAACTTGCAGAAAAAGCAATATCTTCATGCAAACAAAACACGCAGTCACCGCAGAAATACAGTCTACAGGCTAATGGAAATAAAATTAGCAGGTAAGAACCTAATTTTTCCTTCTGTGTCGCCTGAAAGACCGGTACAGTTCTTCACTGATGGGACATACCAAAGCAGTACCCATCATGGGTGGGACCCCCAAAAGGGCCGACACCAGAGCACGCTCACTGAACACTGCTTCCCGACATGCCTGAACGTCCACACAGTAGTGTCTACGACACCAGAACACGCTCACCGAACACCGCATCCCGACACTCCTGAACGTTCACACGGTAGTGTCTGACAAAGGAATGCAAGAAAGAACAAACTGCAGCCTTACAAATATCCACTGGAGGCACAAGAGAAGACTCAGCCCAAGAAGCTGTCTGACCCCGAGTGAACTAAGCCTTGTGGAATTCCGGAACAGGCTTTTTCTGAAGAAGATATGCGGAAGCAATAGTCTCCTTAATCCACCAAGCAATAGTAGCCTTAGAAGCGCCATCACCCTTACGAAGACCCGCTAAGAGGACAAAGAGATGATCTGATTTCATGAACTCCTGGGTCCACTGCACATAAGAGCGAAGGAACCGACAGACATCTAACTCTGCTCAGAAGATCCCTCCTGACTACCCAACACCGGGAAGACCACCGACTGGTTGACGTGAAAAGGCAAGACCACTTTTGGCAGAAACAAAGGAACAAGCCGCAAGACAACCCGCTCCCTAGAAAACTCCAGAAAGGGAGACCTACAAGAGAAAGCCTGCAACTCAGAAACACGTTTAGCAGATATAATAGCCACCAGAAAGATCGCCTTAAGGTCCTTCAATGAGCAGGCACCCAAAGGCTGAAACGGTGGGCACACCAGCATGGACAAGACAAGATTAAGATCCCAAAATGGAACAGACGGGAGGCTTGAGCAATTTGGCCGCTCACAAAAAGCGAATGACATCAGGAATGGCAGTCAGACGCTGACTTCGTAACAACCCACGAAAGGCTGACAGGGCCGCAAGATGAACTCTGAGAGAAGACCAAGCCAGATCCCAGTTTAGGCTATCCTGCAAGAATTCCAAGATGTTAGGCAAGGAAGTGCTTGCACCCTGCACCAGTCCTCAAATATATGCCAAACCCGCACATAAGGCGTTCCCTTTCAAGAGCCAAGCCGTAAGACAAAAGGGACCCAGATCGAACATTGGAATGGGGCCCCGAGTCAGAAGGTCGATCGAGAGAGGCAGAGGATCCGCCACAAGATGCCTCAACAAGTCCGCATATCATGGATGCCTGGGCCAATCCGGGGCCACCAAGATCACGAGGCCTGGATGTCGAACAATGTGGAGAACAACTCTGCCTACTAATGGTCACTGAGGGAACACATACAACAGACCCTCCGGTGGACATGGTTGAACCAGAGTATCTACCTCCTCGGCCTGACCGCCTCTGCGATGTCTGAAGAAGCAGAGTGTTTTGGCGTTGATACTCGTGGCCATCAGGTCCATGAGGGGCTGCCCACAAGTCTTCACTATTAACTGGAAGGCTGTGTGACAAGACACTACTCTCCGGGATTTAGAACATTACGACTTAGGAAGTCCACCTGAACATTCTCCACTCCTGCTATGTTGGAAGCCAAGATGTCCCAAAGATGAGACTCTGCCCAGACCATGAGCAGAGCCACCAGAGTGCCCTTGGTGCCCCCTGACGATTGACATAGGCCACTGCTTTGGCATTGTCCGAAAGAACCCAGACTGACTTGCCCGTCAAGAAGGATCAGAAGGGTAACAGCCACAGTGGACGATGCTTCTCACGGATGCCAGTCTTCTTGGTTGGGGAGCTCAGTGTCTAGGTCACTCAGCTCAGGGCATCTGGTCCACGGAGGAGGTGTCCTGGTTGATGGCTCTGGTCTCCAGAACATTGATCAACCAGGACACCTCCTCCGTGGACCAGATGTCCTGAGCTGAGTGACCTAGACACTGAGCTCCCCAACCAAGAAGACTGGCATCCGTGAGAAGCACCGTCCACTGTGGCTGATCCAGATTCACCCCTTGGACTAGATGAGAGGTCTGGAGCCACCAACAAAGACTGCAACGAGCCAAGCCCCTCAGAAGAGCAGGATGATCCAGACTGTGTCTCTGGGGCGACCACCTCCGAAGCAGAGAATACTGAAGAGGACGCATGTGGGTCCGACATCTCACCACGTCTAGGGAAGCTGTCATTGACCCTAAGACTTAGAGGAAATCCTGCACCCGAGGAAATCGGGACACCATAAGGAGGTGAATCTGAGACTTCAATTTGCTTACCTGGGCCTCTGGGAGGAAGACCTTCCCTAAGGAGGTGTTTAACAGAGCCCCAAGTTACTCCAGGCGCTGAGACGGGGTCAACTGGTTCTTAGAAAGGTTGACAACCCATCCCAGCGACTGCTGGAATTCCACTACCCAAGCAGTAATCCAGGTGCTCTCCTGGAACGACTTCGCTCGAATCAACCAGTCATCCAGATAGGGGTGAACCAGAATGCCCTTCTTGTGCAAAACTGCCGCCACGACCATCATAACTTTGGTGAACATCCTGGGAGCCATGGCCAGGCCAAATGGAAGAGAACAAAACTGGTAGTGCCGACCCAAAATCACAAAGCGAAGGAAGCGCTGATGGGAGGCCCGAATTGGAACATGCAAATAAGCCTCTGTCAGATCCAGAAAAGTCAGATACTCCCCAGGCTGAACCGCCAGAATAACAGACTGCAGTGTCTCCATGCAAAAAGATGGAACTCAGAGCCTTGTTGACCCCTTTCAAATCTAAGATGGGCCGAAAGGTCCCTTCTTTCCTGGGCACCACAAAGTAAATCGAGTACCTATCGGTGTTAACACTCCTGAGGGGGCAAAGGAATCATTGCTTTGCGATCTAGCCATCTATGGAGGGCCTGCTGCTTCCACGCCATCTGAGGAGAAGCGACAAAATGATCTGGTAAACTCTAGAGCCTAACCATCCCTTATCACCTCCAATACCCACTGATCGGACGTGATCTCTGCCCATTTTGCACCGACTGGAACCAGAGGGGGCGCTGGCAAGGAGTCATTGGGCAGGATGGGCAGTGGGGGAACCAGCGGCAGAATTCCCAGTTTCCCAGTGGGTCCCCCGAAAGGACTTCATGAACTGAAATAAACGGCCCCTGGAAGCCCCAGAGGCCAAGAAGGAAGTGGCCCCTCGACCAGAGCGGAGCCGGCGGAAATCACGCTCGTGCCCACAAGCAGCACCACCCCGCGCCAGTGGCCTAGCCCTGTTTTCAGGCAAGCAAGGCACCTTAGAATCAGTTAGAGCTGAACCAACTTGTCCAACTCCTCACCAAACAAGAAAGCCCCCTAAAGGGAAATTTTGTCAGCTTAGATTTGGAGGCTGCATCCGCCGACCATGCTCGAAGCCACAAGGTACAACGGGCAGCCATCCCAAAAGCCCTAGATTTGGCCGAAGCTCAAAACAGGTCATACATTGCATCTGAGAGATAAGAAGCCCCATCTCTATTTTGGATACTTCTTCCTCTTCTAACTCCCAGTTATCAGACTCCCGGTCAAGGACCCGCTCGGCCCACCGAAAAACCACCCGAGCAACCAGCCTGGACCATCGCCACCTGGGCCACCAGGGCAAAAACAAAGCTTTGCTTAAGGAGGGACTCCAACTTACGCTCCTCAGAGTCCCTCAAAGCACAGCTGCACTCTACAGGCATAGCATGCCGCTTAGCAATAGCCGAGACCACCGCGTCTACCACAGGCGACTTCAAGGTGTCCTGATCCCCCTCTGGGATGGGATACAGGCGGGCCATGGAACATGTAAAGCAAAAGGGGGCCTCAGGCACCTGCCACTGAGCGAGAACAATATCCTGATGCATAAAGAAAGAGCGGGAGACAGAGTGGATCCCCCGAAGCAAGGGGTCCACAACACACAGGGGCTCCAATATGGTGTCCTCAAAATGCAGCGCTGAGGAGACCTGAAGAATAAGCTCATGGAGCTCGTCCCGGTGAAAAATGCGTACCATGGATGCGTCCTTGCCAACTGACTGGAAAGAAAACCCCTTGCTGGTGGAATCCATTCCCCCTAGAGGATCCTGGTGGTCACCCCAAAGGTCCAGGTCACCATCAATAAACTCCTGCTCCTCCTGAGAAAAAACATCATTCCAAGAGACCCAGGGCTGCTTGGATGAGAGAGGAGTAGAAGGGGACAAAACGGGTCCTGTGTGGGGCCAAACCGCAAACGGACATCGAGGGCAAAACCCCCCAAGTGGAAGCGGGACCTCCAGCCACAAGCAAATAAGCCTTGGACAAGGCTAACACAAAATCAGGGGGAAAACCCCCTGGTGGCCCCAAGGGACTCCCTGCCACAGCAGGGGACCCAGCTGAACCTGCCCATCTTTCCAATACAGGGGGAAGGTCACCTGAGGCTAAAGAAAAAATGGAGGTGCTTCCCGCCAAAAATGGAGCTTACACCGTCAAAATCGGAGCTCCAGAGGCCTGTGGCGTCTGGAAAACCTGAAATGTCCCAGCCAATAAAGCAGAAAAGCCGGCAGCAGCTAAGGGAGTCCCCAGCTGCTTCAGCGATAAGGGAATCCTTTTTACCCTGACTGTCAGTGGCTGGGAAACCTCCCGCATGGGCATTGGGAAAGGCTTCCCCACGATCAGCTGCCAACTTGTGAGGCACTTGCGGTGGGGTTCCCTGGCCACTGGCACCCGATGCAGCTCCCCCACCACTCTGGCCTGTATAACACTTGCACAGACCAGCCATGAGTGCCTTACGTCTAGAGCACAATGAGCACTTTTTTGTCTGCATAGTGCCCATTGTGCTGAAAATGCTTCCTAGCTGTAAAATAAGTGCCTGTTAGTTGAAATACAGTAAAATACAGCAAATTTAAAGGGAAATAGCCCTTTAGACTGGCACATCCTCAGGATTTGGGTTTGGTTCTTTTTTTAGAACAGATTCCACTGGCTCTCGAAGCCGGAAGCCTGACTGGTATCGGTGGCCAGGCTGCCAGCTGAGGCACCTCTACAAAAACTTGGGGAGGTGGAGGAATTTGTGGGAGGTACCCAGCACGAGACCTGCCGGGTTTGACACCCCCTAGGTCGGACGGATATCCATGCAGGACCCATCCAAGCTTCATCCGGCACTAAAAAGGGGACCAGGAGTCCTAAAACAAATTCCAACAGCCCTAACAAGAGGAAACCAGAAGGTTTCTACTCATACCTGCTTGGAGACTGAGAAGACTGAGTTGGGAGGGGGAGTCTCAGCCTATACACTACAACCAAGTTTTTGGTCTCAGTCTCCACCTGCTGGTCATAGTTAGATATAACCCATCAGTGAAGAACTGTACCGGTCTATCAGGTGACACAGAATGTCCATTAAACAATAGGAAAAACACAAGTAGGGAGAGATACTCAAGGTAATTGTATGAGCATCTTGAAAAGTACTGTATGAACATTGATGGTACAGTGGGAGGCGTGCTTCAGTAAAAATAAATAAATAAAACCTGGTTGATCCTGCTTAGAGGATAAAGCAGTAAAGCATTCGCCAACTTTCCACTTGATTGGTTGTTTTTGCTTCTTTTGCGGTCGTGGCCTAGAAGCAGAAGGTTTAGAAGTATATCGCCTCTGAAACGAATAGGAAGGCTTAGCAGACTGCTGTGAAGTTTGAGGCTTAGCCTTTGTTCTAAGAATTCCAATTCTTTTCTTGTTGTGTCAATTTTTGTGTGGCCCCCTCAATGGAATCGCCAAAAAGTAATTTACTAAACATGGAATACTGGCTAATCTAGCCTGGAGATTGAAGTCCATATCAGAGACTCTTAGTCAATCCAGACATCTCATAGCCAGCAACATAGCAGATGCTCTGGATGACATCTCAAAAGCATCATAAGCTAACCTTGTTATATACTTTCTAGTCTGTGAAAGTTTTTTGTTTGTTTTGGGTTTTTTTGACATGGAAGGGAATCTATCTTAACAGGCTTTACACACCTATGTTAGATTCCCCCACTAGACCTTATAATGTAGAAAAAATGCCATGTTGTTCATGTTGAAATGTCCAGACAAAAGGAACAAACCACCTTACAGGCTCTATACTCCTGGTGGATTCCTGAAGTAATATGAAAAGGTGATTCCTGAAGTAATATGAAAAGGCAATGTGGATCGATGCCTCAATAAAAAACTGGATTTGGTACCTTGTAGCCCCAAAATGCTATGTTTAAGCAGGACCAGTACCAAACAAATCAGTCTCAAGAAGCAGGTCAAAAAGACTGAGCAGGTTTCAGAGACATAGATGAAGCCTCATGGTATCCCGATGTCAAACTATTGATGTCAATGTAGAATCTCGATGTGAAGAAGGGTGTTGATGCTTCGAAGATGATCGAAGTCATATGGGGAAGATCACTGTCAACAGGAACAAAACATTGATGTCTTTTGGACCTAGAATGACGCGCCAAGATAATGTAGCGATGCAACTGTGAAAAACATCAAATTCCAGAGATGCTTGGGTATCAATGGTGCTGCAGGGTGTCGACGGGCAGGAGACCTCAAAGAGGATGTACCCCCAGTAAGGAACACAGCCTGCACAGAAGGATGACACTGGTGTCATTGTGAAGTTATTCTTCAATGATGTATACCCATGGATGAAAGGCAACATGAATGAAAGACCACAAACTAAAACTGAACCCAGACAAAACAAAATTCATACTTCTCGAAAAAAGTAAAACCCCAACCATAACAAACCTAGTAATAAACTCAATTACATACCCCATTCAACCCACTCTAAAAACTTCTGGGAATGACGATAGACAGATGCTGCACCATGCAACCACAAATCAACAAAACAATACAGAAATCATTTGCGGTCATGAGAAACCTAAGGCACGTTTTAAAATTCTTCAACTGAAAACAATTCCAGCTCATGGTCCAGTCCCTAGTCATAGGTCTCCTTGACTACTGCAACATCCTATATCTCCCCTGCCCCGCAACAATGATAAAACAACTACAAACAATCCAAAACATAGCCCTGAGACTAATCTATTCACTAAGAATACATGACCACATCACCAAGGCATACCTCGACTCATGCTGGCTCCCAATTCAAGCAAGAATACTATTTAAAATCTACTGTCTATTATTTAAATCCATAAATGGTGACAGCCCAGTCTTCTTGAACAATCGCCTAATCCAAACTACCACAACCAGACACAGGAGAACCCAGACATCATTCACATACCCTCCAATTAGAGACATCAAACAGAAAAAACTGTACGATGGCCTTCTAGCCATACAGGCAGAAAAACTAGACCACCAACTGTCCAATCTACTAATTGAGACCCCAGACAAAACTTTCAGAAAAGAAATAAAAACCCTGCTATTCAAGAAATCCATGAAGACTAACTAACACTGTATGAAACATTACAATCCTCTGAAGCAACCCGCTCTACTCTGTAACACCTCTAGATATGTCCAGATATCCTCTTCTGTAATCCGTCTTGAACCGCAAGGTAATGTTGGAATAAAAATCACTAATATAATGTAAAATCCCTGGATCTAGGACTGGTACCATCGGTGCAAATGCTACAGTATTGTACCCTTGGATACATACTGGTGCTCTAAAGATGATATTGACGATGACTTAAAGAACGTCAATACTTAGTAGTGTGACGTTTAAGGATAGACTCCAAAGCAGTACCCTGCACCTTATGAGTACTATGCTCAGGCTAACTGGCACTGATGAAGTTGCTGACACTGAAGTAGAGATTAATCTATAGAAAAAGTGAACTTCCTGCAATCTCAAATCATGTACCGATACCTGACTGAGCGAGTATCAACGGTACTGCAGGGTGGAGTTCTACCAATGTAGAACAGCAACAAGTCTTAATCAGCAGTGATGTATCATCGATAAGGAAGCACCATGATCATGCAACATCAATGGTATTAAAACTGCCACAGGCGTCAAGGCGTGAGTGCCTGAAAAGACAATGCACTTCAGAAATGATCACCCCAAAGGCCATGCATCACCCCAAAGGCCATGCATCAAGTGGGTTCGATGCTTAATGGCAGGGCTCTGTCCACTGCAATGCATCTGCGTCTATCAAGGAAACTTGATGCTAATATACAACTGATGGAAGCTGTCTGCACAATGTGCTGCGGCGGCAAAAAGGGCGAACAGAATGCTAGGAATGATAAAGAAGGGGATCACGAACAGATCGGAGGAGGTTATCATGCTGCTGTACCGGGCCATAGTGCGCCTTCACCTGGAGTATTGCGTCCAGCACTGGTTGCCATACATGAAGAAGGACACGGTACTACTTGAAAGGGTCCAGAGGAGAGCGACTAAAATGGTTAAGGAGCTGGAGGAGTTGCCATACAGTGAGAGATTGAAGAAACTGGGCCTCTTCTCCCTTGAAAAGAGGAGACATGATCGAAACATTCAAGATACTGAAGGGAATAGACTTAGTAGACAAAGACAGACTATTCACACCCTCCAAGGTAGGGAGAATGAGAGGGCATTCTCTAAAGTTGAAAGGGGATAGATTCTGTACAAATGTAAGGAAGTTCTTCTTCACCCAGAGAGTGGTGGAGAGCTGGAAGTTCTTGCTAAACTGGGACGTACGCAGGTGAGGCTGGACTCATTTAGTGCACTGGTCTTTGACCTGGGGGCCGCCGCGTGAGCGGACTGCTGGGCAGGATGGATCACTGGTCTGACCCAGCAGCGGCAATTTTTATGTTCTTCGGTACCAGTTAGTCCCAGTCACTGGAAGTCCGACTCCAGACCTATATGGAGAAATATACAAGAAAAGAAAAACTTTAACATTAATCAATAGTGTTTTCCTTCTTCCAATCTATAGTTCCGGAGCCAGATACAGTCGAAGAGGGCAAGCCAGGTTGGAGTACAAACAAAGCCGAAAATCCATCAACGATCATGAAGGAAGTCAAGATGGAAATTTGTGTGAAGGCCACTAAGTAAAAGAAAAGAAACTTGAAATACTTAAAAAGATTTAAATAAAATATAAATGGGAAGGCAAGTCGACGGAAAAACAAAAGATAGGTCTTCTTCACTCCGCGGAAAACGAAAAACTGACAACCTCACAAGCTGGCATTGGGCGGGAAGGCACTCACACATGTGTGCTTCGGACAGTCTAAAAGCTTGAAGTGATACTACACTTTCCACTGTTTGTACCAGGACTCTGTGGATGACGTCACCCACATGTGAGAATATGCTACCTGCTTGTCTAAGGATAACATCAGTATTGTACAGTGTTGATGGAGTAAAACATTGTAAAATCAGAGATAAATATAATAAAAGATCAACTGCCATAAATATGGGAAGTCTATAATAACAAATATATATTATTTAGCAGTATATAAACATGATATAAGACCGAGATGGTATGCATTATGAACATTAATATATAAGAAATTAAATAAATAAAAAATGACATTTGTGTCAAACAATTACATATTTTGAAAACAAATCAGTAGTATGTTAAATTGGTTGAAGTACAAATAATAATAATACATATAAACTAATTATTGAATGACCATATTTTTAATATCAACTTTCTTTATTGAGTAAATATTTTCAAAAAGGGCACCCGCTCAAACTCAGGGGCGGAAAATTTCATGACAACACCAGAAAGTATTTCTTCACAGAGAGAGTGGTTGATCATTGGAACAAGCTTCCAGTGCAGGTGATCAAGGCAGACAGCTTGACCGACTTTAAGAATAAATGGGATACCCATGTGGGATCCCTACGAGGATCAAGATAAGAAAACTGGGTCATTAGGGCATAGACAGGGGGTGGGTAAGCAGAGTGGGCAGACTTGATGGGCTGTAGCCCTTTTCTGCCGTCATCTTCTATGTTTCTATGCTTCTCTAAAAAGGCAGGTTCCTCTATTTCCTATTTCTGTCTTAACCTATCCTTCTCAATCAATTAATTCTCACTCTTGTTACACCAAACAGATTATTTGAAAGGAATTGACAGACTGATGAAGAGCTTGATTCAAACATTTGTGATGACAATCAATCGTTTTTATTATTGATTTAATAAAGCGGTACTTATCCTGAGAAGCGCTGTATTGTTTTTTTCAGAGCTTCGTTATTTTCGCCATCAAGTAGCTGTTGAGCTGAAGCCGTTGCTCATTTAATAGGCTTTTACGCTTTTATCAAAGTAAATAAAAGCATAAAAGCTTATTAAATGAGCAACAGCTTCAGCTTAACAGCTACTTGTTGGCGAAAACAATAATGAAGCTCGGAAAAAAAACCCACCCACACACTCGTATCAAACCCTCCGAACACACCACAGCCTCAACCCCCACTGACTCCGACACCCATGCCAATCCACAGCACTCATACTCCCCCCAGCAGAAAATCTCTCCCCAGCAATCCAACCAGCCCCCAAGACCCTCCCCCCCAACCAGGATAACACATAAGCATGCAATGTCTCCCCAAAAAGTTCAAACAAAAGTTCAGGTCTTAGGGTCTGAGTCCCTTCATCCTCAACGCGCCCACTCCTTGCCATCTGAACGCCGCCAGCCACTGGTGCACATCTCCTCCCCTCTAATCCACCTCCGAACTGGGCAAACACTTTACTTCGGCTTTCTGTTGCATCTCCTTGGTCGCCGACAAGGTAGTTGCTCTAGTATGGACTCCATTGATAAGTGACCACCAGGCCAAATGGAAAAGTCCAGCGATACTTCAAATTCACCTAAGTCATGGCCTTGGTCACCTCCAGAAAAGCTCTGAACCGCTCCAGCTTAGCCGTGGCCAGGTCCTGGAACAATTCCAAATGAACTCCATTCCACTCTACTATACCCAAGGCCTGGGCCCTCTGTAACAAGCGTTTCTTCAGGGCAAAGCTCTAAAAACAGGCCACAATATCCTTGGGGCAGTCCTGCTAATGAGGGCCCAGCGCCCGGTGAGCTCTCTCCACCTGGGGATTCAACAAGTTATTTTTCAGTAACCAACGGGCCAATCTCGTCACTGCCTCCTTCGCATCTTTGAAATCTGTGGACTCTAGCAGCCCCCGCACCTACAAGTTGTTATGGGGGTGCAGTTTTCTAGGTCCTTCAACTTACCCGTCAGGATCTCCAGCTCCGAGCGTGTGTCCTCCAGGCCCTTTTGTGCACCGGCCACCACCTCCTCGACTGCATACATCCAGGCCTCCACCCACTCCACTTGGGTGCCCATCTATTGGAGGTCCATTTTGAGATCTTGAATCGCCTCCCTGGTATTAGAGGTAATGGATGTGATCGCTGTTTTTACTTCCTCGACTCGGGTCGGTCTCCATCAACATCGGGGCCACTGGGGAATGGGATGGACCCATTCCAACATCTTCCAAAGGACCAGCACCATGTGGTCCCCGCTTCCCAGTGGTCCCCGCTTTCTCCATGGTTTTCACCTGTCCTCGATCAGTGTCCGTTTTACTCCTTGACGCCATCTGATCCAGCCGGGAACAGGTACTCGTAATAGCACGAAACAGGGAGTCAGGAACTGCTGCTACTGCATGCAATATTAGGTTTTGCTATGGCCAAAGACGGAGCAGAGAAACTATGCTGCCATCTTTTCTGATGATGTCACTTCCTATACATCTCAGTCTTAATATCATGTTTTATCCTGCTAAATAATATATAATATTTATGTTACTTTTGACTTCCCATATATATTATATTCATCTCAGATTTTACACTATGTTTTACACCATCAATACTGATGTTTTATACCATTGACAATGCATAATATTCATGTTATTTATGTCAGTTGAACAAATTTATATCATTTCACTCTTTAGACTCCTGAGGCAGGCCCTTTAAGTTGAAACACAATTGTGTTGAGTCTTAATTATATAATAAAGCAACTGCGCACCAGAGGTCACCTTCACTGTTGTTTTTTGCTTTCCATTTTGAGAAGGCTATATCTCCTGTTTCTTCGTGTCACACTCAGTGTGGTGTCAAAATGCCTGTATATAGAAAGGCACAATAAGTTTGCATGTCTCATTCAATGGAAACTATATAAACACCATAACATTGCTGTTCCAGAAAAAAACACTGGGATCAAGGCCCTACTAAATTTTTGCACAATGAAGAAGTTATCACCATCTGGGACATTCTTATTCACACCAATAAAAAGCTTGATGCATGAAATTGGAAATTGTGGTAAAGGAAAAAAGCACAAGAACAGCATTATTAATAGAAGTTTCAGTACCTAACAACTATTCTGTACTATGTGGAGAACAAGATCTTCAAGTATCAACAAATGCAATTAGACACCAAGAAAGTGTGGCAGAAAAATACAGAAACTGTCCCAGCCGTATTGCTAAAGATATGTTAGGATTGAGATTTATTCTTAAATGCAAAATTAACCTATTTGGAGACATTACACTGAAAAATATGCTGAAACAGAGTTAAAACATGGAAATCTAAAATGACATATTGACCATTCATTTGCCATTTAACGGGGGGAAAAAAGATGAACAACAGGAAATTGTCTTCCCTATAACACTCTTCAAAGATCACTATAATTCCAGAAGTTTGGGGGTACTTTTGCAATGGGCAAGTATAACCCTGTTCATTTAACAAAGTGGCCAATTACTTTGAACAAGATTACATTTCATGATCACCTAGAAATGAGCAAAATTAACCTATAAATGTATTAAGAAGGTTTCCTAGTCAAGGCATTTCCAATCTTCTACAAATATGTTGTATGTCACATGATATACTGCAGTCTATCAATCAGTAGCTGATTGCTGGACACCACTGGAAACTTTGGAATTTTTTACTGAACAAACAATATAACACACGTTCATTGTTTTTTTTATAGGGATGCTGCTAATATTTGATTGTGCTGTAACTGAAGATTTTTTAAATGTATTTTGTCTGGAACTACTGTGAATGTTTTTACTGTTAACTACTTAGGTCTATAAATTTTAGAAATAAATAAATTGGAGATATTTGCTAGAAGGGCTCAATTTCTTCATTTCAGTATAATCTAAGATGATGTTGTGAGGATAAATATGGAATTACAAATATGAATATTCTAGCCCAAAAGAACAAAGAGAAAAACGTCTCACCCATCTAGAAGGGTCACTGATCAGATTAATAAAAAGTGTTGATAGTTTTGTCCGACGGAGCTCCTGTGATGTTGCACAGGAAACAGCCATGAAGCATTCAGCACAAGCCTTTCTGACTCCCCATACGTTATCAGAGCAAAGCTGGAAAAACCTTGGCAGCTGTAGAGAAGAAACACAAAAACTCAATTATACCTAGTTTCTTTTCATTCCTAGTTCATAAGGGAAATGACAAAGAAAACGCTCATATGCCAAACTGCTCCAGAATTTTAGAACAGAAGCCAAAAAAACTGAATATAAATAAGGTTCTACATTGGACTCGATACTTAGGGACTTGATTTGAGCAAAGTCTCAGTTAATTCTGCCATTTTATTTAACCACACCATTGGAACTTTTTTTTTTCCTGGCTAGCTATTAATTTCAAATTCCTTGACCTACAGACTAAACTGAACCTGCTTCATTTCCACTCAATGAAATTTATGACCTGTGTAGTAGCTCTGTTTCCAAATTTCCAAGTTTATTTATAGTTTGATATACCAACCATCAAACAAATATCTGGACAGTCTACAATTGCTGTTTCCTAGTCTCCCCTGCCCCCATATCCCAAACAATCTTGTTTCAAACCAAATGTTCACTAAAGCAATACTTCTTGACCTTCGCCTGGAGGAATACCTCTTCAGTTGGGTTTTCAAAACCATCACAATGTATACGTATGAAATACATCTGTATATTTGTACAACAGGCCTCCAGAATATTCAAACTTAGCTTATGAATATTTACTGTGGTAGTCCTGAAAACCTAAGTGTGCTTCCATCCTTTAGGACAGTGTATCTGGCAAACTGTGTGCCGAGATGCTGGGGAGACGAAGAGGTGCCGGCTGACTGCCTACAGGACATGCCTCTCACTAGAGGCATATCCTGTAGGCAGTCAGCTGGCACCAGCACCTTTCCTCTCCATGCCTCTTCCCTTCTAGCACCTTCCACTGGCAGCTCAAGGCCCTGTCTGCCTCAGGCAGACCTGGCAGCTCAGGGCCCTGTCTGGAGGGCCTTCACGCATGCGCAGACATCATGATGATGTCACGCATATATGTGATGTCATCGCATCAATGTCCGCGACCTTCTGGATGCTCTCGAGTCACGGCAACCACGTTTAGTGTGCTGCGGCATCACAAAGGTTGCAAGACACTGCTCTAGGAGATAGTAGACAAGCACTGCTCTGGAGCAATTATTCTCAAGTTCATCTAGGAGTACCCCTTCTACCAAGTCTACTTTAGTCAGAATATACATAGTGAATATGCATGAGATAGTAGGTGTTTAAAAAAAAAAAAAAAAAAATCTTTATTGAGTTTTTCAAATCTAACAAAAATACAATACAATATCTATACAAATAAGAACATAAGAATTGCCGCTGCTGGGTCAGACCAGTGGTCGATCATGTCCAGCAGTCCGCTCACGCGGCGGCCCTCTGGTCAAAGACCAGCACCCTAACTGAAACTAGCCCTAACAGCGCACGTTCTTGTTCAGCAGGAACTTGTCTAACTTTGTCTTGAATCCCTGGAGGGTGTTTTCCTCTATAACAGCCTCCGGAAGAGCGTTCCAGCTTTCTACCACTCTCTGGGTGAAGAACTTCCTTACGTTTGTATGGAATCTATCCCCTTCCAATTTTAGAGAGTGCCCTCTCGTTCTCCCTACCTTGAAGAGGGTGAACAACCTGTCCTTATCTACTAAGTCTATCCCCTTCAGTACCTTGAATGTTTCGATTATGTCCCCTCTCAATCTCCTCTGTTCAAGGGAGAAGAGGCCCAGTTTCTCTAATCTTTCGCTGTACGTCAGCTCCTCCAACCCCTTAACCATCTTAGTCGCTCTTCTCTGGACCCTTTCGAGCAGTACCGTGTCCTTCTTCATTTACGGTGACCAGTGCTGGACGCAGTACTCCGGGTGAGGGCGCACCATGGCCCAGTACAGCGGCATGATAACCTTCTCTGATCTGTTCGTGATCCCCTTCTTTATCATTCCTAGCATTCTGTTTGCCCTTTTTGCTGCCGCCACACATTGCATGGACGGCTTCATCGACTTGTCGATCAGAACTCCCAAGTCCCTTTCTTGGGAGGTCTCTCCAAGTACCGCCCCGGACATAGTAATCATATATGCATTTATAATCAGTATCTATACAACCATAAAAAAACCCACCCAACCAACATTTCATAAGGGAATAAAACCATACCCCCTCCTGCCCTTCCTCCCCTGGGTGTGTGTGTATTATACCAACAGAAATAAAGAAAAAGACAACTATAATGAATCCACAAAAGACATCAATGGGCCCCAAATTAATTTGAATCTCTTAGTATACCCCAGCATATCCGCATTCATTTTTTCATACCTATAACTTAAGCATAGATTCACCCACCAAAAAGTAAAGCTAAGGCAATCCCAATTCTTCCAATTGCGAGTAACCATTTGCATGGCTATCCCAGTCATAATAAGGAAAAACCGACATTTATATCTGTCCAATGAGGGCTTCAGATATAACATCCTCCCACATATGACTACATCATGTGTCAATGGAATTGATAACTCAAGTATAGCATTAATTTGTCCCCATATTAAATTCCAAAAATCGAGTATCAAAGGACAATAGAACAGCAGATGATCCAGTGTCCCTAAATCAAGATGACAGTGCCAGCATTTATTAGATTTAGAACTGTCTAACTTTTGTAACCTAACTGGGGTCCAAAAAGATCTATGTAACAAGAAAAAACATGTTTGTCTCATAGATGCTGACGCTGTACATCTCATCCTCCAAGTCCAAATTCGTGGCCATTGAGTAGCAGAAATTTGCTACTTTATCTCAATGCTCCAAATGTCTCCAAGACTAGTTTTTGATTTCTTATTTATATAATCGGATATTAATTTATACCACTGAGCGGCCTGGTGCCCTAGGAAATCCATCTGGAAGCACAGGACCTGCAAGCTATAATAATTTTTTAGATTACGCCAATCAGGGAACCCCTTCTGAATGGCCTGCTTCAACTGCAACCACTTGTAAATTTGAGACTTTGCAATGCCAAAAGATTGTTGCAGTCATGAAAAATCAAGCATTCTCCCATTTGATAAACATCATCTAGTGTACGTATGCTGCCTGCATCCAGTGCTTCCAGAAGATCTTAGACTCGCTAATTTGAATCTTGGAATTTAACCATAAGGATTGATAAGTAGATTCCTTTACTGGAATATCTGTTAGTTTGTTAATAAATTTCAAGGTTTTCCAAGTGTCAAATAAAATACTAATGTCCTTAACATATCTGGGTAACTTGATACTCAACACATGAAACAACCATAAAGGGGACATAAGTTGCCATTCTAAGTACAGCCAATCAAGAAGATATTTCATGAGCTCAGGAAGGATCTAGTACATACCCTGCCGCATGATGGTATCTGAAAAATTTGGGAAATTTACCCCACCCTCCGGAATTGGTATTTGCAAAGCTACTAGAGCTATTCTAGCAGTTTTACCCAGCCAAATAAAGTTAGTGATAACTCTATTTAGTTTCTTATAAAAGGACCCCTGAAAATAGACTGGCAACATCCCCATTTGGTAGCAAACCACAGGCAATATCATCATCTTGACAGTTTGTACTCTCTCACACCAAGAAAGATGTAAATGCTCACACATTTCTGACCTTCTCATCTTTCCACTCACATCACTAATTATTCGTTCCAGGTGTTCTTTTGGTTCGGATGCCTCTGCCCCTCCTCCCTTTCTAGGGTTTGGGAAAACTTTTTGTTTGTTTAGTGCACACATTTCTTTGACATTCAGCAATAAAGATTTTTCATTTATTGTCATTGTGTCTTCTAGAGTTTTTTTTGTATCATAATGCCTAAATATTTTATCCCCTATTCCTTCCAAAGGGATGAGAATGACTCAAATAATCCTTTTTTACAATGTACATTTAGCCTCAGAACCTCGTATTTACTCCAATTTATTTTATAACCAGAAAATTTACCAAATCATTCAATGAATTCCAGTAAATGTGGAATGGTAGATTCAGAATTCTTCAAATGAAGAAAGATATCATCTGCATACGCAGAGATCTTATATTCCCGACCTGCATAGGGAATACTCTGTATCTCATATACCTGTTGAATAGCCAACAAGAAGGGTTCCAGAACAATATCAAACAGCAAAGGACATCCTTGTCTAACTCCCCTCTCCAGAAGGAACATTCCGAAAAAGTATTATTAATATATAATCTGGCAGATGGGGAGCTATACATGAGATAGTTTTGCATTTAGTGGATATGAATATTCATTGTGTATATTCTGAAGCCAGACTGGCTTAGTGAGATAGGGGGAGGGGGGAGATACCCTACAAATAGCTTCAGAAACACTGAGGGTATGAATCTAGCACTTTTTATTAAATATAGCATTATTCCAAAACAGGCACTTAGCACTCACCAGCATTTCCTCGGTGGCTTCCTGTCCAACCACACTACATATATCTCCAAAATTGGCTGCACAAACCTATAGATTAAGGCAGACAATATTTTAGAATTATTATTGTTTTATATTTACTCCCCTCCTCTCAAAGCACGCATTTGTAACGGCTGCTTTCCTGATACCTGGGGAAAATCTGCTCTATTTAAAACACAGCTATCAAAATTCTAGCTAGCCTTGATTCAAGTCTCAATTAAGGCTGCCCAATAATCATTAATTGCGTTTAAAAGAGCAAACTTTCACCTGCACGCACGGTCGGTCATGTCATCTCTCCGCTACTCCCTCCCATACCTACCCCACCCCTTCAAACCCAATGGGGTTCCCTTCCCTCTACTCAGAAAGGTACACTTGAGTAGTGAGAAGGGAACCACATTGGTAGACTTACCTTTCTCTCCCTTCTTCCCTCTCCTCCTCTACCTTAAAATGCCTTAAGACACTTCAGCCACCTCCCCCAGAAAATATTTCTGCCATATTCCCCTGCTCCTATGTTTTGTGTGCAGGCCATAATCTTAGCTAAATCTTTTTTTCAACTCTACTGATTCCCAAGCCTACTAGCTGAGAAAATGTTTGACCTGAGTGATAAGTGCATTTTCAAAATCCTGAATGTGAGAACAGCTTTAACCCTGCTGAGTGAGCTTCTTTACGGCACAGAAACAAACTGAAAGGAGAACAACTCAGCCAGTAGGCCAAAGATAGGCTAAACAATTCCTGATTGCCTATTCATGTGTAAATCCCATTAAAATATAGCAACAGAGAGTCGTATACTACCTATGGAAAAAATTCCTGATTGCCTATTCATGTGTAAATCCCATTAAAATATAGCAACAGAGAGTCGTATACTACCTATGGAAAAAAATTAAAGATATGACTTATTCAGCTTGGAGAACCAAAGACCTAAAGAGGACTCCAAAAACATGTGGAAGTTAAGGGAAGATTAGGTACTTACCTTGATAATCTTCTTTCTTGTAAATAGGAACATAAGTCTTGAATCTATAGGTTGTGAACCTCTGATCACAAGATACTGATTAGAGAGCACCATTTACATTTTTCTGCTCTGCCTCCCTTCACTCTGGACTGTCATGTAATTCTTCAGATCGTATCAAAGCAGATAGAGAAGAGACATAATAGGGAGGTGTACAGGGACTCTCTTCGAGAAAAGAAGTCTGTTTTGCTCATATCATATTTAACACAAAATAATCATGAACCATTTATAACATAACAAGATAGAACAAACAAGCCATCTACCTTTGTGCAACCTGCACTAACAGTTGGAGTTCTGAAAGATACCCCTTGTCTATAACAAATAGCAGTGGTCTCCCCTATTCTTGACCTTGCTGGACAGAGGAAAGAAACAAGATATCCAGTAATACTGACATGACTGAGACAGTAAGAAGGTTAATGAACATCTGACAGACATCCCACATGTTCAAGACTGATGTTCCTATTTACTAGAAAGAAGATTATCAAGGTAAGTAACTAATCTTCCCTTACTAGTTCAATGGGAACATCAGTCTTGAACATGTGGGATATACCAAGGCAGTCCCCAGAAGCTAGGGAGGGACAGATGAGCCTGCTAAACGTACTAAAGATCCAAACGTGGTATCCAATTTAGCCATGTCCACTCTATAAAACTTTGTGAAAGTATGGAGGGAAGTCCACGTGGCTACTCTACAAATTTCTTTAGGGGAAACAGTCCTAGACTCCACACAAGGAGGATGCTACGATCCTAGTGGAATGTGTCTTTAAAGATACAGAAGAACACTTTCTACTTCCAATATAAGCTGAAGAAATGGCTATATGAATCCATCTAGAAATGTTCACTTTTGAAGCCAGCCAGCCCCAGCAGCTAATACCCGCCAGCACAAAGAGATGATCTCTTCCAGATAACCAAGCAACACTCTGCAAACATCCAGCAATTTCAGAGCTTTGTCACTCTTCTTGGACCCTAAGGGTGTAAAGCAGCCCTGCACAACATGAGGCCCAAAACGGCTCTCACTGCAGCCCAGTTCTCACTCCGCTCTCCTACTCCTGCTCTTCCCTCCTAGTCTCATCTTTAAAAGCGCCGCCGCTTTCGAAGACCAACAAGCTAATTACAGCAGCCTGCAGAGCGAACATAGAAACATAGAACATAGAAAGATGACGGCAGAAAAGGGCTATAGCCCATCAAGTCTGCCCACTCTTCTGACCCACCCC
The DNA here is from genome assembly GCF_902459505.1 of Geotrypetes seraphini. NCBI lineage: Eukaryota > Metazoa > Chordata > Amphibia > Gymnophiona > Dermophiidae > Geotrypetes > Geotrypetes seraphini. The sequence continues at coordinate 154,359,904 of NC_047085.1, forward strand.
ATCAAGTCTGAGTGCTAATGACCCAGTTCCTTAGCTCGACCCCTGTAGGGATCCCACGTGGATGTTCCATTTATTTTTAAAGTCGAGCACGCTGGTGGCCTTGACCACCTGCACCGGAAGTTTGTTCCAGTGATCTACTACCCTTTCTGTGAAGAAATACTTCCTGGTGTCACCATTAAATTTCCCTCCTCTGAGTTTGAGCGGGTGCCCCCTCTCTGCACTTGTTTCCTCTGCTGCGGTCCCGCCCCTGATGTCACAGGAGGGGCGGGACCGCAGCAGAGGGAACACAGTTCGGAGGCCAATGGCAGCCTGCTAAGTTTGCTCTGCAGGCTGCCGTAATTATTTTAGTGGCGGACTGCGGAAGATGACCTCTCTTGCTAGGTGCGGGAAGCAGCGGAGGTAAGGCCCTGCCTGTCGTTGGAGCAGGACACCGGGAAGGGGGGGGGAGACAGACAGACAGACAGAAAAGGACCTTGAGGAGGGGGCTCAAAAATAGACTTAAAGACAAGGCAGATGCTGGACTAGAGGAGGTAGAGAGGGGAAACACCCTGAACCAAAGAGAGAGAGAGATGCAAGGCCCTAGGGAGGGGGAAGACAAAGAGAGTGAGAGAGAAGAAAGACCTGGATTAAAGGTGGGAGGACCCAAAATGTTAGAAGGAAGAGAGAGAGAGAGGGAGAAACCTGAAACAAAGGGGAGGCAGAAAAGAGCAGGGCAGATGTTGGACTTGAGGGGGTGTATAAATGATCTGGAAACTGGAAAGACGAGTGAGGTGATTAAATTTTCAGATGATACTAAACTGTTCAAAGTTGTTGAAACACATGCGGATTGTGAAAAATTGCAAGTGGATCTTAGGAAATTGGAAGACTGGGTGTCCAAATGGCAGATGAAATTTAATGTGGACAAATACAAAGTGATGCATATTGGGAAGAATAACCTGAATCATAGTTACCGGATGCTAGGGGTCCACTCTAGGGATTAGTGCCCATGAAAAGGATCTGGGTGTCATCGTAGACAATACGATGAAATCTTCTATCCAATGTGCGGCGGCGGCAGCCAAAAAAAGCAAATAGGATGCTAGGAATTATTTTAAAAGGGATGGATAACAAGACTAAAAATGTTATAATGACCCTGTATCGCTTCATGGTGCGACCTCATCTGGATTACTGCATTCAATTCTGGTCTCCTTATCTCAAGAAAGATATAGTGGTGCTAGAAAAGGTTCAAAGAAGAACGATCAAGATGGTAAAGGAGATGGAACTCCTCTCGTATGAGGAAAGACAAAAATGGTTAGGGCTCTTCAGCTTGGAAAAGAGACAGTTGAGCGGAGATATGATTGAAGTTACAAAATCCTGAGTGGAGTAGAACGGGTACAAGTGGATCGATTTTTCACTCCATCAAAAATTACAAAGACTAGGAGGACACTCGAAGTTACATGGAAATACTTTTAAAACCAATTGGAGGAAATTTTTTTTTCACTGAGAGAATAGTTAAGCTCTGGAACGTGTTGCCAGAGGATGTGGTAAGAGCGGATAGGGCAGCTGGTTTTAAGAAAGGTTTGGACAAGTTCCTGGAGGAAATGTCCATAGTCTGTTATTGAGAAAGACACGGGGGAAGCCACTGCTTGCCCTGTATCAGTAGCATGGAATATTGCTACACCTTAGGTTTTGGCCAGGTACTAGTAACCTGGATTGGCCACCATGAGAATGGAATACTGGGCTTGATGGACCATTGGTCTGACCCAGTAAGGCTATTCTTATGTTCTTATGAAAGAGAGACAGACTGCAGAGAGGTGAAAGATTCTGGACCAGAGAGGGAGGGAGGGAGGAAGGAAGGAGAGAGAGAGAGAGAAGCAGAGAAAGACTTGGAAGAAAGGAGAACAAATGCTGGGAGGGGGGGGGGGTTTGTAAGCAGAAGAAAGACAGAAGGCAGATGTTGGACTATGGGAGGTGTAGACAGAGTGGGAGAGACCCTGAGGAAGAACAGAGAGATGGAAGATCATAACAGAGGAGGGAGAGAGAGGGAGATCTAGAACAAAGGTGGTGGTAGGTACAAAGGAGAACTGACACTGGATCTGGGGAAGGTAAGCAGAGGGAAAAGAGATAAGAGACCTGGACCCAAAGGGGATGGGGCTAGATTGTGAAAGAAATGTTGGTTGCACAGTCAGAAGGAAGTCCAACCAGAAACTAATTAAATCACCAGACAACAAAGGTAGGAAAAATTATTTTATTTTCAATTTAGTGATCGAAATGTGTCAGCTTTGAGAATTTATATCTGCTGTGTGTATATGAAAAATGAAAGAAAAAAAAATTGCATTACAATTAGTAAAGGGGGCAGGATCTGAGGCACAGCTTGGGTGGGTTTAGGGCGGAGATTGGGAAGTCTGTGGTTGTTGTACTTAGCTTGAAGTAGTTGAGAAACACTGCTGTAGGCTATCAGCCGCCGCCAGTGCCTCTCCTCTCCTGCCCTCTTTCCTGCTGGCACCCCCTACTGGCATCTCAGGACCCATCTGGAAGGCTTAAGTGCATGCGCACATGTCAACGTGATGATGTCACGCATGCGCATGATATCATCACAGCAATGTCTGCACACTTCAGGGTGCCTCGAGCTGTGGCCAATACCTGCGGCCCTCGCTATATTTTCCGACTTTATTTCGGCACCGGATCATTTTTGAGTTGTGCAGGCCTGGTGTAAAGGCAGGCATTCGTACTTCCTGGCCAACATGAAAACTCGAGACTACTTTTGGCAAAAAAGAGGGTGGACTATAGGCAGTAATACCCTAGTCTCTGAAAATCTGAGAAAAGGTTCTCTGCAAGATAAAGCCTGCAGTTCAGACACCTGATGTATTGATGCGACTACCACTAAAAATGCTGTTTTAATTCTCAGATCCATCACTGATGCCATCTCTAAAGGCTCATATATGGAGCTTTAGTGAGAGCCCACAGAATGAGATTAAGACTCCACATTGGAAAAGGTTGACATACTGGAGGATGCAGACGTAATGTTCCCTTCAAAAATCTGGACACATCTGGGTGAGAGGTCAATGTCTCTTTATTAATCTGGGATCTGAAGCATGAAAGACCTGCTACCTGTACTTTGAGGGAGCCAACAGCTAGGCCTTTTTCAAGCCCCTCTTGAAGGAATGCTAGAACCAATGAAATCAGAGTTGTGACTGAGTCCTCACTCTTCTAAGCAAACTAGCCCTGGAAGCACTTCCAGGCCTTCACATAGGCAGCCAATGCTGTCTGCTTCTTAGACTTTAGGTGAGTGGCAATAACCACTTCTGAATAGCTCTTGCTCGCTAAGGCTGCATGCTCAAGAGCCATGCCATAAGACCAAAGCACGCTGGATCTTCTAGGTTGAATGGACCCTGTGATAGCAACTCCAGATGACAGGCCCCTTTTTAGATGACCAGTAGTCTGAAGTTTACATACCACAGATGCCTTGGCCAGTCCGGTGCAACAAACACTACCAGCCCCAGGTGTGACATCATTCTCTGCAGGTCTATGCCTATCATGAACCATGATTCAAATAAACTTAGGACTTATCACATCAATTCAATAGTTTCACTAATCATCAATTGATTAGATAGTATTTATTATGTAGAAAGCTATTCTTACAATAAATTTACAATATAATTATTTTATTATATACTTAATAATTTATCAATTTTATCTTATAAATACAAATAAAACACATTCTAATATACAGAACCCCCCTACAATTCATGCAATAATTTAAAAGAACTTAATAAGAGTCCATCTTTTAATAAAGAAATACTTGAAATGTCCACGTTGTGATGCAAATCATTCAACTTCCTATATATTCTGTTCGATAATTGCTGTATGCTAGCCTCCACAATCCGTCCAAATTGCGGATAAAGTTGCTGTTTCACACAATCTGTGCAAATTGTGTGCGATAATGTCACTTGCTCAACACGAGACCGTGTTTCACCATTTAAGACGTCTTCAGGAGCTAATAGGGTTGAGGCTCCGTCTGCTGTATATTCATCATATTGTTAATTCAAAAGGCAACTAGATTGGAGAAAATATCCAAACCAGGCTCACAGCAGCGATCTCACACACCAGCTTTGGAACTTTTGCAGTACTTTACTTGAGAATTCAATCTGCAGTGAGGATCCTGAAGGCAATATGTAGCTGCTCTAATTTTGTACCAAGCCAAAGTAATTTTGTTTTGGACTCATTCAGCTTCATTTGTACAGTAAGGGCCCAAGACTAGAGTTTCATTATACAATCTATTATGTTCTCGACGAGGTTAGTGAGATTCGAGTCTATCTCAAGGAGAACAAAGATGTCATCTGCATACGTATATAGTGTTTCACAGGGAGATAAACGGAAAAGCTTCAAAGTAAGACATGTAAATGTTAAAAAGGATAGGAGACTCTGTATAGTGGCTTCCAAGAGGGTGACATAGTGTCATTTATATTTACAGTATATGAGCAAAATCATAGGAATTTCAAAAACCAGTCTAAGACTATGGAATCAAATACCTATCTCAGAAAGTTGGTAAATCAGAATATCGTGGTGAATGGCATCGAAGACTGCCGACAGATCGAATTATAACAAAATTGCAAACTTATTACGTGAGTGCAATTGCTGAACTTTTGAGATTAATGAGAACAATAGAGATTTGGTACTAAAATTTGGTCTGAATCCATGTTAGCAAGATAAGAGAATGGAAAATCTCTCCAAATATGATGAAAGCTAAGCAGATATAATAGACTAACATTTTAGTCAGTAGAGGAATATTCGCTATAGATCAATAGCTAGACGGTAATGATGGGTCTAAGTCAGCTTTCTTCAGTAATGAGGTCAAAACAATGTGACCCATTTCTGCAGAGAAAAGACCAGATGATAGGGAGAGTTAATAAGTTTGGTAAGAGATGAAATGGCCTGAGTAGGCATTTTCTCATATAAAAATGAAGGGAATGGATAAAAAAAAACCAGGGAGGAATGGAGGGAAGTGTAATACAAAAATCCAAAAATATCACTCCAAGACAAAAGCAGCAGTTAGGATCTGTGTACTGATAGCCTGGATTTGGTGGTTACCGGCCACGAAACAATTGTCGGCCTGGCCTGTTTGTATTCAGTGGTTTTTACCATTAATCATTCTCGGCTGTTTGTTTTTTTTTGCTCCCACCTACTAACTTTAAACTTGTGTGAAAGTTTTATTGCCTATGATGCTTGGGTGGAAGAGTGTGGATACACCTCTCCGTTTGTCTGAGGCTTTTCTTTCACTTAAGAAATAAGCTAGCTTTCTTGGTTGTGTGGTGCTTTTGTCTTGGAGTGACATTTTTGGATTTGGGAATGGATCCAAAACACATTTGCAGGATCTTAATTTATTTGCAGGATCTTAATTTATTTGCAGGATCTTAATTTATGACACAGATATGAGACCTGGGCCTCAGATACATACTCAAAGGCTGTCCAGATTCTATCTGCTGGAATTGCAATTGGATTAGTATCACCCAACACCAGAGAATTATAAGAAACTGATGATGGAAACTAGTCTCTTATAGCAGCAACCTTTTCATTACAAATTCCGCTAAGTCATTCGCTACTGTTGAAGAAGGGTGTATTGACAAGTCATTGATAGAAGTTAGAGAATGTCAGATGTTAAACAAAATACTATTTTGATTGTTGGATCTGATAATTTTATCACCGTAAAAATTTTTCCTAGCTTTTTTAGTGTTGCATTAAAGTATATGGAGTATCCACCAAAGTACGATTCTTTGTTCAGGACAGGCTCTATGCTTGCTAGATATAGTAGCCTCTTTACTGTCGCTTGGACTCTGACTGCCTTCTCTGGTTTTCCCACTGCAGAATCTACAGAGGTTCGGAAGGGGACAAAAGAAGTCAAGTTTGTACCCCTCCTGAATAATTTCCAGTACCCAGCGGTCTGAGGTGACCCTCACCCACGCCTCCTAATAAGCAGACAACCTCCCCTCCTGTCCTTGGAGGTATAGCTTCTGACCTGGCTTTAGAACTGCTTCTTGGGAGCTGCCATGGAAGGGGGGAGGGGTTCCTGATGACTGAGGATGCTTGCACCCCCAAATTTGTCTCGAGCCTTGAAACGATCTCTGGACCAAAAGTCCTCTTGAGTAAACATCCAGAACCACATAAATTACCTTGGCCTGACCCCCCTAGGGGCCCTTGGTTTGCTCTCTGGTAAAATCTTTAGTTTACGATCCTGCACGTTGGCCATTAGATCATCAAGATCTTCACTAAAGATAATTGACCTTTAAAAGGCAATTTGATCAGAGCAGCTTTAGAGGAGGAATCTCCCTTCCACTGTCTGTCTATGGGCAGAAACCTTGCACAGGACCCTGAACAGATCATATAGAGCATCTACCACATATTCCACTCCTAACAAATGGAATTGGGTATCTGCATCGGCACCCGCTCCCAGAGCACAACATAACTTCAAGTGCAAGCACATGCAACATACAATGCCACTGCTGCCGCCTTCAAATCCAACTCCACAGCTTCTAATTGCCTCTTAAGGACAAACGCCAGCCTGCGGTGCTGTGCATCTTTCAACACCACTCCCTTCACTAGGAAGGGAGGTATGCTTGGTAACCTGTACCACCAATGACAGAAGAAATAGCTGATGAAAATCAGCATCCATCGGGTAAATTTTTATCATGGTCTTAGCCACCTGAAGGTGAATGGTCTGTCAACATCTTAGTAATATCTGGATGGAAGGGAAAGCATGTGGTCTGAGCCTTAGTGTTGCTCATAAGCAAGCACTGAATAATGGAGGTCTGTGGAGGCTCTATCTTTAATTCTTGGAAAGACTCGGTATTTATCTCCAAAAGCGCTGTTGGCTTAAACAGCTTGCACCCAGTCGGGGCCTCTCAGAGATCCAGGGCTGCCACTTCATCGGAACCTGAGCCTCCCAGGTGTGATGCAGAATCTCCTACCATTGAGGACCTAGATTGGGAAAGTAAAGGCATAGACAGAATCCACTTCATCCCAGTCTTCTTATGACCGAATCCCCATCTCTTGTGCATGGCTCTGCTGTGGGAAAACTGCACTCTCGCGGTGAGGAACCCGTGGTGCTACTATCGCTGCAACTGCTGTAATTTAATTACATTCATGATTTCTATTCCGCCATTACCTTGCGGTTCAAGGCGGATTACATAAGAATTGTCGTAATATTGCTAAGTACATAGGCGGATTACCTTAGAATAGGAAATATAAAGGGTTAGTTTGAACATGGCATTAGGAAATACAGAGGGTTAGTTTGAGCATTCTAGGTTGGCTAGATAATATTGTAGGTGAAGCTTGGGAACAGATCTGGATGTGTTATATAGGTTTTATGTATTTTTTGAAGAGTAGGGTTTTTGTTTCTCTTTTGAAGGTTTTGTAATCTGTGGTTGAAGACAGCAAATTGGTGAATTGTCTGTCCAGTTTTGCTGCTCTGGTGGCCAGTAAGGTTGTCATACAGTTTTCTTCGTTTGACATTTTTGGTTGGTGGGTGTGTAAATAGTGTGTGGATTCTCCTGTGTCTGGTTGAGGTGGATTGAACTAGTCAGTTGTTCCAGTAGGTTGGGCTTCTCTGTTTATAGCTTTAAATAGTAGGCAATGGAATTTGAAGTGTATTCTTGCCTGTATTGGGAGCCAGTGTGAGTCGTGGAATGCCTCTGTGACGTGGTCGTATTTTTTCAGTGAATAGATGAATCTTAGGGCTGTGTTTTGTATTGTTAAGTATGCTTTGTTGATCATACTAATAAATTCTGGAGCAAAATCCTGACCAGGATGCCCAGAGTGCCCTGCGTGCCCAGAGTGCCCTGCGTACCCTGTGTGCCCAGAGTGCCCTGTGTTCCTCTCTGGGGTTTAACATCAGATGCGCAGCTATGCTTCACCAGGGACACACTTTCACTATTTCCCAACTCCAACCAGAATTTCTGACCTGGATCTTGAGCCTTCTGGAACCCCATACCTCCAGAGGCTCCAGTGGCTCCCCCCTCTTGTGCCACACAGCACATGAGACACAAACAGTCCTCGTTTAGGCATCTAGCGCAAATCTGGCATGTGTATCCTGGCCTGAGGAGTCCATCTATAACGATTTTAAGCCAAATCAAGACATTTTGAGGCAGAGGACTTTTATTCTAAAATTGGGAAATCCACTGCAGCAATTTTAGTGTCAAAAACGGCCTGTGGGAGCTAAATAAGGAATCAAAAAACTTAGGGAACAGGATCCCCCTCCCCAAATTTTCTCATAAACTATTACAGGTGCTGGGAACTGCTTGGGCTGAAACTGAAGCCAGAGAAATTGGATGACTTCTACCTCAGACAAGCCTGGAAAAACTGGACAGCTTGCTTCTTTGGACTGCCCCTCAGTCCTACTAGCCTCACTAAGATCTCAAATCCCCCACCAGGCCACTCAGCCTGCGCTCAAACTCTCTGCAGAAAAAAATCTAAAGTGAGTCTTGCTCCCAAAGGAACTATTCCTGAGCTCCTGGACTGTTAATGCAGGCTGGTCAAGCAGGTGCCCTGCAAAGCAGGCTGTCTCTTGGCTGCAGAATTTTACCCTCAGAGTCTGTGTCTTCTCACAGCCAGAGATGTCCCATAACTAGGATCCTCTGAAGAACCAAAAAGCCTCACGATCGGATAAAATCCCAAAATTTAAGGAAAAATAAACATGAGCAGAACAGACAGGCTCCTACCCTCTCACGTGTAGAGAGAAAAAACGAGGAATTACAGGTGAGCCAAGGGTGAGTTGAAGCGGAGCAGAAAAATGTAAATGAGGCTCTCTACACAGGATCTCTCGATCAGATATTCACAACCCACAGACTAAAAATTGATGTTCCTATTGTTTAAGCTTATTCTAGGGCGAGTCAGAAAAGCATTAACCAGATGGCTCTAGGCTATCAAGTACATAAGGATCTGGTTTGATTTTACTACATTGCATCTGTAACTCTGCCTTTCACAAAGTAAGTTCCCCAAATCCAGGGACTGAAAGCTCCAGGCTGGCTCTGTTTTCCTCAAGGGTATGGAAGCTGCTACTTGTAATGAGGGTTGTTCTCAACGAAGAGCAGGATAAACCAGACAACAGTTACTTACTCATAAGCAGGTATTCTCAGAGGACAGCAGGACAGGTATCCTTATACTTGGGGGATGTCATCCTGATGGGAACCCGGTGTGGACAAAGCATTATATCTTTAAGATGCTATTGGAAGCAGTTCCACTAGGCGAAAAAACAGTGTGACAAGGCAGTGGCTGCTGCCAGAAGGATTCTGGGCTGTATAAAGAGAGGCGTAGTCAGTAGAAGGAAGAAGGTGTTGATGCCCCTGTACAGGTCATTGGTGAGGCCCCACTTGGAGTATTGTGTTCAGTTTTGGAGACCGTATCTGGCGAAAGACGTAAGAAGACTTGAGGCGGTCCAGAGGAGGGCGACGAAAATGATAGGAGGCTTGCGCCAGAAGACGTATGAGGAGAGACTGGAAGCCCTGAATATGTATACCCTAGAGGAAAGGAGAGACAGGGGAGATATGATTCAGACGTTCAAATACTTAAAGGGTATTAACGTAGAACAAAATCTTTTCCAGAGAAAGGAAAATGGTAAAACCAGAGGACATAATTTGAGGTTGAGGGGTGGTAGATTCAGGGGCAATGTTAGGAAATTCTACTTTACGGAGAGGGTGGTGGATGCCTGGAATGCGCTCCCGAGAGAGGTGGTGGAGAGTAAAACTGTGACTGAGTTCAAAGAAGCGTGGGATGAACACAGAAGATTTAGAATCAGAAAATAATATTAAAGATTGAACTAGGCCAGTTACTGGGCAGACTTGTACGGTCTGTGTCTGTGCATGGCCGTTTGGAGGAGGATGGGCAGGGGAGGGCTTCAATGGCTGGGAGGGTGTAGATGGGCTGGAGTAAGTCTTAACAGAGATTTCGGCAGTTGGAACCCAAGCACAGTACCGGGAAAAGCTTTGGATTCTCGCCCAGAAATAGCTAAGAAGGAAAAAAAAAAAAAAAAAAAAATTTAAATTGAATCAGGTTGGGCAGACTGGATGGACCATTCGGGTCTTTATCTGCCGTCATCTACTATGTTACTATGTATGCATGTGCCTTCTCACCCAATGCACAAGCGTAGAACCCTCGGTAACATAAAATAGCTAAAAGAGAATTCTACTCCAATGGAAGGTGGGAGGGGTGTAAGGATACCAGTCCTGCTACAAGTAAGTAACTTCACTGTCTCCTAGGACAAGCAGGACAGATGTATCTTTAATACTTGGGAATTCCTAACTACCAGGCTCACCGAAAACAATTCTAAGACAACAGTGTATCACAATGGAAAGAAATACAATTCACCTTAAACCATATACAAGCTGAGTGTGGAGGTGCAACCTGGAAAAGAATAAAAGAAGAACCTAGGAGGGGGCAGTTTGATTATAGACACCAAACAAATTCTGCAGGACAATCTGGCCAAATCAACTTGTTGCAATGAATATTCTACTCAAGACAATATGAGATGTGAATATATGGACTGAAGACCACGCTGCAGCCTTACATATCTCCTCAATGAAGGCTGACCTAAAGTAGACTACTAACATAGCCATGGCCCTCAAAAGTCAGCCCAGCCTAGGAGTAAGAGAAGATACAAATCTGCTAGCCAATGAGATAAAGTGCGCTTACCAATGGCTATCCACATCCTGTTGGGATCAAAAGAAACAGAAAACTGGGTGGACTGTCTACGGGCTTTAGTCTAAGGCTTGCTTGCAGTCCAAGGTTTGTAGTGCACTTTTGCCAAGATGAGCATGCAGTTTGGAGAAGAATGCTGACAGAATGATTGATCTTCCACAATCAGGTACTTCAGATGACACAAGTCAAGAGGATCAAAAGAAGCTCTCATCGGCTGGGTAAGGATGATGTTGAGATCCTATGAAACAGTGAGAGGTCTGAAAGGGTGTTTTGTCAACATCAAACCTCTCATGAATCAAACAACTAGAGGCTGTACAGAGATGGGCTTTCCTCCTACAGGGTGATAAGCACTGATTGCAGAAAGATGAACCCTTATAGAATAGGACTTTAAACCTGCCTCCGAAAAGTATAGGAGGTATTCAAGAATTTTGTGTGTAGGACAAGTAGATCTATATCCTTGTCCTCACACCAGAAAGCAAACCTCCTCCATTTGAACATGTAACACACCGCTTAATAGAATCTTTCCTGAAAGCCAGCAAGATTCTGGGGACAACCTCAGACAGATTCAAGAACTGAAATTCTAAGCTCTCAATCTTGAGGGACAAAGGCTCAAGCACACACTGTGTCTAACAGGGCTCCTATGTACTCCAACTGCTGAACAAGTTGGAGATGGTTCTTTGGGTAATTTATTACAAACAGAACAGTATTCACACTGAAATCTATTGAAGCCTTAATATGGTGAAACAGACCATTGGGTCTTAAGATATATAAGTGCATGTTTATAAAATTATAGAAATAAAAGAAAACAAAATAAAAATACAAAAGTTAAAAAATTATTGAATTAAAGAATTTGAGTTTGAAAGAAGTATTTTAGACCTATGAATGAGATTTTGACCCAAGCATATGGACAGGTAGAGCCATTACCATTTCCTGTCTTTGGGTCTCTGAGGTCTTTTTCCTATTTTGAGATATTTTCAAAACGGATTTGAATATCCTACTTCAATAGATTTCATAGTGTGAATACTGTTCTAGGTGAAATTCATCTGTTATCAGGTCTTCTATAATTTATTACAAACTCTAGCAGCTCCAGCACCCAGATAGTTCTCTGCATTGATTTTTAAGCACTCTCCAGCAATGCACTTTTGACTAGACAATTGTCTAGGTAGAGAAACATATGCACTCCCATCCAGCGTAGCAATCTTGCGACTACTGAAAAACATTTTCTAAAGACTCTGGATGTGAATGGCAAACTGGCAGGACATAGTACTGATAATGGTATTTCTCTACTAGGAATATCAGGTACTTCTGGATGTGAGTATATTCATTTTTCAAGTCCAGAGAGCACAGCTAATCATTTTCTCAGTCCTAGGATCATCCTCAGAGTCCAACTTAAATGGTATGGCATTCACTATTTCCTTGACAAATGGATGAAGGAAAGAGGCTCAGTTGGAGACTTCCTCCTCTCATTAGGTGGAGAGAGGTCCAAGGCTATGCTATATGGTCCCTTCTCTCCAAGAGGTAGACTAGTTCTTCCTCAGACTCCCATGACTGATCTATGTCAAACTCTGCAAAATAGTCCTGATGGGACTCCTGAGGCTGTGCCTGTCTTGGCTGTCTAATTTCTGATATTTCAGAACAGACAGATGCTGAAATGTTATCAGAAATTAGGGAGGCTAACAAACTAGGTTACACAGTAATAATACAAAGCAACAAAATTTTTTTTTCTGAATCTGACAACACAGCACATTTTTCCAAATCAGTTTTTCATGCTGATTTCAGATCTGTTATTAGTTTTATTCAGTCACGTAAACTTTTAAAGTTATTACTAATATTAGTTATAGTGTTTTAGTATATAGAATTTTAATTGAAGCATAAACTTAAAGAAATGTTGCAGTATCTTCGGTCCAAAGTCAAATAAGCACACAGCATAGCATAATTATACTGGACTATGTCATTTAGCAACCAATATTTCTTCAAAAATGCTTAGAGTATGATTTATTTTTGTGAGTTGTGTCTGGACTGTCATGGCACAACATCCAGCAGTAGTCAGCCATCATACTCTCATTACAGAAACCTTGGTAGCAACGCTCTATTAACAATGTCCCGGTGAAAACATCCTCTTTGCTCATCACTCACTATACCAAAATTGTCCAGAAAAAAGTCAAGATGCGAGTGCAAAAAGTGTATTTTTAATGACATGCAACAGCCAAGTTTCTGATATGAGTCAAGGAGATTCTGAACTCTTTCCTTGTATGAAGGAGACTTATGATTGCCCAGAATGTTTTCCACTAACCACTTGAATGCCACCCAAGCTTCAAGCTCAGCTGCTGAGAGTGATTACTTAAAATCTTCATCCTGCATAATGGACTTGATCTGTGGGCCTATAAATATCCCTTCCTTCAGTTTTGCAGTGCTGATTTTTGGAAATTTCTTAACAAAATATTGAGAACCTGGTAAGTTTGCTTTACCCAAGGTCTTTACCAGGTTCTTCATCAACCCCAGCTTGATATGAAGAGGTAGAAGAATTTGGCATAAATTTCACACTGCTTGCCCCTGGGTTATAGGTATCCCTCAGCTGCCAGACACGCTTGACATAATGTTCAGCTTTAGACCTGCTATCCCACAAGCACAGGAAACAGCAGTATTTAGTGAATCCTCCTTGTATTCCTGTTAGCATGCCAATGACCTTCAGATCACCATAGATGTTCCATTGGTGTGTTTTATAACTGATTGCTTCTAGTAAATTCTTCATATTCTCATAAGACTCCATCAGATGAGCAGAATGGGCAATTGGTATACTTGGTTTGGAATTTCCGTTGTGCAGTAACATTGCCTTCAAGCTTCTCTGTGAAGAATCAATGAAGACATGCCATTCATCTGGACAATGCACTTGTAACAAACTGTTGAAGAGCCCGTTGATATCATGACAAAAGCACAATGAGCCATTTACAGTGAAGAATGTTGTTACGTTATAATTCCTTTTTCTGTAATGAGTTATATTAGCATCTTTTGCAAGTGCTTTTGCTTAAGCCTTGAGGCAAGAAGTTCTGCTTTTTCTTTTGAAAGATTTAGATCATTCAGCTCAGCTTGTGTAAAGGTCTCTGGTTCTGAATCTTCATCATTCACATAATCAGAATCAGACAATTCTGAATTGTGACCAGATGCTGCATCATCATCACATTCCTCATCATGTGCCACAGAAGCAAATCCATCTTGTGGAGGGACAGGCAGTGAGTCATCATGAGGAACAGGCCTAATAGCAGAATCCAGAGTAGGATATATAATTTTGTGCTTAGTTTTAGCTGAGAATTCATTTGAGTTCACAAGGCAAAAATAGCAATCTTTAATATGGTCTCGCAGTTCCCTCCATACCATTGGGATTGCAAATGACACCGCTGTCTTTTGTCGATTGAGCCAGTCACGAAGTCCATTGGAACAACTGGTACAGATGATATGTGGAGCCCAAGACTTATCCTGGTCACCCAATGGGCAGCCAAAGTAAAATTTGTATACCTTCTTCAGATCTACGATAATTGGGCGACGTGCTTTCATCGTGAATGAACCACAGACGTGACAGAAACTTATCTGATTAGTACAATGTCTTGGCATGATAAAGACTGATATTAATCACCGTAAATAATGTCTGTAGCATAAAAAAACAAAGACAACTGTCGTTAAACCTTATATGTTTATCCTATAAATGCATGATATATGGCCCAATTGACAAAAATGTGACGTGCTAGTGAAAAACTAAACACAGATTTGAAATCAGCATGAAAAATACGTTGAAGTATATCAAGTATCTGCCGGAGACAGAGTCAGGCTCTGGGAAGGGTTCTAAGGCCGTAATATTCAGCTTCTATTGGACCATGGCCTCCACCCAAGCTGCCTTGTCTGGTCTCCCTGCTGGGGAGTCCAGAAAGAGCTATGAAAGAGGCCGATAAAACTCAAGTTTGTAGCCATCCCACAGAATATCCAGGACCCAGCGATAAGAGGCGATATCCATCCATTCTTCAAGGAAGACTGAAAGCACCCCCAGATCTACGGAGGAGCAGCTGAGAACCTGGTGTCGGAATTGCTTCTTATGGGTAAACACAGGACTGCTCCCCGTAGACTGTGGACGCCAGGATCCACCAAACCTCTATTTCACTGACTAATACGATCTCTGCTGTGAGGAGCCTCCATAGTACTGATGGGAACATCTAGAGCAGGGATCTCAAAGTCACTCCTTGAGGGCTGCAATCCAGTGGGGTTTTCAGGATTTCCCCAATGAATATGCATTGAAAGCAGTGCACATAGATCTCATGCATATTCATTGGGGAAATCCTGAAAACCCCACTGGATTGCGGCCCTCAAGGAGGGACTTTGAGACCCCTAATCTAGAGTGATGAAAGCTAGTGTGTCTTGGACTTTGAGAGGACCGGGGCCTGCTGTCAGGCAAGGACTTGGGTTTACGGTCCTGCACACTAGCCATAAGGTCGCCCAGACTTTTACCAAACAGTAATTGCCCTTTAAAAGGTAATTTACTCAGGGTCACCATGAAGGATGAGTCACTGGACCACTGTTGGATCCATAGCATCCTACATGCCGATACAGAGTATGACGAGAGCTTGCTTATCACTCTGAAGAGATCATACAAGGCATCCACTACGTAATCCACGCCTGAAATTAAAAAGGGGAAATCCTGGAGCATTATAGTGTCCAGATCATGGCAAAGCTTTGAGTGGCAAGCTCTGGCTACCAAGTTAGAGGCTGCTTTCAGCCCGGAGGCCACAGAGTTGAAGAGCTGTTTGAGGACAAAATTAATCCTATTAATCCTGTGTTTCCTTCAGCACAACCCCTCCATTAGGGAGAGAAGTGCTCTTGGTAACCTCTGCCACCAAGGAATCCACTTTCAGGGACACAAAATGCTGATTAAACACATATGCCATCGGATAGAGCTTGGACATGGCTCTAGTGACTCTCAGAGGACCCTCCGGCACCCCCAGTGATCCAGGAGCATCTTGGCTATATCCGGATGATCAGAAAAGGATGAAGACTGCAGCTTCATGCTGCTCAGTCCTCACCCAGATCTGGAGCCTCTCCTGGGTCTAGATCTTGGAGATCTGTGAGTGCCACTACATCCCCCAAAGTGGTAGTGCCTGCCTGCATAAACAATAGCATTTTTGTCTTGATCATCCGTATCATCAGCCAGTGAATCATCCCTGTGCAACTCAGGGACTCTGGATTTAAGACCCATGTGATTGGAAGGGGGAATTCCTGAAGCCAGAGAGTATGCTACAGGAGGCGCAGTTGGCACCTTTCTTGGCTAGATAAGCCTGGAAGAGCATGTTAATAAACCCCTTGTCCGGAGCAGCTGAAGCCACTTCCTGGGAACTCTTTTTGGTGCTTTTGGAGGATTTGCCTTTGACGCTGAATAGTGGCTGTGTTTCTCTGGGGCTGCAAGCAGGCTGTTCCCGGGAGCTAATTTTGACTTTTTGAACTGGACATGGCTGAAGTGAGCAAAAAGACCCCCTAAAGGAGTCAAGGGAACCAAGGCCAACAAAATCTCACCCCCTCCTGTGCCACGTAACACGTGGAATATGGCTGCTCACCGGACAGCCATTCACCGCAAACAGGGCATGAATCTGAAGTATCCTGCCCTGAGGAGTTCATCTGAGTGGTTTTCTTGCAAAAATGAAGCTTGAAGAGGCCAAAAATAACTTTAAAGTCAAATAGGGAAAATCCAAGATGGCCACTGCAGTAACAATTTTCAAAGAAAAACAGCTCAGAAAAAGCACAGGTAACCCCCCCCCCCCAAAAAAAAAAAAAAAAAAGTGGAAATTTTAGGGGTGGGTGAGGGGGGAACTAGGGCTACCTCCCAAACTACCCAAAAAGCACAGATACTTACCGTAACAGGTGTTATCCGGAAACAGCAGGCAGATATTCTCACATGGGTGAGAATCATCCACAGAGCCTGGTACAGACAGTGGTAAAAGTGTACATATGGTTCCCTAGGGGGTAGAAATCCGAGGGAACCATATGTGCTAGGTGGTGAGAGGATGATAAGTACAGATGGAGAGAGAGACCTTGGGGTGTCTGAGAATCTAAAAGCATCTAAACAGTGTGATAAGGTGGTGGCTGTAGCCAGGATGCTAGACTGTATAGAAAGAGGCATAACCAGCAGAAGAAGAGAGGTGTTGATGCCCCTGTATAGATCATTGATGAGGAAACACTTGGAGTATTGTGTTCAGTTTTGGATGCCGTATCTGGTGAAGGTATCTGACCTCAGCAGATTGTAATCTTTCTGACTCAGTACAAGCCATCATAGCTGCTTCCAGAAAGCCACCTGCTTAGCAATGCTATCAACTCAAATGGACACGCTTCATTTTGTGGTGTAATCTCCATCAATTCAATCCTTTCTTCAGTATTGGACTTCCTTCTCCATTTATCCAACTCTGAGCTTAAGACCACTTTAGTTAGAGTTTACCTTGGTGCTATCAATGCTTACTATTCTCCTTTCAACAATAAAACAGTATTATGGAGTATTATGTTCAATTTTGGAGGCTGTATCTGGTGAAGGATATAAAAAGACTTGAAGCGGTCCAGAGGAAGGTGATGAAAATTGTAAGGGGTCTGAACCAAAAAGAAGTACGAGAAGAGACTGAAAGACCTAAACATGTATACTCTAGAGGAGTATACATGTCTACTCTAGAGGTGAGATATGATACAGATGTTTAAAATACTTGAAAGATATTAATATAGAACCAAATCTTTTCCAGAGAAGGGAAAATTGTAAAACTAGAGGGCATAACTTGAGGTTGCAGGGAGGAAGGTTTCGTAATGTTAGGAAATTATTTTTCACAGAGAGGGTGGTGGATGGCTGGAATGCCCTCCTGAGGGAGGTGGTGGAGAAGAAAATAGTGATGGAATTCAAAAAAGCATGGGATAAACACAAACGATCTCTAATTAGAAAATAAAAATGATATAAATTAAAAAAATAAGGCCAGTATTAGACAAACTTGAACAGTTTGTGTCCCATATGTGGTGATTTGGTGTAGGATGGCCTGGGGAGAGCATCAATGGGAAATCCACTAACTTGGAACATGAGAATGTTAGTGGCCAGACTTTACTGTAGATATTCTGCAAACGGGATGGTTGGATAAGATGGAGTAAGCTTGGACAGCAGTTGGAACATAGGACATTACTAGGTGGACTTTAGTCTATGGCACAGAAATATCAAAGAAGAGACAATTTAACTTAATCATGTATTTTTAATGAGAATAACTAATGGGCAGACTGGATGGACTGTTCAGGTCTTTATCTGCCATCAGGCAATCTTCCAGGGCCGCGGTTACCATGCGGGAGATCTCTTGGGCACATTCTCCCCAGTGTGTCGGAGCTGGAGCCGGCACCGCCACCGTTTTAGGCACAGAGAAGGCAGGCTTACTCTTTGGCGTCTTCGTTGATCTTACAGGCATACCGTGCCTGAGCCGCCGGCAAAAGTAGTTCACTCCGGTCCACTGTGCTAGAGCTAGTCTCCGGCATCAGCGAACCCAGTAGGGCAGCAGTTTGCAGATAATAAAGCTGGTTTTTAGAGATTGTGAGTCGCAGAGCTCAACAGCACATGTCCGTTCAAGGTAGATGCATCATGTGACCCCAGTGGAATGTGCTTTCAATGTGATCAACGGCTGCTTACCGTAGCCCATATACATGGAGAAAAAGCAATGTTACTTACCGTAACAGTTGTTATCCAGGGACAGCAGGCAGCTATTCTCACTAGTGGGTGATGTCATCCGACAGAGCCCCGATACGGACATCTTGCAAGCATGTCTTGCTTGAAGAAACTCAGAAGTTTCGAGATGCCCGCACCGCGCATGCGCCAGTGCCTTCCCGCCCGATGTACCGGGCGTGTCTCCTCAGTTCAGGTAGCTAGCCTGAGAAGCCAACCCAGGGGAGGTGGGTGGGACGTGAGAATAGCTGCCTGCCGTCCCTGGATAACAACTGTTACGGTAAGTAACATTGCTTTATCCCAGGACAAGCAGGCAGGTATTCTCACTAGTGGGTGTCCTCCAAGCTAACCCCAATGGGATGGTGGGAGAGTTGGCAATTTAAGAGAACAAATTTTGTAACACTGTTTGGCCAAACTGTCCATCCCATCTGGAGAAAGTATCCAGACAATAATGAGAGGTGAATGTGTGAACCGAGGACCAAGTGGCAGCCTTACATATCTCCTCAATCGGTGTCGATCTGAGGAAGGCTACAGAGGCTGCCATTGCTCTGACCTTATGGGCTGTGACCTTACAGGGAAGGGATAATCCAGCCTGGGCATAGCAGGAAGAAATACAAGCCGCCATCCAGTTAGAGATGGTGCGCTTCGATACAGGGTGTCCCAACTTGTTTGGATCAAAGGAGACGAAAAGTTGAGGAGCAGTTCTGTGTGGCTTTGTGCGATCCAAGTAGAAAGCTAAAGCACGTTTACAGTCCAGAGTGTGCAAAGCAGATTCCCCAGGATGAGAATGAGGCTTTGGAAAGAACACTGGAAGCACGATGGATTGGTTGATGTGAAATTCAGAGACCACTTTAGGCAGGAATTTTGGATGAGTATGAAGAACCACCTTGTCATGATGGAATACAGTGAACGGTGGATCCGCCACTAGGGCCTGAAGCTCACTGACCCGGCGAGCAGACGTGAGGGCCACCAGAAAAACCACCTTCCAGGTGAGATACTTAAGTGGAGCCTTGTTGAGAGGTTCAAACGGAGGCTTCATGAGATGAGACAGGACAACATTGAGATCCCAAACCACAGGAGGAGGTTTGATAGGAGGATTGACATGAAAAAGACCTTTCATAAATCTGGAAACCACAGGATGAGCAGACAAAGGTTTCCCCTGTAGAGGCTGATGGAAAGCCGCAATAGCACTCAGGTGGACTCGGATGGAGGTAGACTTGAGACCAGACTGAGATAGGTGTAGAAGATAGTCCAATACAGAAGAAAGGGAAGCTCGTTGAGGTTCCGTGGTATTGGAAATACACCAGGAAGAGAATCTAGTCCATTTTTGGGAATAGCATTGTCGAGTAGCAGGCTTCCTGGAAGCCTCCAAGACCTCCCTCACTGCTTGAGAAAACTGGTGAGGAGTTATGTTGAAAGGAACCAAGCTGTCAGGTGGAGGGACTGCAGGTTGGGATGAAGTAGTGAACCTTGATGTTGAGTGAGTAGTGAAGGAAACACTGGAAGAAGTACTGGCTCCCTGCTGCTGAGTTGAAGTAGAAGGGAGAACCAAGGTTGTCTGGGCCACCGAGGAGCAATCAGAATCATGGTGGCATGGTCTGATCTCAACTTGACCAGAGTCTTTTGAATGAGAGGAAATGGAGGAAACGCATATAGGAAGCGATTCCCCCAATCCAGTAGAAAAGCGTCTGCCTCGAGGCGATGAGGAGTGTAGATCCTGGAGCAAAATTGAGGCAGTTTGAAGTTGTGGGGGGGTGCAAAGAGGTCTATCTGAGGCGTCCCCCACTGTGCAAAGATCTGATGAAGGGGGTCGGAATGGAGGGTCCATTCGTGAGGCTGGAGAAGACGACTCAATTTGTTTGCCAAGACGTTGTCTTTCCCCTGAATGTAGATAGCTCTGAGGAAGGTGTTGTGACGGACCGCCCAATTCCAGACTCGAAGAGCTTCCTGGCAAAGAGGGGCCGAGCCCGTGCCCCCTTGTTTGTTGACATAATACATGGCGACCTGATTGTCGGTGCGAATAAGGACCACCATGTCGTGAAGCAGTTGTTGAAAAGCTTGGAGAGCACTGAAGATGGCTCTGAGCTCCAGAAGATTGATCTGATGAAGTCGTTCCGCACTGGTCCAGAACCCCTGAGTGCGAAGACCATCCAGATGAGCCCCCCACGCATAGTTCGATGAATCGGTCGTGAGAACTTTCTGGTGGGGAGGAGAGTGAAACAGCAAACCTCTGGATAGATTCGAAGAGGTCATCCACCAGAGAAGAGACTGCCGTAGAGCAGGAGTGACTACAATGTGACGGGACAACGGGTCGGACACCTGAGTCCACTGAGATGCCAGGGTCCATTGAGGAATTCTGAGATGAAGTCTGGCAAAAGGCGTCACATGAACTGTAGATGCCATGTGGCCCAAGAGGACCATCATGTGTCTCGCTGAGATGGATTGGCGAGAAGACACCGACTGGCAGAGTAGAAGGAGAGCATCCATGCGTTGAGGAGGAAGGAATGCTCGAAGTTGAATGGTATCCAGGACCGCCCCAATAAAGGGGAGAGACTGGGTGGGCTGAAGATGTGACTTGGGAAAGTTGATCTCGAAGCCCAAGTTCTGCAGGAAACAAATTGTAGTCAAGGTCGCCGAAATGACCTCTGGAGCCGACGGTGCCTTGATGAGCCAGTCGTCGAGGTATGGAAACACCTGGAGACCCATGTTTCGGAGTGCAGCGGCCACCACCACCAGACACTTCGTGAAGACTCTGGGCGACGAAGAAAGGCCGAATGGAAGCACTCGATACTGCAGATGTAGATGTCCCACCCGAAATCTGAGGAACTTGCGGGAGGCCGGATGAATCGGGATGTGAGTGTAGGCCTCCTTGAGGTCCAGAGAGCATAACCAATCGTTCTGCTCGAGGAGGGGATAGAGAGAGGCAAGGGTCAGCATACGGAACCGCTCCTTGACCAAAAACTTGTTGAGGACTCGAAGGTCCAAAATGGGCCGCAGATCGCCCGTCTTCTTCGGGACCAGGAAGTACCGGGAGTAAAACCCTCGGTTTTGCTGATCCAACGGGACCGGCTCGACGGCCCGAAGTCGAAGCAAAGCCTGAGCCTCCTGGAGGAGAAGAGCGGTCTGCGTTAAGTTGGAAGGATACTCTCTTGGAGGGTGGTCCGGGGGGAACCGCTGGAAATGAAGAGAGTATCCCTCTCTTACGATGGTAAGGACCCAAAGGTCTGTGGTGATTGTCTCCCATCGATGACAAAAATGATGGAGACGACCCCCTATGGGAAAAACGGGGGAAGACAGAACGTCGGTTATGCTCCCTGGAAGAGAGTCAAAAAGGCTGAGTAGCCTTGGGTGCAGCCGGCATCTGAGGCTTCTGCTGAGTCTTCTGGGGAGGCTGTCTCTTCGCAGGCTGTCTCGCAGGAGGAGTCTGCCTCGGTTGATAACGCCGCTGGTAGATTAGAGGCGGTCTAGAGGGACGAGACTGCTGAGGCTTCGGCTTAGGTCGCAGAATAGACTGAAAGGACTTCTCATGGTCCGAAAGCTTTTTAGTAACAGTCTCGATAGACTCATCGAACAGATCCGCTCCCGCACAAGGCACATTTGCAAGTCTGTCTTGGAGGTTCGGATCCATATCAATGGTACGAAGCCATGCCAGGCGACGCATGGCGACCGAACAGGCCGCAGCACGTGCCGAGAGCTCGAAGGCATCGTAGGAGGATTGCATCAGCTGCAGTCGTAACTGGGACAGGGTCGCCACCACCTCTTCAAACTCGAAACAAGCCTGAGCATCGATGAAAGGGATGAACTTGCGAAGTACCGGCAAGAAGAAATCCAAATATGAAGAGAAGAAAAAGTTGTAATTGAGCACTCGAGTCGCCATCATCGAGTTCTGATAGATACGTCTACCAAACTTATCCATCGTTCTCCCCTCCCTGCCCGGAGGCACGGAAGCGTAGACTTGGGAGGGATGAGAACGCTTGAGAGAGGACTCGACCAGAAGGGACTGATGAGAAAGTTGAGCTCCCTCAAACCCCTTGTGGTGAACGATGCGGTATCGAGCATCCAGCTTACTGGGAACTGCGGGTATAGAATACGGTGTCTCAAAACAACGCATGAAAGTCTGGTCCAGCAGTTTATGCAGAGGAAGCCGAAGCGTCTCCGCCGGAGGATGAGGCAAATGCATGGTGTCCAGATACTCTTTAGAATATCGAGACCCAGTGTCCAAAGTCACATCCAAGTCATCCGCCATCTGTCGGAGAAAGGATGAAAAAGACAGTTGGTCCGCCAAGGCCGGCCGGCGAGACGGACTAGAAGAAGTGGAAGCCTCCGGTTCCAGGGAGAGCTGGGAGCGGCATGGAGAATAGGAGGTAGATGGTTCCTCATACTCTGGTCCCTCCGGCTGGGATAAATCCGACGAGGAGTATCCCAAACGCTGCATCTTCTTTTGCGGAGACACCTCCGAATGACGTGAGGAGTGTCGAGAAGAGTGCCGAGATCGATGCCCCTCCCGATGATGGGACGGGGAACGAGATCTTCTATGCATCGATCGATCCCTCGAAGTCTCGAAGGAATGGATAGGACTAGATGCAGTGGATCGCAAAGGTGGCAGAGATGCGGACTCACGCAGCGCCACCCAAGTCTGGTATGGAGTGCGGAAGAACTCCTCCTGCGATGCAGTATGCCCAGGACTCCGATTATCAGGGGCCGATCTAGTACCCTGTTGTCGTGGAGGTGTGATGGGCTCCAAAGGCGGCATATCAGGAAGGGAAGCCCTCTTGGAGGATTCCGCCGCCCTCCGCCGATCCCCCTCGTCGAGCAGGGAGATCGAACGACGAGGGGGAGGGGGAGGGGGCGGACCACCCCCTGGAATCGGGGCTGGAATGTCACCCTGAATGGTGGCAATAAGCCGGGGTCCCATAGTCTGCATAAGCTCGACAAACTGAGCTTCTAGCAGGGATCGTAGCGAAGCCGATATGGAGGGATCCGCACCGAAAGGGGGTCCTCCTGCACGGTCTTCGCGTTCCTTCGTGGCCAAGTGCTTCTGCTTACTAGCTTTAGGCACTTTGATGACCACGGGAGGGACAGCGGAAGGCGGTACCTGAACCGAGGAGACGGACTCAGGCGCCGATGCTGAACTCGATGCTGAAGCCGGTGCGAACGATGCTGGCTTCACGATGCTCGATGCAGGAGTCGTCGATGCAGGTTTCGAACGGACCGGCGAAACCTCAACAGACGTAGAAGCAGAGATGTCCTTGGCAGTCTCCATCTTGAACATCGACTCCCAGAGCAAGCAGCGCCGTTTAAACGAGCGCGCAGTGAGCTTGGAACAAGGCCGGCACGATTTCGGAACGTGTTCTGGACCAAGACACTGAAGGCAGCGTCGATGCGGGTCCGTCAACGAAATCGCACGCTGGCACTTGCTGCACTTTTTAAAACCGGTGATTGGCCGGGACATAGGCCGGAAAATCGACGCTGCAAGGTCGAAGGCGCTAGGCCGCAGCCACGAGGCCGGCCCGGCCGAACCGCCGGAAGAAATAATTTTAACTTTTTTTTTTTTTAGAAAATATAAATTAAAAGTGAAATAAAGTCAAAGAAACAAAAAACGCGGGTTAAAGAAGGCAAAAAACTGAAATTCAGTCAGCGCAGAATAAAGAGAAACTTCTCAGCTCCGCGGAAAGAAAAGAACTGAGGAGACACGCCCGGTACATCGGGCGGGAAGGCACTGGCGCATGCGCGGTGCGGGCATCTCGAAACTTCTGAGTTTCTTCAAGCAAGACATGCTTGCAAGATGTCCGTATCGGGGCTCTGTCGGATGACATCACCCACTAGTGAGAATACCTGCCTGCTTGTCCTGGGATAATGGCCATTTTAATCCAGCTGGAAATCAAGACTTTAGACGCCAGCCTGGGACACCAGGCCGCTCAGTGGTATAAATTAATATCTGGATTTTTGAATAAGAAACCAGGGATTGGTCTTCTTGACATTTGGAGCATTGAGATAAAGCATCAGATTACTGCGTCTCAATGGTCACGAATTTGGACTTGGAGGATGAGATGTACGGCGTCTGCATCTATGAGACAAATATGGTTCTCTCTGTCAAATTCTGTGTAATATGTGTTCCCTCACTTTCTGCATTTTGCAATTCGCTGATTGCCAGCGTTATTCCTTGGGTTGCATCCATGAGACCTAAATTACATACTTAAGATTCATATTTCCCTTTTAACTATTTCTTGTTAATAAGTTGTACCCTCACTACTTGCATCCGGTAATTCGCTGACTGTCCAGTTTTATTCTGTAATTCACTTATCCAGTAATTCGCTTTATTCTGTAATTCGCTTCATTCTGCAATTCGCCTCATTGTCCAGCTCTATTCTAAATTGTGCAGATTGATCAGCTTTATTCCTTGGGTTGCATACATGAGCTCTATACCACATACTTAAGATTCATATTTTCCTTTTATCTATTTCTTATGTAATAAGTTGTATCTATTTTTTATGTAATAAGTTGTACCCGCTCTTCTTGCATTCTGTAATTTGTTGTAATTCGCTGATTGTCCAGCCATCTTCGATGTGAACCGCCTAGAAGTCATTTGATTGTGGCGGTATAGAAGAATAAAGTTATTATTATTATTATGTTACTAAGTCAAGTTGAGAGGTACCAAGCTGTTAGGTGCAGAGATTGCAGACTGTGATTTTAAAGAGATCTTTGACTCTCTGAGTGAGCAGAAATGGAAAGATCTGTAATGGAACTGGATCTTTGACACAGTTGAAGTAGAAGGGAAAACCAAGGCTGTCTGGGCCACTGAGGAACTATTAGGATCATGGTGGCTGACTCTTGTTTGAGATTGACCAACATCTTCAGAACCAGAAGGATTGGCGGAAATACATACAGGAACTTGTGTGACCAATCCAGAAGAAATGCATCCACTTTCAGATGAGGTGAGTACTGTCTGAAACAGAAAAGAAGTAACTTTATGGTTGAGAGATATCTGAGGAGTCCCCCAAATTAGAAAGACTTTGGAGTTGAGAGTCCACTCATGCAGCTGAAGAAACCTGCTGAGCTTGTCAGCTAGGGCGTTCTATTTGCCTTGGACATATATGGCTTAGAGAAATATGTTTTGAGGAATTGTTCAATTCTAAATGTGTTCAGCTTCTTGACAGAGGAAGAGAGCCCATTCCCCCCTGCTTGTTGATGTAGTGCATGGCCACTTGATTGTCTGTTCAAACAAGGAGGACTTGGTTGAAAAGACGATCCTGAAATGTCTCAAGGGCATTGCAAATTGCCCGCAATTCTAACAGGTTGATATGAAGCGTCTTTTCTCAAGCAGACTAGTGTCCTTGAGTAAGGAGGACGTTCAGGTGAGCTCCCCATGCATACATGGAGTCCGTTGAGAATTTTCTGATGTAAAATAGCAAACCCCTGGAGAGATTTGCTGGATTCAAGCACCACTGGAGATTTGCCGGATTCAACTACCACTGGAGAGGTGAGGTGACTTTGATCCGTTGGGATAAAGAATCAGTGGCCTGAGACCACTGAGATGCCAGATTACGCTGAGCTGAGATGAAGTCGAGTGAAGGGAGTTACATGAACTGTGGATGCCATATGACCCATGAGACACATCATGTTTCTTGCCTAGATGTTTTGTAGAGAGGACACATAAGTGCAAAGTTGAAGAAAGGTGTTTTGTCTTTGTTGGGGTAGGAAAGCTCCTATGAATTCCAACACTTGAGTGGGTTGAAGATGAGACTTTGGAAAGTTGACTTCGAAGCCCAGAAGCTGGAGAAAAACTCTGGTCACTTGTGTAGCTGAGTGCACTGCTTGTGGCAATGTAGCTTTTATCAACCAATCGTCTAGATCAGTTGTTCCCAACTCTGTCCTGGAGGACCACCAGCCAGTCAAGTTTTCAGGATAACCTTAATGAATATGAATGGAACAGATTTGCATACCTGTCACTCCATTACATGCAAATCTCTCTCATGCATATTCATTAAGGCTATCCTGAAAACCTGACTGACTTGTGGTCCTCCTGGACAGGGTTGGGAACCACCAGTCTAGATAAGAAAACACTTGAAACCTGTGGTAGTGCAGGATTGCTGTTACCACCACTAGGCACTTTGTGAATACTCTTGAAAATTAAGTGAGGTCAAATGGTAGAACTTTGTATTGAAAATGACAATGACCTACATGAAAACGAAGAAACTGTCTGTGGTCCGGATGGATAGGAACATGTGTGTAGGCCTCTGAGGTCTAAAGAACACAGCCAATTGTTTCGCTCTAAAAATAGGTATAAGACCACAGGGATAGCATGCAAAAAACTTCGCTTTGACTAAATATTTATTGAAAGCTCAGAAGTTGAGAAAGGGATGAAGACTTCCCGTATTCTTTGGAATTAGGAAATACCTGAAGTAGAACCCCTGATTTTTCTGGGAAGGGGGTACCGACTCTATGGCATTTAGCTAAAGAAGAGATTTGATTTCCTGAAGAAGAAGGGAGATTTGTTGAGATGTGAAAGAGGACTCTCTTGGAGGGTTGTTTGGAGGAATGATGATAAAATGAAGAGAGTAACCCTCCTGTATGACTTTGAGAACCCAAGTGTCTGTGGTAATGAGAGTCCAGCAATGATGATATAAAAGAAGCCGGCCTCCAATGGGGCAGGGAGGTGGGGGTATTGCGGCTGTGATCTCTAGAATCATGTCAAAAAGATGGAGTTGGTTTCTGAAGAGCTGAAGTCTGAAGCTTTTGAGGCTTCTGTAATTTCTGCCTCTTCTGTGGTGGAGGCTTGGAAGAGGACAAGGTGGTTGCACAACACCTCTTATAGGAAGAGGAAGCAGGTCTCTGGGAAGACTTAGACAGCTGAGTCTTAGCCTTGGAGCCTGTTAAGGTGTTTCAGTTTTGTTCATGTTGCATATGGGCGGCATCCTAAACTTTGTCCCCAAAGAGTTCTTCACCAAGATAGGGAATATCTTGAAAGTTAATGGCCATGTCAGAGATTCACAACCATGCAAGACCTCTCATAGCAATAGCCATAGCCAATGCTCTGGATGTCACATCAAATGCATCGAAAGCTGATCGTGCTATAAACTTTTTGGTCTGAAGTAGGTTATGAGTATTCTCTTAGAATTCTGGAAGATGCTCAGCTGAGATATATTGTTCAAAAATCAGCCAATTTCTTTATGAGTTGTTTTAGAATGACATATAGAAGCTGTAGCTGAGAACTCTGCTAGTCAACATAGAGTTCTGGAAGAGGCGACACACAAACATATCCATGGTGTAGCATGGTGGTAGTATAGCATATATTCTTGTGCTGGAGGATTTTTTAAGAGTGGATTCAACCAGCAAAGACTGATGTGGCAATTGTAGCTACTCAAAGCTGGGACAAGATTGTATTCTGTAGAGAATGTCAATCTTTCTTGGAGCTATGGGAAAGGCGACAGGAGTCTCCCAGTTTTTAAACAGAGCTTCCTTAAGTAGATTGTGAAGAGACAATTTGAGAAGCATTTTAGGAAGTGTGTCAAAATCTAACACCTAAAAGAGTTCTGCTCTGGGTTCAATGTCTGACTCCATCTGCCTGAGTGAAAGAAAATCCTTCTGGAAGAGATCAGAGTCTCAATGGTGGAGGAGATGGATCTGATGGGATGCCATACAACTCTGGAATAGATAATATGAGTTCAAGATCAGAATCAGTGTTTTGTACAGAAAGATCAGAATCAACATCTGCAGCTCTAGGAGATTCTCTATAGGAAGGAGAAAGATGCTTCCTAGTCTGAGGAGTAGGATGACTGTGAAAGCATAGAGAAGAGCTCCTTCAATGACATCGGTACTGGTCCGATGAAGATGACAAAGATCAACGTTGAGAATGTCTAGATCTTGATTTACGTCAAGATGAACGTAAATCGGTACTGTGCGATGCTCGCTTGGATGTAGAAGAACAAGCATCGGTACCGTGGGATCTCGAAGTCCATCAATGCCACTACCACAGGAGTCAATATAAGCAATGGTGCCACATACAGCTTAGTTTTTTTTTCAAATTCTTTATTCATTTTTTCATCATATATCAAGTACACAATATTACATCAATTGAACTTATACACATCACTTGAATTTCTTCCTATTATCATCTTAAATACATAAATTTATTCCCTTCACCATCCACCTTTCCCACAGATATTGTAATCAAAAATATCATAAAAACATTACATTCATAAATATTGATTAAACCTTTAATATAACTATATACCACCCCCTTCCCCTAATTATAAATGTACTTTCAATGTAAAAAGGCATCTAATCATTACAGTAAGTTATCATTGGTCCCCAAATCTTTTTAAAATTATTGTTCTTTCCATCTTGTATATATGGCACAATGAATTCCACCAGAAGGTATAATTGAGTCTAGTATAATTTTTCCAATTCTTGGTGATATGTTGAATGGCGACTCCTGTCATTATCAATAAAAGTTTGTTATTGCTTGATGAAATTTGACTTTTTATTCTTATTGATGTCCCAAATAGAATTGCATCATATGATAGCGCTACATGGTTCTCTAATAAACAGTTAATTTGAGACCAAATTGATTTCCAAAATACCATGATGCAGGGACAATAGAATATTAAGTGATCCAGAGTCCCTGCTTCCAGATTACAGTGCATCTATTAGACATAGAGCTAGCCAACTTTTGTAATCTAACTGGGGTTCAGAATGCTCTATGTAACAAAAAGAACTAAGGTTGTCTCATAGATGCAGACACTGTACATCTCATTCTGCAAGACCAAATTCGTGGCCATTGAGACGCAGAAATACACATGCAGCTTAAAGAGGTCACTGAGCTCCCTCCAAAAGAACTTCTTCATTTGGTCCTGAAAGGACTGCACTGGTGCCATTGGCTCAACAGCCAGTAGATGAGGAAGTACACCCCAAAGGAGACAAGCTTGCACAGGAGATTGATGATGGCATCAACGCTTAGCATGCATCGAGGGACTCAATGCGGAAGATGTCTGCATTACTGGTTGTGAAGGATTGCTTCTTAGCAGGTTTACCTGATGCAGGAACGATGTCCGACATCGAGGGAGGTGTCAAAGCCGGTACCATCAGCCGATCTGTCTCTGATGGCATCGATCTGTCTCCAGAGGCCATGGACAGTCCAAACAGCTTCTTTTGCTGGATACGTAGAGGCTTAAGAGTGTTTTTGTATAGTAGAATAGCGGATGAAAGTGTCTATTCAATGCTCCAGCCCCAGACACTGAATGCACCAGCTGTGTGGGTCACTGATGGAGATGGGCCATTGGCAACGAGTTCACTTTCTGAACCCACTAAAAAGCCTCAACATGTGAGGAAAAATCTCAACGGCAAGATCGAGAAACGCAATAGTTACCCAGCAAGAAGGAAAACCAGTGAGAAAAAATGCAGAAGAACCAACTAAGAAAACAAAAATAATGAGGAAATTTGATTTTTTTTAAAAAAGAAAAAAAGAGACCGAAGAAAAGATTACTAAAGTAGAATGAAAATAAAAGAAAACAGAGCCAAAAAGCAAAAAGTACATTGACTGAGAAGGCAACTCGATTTGGACAGAGTCCAATAAAACAACTTCTTCACTCCATGGAAAACAAAGAACTGAGGAACCGCATGCTGACAACGGGTGAGAAGGCATTCACACATGCACAATGCAGGCAGTCTCGAAGCTTCTTAAGAAGTTAAGTGACTACACTTTTAGCACTGTCCGTACCAGGCTTCGTGAATGACGTTACCCACATACGAGAGAATATGTTGCCTGCTTGTTAAAGCATAAACTATTTTAGAAGACCCCAAATTGCTGTGACAGGCTGTCAGCCCTGCATTCACTATGCTACCTGAAACCTGTGCTGGAAGCTGAAACAGCTTACAGGAAGATCATCTACCTCAACAAGCCTTGCAAATTGGACTGCTGGTCTTCTAACTGCCCCTCTGGCCCAACACCAATGGCCGTGGATCTCCGCCACCCTCGGAACACACCACACACACGACCTGGTGGAGGAACGCAGTTGGCGCCACACAGCCTGCGCTCAAATGCACTAGAGGACGAACCTGGGGTGAGCCAGCTCCCAAGGGAATGAACCCTGAGCCCTTGATCTGAAAGTGCAGGCTGTCCAGGAGGTGCAATGCAAGACTGCCAACCCCCTGGAAACAGACTTTTCCCACAAAGTCTACGATCCCCCACAGCCAGAGCTGTCCCTGCAGAGAATCTCTGTAGCACAAAGACACGAAGCGTGTAAAAAATACTTAGTAAAAGGAAAAATGAAACACACGCAGAAAAGACGAGCTCCTACTGACTCGCATGTAGGAAAGCAACTGGAGACCAGAGGGCAGTCCTGAGGTAAGAGGAGAGGGGTCTGAAAAATTACATAAATGAGGATTCCTACAAGTAGTCTCGCAACATGGGATGTATAACCCACTTGTCCAGGAATAGTGTAGGCTTGTATAAGAACATAAAAGCTGCCATACTAGGACAGACTGAAGTTTTATCAAGCCCAGTATCCTGTTTCTAACAGTGGCCAACCCAAGTGAGAAGTACCTGGCAAGATCCCAGAGTAAAACAGATTTTATGCTGCATATACTAGAAATAAGCAATGGATTTCCCCAACTCCATCTTAATAATGGTTAAAAGACTTTTCTTTTAAGAAGTTATCAAAAAAAAAAAAAAAAAAAAAAATTTTAAACCCTGCTAAGCCAACTACTTTTACAAAATTCTCTGGTAACGAATTCCAGAGTTTAATTACACATTGAGCGAATAAATATGTTCTCTGGTTTGTTTTAAATCTGTCATTTAGCTTCAATGCATGCCCCCTAATCCATGCCTCTACACTGTATTATCATCTGCACCAGGGCTCATGGATGTCACTCACATGTGAGAATAATATGACCTGCTTGTCCTTGGAGGATGATGAATATCTTGATGTATAAGAGCTTTTCATATAACATTTTATTCCCATAGCCTTCAACTTTATACAAAGGACATCATCTTGGATCAGAACTGCATAATAAGTACAAAAGGACTGAAAAAGGTAGCCACTTTCTGAAATAAAATACCCATTCAAAAGAAACAAACTGGAGCACATGCCTCATGAAACAGAAGCGGTACAGCTCAGTGCAATATGACACAAGTTGTAAAGAGAATTTTACATATTTCAGTAACTCTAGTTTAAAGATGATTTGGAACCAGATAAGGTATTAGGAAGTCTAAGACCAATGGACCAACCCATGTCCCCAAACTTTGCAAGTTCAGCAAAACATTATTACACTGTGCTCCAAAGCAAAGTCAATCGCACCTTACGAACATGGAACATTCTGCAGTCGCAGCACATCTCACAGAACCGTGGAAGAATGAGTCTCTCTGTGATGTCCTTACCCACCATAGGAGCCATCTTGCACATTATCTAAATGTGAAGAGAAAATGAAAATGCTGAAAGTGTTTATTTTCCCAGCTGTGTAGGGTAAAAAAATGAAACTACTGGTCTGGGCTTATTTACATCTTAGACAAAGGGTTATATTTTGTGTATTTTCTTAGGATAAATGAATAAATAGAAATAAAACAAGAAAAGAGAATAAGATGATACCTTTTTTATTAGACTAAAAAAATATGTTTTCATTAACTTTAAAAAGAAATGCCTTTTTTCAGATTACATAATCTCCTTTTGTCATTTGTTCATTTCTACTTACCCTGGTAAGCTCTTTTCCAGTAGATAGGCAAGACATTCTAGAACAGGGTAGGCAATTCCGGTCCTCGAGAGCCGGAGTCAGGTCAGGTTTTCAGGATATCCACAATGAATATGTATGAGATGGATTTGCATGCACTGCCTCCTTAAGATGCAAATCTATCTCACGCATATTTATTGTGAAAATCCTGAAAACCTGATCTGGCTACGGCTCTCGAGGACTGGAATTGCCTACCCTTGTTCTAGACCATAGGGTTATTTCCCTTTACCCACATGGGCTGCAGAAGAGATCCTCTCCATGTTTTACACTCCGCCTCTAGTGCACTTCACAGGCTAGCTTAGCTCGTCCCATCAGTCAGTACACAAACATAGAAAGGCACTACCATCTGTGAAGTATAGGCACCTGCAACGACAGGCTAAACAAGTGTTCTGCTCAAAGCAAACAGTACTATTAACCGTCAACATAGGCTTCAAAGAAGCTCAGGAACTATTCCCATAACATGGAGAACATATTCACAAAACTCTCCCTAGCCTCAAAGGGCTGACCGGTCTTCACAAAACAGATAGGAGAAGCATGAGATAGACATTGGACCTGAACTCTGAAATCTGCAAGCAGGCACAGCAAGGACAGGACGGGTGTCTAGAATGTCTCACCTATCTACTGGAAAAGAGCTTACCAGGGTAAGGCTATAATCTCCTTTTCCAATGCAATAGGTGAGACATTCTAGACCATAGGGACATACAAAAGCAGACCCCCAACTAGTCAGGGTGGGCTTGCTGTGCCGGCCTTCAAGACCGAGAACCCAAAAGCTGAGCCAAAAGCTGAGTTCTGTCAGGCAGCATCATCCACTCTGTAGAATCTGGCAAACGTGGGAAGAGACAACCATGTCACCACCCTGCAAAACTCCTAATCTAATCTTCTATTTCTGCATCACACATATCTAAGCAGGCTCAAGAAGACTTACAAAGAGAAGTGAGAGGAGTGGAGAGAGAAGGGGAACCTATCTGTTGTCTCATTTAGTGCTATACAGCCCCATGAGGATTACCAGAAATTGTAATTTATTTGCCTATCTAAAGATTACTGGTTGTAGATACAGATCTTTTCTGGATAGGACTTTTATGTTCCAAGCAAGTAAACAGCAGTCCTGGTTAGGTAATTACATCAGTGGAGCCAGGTTGACCTACGGTGCATTTCAGAAATTAAGACTGTACTATTTGATAGATTTATTTCCTAAAGAGAAGTTACACTAATTACAATAATACTACTCTGACTATCCTTAAGAAATTTGTACTTTTGCTATTTGTATTTTGTACTTCGCTGATTGTCCAGCTCTCTTTAATGTAAACTGCTGAGAAATCGTCTGATTGTGGCGGTATAGAATTATGTTATGTTATAAAAGGGGGAACATTTGGGCAGGGGAAGATCTGAGATGTTCAGGTGTCAAAGAGTTTGGTTTTCAGTTTTTTCTGGAATGTGGTGTAGTTGGGTTCTGTTCTGGTCGTTTCAGTGAGGTCATTCCAGGATTTCACTCCTAGAAGGTAAGCATGGAGTGAAAAATTTGCTTGTATTGGAGATTCTTTGTTGTAGGAAGGTTTAGTAGTATCCTGTTAAGGGTTCTGTGGGAGGTAGACCATGCCTTTGAGAAGAGTTGGATCAATGGAGCTGCTGAGTGTGTGTGAATTATTTGGTATAAGATGCATGAAGTTTTAAATTTTATTCGTGATGGGATTGGTAACCAGTGTAGTTGCTTGATGAAGGCTGATATCGAGTCATATTTTTCAGGTTGAAAATTAGTCTAACAGCTGTGTTTTGTATGAGTTGCATTTTATGGATCAGTGTGCTGTTGATTAACATGTAGGCAGAGTTACAGTAGTCCAGCTGTGGTAGGATCATCGACTGTACAATCAGAGCAAAGTGATGCTGATGAAAGTATGGTCTGATGAGTCTTAGTTGCCTCATGGTGAAGAGGCACTTTTTCCAAATATTAGAGATTTGAAGTTCCATAGTTAGTGTGGAATCCTCAGGAGGAAACGATCTAGCTTCGGATGACGAAGAAGCCACACTCCTGGTGAAATGTGCCTGAACAGAAACAGGGGACTCTTTCCCTGAAAGAATATTGGTGTATGAAATGGCTCTACAGATCAACCTGGAGATCGTGGCCTTAGAAGCGGAGACGGTAAGACAAACCGGAAGAGAGTTCTCCACAATCCAAACAGAAACAAACAAAACACAGTGGAGATATGAAGAAATGTTGGTGTGCAGTTTATTCAACAATCATAAAAGTCGGTGCGATGGCTCAACACGTACGAGTTTCGGCCAATATGGCCTGCCTCAGGAGCTTCAGTTACTTGAGTGGTGTAGACCAGTGGTTCCCAACCCTGTCCTGGAGGACCACCAGGCCAATCAGGTTTTCAGGATAGCCCTAATGAATATGCATGGAACAGATTTGCATGCCTCTCACTTCCATTATATGCAAATCTCTCTCATGCATATTCATTAGGACTAGCCTGAAAACCCGATTGGCCTGGTGGTCCTCCAGGACAAGGTTGAGAACCAGTGGTGTAGACTACTAACAATGAAACACCTCATTCAAGTATTATGAATTTTAATGAAGATAACTGGCAAGTCTCTCTACACACACGAACAGCTAATATACAGAGCTGATCCATTTAGCTGTTCGTGTGTGTAGAGAGACCTGTCAGGTATCTTCATTAGAATTCATAATACTTGAATGAGGTGTTTCAGTGATAGTAGTCTATACCACTCAAGTAACTGAATATTCTGAATAAGGCTCCTGAGGCAGGCCATATTGGCCGAAACACGTGCGTGTTACGCCATCACACAGACTTATGATTGTTGAACTGTACACCAGCATTTCTTCATATCTCCACTGTATTTTGTTTGTTTCTGCTTAGAAGCGGGAACATCACGCTTCAATGAACAAGTCAGCACAAACAGAGGGCCAGAAAGACTAAACTTGTCAGTGCCCTTCACAGAATGCAGTAGTATCCTGCGCATGCCTAGTTTCCTCAGAAGCCAATCCTGATGTTTGGAACTCATCGGCTGAAAAACAGGCAAACACACTTCCCGAATGACAGGAAAGCTGAAACTACCGTCTGCAAAAAGGAAGGAACTATCCGTAGATTATCTCTGAAATGCGGAGAAAGGGTTCCTCACAAGACAACGCCCGCAGATTAGAAACCCAACGGGCAGAAGTGATGGCGATCAGAAAACAGACATGAGAGCTAAGTCCAGAAGAAACGCATCCAGAAGAGGCTCAAAAGGAGCTCTGACAAGGCCCAGCAGCACCATGTCAAGGTCCCAGACTGGGAACAGAAGCTTAACGGATGGGCCAAAGAGCCCCTTTCAGAAATGAACAATAACCGGATGCGACGTTAACTAGAAACAACTATCCCAAGATGGAAAACAGGACCGACCGATCCCCAGGGCACAAAGATATGCCACCGTGAGGACTTTATCTACAGCAGTTCAGAGAAAGGGAAGGACCTGTGACCCTGGAGCCGAACAAAGGCCCCCCGGAATCTGGTCACCTCAAAGAAGAAAAGTTTCTCACATCTTAACATAGGCAGACACCTTAGATGACTTCTAAGATTTTAGCTGTGGATCAAACACAAGAGCCAAATTGCCTGTATGATCTAAGGCCGCATGCTCAAGAGCCAAGCTGGAAGAATAAAGTGATCCGGAACTTCCATGACAACCAAGCCCAAGCGAGAAGGTCGGGGGTAGATGCTCAGGTGCAAACCGTACCAAACCCGCAAATGCATCAGAGCCGCACACCACAGTTTCTGAGGCCAGTCTGGAGCCACTAGAAGGACGCAGTCACCGAAGGACCTCGGCCCAGGCAGAAAGACTTAACGAAGAACATCTGGGGGCCACCGCTGTACTTGAGCTCCTCACTTCTGGGCTCGAATCTGCGGCTGAAGAAGCTTGGCACTCTTTTTTTTTTCCGGCCACAGCCATGAAGTTGATGCGGAGCTGACTTCAGATCCTCACAATCGCCTGAAGCGCCTGAGGCGACAGGGTCTACTCTCCGGTGTCTAGAGTCTGACAGCTGATGAAGTCCACTTGAATATAGTCCACTCGGGCCACATGTGCCATTGTCAGCGTCGGAAGATGACGTTTTGACCAAAGGAAAAGAAGGTGTGACTCCGCTAGTCCCTCCAGAAACCTCAGCAAGTCTATTAGGGCTAGACGAATAGCCCAGAGCACCAGCTGAATGATGGATCACTTCCTCTGTAACGGAGTCCAGTTAGATGGGGGCAGCGAGCCCCACCAGCCCTGAAGGCTGGCATCCGCGGTTACCACCATCCAGGAGGCAATGTGCAATGGAACAGCCTGGCAGAGCGACTAAAGCCTCCAAAATCCATGGCAACTTCATGGCTATAAGGCATCCCAGTGGGCACCCAGCGAGAGAGCCCGGCCTGCTGAAGAGGACGCATTTGCACCCTCACCCAAGAAACCACCTCCAGCGGACCACTATGGAGCCCAGAACCTGTAGGTAGTCATGAGCCGAAGACGCCAACTTGTGTAGTTTGTTGTTTGTTTTTTTTAAGAACTCCAAAATCTGCGAACACAGCTTCTGTTTCCGAGCCTTGGGCAAGTATACACCATATCAAACAGCACCTCCCCTCCCCCGGAAATCCAATGACTGTGTCGGCGACAGATGGCTTTTGCTGAAGATGAAGTTGACAATCCAGCCCAGGTCCTCCAGAACCCAGAATACCTGTTTCACCATGGTGCACCCCGCTTCCAATGAGGGCACTCTGAGCAACCATTTGTCCAGATATGGGTTAACTTGCAACCTTATCCTCCTCCAATTAGCCGCCCCAACTGCCACCAGTGGTGAAGGTCCAGGGCGCTGTCATCAGACCACATGGCAGAGCCGAAAACTGATGATGCTGATCCCACACATGAAATCTCAGAAAGTAGCGGTGAGCTGGAAAAAAATATGGGAATCTAAATACGCCTCCATAAAATCCAGGGAGGCCAGAAACTCCCCCGGAGTCACTGATGCAAAGACCATTTTCATGGTCTCCATCCGGAATCAAGGAAACATGAGAGCCATCTACAGTTACATTATATCCAGAAGAGGTCTCCAATCTACTGATGCATTCTTTGGTACGATCAAGTATAAAGGAGTTTCTGCCTGAGCCCAAAAGGGTGCTTGGCACCAGTTCTATTGCTCTAAAATCCAGGAAGTGCTGAACAGTAGCCTGGACTATGCACGCTGCGTCCAGTCTCCTTGCAGGAGAAGCAACAAACCAATCTAACAGGGGTTGGGCAAATTCCAGCTTGTAGCCTGACCAAAGAAATTCCAAGACCCACTTGTCTGCCACAAAGTGCATACAAGTCTACAGACTCTCCAAGATCCGACCCCCTATCCGCAGAGAGGTCCTCAGCTCCCTGGTGTCATTTTTTTTTTAGGGGGGGGGCAGCTCGGGCAGAGGCAGGCTGAGAGCGCCTGCAGTTCGCAAACCAGCCCCTGGAATCCTGAAAGGATCTCCACGACAAGGAAGAAGAATGTGGTCTGTAGGCACAAAAAATCCTTTGGGATCCCCAAAAAGGGGGGTGCTATACCATCCAGCAGCATCTGAGGATTACGATCCATCATCAAAGTCATGAGGGCATCCAGCCAACTGCCCAACAGCAACTGCCCCTTGAAAGGCAGTCGGGCTAAAGTTGCCATGGAGAACATATCACCTGCCTTCTGCTGAACCCAAAGCATTCGGAGGGCTGACATAGAATACGCTGACCCTGAAGCCAGCCCTCTCAAAAGGTCATAGAACTATCCGTCATGATGTCCATCCCAGCCATCAGAAGCTGAGGAGGATGCTCTACCACCTAAGTCTCTAGTAAACATAGCAAGCTAAGCAAACATGGCCCAAAGGACATCGCCACAGCATTTTAACTCCTAATTTGGCCAAGTCAAAAACTGTGACATGTGTCGGGCCACCTGAGCGCCCCGAGAATCACCTAGGGCCGCTCCAACCGTTGCTGTCACTCCTGCGCCAGAGGGTACAGATGGGAGATATCGCTAGCATTCCAGAAAAGCCCATCCAGAAAGTCAAACTGTTTCATAACTATGAGATTGATATCCGGATGCCCCGGAAAGGTCTAAGACTGCAAGCGCAGGCTGCAAAGCCAGGGAGACGTAACAGAAGTAAAAGGAGGCGGCTTGGCATCCAAGTTTAAGCCCTGCAAAAACAGAGCAATCAGATCCAGCAGCACCGCAAAGTTAAACAAAAGCACCACAATCTGATCAGCACCAGGATCTAGAGCCCCTAAGGGATCTGCGGATCCAGAATTCAAATCCGGATCCTCCAATCCGAGCATCACAGCCCTAACAACAAAGTGCTCATTGAGGACTGGATTCACTGCAGCCACCCCCTGAACTGGCTGCAAAGAAGAAACTGATGGAGCTGTCGCAGATGCTGAAATTTCTGAGGAGGCAACGTTGGACAGAGACTGTGCAGGGGAGACAGATCAGCAGCCGGATCCCCAGCTTGAAACTTGGAGCCACAGAATCAAGCTCTGAAGGCAAAAATGGCCACCCCAACAGGTAGCTAAGCATGTAATCACCTGCTTCTGTGAAGGGGAGGCTGAACCAGCTCTTCAAGTTAGCTGGAAACGTGAAAGAACCACAAAAGAGGACAAAACTACACCGAATTAAAAATAATAAATGTGAGAGAGCAGAACCAAAACACTTTGCAGCCACATGCAGAAGAGAAAGACTGATGGGAGGAGCTCTGAAGCCCCCCAATATCTCTCCTCACTCATCTCCCCCATGCTCCCCTCCGTGATCTCTGCTCATTGGGCAAGCCCCTCTTATCTGTACCCTTCTCTTCCACTGCCAACTCCAGACTCCGTCCCTTCTTTCTTGCGGCGCCATATGCCTGGAACAGGTCGCCTGAATCAATACGCCGTGCTCTGTACCTGGCAGTGTTCAAATCCAAGCTGAAGGCCCACTTTTTTGAAACTGCTTTCAACTCTTAACTCCCCCTCACTGCTGTCAGATATCTATACCACTATAACCTCCTCAACCCTGAAATGTTCTGTCTAAATTAGATTGTAAGCTCTTCTGAACAGGGACTGTCTATTGTATGTTAAAATGTTCAGCGATGCGTATGCCTCTCAGCGCTATAGAAATAATAAATAGTAGTAGTAGCTAAGCTAGCCTATGAAGTGCACTAGAGGCGGAGTGGAAAATCTAGAGTGGATCTCTTCTGCAGCCCATGCGGGTAAAGAGAACAAATCCTATGGCCTAGAACAGGGATCTCAAAGTCCCTCCTTGAGGGCTGCAATCCAGTCGGGTTTTCAGGATTTCCCCAATGAATATACATTGAAAGCAGTGCATGCACCTAGATCTTATGCATATTCATTGGGGAAATCCTGAAAACCCAAATGGATTGCAGCCCTCAAGGAAGGACTTTGAGATCCCTGGTCTAGAATGGCTCACCTATTGCACTGGAACAAATATTAGGATTAGTGGAACTGAAGTGCTTATAAACAAATAAGATTTTAAGCTCTGACTGAACTATACTCAAATATAAGTCAAGACCCCCATTTTTCCCCCAAAAAGGAGGAAAAATGGTTGACTCAAATTTAAGACGGGGGCTTAATATTCAAGTGCTATGCCCTGCCAGGATCTGCACCCAGTGTCCCCTCCCTCATGCCCTTCCCTGCCAGGTTCTGCACCCAGCCCCCTTCCCTCCCTGCCCTGCAAGGTTCTGAACCCAGCCCCTTTCCCTACCTGCCCAACCAGACTATGCAGCCAGACCCCCTCCCTAACAGGCTCTGAACCCAGCCCCCCCTCACTACTTGCTAGGCTCTGTACCCCATCCCCCCTCCCTGCCCTGTCCCCTTTGGTGGTCTAGTGGTAGGCAGGGATAGGAGGGATCCTTCCCATCTCCCCTCTCAGCTGATGCTAACAATTCCCCCCCCCCGTGCACCTTTTCTCACATCCCTGATGGTCCAGCAGTGTATGGGGAGGAGCAAACTTTCCACACTCCTGCCCTACGCTGAGCCCCTCCTTCCGAATTTGCAGCCAGCGATGCACCGGCACACAGGAGCGAGCTTCTCAAGCTCCCAGCCCTGCACCTCTCGCTGAATGGCTGCCACCAATTCTTGCGAGTCCTGCAATAACTGGCGGCAGCCATTCAGCAAGCGGCGCAAGGCCGGGCAGGAGCTCAAGAAGCTCACTCCTGCATGCCAGTGTGCTGCTGGCTGTGAGATTGGAAGGAGGGGCGCAGCGCAGAAAGTTTGCTCCTGCTCATATACTGCTGGACCACCAGGGATGCGAGAAAAGGTATGCAGGGAGAGGGGGGGAAAATAATTGTTAGTATCGGCCGGGATGGGAGGGATACCTCCTGTCCAGGCCTACCAGAGGCCTGCATCAAGTTTGGGCAGGGGTTGGGTGATGACCCGTATATAGGACGAGACCCCCATTTTTGGGCCATTATTTTGGCCCAAAAATCTCATCCTATATTCAAATATATACGGTAAATAGCCATAAAGAGTCATCTACGATTACTTATTTTTTTAAAGATTATTTACCTTATATTGATATGAAATTTACTCTCTAGAAATATGCAACCCAAAGTAATTAAATTTGATTTCAAAAAGATGTAAACTTTAATTTTCAATTGAGGAAGTTTTTGAGACCCTCTCCATTTTCACAAAGCAGTAAATGTGAAGGGGCATTTTCAATATGTCTAAGCTCTGATGAGGATAGTCACCACACAGGCTCTCTTGTTGAGAGTTTAAGTGTGGCTCACTGAGGAGCTTCGATGGAATACATAAATAAGAAGTCATCATTCAGAATTTGAGACTTTAAGATCTAAGGAGGTGTATTAAAGACCCAGTTAGGGGTAGTATTCAGCTAATTGGTGCCACTATTTGTTTGATAAATCCAAGTTTAAACATTTTGGAAAATTGTCCAAAAACAGAGAAAACGAAAGATTAGGTTCTTACCTCTGCTAATCTATTTTTCTTGTAAATTCACACTCTATTCCTAGACAAGTGGGTTGTGAACCTATCCTTGTCAAACAGGCTTATAGGGGGGGGGAGACATAAATATTCAGTCTTCAGCTCCTCCCCTCTCATCTCAGCACTGCCTCCAAGAGAATCAGTTTAGTACAAAAGCAAACAGCAACAACTGGAAGGAAAAGAACAAAAGGAGGGGAATGGGGAAACTCCCTGGCACATCAATCTATTCTGCTCAGAACATGAACATTAAATGATCATGAATAATTGCAAACAGGCAATAAAACAGTAGAACCTGAACAAAATAGTGCTAGTAGGAGACACAGTTTGCATCTACAAAAGGGAATGCTTGGACTAGAAGCCTCAAGAAAAGTGCAACATACCGTCAAAGTGGTAATCTTCAAAGAGTTAGTCAGAAAAAACAGCAATTCAACTTACCAGTACTTTTCAAGGCAGAGGATCTGTGAATCAGCAGGTTCCAGGGTGGGTTCCAGGAATAGAGTGTAGATTTACAAGAAAAAAAGATTAGCAGAAGTATGAACCTAATCTTTCATTCTTGTACAATCCCACTCTATTCCTGGAGTGAGACATAACAGAGCAATCCCAAAAACTAGAGTGGGGCTGATGAGCCAGCCACCAAAATGGAGGAACCAAAAGCAGAATCCTGCTTGACCGCCACATCAATCTGGTAAAATCCGGTGAAGGTATGCAAGAGGACCAGTTAGCCGCCCTACAGATCTCCTCCAAGGAGATCATCAATGACTCCGCCCAAGAAGAAGAAACGCCTCAGGTAGAATGAGCTCTCAGTGAGAGAGGGGGGGTGTCTTCCCCACTGCAACATAGGCAGACGAAATGATCACGCAAATCCATCTGGAGATGGTCGCCTTGGAAGCAGGCGGGCAGAACCCACTTGGACAGATGGTTGGAGATCTGAAACTCATTTGTGACTTCCAGGTACCGGAATAGAGTCCTGCACATATACATGGACCACAAAACCCAGTTTTGCTCTCTAGAACCGGAGGGCACAAAAGCTAGAAGCCTAACCTCTTGGTTAAAGTGAAAGGCCAAAACTACCGTAGGCAGAAAGGATGGAACCGTGCGCAAGGAAACACCAGAGTCTGTAATCTAGAAGAAGGAATCCTGTCAAGAAAAAGCCTAAAACTCAGAAACCCTGCAGGCTGAAGTAATGGCCACAAGGAAAATTGTCATGATGGTCAGCTCTATAAGAGAAATGTGCTCCATCAGCTCATAAGGTGGATGAGCCAGATATTGCAAGTTAAGAGCTCACATCAGACAAAGCGCCCGAAGCAGAGGCCATATCCAGAGCGCGCCTCTCAAGAAATCAGGGGCTTCAGTCCAAGACAGGAGAGACCATCCCGTCTGGAGAAAGTATCCAGACAATAATAAGAAGTGAAGGTATGAACCAAGGACCAAGTAGCAGCCTTACAATCTCCTCAATCGGTGTCGATCTAAGGAAGGCTACAGAGGCTACCATTGCTCTGACCTTATGGGCTGTGACCTTACAGGGAAGGGATAATCCAGCCTGGGCATAGCAGGAAGAGATTCAAGCCGCCATCCAGTTGGAGATGGTGCGCTTAGAGATAGGGCTTCCCAACTTGTTCGGATCAAAGGAGATGAAAAGTTGAGGAGCAGTTCTGTGTGGCTTGGTGCGTTCTAGGTAGAAAGCTAAAGCACGCTTAAGTCTAGAGTATGAAGAGTAGATTCTCCAGGGTGAGAATGAGGCTTTGGAAAAAACACTGGAAGAACAATGGATTGATTGAGATGAAATTCCGAGACCACTTTGGGGAGGAATTTGGGATGGGTGCGAAGGACCACCTTGTCATGATGAAATACTGTAAAAGGAGGATCTGCAACCAAAGCTTGAAGCTCACTGACTCGACGAGCAGAAGTGAGGGCAATGAGAAACACCACTTTCCAAGTGAGATACTTCAGAGGAACCTGGTCAAGAGGTTCAAAAGGAGGCTTCATAAGCTGAGAAAGAACAACATTGAGGTCCCAAACCATGGGAGGCGGTTTGAGGGGAGGGTTGACATGAAAAAGTCCTTTCATGAATTTGGAAACCACAGGATGAACAGAAAGAGGTTTCCCTTGAAGAGGCTGATGGAAAGCAGCAATTGCACTCAAATGGACTCGGATCGATGCAGACTTGAGGGCAGAATGAGATAAGTGCAAAAGATAGTCCAACACAGAGGATAAGGAGGCATGTTGAGGCTCCTTATGATGAGAAAAACACCATGCAGAAAATCTAGTCCATTTTTGGGAATAGCATTGTCTGGTAGCAGGTTTCCGTGAAGCTTCTAAAACATCCCTCACAGCTTGGGAAAACTGAAGGGAGGTTACGTTGAAAGGAACCAAGCTGTCAGGTGCAGCGACTGCAGGTTGGGATGAAGCAGAGATCCCTGATGCTGCGTAAGCAGAGATGGAAACACTGGTAGAAGGAAGGGCTCCCTGCTGCTCAGCTGAAGTAGAAGGGAGTACCAGGGTTGTCTGGGCCACCGAGGAGCAATCAGCATCATGGTAGCCCGGTCAGACTTCAGCTTGACCAGAGTCTTTTGAATGAGAAGAAACGGAGGAAATGCATACAGAAAGAGATTCCTCCAGTCCAGAAGAAAAGCATCTGCCTCGAGGCGGTGAGGAGTGTAGATCCTGGAGCAGAACTGAGGCAATTTGAAGTTGTGGGGGGCCGCAAAGAGGTCTATCTGAGGCGTACCCCACAGAGAGAAGATGTGATGAAGGGGCGTGGAATGGAGAGTCCATTTGTGAGGCTGCAGAGACGACTCAAGTTGTCCGCCAAGGCATTGTCCGCCCCCTGAATGTAGACAGCTTTGAGGAAGGTGTTGTGGCGAATTGCCCAATCCCAAACTTTCAGAGCTTCCTGACAGAGGGAGGCAGATCCCGTGCCTCCCTGTTTGTTGACATAATACATGGTGACTTGGTTGTCCGTGTGAATGAGAACCACCATGTCGTGAAGGAGATGCTGAAAAGCATTGAGAGCATTGAAAATCGCTCTGAGTTCCAGTAGATTGATGTGACATAGGCGGTCCGCACTGGTCCAATAGCCCTGAGTGCGCAGACCATCCAGATGAGCCCCCCAAGCATAGATGGAGGAGTTGGTCGTGAGAACCTTTTGATGGGGAGGCATGCGAAACAGCAAACCTCTGGAGAGATTGGAAGAGAGCATCCACCAGCGACGAGACTGTCAGAGCAGGAGTGACCTGAATGTGGCGAGACAGAGGGTCGGACACCTGTGTCCATTGAGATGCCTGGGTCCACTGAGGAATCCATAGGTGAAGTCTGGCAAAAGGAGTCACATGTACTGTAGAGGCCATGTGGCTAGCCGAGATGACGGGTGAGAGGACACTGAGTGACAAAGACGAAGAAGGGCATCTAGGCGTTGTGGAGGAAGGAATGCCCTGAGTTGAATAGTATCCAGAACCGCTCCAATGAAGGGAAGAGTCTGGGAAGTTTGCAGATGGGATTTTGGGGAGTTGATCTCGAACCCCAGACTCTGCAGGAACCAGATCGTCCTTGGGTCGCCTGGACGACTCCCTGAGACGTGTAATCCTTGATGAGCCAGTCGTCGAGGTAGGGAAACATCTGCAGACCGTGGTTCCCGAGTGCTGCGGTCACTACAACCAGGCACTTGGTGAAGACCCTGGGAGACGAAGCCAGGCCGAAAGGAAGCACTCGGTATTGAAGATGAAGATGTCCCACCCGAAATCTGAGGTATTGTCGGGAGGCCGGATGGATGGGAATATGAGTGTAGGCCTCCTTGAGATCCAGAGAGCATAACCAGTCGTTCTGCTCGAGGAGGGGATAGAGAGAAGCCAGAGTCAACATGTGAAACTTCTCTTTGACCAGAAACTTGTTGAGCACCCTGAGGTCCAAAATAGGACGCAGATC
Organism: Geotrypetes seraphini; assembly: GCF_902459505.1. Taxonomy (NCBI): domain Eukaryota; kingdom Metazoa; phylum Chordata; class Amphibia; order Gymnophiona; family Dermophiidae; genus Geotrypetes; species Geotrypetes seraphini. Next base: position 154,404,893 of record NC_047085.1, read on the forward strand.
GCCCGTCTTCTTCGTAACAAGGAAGTACCGGGAGTAAAAACCCTTGTTCTATTGGTCCAAAGGGACCGGCTCAACAGCCCGAAGCCGGAGCAAAGCCTGAGCTTCCTGAAGAAGAAGGGCGGTCTGGGTTAAGTTGGAAGGATACTCTCTTGGATGATGATCCGGAGGAACTTGACGGAAATGAAGAGAGTATCCCTCCCTTACGATGGAAAGGACCCAGAGGTCGGTGGTGACAGTCATCCATCGATGGTAAAAATGATGGAGACGACCTCCGATGGGAAAAACAGGGGAGGGCAGAACAATGGTAGTTATGCTCTCTACGAGACAGTCAAAAAGGGGCCTTGGGCACAGCAGAAGTGGAAGATTTTTGCTGCTGCTTCGGCGTGTGCTGTCTCTTAACAGGCTGACGGATGGTAGGTGCCTGTTTCGGTGGGTAACGCCGCCGATAGATCATAGGTGGGCGTGATGGACGAGGAGGAGCAGGCTTGGGCTTCGGACGGAGAATGGACTGGAAAGATTTCTCATGGTCCGACAGTTTCTTGGTCGCCGCCTCGATGGACTCATCGAAGAGGTCGGCTCCAGCACATGGAATGTTAGCCAGCCTGTCCTGAAGATTCAGGTCCATATCGATAGTTCAAAGCCACGCCAGGCGTCGCATGGCCACCGAACAAGCAGCAGCCCTCGCCGAGAGCTCAAAAGCGTCGTAAGAAGACTGCATCATCTGGAGCCTTAGTTGGGATAATGAAGCCAGAACCTCCGAGTATTCGAAGCGAGCTTGGGAGTCCAAATATGGCAGAAACTTTTGCAGAATGGAGAGGAAAAACTCAAAGTAGGTGGCAAAATGAAAACTGTAATTGAGGACACTCGAGAGGACATCATCGAGTTCTGGTAGATGCGCCTGCCAAATCTGTCCATGGTCTTGCCCTCCCGGCCAGATGGAACGGTGGCATAGACCTGGGAAGGGCGAGACCGCTTCAGGGAAGATTCCACCAGCAGAGACTGATGAGAGAGCTGAGCCCCATCGAATCCCTTGTGGTGAACCGTGCGGTATCTGGCATCCAATTTACCCAGAACAGCTGGGATGGAGTAAGGAGTCTCAAAGCAGCGCATGAAGGTCTGGTCCAGCAGCTTATGCAAAGGAAGCCGGTGGGACTCCGCAGGTAGTTGAGGGAGATGCATTGTCTCCAAATATTCCTTTGAAAATTTGGACCCTGTGTCCAGGGTAATGCCCAAATCTACAGCCATCTGTCGCAGGAAAGAGGAAAACGACAGCTGGTCAGCCAGCGCCGGGCCTCGAGAAGAACTCGAGGACGATGAGGTCTCCGGGTCCAACGAGGCTGGGGATCAGCAGGGAGAAAAAGATCCCAAGGTGTCTTCGAGCTCCGGCATAGGAGGAGGTGACAACTCCTGAGGTAAATATTCAATGAAAGGCTGCTTCTGTCAAGGCGAATCACGGCTTGATGAATGCCTCGAGCGACAACCCGAACTGTGCCTGGAAGTCGGCCTCGAACGTTGAGGCGAGCGAGGCACCGACGAGGCTTCCAGGGATTGAATGGGACTGGAGGCGGTGAATCGAAGCAGAGGAGGCTGAGTAGACACACCTCGAGGCACTCGCCAAGCCTTGAGGCTCGGCATCGAGGGCATCGGGTCCGGAGGAGACCCTCGCAGAGACTCGGCTCCCGGCATCGAGGGAATCGGTTCCAACGGGGGCATCCGCAAAGACTCTGCTCCTTGCATCAAGGGAATCGGTTCCAAGGAAGGCATGGGCAAAAACTTGCTCCTTGCGATGCATGCATCGATGCCAGACCAGACACTCGCAGAGACTCGGCTCCCTGCAGCGAGAGTGTACGACGAGGAGGCACCGGAGGCGGCTTGACCTCGCGGGAGGCCCCCGCGTGCCCAGGCTGGATTTGGGAAAGAAGTTTCGGCCCCATGGTAGTAAAGAGCTCGATGAACTGTTTCTCCAGAAAGGACTGGAACGACGCCGGCAAGGAGGGATCCGCATCCGAGATGGGATCTCCTGCATGGACATCGGGGTCCCTGCCACCCAGGTGCTTGGACTTAGAAGCCTTGGGCACCTTGAGCACCATAGGGGGAATGGGCTGCTTAGCTACCTGACTTGAGGAGGCGGAGGAAGGCCCCGCAGCCGGCGGCAAAGCCGGCACAAACGAAGCAGGCTTGAGGAGACTCAGAGCCGCAGAGGTGGAAGAGTCGAGGCGGAAGTCGAAGGCATGGCGCTCTTCGATGAGGTCAGCTCCGACGAAGCCTCCATGCTGAACAGTGATTTCCCACAGGAAACAGCGATGCTTGAATGCACGTGCTGTAAGTGTGGAGCAAGGCCGGCACGATTTCAGAAGGTGTTGAGGCCTGAGACACTGCAGACAGCGTCGATGAGGGTCCGTCAGCGAAATCGCGAGCTGGCACTTGACACACTTCTTAAAACCGGTGATAGGCTGGGACATAGGCCGAAAAAGCTCCACCGCTAGGTCGAAGCCGCGGGGCTGCAGCCACGTGGCCTGCCCGGTCGAACGGAAGGAAAAAATGTTTTGTTTTTTTGAAAAACAATAAAATACGACGATAATCAACGATTCTGAGGTAAAAGAACCCAAAACCGCGGACCTAGAAGGCACAAGGGAAGTTACTTTGCGCAGAGAGTCGAAGACGGACTTCTCGGCTCCGCGGAAAAGTAAGAACTGAGGAGACACACCCGGTGCATCGGGCGGGAAGGCACTCGCGCATGCGCGGTGCGGGCAACTGGAAACTTCGAAAGTTTCTACAAGCAAGTATGCTTGTCAGACATCCGCATCGGGGCTCCGTTGGATGACATCACCCACTAGTGAGAATACCTGCCTGCTTGTCCTGGGATAATACCTGTTACGGTAAGTAACTGTGCTTTTTCCCAGGACAAGCAGGCAGAATATTCTCAAAATGTGGGACTCCCTAGCTTACTAAAAAGGGACGGAGGAAGAATTGGACATTAGGAAAATAAATTTTGCAATCTGCTTGGCCGAAGTGACAATCCTGTATGGAATAGGATTCCAGACAGTAATGTGATGTAAATGTATGAACTGAGGACCAAGTAGAAGCTTTACAGATTTCATCAATAGGAGTCGAGCGAAGAAATGCAACTGAAGCTGCCATAGCTCAGACTTTGTGGACTGTGACACAACTCCCCAGTTGAAGCCCAGCCTGAACATAACAGAAGGAGATACAAGAGACCAACCATGTGGAAATCGTTCTCTTGAATACTGGACGTCCAAACTTATTAGGATCAAAGGAGAGGAAAAGTTGAGTTTTCTGCAAATAGTAAGCTAATGCTTGTTTACAGTCCAGAGTGTGAAGAGCCGTTTCCCCAGGGTGAGAATGAGGCTTAGGAAAAAATACTTGGATTACAATAGATTGATTAATGTAAAATTCTATGACAACCTTTGGAAGAAACTTGGGATGGGTGCAAAGCACCACTTTGTCATGGTGGAATACTATGAAAGGGAGATCCACCACCAAGTGCTTGAAGTTCACTGACTTGATGAGTTGAAGTAAGGGAGATGAGAAAGACCACTTTCCAAGTAAGGTACTTGAGATGAGCCTTAGACATTGGTTCAAAAGGAGGCTTCATCAGTGCAGCAAGAACCACTGAAAAGTCCTTTCATGAATCTGGACACAAGAGGATGAGTAGTGAGAGTTTTACCATCAACTGGTCTGTGAAAATCATTGATAGAACTGAGATGAACTCAAATCAAAGTGGTTTTGAAATCTGAATTGGATAAATGTAGAAGATACTCCAATGCTGAAGATAGAGGTGGATTTAGCCTCATGATTATGAAGAGCACACCAAACAGAAAACTGTGTCCATTTTTGCTGGTAGTACTGCTGCATAGACTGTTTTCTTGATGCTTCCAAGATTAATCTGACAGGCTGAAAAAGATGAAGGTCAGCCGAGAGGTACCAAACTGTCAGGTGCTACGCTGGAAGATTGGGATGCAGAAGAGATGCGTGATTCCGTGAGAGATGGGAAAATTTGAAGATGTATTGGTTCCCTCATACTGAGTTGAACTAGAAGGGAAAACCAGGGTTGTCTAGGCCAGTGTTTCTCAACCTTTTCAAGCCAAGTACCCCCTAAGCCTAACAAATACCAACCGAGTATCCCACCCATGCTCCGCCCCCAACTCCACCCCCATAATAGTACTAATTGTAATGCAATCTCTTCCATCCATTTTTCATATACACACAATATAATCTTATTAATATATAATGGTAACCACAAAATTAAAAAAACACAAAGCACACTGTACGCAGAGAAAATATTAATAATCATTTACCGTGTTTCCCCAAAAATAAGACCTCTAAACAGGCTGCTTGGCCTTGTCCATCGGAGATTTCACTCTTTCGCATTACTGAGTAAAATTTGATATACTTTGTATTACTGAAACATGGTTAGCAGAGGGTGAGGAAAGCTATCTTACTTACTCCTGTTACCCAGGCTACTCTTACCAGTATAACCACCGAAAAGGCAAAAAAGGAGGGGGGGGGGGTCTAGCAATAATCCACCGTGAATCTTTAATTTCGAAACTGGAATATTCTCCTGGTAACAGTTTCCTGGAATCTATCCAGTTTAAATTAAAGATCAACTCCTCCTCAGATTATTTACTACTCTTATCTTCTTCCTCCAAACTCTTATACATCTTCAGTCTGCCATCTTTGAGTTCTATATCTCTTCCCCTAACCCCATCATCTTAGGTAATTTTAATATATATTTTGACGATCTTAATAATGCTGCCACCTCTGAACTTCTGACCCTTCTGAAAGATTTTTGAATCTTCTTCCTTTGATAACTAGTCCAAAACACCCTTGACATGGTCTTTGTGCCAGTATCACAGAACAACCGTTTCTAGGTTATGGCTATTAAACAGCTTCCTCGGTCTGATCACTTTCTTATTTTTTTTTCTCCCAGCTTACCAAGACACAATCATCAAACCTTAGTCCCAAGACAGTTATTTCTCACGACTACTCAAAGCTAGAAGAGGCGTCCATCTCTTCTAACTTTGAATCCAAATTAGAGGAAATGTCTGAATCCTCCATTGAGGAGAAAACTGCCTCATGGAAAGCTTCCATAACCTAACTTTTAGATTCTCTAATGCCTACTGTCACTTACACCATTTCCCCACGTAAATTTAAAAAACCCTTGGTATACGTTTAGACTCATTAAAAAAACAACTGCGCTCTCTCTCTCGAAAATGGCAGAATAACAAAACATTATCCAATCTAAATAAACTTAAGGAACAAGCCATCTACTACAAATCAGAAATCAATAGAGCAAAAAAAGAATATTATTCCAAACAAATAAAAAATGCCAAACACACCTCCGTGTTATATGCAGTAGCAAAATCACTAACCACACAAAAGATAGAATCAAATCTGACTGTCCAATTACCCTCAGCTCAAACCATAGCCTCTCATTTAATCAATAAAATCCAAAGAATTAGAGGTTCTATCTCACAAACAAGCGTCATCAGCACAAATTCCACTTCTCCCGGCTCTGGGGATTTAGTCGATACGACTGCGTCCATAAATCTTCCTTTTTCCAAATGCTCGAGATTTACTCTACTGACTCTTCAGGATATCCAGAGATGTCTGAACTCGCTAAATATAAAAGGTACATCAGAAATTATTCCACCATTCTTTCTGAAACTTTTTTTTTTTTTTTCAATCTTTGGCCCTGACATCCTAAATCTGGTCTGTACAAGTCTAACTTCCAGAACATTACCCAAAACATGGAAACAGGCAATCATTCACCCAATAATCAAAGACCACAAAATCAATGTACAAGAAGTTTCACATTACCGACCCATAGCGAACATCCCTTTTTTGGCAAAGCTTACCAAGAAAATTGTCTTTCGCCAAATCTCAGATTTCACCGAGCAAACCAAAGTTTTACACCCAAATCAAACTGGATTCCATCAAAACCACTCCACAAAACTTTCACTTATTGATTTAACCACAAAAATACTTTATCATCTTGATCACCACCAGTCAGTTCTGCTTATCTCCTTAGACCTCTCTTCAGCATTTGACACGATAGATCATAAGCTCCTTTTGTCACATCTTAGCGAAATCGGTATCACAGATCATGTCATGGACTGGTTCTCATCATTCTTTACAGAACGGTCCAAGGTAGTCTTTAATGCAACATCCTCAGACTCTTTCATGATTGAATATGGCATCCCACAGGGTTCAATTTTATCTCCTCTACTTTTCAATATCTTCTTGGCCCCCTCTATTAACATTAAGTCAATCTATTGGTTTCATGATGTTCGCTTATGCGGACAATGTCCAACTAATTTATCCAATAGACTTAAATAACCCAAATGAGGTAATAATCATAAACCAAAAATAAGGGAAAAAATTAAATCTTGGCTCGATTCTAATATGCTGTCCTTGAACATCGAAAAGTCCAAATTAATGATTTTTCCCATCAAAGAAAGACTGTCCTTACAGGCTCCTCTACAATTCAAATCTCTATCCATCAATGTCGTACCTTCATTAAAATTGCTAGGAATCACTTTTGACAGCAAATTCAACTATCATCTTCATATCAGTACAGTGGTCCAGTGCTGTTTTTATCTGCTGCAAATGATTAGATCTCTCTCCAAATTACTAGAACCCTCCTCTCTGAACATCCAGATCCACTCCCTTGTGATTTCCTGCATAGATTACTGCAATGCCCTCTACAAAGGCATAATAAAAAAAGAACTAAGACTCCAGATAGAACAGAATACTGCAGTAAAAATTATATTTAATGCAAAAAAATACGATCATGTTACTCCTCTCTTACACAAAGCACACTGGTTACCGGTAGAACATAGAATTACCTATAAAATCCTTTTGCTAACATTCAAACTACCCGACAAAATAATCAGCCAGAATTCATTGATAGACTACTTATTCCATATAACCTCTCTAAGACTCTCTGATCGTTGGCTCAGAATCTCCTTTCTATCCCGTCATTAAAGTACATAAACACAATCTTTACAGTGACTGCTTATTTACGAGATGAATCAATCCTTAGTCAATTCAAGACAAAGCTGAAAACATTTCTATGTCTTGACCCCTTTGAGACCTAACTGCTCTTGTAAGGGCAATTTAAAATGATTTTACCTTCAGCAACCCCTCCTACTGTTTTTTTCCCTCTACGGTCCTCTTTTACTTTGAATATTGTAGTTCTTGCCTTCTTACCTTCTGTTCCTGTTTGTCATAGTTTTTAATGTCTTTGAATGTAGTAGTCATCTCTAGAGATACCTTGTCATTTTAGGTTTGTATTTTAGTCAATGTTTTTATGAGTTTGTACACTGCTTAAAAGTCTGATTAGGCAGTATGAGAAATTTTAAATAAACTTGAAACTTGATTCTCTGGGATGAGAGGGGAGGAACTGAAGACTCTGAATATTTATGTCTCCCTATAAGCCTGTCTGGAGAGGATAGGTTCACAACTCACTTGTCCAGACTGGTCACACAGACATCCCAGAAGAGCAGTGCAGCACCCTAAGAGGCACTGCAGTGAACGTTATGGTTTATTTAGTTATATCCCCCCTTTAACAAGGTGGGTTACAATACCAAATTCACAATAAGTATTACAAACAGCCATAAAGACACACAAGTATAAATTTCATCAACATATCATACAATTTACCCATTGAAATTGCTCAACATCTAAGCTTCATTTCGCAAAAGAGATGTCTCTTCAAGAACCTCTTAAAAACAATCACATCTTTTTGCTTTCTAATATACAATGGACTGGCATTCCATGCATTTGGACCAGCACAAGAAAATATATAAAAGATCCCAGGTGCAAGCTTCACCATAACCTCCTTACATTGTATGGTGGTGAGCCCTCCAAAACATACTGTACTGACACATAGGTGACTCGCTCTTATGCCTGCAGGTGTCATTTATGTGACAGTACAGTATGTTTCTGGTAGGTTCACAAATGTACTAGTTAGATTGGGATATGGTCCCAGGTCCTCTTCTCTGCAGGCCAATGCACTGACTATCAGGCTACTTCAACTTTTTGCTGTTCTACTAGGACTTGTCATAACAACTGAAGCCGTTATACAGGCTGGTATGTATTATTTCATTTACATCTTTGCTAGTGGGGGTAGGGGGTGGGAGGAGATCATTAACCATGGGGGGAGTAAGGGAAGACCATGCCTTCATGCCTCCAGTAATCATCTGATCAGTGGGGCCACCTTTTAGGCACTTATTCATTATTGAAACAGGTTTAGTCTCAAATGTCCAAGTTTAACCCTAGACCAGGGATGTCAAATTCAATCACATAAGGGGGCCGAAATCTAAAACATAGGCTAAGTCCCGGGCCAAATTTTTTATTAAGATACTTAGTCCTAGTAGAAGTTAGATTCTTCCTCACCCTGAGACACCATTCCAGCGATTCACCTCATAGATGAATTATTTTCACCTCATAGATGTTACCATAGTTAATCCCAACTTTATTCAAATAGCCATTCTAGGCATAGGATGTGGAACACATTTTTTTTTGTGTGTGTGTGTGGGGGGGGGCAAAAGCTCTGCTCCAGTCTCCGCCCAATCTCCATCCCACCCCACTCCCATAATAGTACTAATTGTAATACCATTGATACACTTGTTGTAAGATGTAAAAATGAATAAAGATTTTTTTAAAAAAATTGAAATACCATTTTTTCCATTCATTTTTCATATACTGTATACACACAACATAATCTTATTAACAACACTTAATGGTTAACTACAAAATTTAAATACACAAAGCACACTGTGCTTCTCAACATTCATTCCTACCAGAACACAGATAACCCCCAATGCAAAAACCCTAAGATGCAAGACTCTGCATGCAGTACAACCCCAGAGAAATAGAAACAAATTCATTTCTTCCTGAACAGTGCAAAATATAGACAGCAAATTTAAATTCTCAAAACTGACACAATTCAATCACTAAATTGAAAATACACTTCTCCCTCTGTATTTGCGATGGATGCATTCCGGCAATGGGTGCGAATATGAAAAAACCACGAATAACTTTTCTATATGTTATTCGCGGTTTTTGGAAAGTGACATCGTTTTTACTATTCAAACCGCGAATAACGTATCAACTGTTATTCGCGGTTTTTGAATTAAGCTGCCACTATTACTACGATTGAAATAAGATGCCACTATTACTACTATAGAAATTCTCAGCGATTTCAGGGCAGGCAAGCAAGCAGCGATTTCTGGGCAGCCGACCAGCGATTTCAGGCCAGGCAAGCAAGCAGCGATTTTAGGCCAGGCAAGCAAGCAGTGATTTCTAGGCAGCCAACCAGCGATTTCAGGGCATGCAAGCAGTGATTTCATGCATGCTGGGAAGCTTATCTCTCTAGGGATGCTGAGAAGCAGAGTTTTTCTCAGTGCACATTGGGAAACATGGAAGCAGCGAATTTGTGTGAGAAAGCAAGGCAGCAGCTATTTTCAAAGTTACAGTACAGTAATGGTAAGTGATAAACTTTTTTTTATCGGTACTGTCCAGAAAAGTAAAAGGAAAAAACATTAAGTGATGACGGTTTTGGGGGGGGCAGAGTAAGTGGCCGAAAAATCGCGAATAAGCGAGACTACAGGTACGGAACCACGAATATGGAGGGAGAAGTATAAAATAATGTGTCCTAACTTTGTTATCTGGTGATTTTGTTTTTCAAACCATCTTTTCCCAGTCTCTGGCTGCACTTCTTTCTATCTGTGCTCTTAACTGTGTATCCAGTTATCCATTTGCTGTTTTTCTCTCTTTTACTTTCTGACATCCATCCATCTGTAGCATTAACTTTTAACATTCAACTTTCTTCCATTTTTCTGCTTTCTTCTCAAAATCCATCTACTTTTCCATGTCTTCACTTCCCATCTATCCATATGTACCATCTTCTCCCTCTTTCTTCTCCCCTATTCCCATCTAGCCATTAGAAGCATTTCTTCTTATCTCTTCTCTGCCACACTCATTGCTGTGCACCATCTCCTCCCTCTGTCTTCCCTTCCCCTCCATCCCTGTGTACCATCTCATCCCTCTCCCATTGTCAGACAACTCTGTCTTTCCCCCTCCCCCATATATGGTCTTACATTTCTCTCCTCCCCATAGCCTAGAATCTCTCTCCTCTCCCATGATCTGGCATCTCTCTCTCCTTCCCTCCCTCTTCCTGAGGTTTAACATCTCTCTCCTTCTGCGATCTGGCATCTTTCCTTCCTGCAGTCTGGCATCTCTCGCTCCCCTCCTTCCCTTTCATTCCATGGTCTGGCATCTCTCTCCTTCCTATCCCAGTGGACTGACATCTCTCTCTTTTCCCTCCTTCCTAATCCAGTGGTCTGACATCTCTCTCTCTCTTCCCTCCTTCCTATTCCAGTGGTCTGACATCTCTCTCTCTCTCTTCCCTCCTTCCTATTCCAGTGGTCTGACATCTCTCTCTCTCTCTTCCCTCCTTCCTATTCCAGTGGTCTGACATCTCTCTCTCTCTCTCTTCCCTCCTTCCATCACCTTCTCCGGAATCTGACATCTCTCTTTTTTTATCTCTTCTCCCTCCCAGTGCAACATTTCTCCCTCCCTCCTCTCCACCACTATCATGTTAAATAATTCTCCCTCTTCCTCATGTATACCATCTCTTTTTCCCTCTCACTCCACACACCTATGTCCAAAAATTTTCTTTATCTCTTCCCTCACCCACCGGCAGCATCTCTCTTTCCCTCCCTTCCTAACCCCCAGCCCATGCAGCCTCTGTCCTTCTTGCTTTCCCAACCTCCTGCAGCCTGTGCAGAATGTCCTTACCTCATTCCCAACCCTAATCCTCCCCTCTCAGCTGGATCCTATGGTACAACAGTCCCCAGTTCCCGACTCCCCCACCTATCCTGCTGCTGAAATTTAAAATTTTCAGGCAGCCGACACGAAGTCAGCCTCTCGCCGTTGGCATGCCCCGAAAGTGTTATTTCTGCGGCACTTCCTTTTCCCACTTAGGCAGGATACTGCAGAAAGAACACTTCCGGGGTAGGCCGATGGCAGGAGGCTGGCTTCGCATCGGCTGTCCGAAGATTTTAAATTTCAGTGGTGGGGAGTTGGTAAGTGGGGGAGTTGGGACTCAAGGAGAGTGTAGTGTCTGGCACAGTCACTGCGGGTTGCATAAATCGGCCAGGCAGGCTGGATTTGGCCCACAGTCCTTGTGTTTGACACATGTGCCCTACACATTTTCTGTAATGTTCCATTATTACAGAAAAACCGTATAAATCATAAGTCAATCTTTTTTTTTTTTTTTTTTTTTTTATAATTCTTTATTCATTTTTAAACTTTCAGCAAGTGCACAATATAAGTAATACATAGATTTACTAACATCACTTGATAAATCTATCAAGATCATAACAAAGGTATATATATCTAAACCCTTCTTCCCCCCTCCCTTTCCATACAATTATTTAATTGAATCAATCTTAATCCCATCCAAAACAAGCCTCCAACATGCTCCCTCAAAATTTAGACACGTTAGACAAACAGCATAGAAAACAATCTAAAAAATGTGTTTTGAAATGGCATTTTGGACATTTTATGCCATTTTTTGGACATTTTTCTCTTTTGATAATGAGCCCCACAGTCTAACTATGATAACCCCCATTTAACTACAAAGTCTCATAGTGACAAGGATTGTAATTCTGTTATCATACAAAATTACCGATCAACCTATAATTTAATACTGCAATCAGTATAACAGAACAAATTAAAGCAGTGGCAATGTCATGGTATATTTTTCATCGATCAGTTCTATCCCTTATGTAGAAGCAGGTTAACGTTTTTTCCTAATATATTGAAAAATATGAAACATCAAAACACTAAGGAGGGAATTCATCAAAGGGTGCTAACCGATTTAGTATGCGCTAAATGCTAAGATACCCATTATATTCCTATGGCATCTAAGCATTTAGCACACACTAAGGTCCAGATTCGCTAAAGTCAGTGATTGTCGCTAAACCTATTTTCACAGGTTTAGCAATGATCGCCGCTAACCAACCCGATTCACAAAACAACCCATCATGTGTTTTTCCCCTCGATCGCCCATTTTCCGAACCGGCCATGCAAATTAGTAAAACCCACTTACATTTGCCTGGCTTTTTTGCATCGGGTTTTAAGATCCTAAAACCCAACTGCTGTGCAAATCATTTGCATGCAAACTTAATAGTGAATCAATTGCTGTTGGAAAATCGGCCAACAGCAATTGAGTTGCTATTGTTAGTGAATCTAATCCTAAATCAGTTAGCACCCCTTGATGAAATCTTAAGTGTCATTCCATACTATATAGCTGGTATCATTAAGGAAACATTAAAGAAAGCCTAGCTTGTGAAACCAGTTATAATTTATCTGGCTGATAATGGCTGAAATGGTTAAAATGGGCTGGGGTAAGCTTTGATGGAAACTCCAGTAGATAGAACCTAACCACACTACCGGGCAGGGCTCTGGGTCTCTGGCCCAGAAATATCTAAGAAAAAGGACAATTTTAATTAAATGATTTGATTTTTATGGAGCATGTAGAATTGGGCAGACTAGATGGACCATTAGGGTCTTTATCTGCCGTCATTTACTATGTAATGTAACTATCTGCTACTCACAGCCACAGCTTCTGTCTTCACATCATCATTGCTGTCTGGAGCAGTCAGGTCTATCAAAACGGGGCAAACTTTGGTCTCCACGTCATACCTCTCAATGAGCTCCTGCTCTAAAAGCACTAGCAATGCTGCCTGACTTGTCTTTCTCACCTAGAAAAAAAAAAAGGTAATAAACAAATGAGCTTTGTGACGTAGGTAAAAGATTAAAGCAATCGAGATCAAGTCTCGGAGACTCTTTAAATAAATCTTCATGGAAATAAACATTTCCTTTTGCTTTCCCTTCTATTTAGTGAGTGGCGGCAGAGAAAAAAAAAGCAAATAAAATGTTAGGACTTATTAGGCAAGGAATAGAGCAGCGGTTCCCAAATTGTGCGCCACAGCAAACTCACAGGGGAGCTGCAGCTTATTTTAAGACCTGACTCATCCACCTTCTGTCATTGCTGTTGCTTTCCCAGACAAAACGCAGCCATCATGGAGCTGCACTGTACAAACCCACAGCTGCACGTTTCACCCCTTCCGATGTCACTTTTTACTCCAGGGTAGAGGAAGCAGTTGCGAGTTTGTATGTTGCAGCCCGCAATGGCTGTATTTTCTTTTGTTGCTGCTTCTGCTAATCTGGGTATGCAGCAGAGGTGGCAAGGGAGTTTGGGTGGGGGTGGGGAATAGTAGCAGATGCTGGATTGGAGAGGTTGGATGCCAGAGTGATGGGATGAAGTAGGGAGAAAAGAGGGAGCAGACACTGAAAGGAAGGGGGGAAGGATTTGATATACTGGCTTTGTGTGCTACAGTCAAAGAGGTTTACATATTACTTATACTATTTCTGTCCCCAGTGGGCTCAGCCAACTATTTTTTGTACCTGGGCTAATGGAGGGTTAACTGAAGAAAATACATGCTGGATGGAGGAAGGGAGTCACAAGCTAGATGGAAGGAGGGAGAGAAAGAGGCATATGCAGAGTAAGGAAGGAAAGGATTTGATATACCACCTCTCTTGTGTTTTTTCTTTTTTAAAGTTTTGGAGAAGAATGGAAATAGTACTACTCTCCAATCCTCCTCAGTTCAATCCGTGACTATAGCTCCTCTCAATATCAAAGCTGCCAAGGGAATGTAATTTTTATCCCAGTAACTGCAAGGCAGGAAAAAAAAAAAAGCAGATACCAGCAGCACACAAGTGACCCAGCCTAATGGAAGATTAGGTTCTTACCATAATCTTCATTTTGTAAATCCACACAGGAGTCTGTACAGGTGTTCAATCTGTATCTGATAAACCGGGTCTTGCAGAAAACCACACACATTGTTTTCTGCTCCTCCTACTTAGCAGAGGAATACAGAGCTCTCTACAGCTGAATCCAAAAGCAAACAGGAACCCCTGTATGCTCTAAACAGGAAAGGCCTGCCACCTATACCTTGAGGGAAGCCACCACCATGCCCTTCCCTGGAGGAAGGCCAAGACCACCAGCTCTACCTGGACTCTAGCATGCCACTGCTGGAAAATCCTTTCAAGCCTTAGCGTAAACTGCCATAATAGATGGCTTCTTGGCCCTCAAAAGAGTGGCAATGACCATGTCAGAGTAGCCCCTCCTGAATCAAGGCCTTGCACACAAGAGCCATACCATAACAACAAAGTGCTCAGGGTTCTCCACAGAAACTGGTCTCTGTTTGAGAAGGTCGTGATGAAGAGGGAGCTTGAACTTCTTGTCCTGCTGAAGACATGAGATCTGCATTCCATGGATGGCAGTGTCTAGAGCAGTGTTTTTCAACCTTTTTACACCTATGGACCGGCAGTAATAAAATAATTATTCTGTGGACCGACATAGGTCCATGGACCGGCGGTTGAAGAACTCGGGGCTAAGTCGTGGGCCAGACCCCGCCCATCTCTACCTAATCTCCACCCCAGACCCCGCCCCCATAATAGTACTAATTGCACCTTGCATGTCCCGTGTCTCATCAGGAAGCCTTCCCTCTGATGTTGCAACGTCAGAGAGAAGGCTTCCAGTTCAGGTGCAGGATGCTCGTAAGAGCCACTGCCCGTGGCTTTGTGCACTGAATCAGTTAGGAAGAGGGAGCTGGCTCAAAGATAACGCTGCATCAATCGCACCTGGGCCTGATGTACGTGCTGGCCCTGTGGACCGGCAGGAAATTTCTGCCTGGCCTTTTTATGTGGCCCGCGGCAATGCTCCCAAACTTCCCTTTCTCACAGCCCAGCGTGTCCTTCTTCCTGCACCAGTCCAACCACGCCATCACGCCGGAAAGTCTGCTGGCTTCAGCAGTGTTGTCCATGGCTCCTCCTCCTGCCTTGTGTCTGCCGTGGTCCACCAGGGCGGAAACAGGCAGTTGCGCATCACTGGAGACAGACCTCGGCAGGCGAAAAGCAGGAGGGGGAGCCACGTACAACACTGCCAAATCGCTGGAAGGAAAGATGCCAGGCTGTGAGGAGAGAGGGACCGGTGCTGGAGGGAAAGGTATGCTGGGTTGTGAGGAGAGAAGGACCGGCGCTGGAGGGAAAGGCGCTGGGCTGTGAGGAGAGAGGGACCGGCGCTGGAGGGAAAGGCAAGCTGGGCTGTGAAGAAAGCAAGATGAAGGGAGGTTGGACCTGGAGTAGTGTGGAGAAAGAGAAAAAAAGATACTTGAAGGGAGAACCCTTGGGAAGAGAAAGGGAGAAATGGTGGACCTGGGAGGAGGAAGGGAAGCAGGCAGACAGGGGGAGAGATGGGATAGGGGGCAGTTGGGAAGAGAAAGGGAGAGACGTTGGATGAGATGGAAGGGAGGGAGAAATGTTAGGCCTGGGGGTAGAAGGGAGAGAGAGATGCAGCATCCCTTTTCTTTCCGTCTATCTCATTGTTCAGCATCAAAGGGGGAGGGAAGAAGAACAACAGAAAAGAGAGGGAGCAAAATGTTGGACCAAGAGGAGAGAGGAGGAGAGATAGAAGGAAAAAGGAGGAAATAGAAGGCTGAGAAAGGAGTGAGATGGGAAATGGGAGAGATACAGAATAAGAGATGGAAAATTGATAGGTAGCTGAAAATTTAAAAAGGAGAAGGATGAGAAAGAGGGTGAGATTTGAGTGGACAGAGGCAGAAAAGAAAAAAGGAGAAAGTTGAAAGGGAAAAATCAATATGTTGGAGGCAGGAACTGGAGCAAGAGAGAAGAGGAGAGAAAAAAAATGGACAGCAGACACTGGAAAGAGAATTAGAAGATAGACAAGATCAGAAAGAGAAACTGGAACTAAAAGCAAAATGACCAGACAACAAAAGATAGAAAAAATAATTTTATTTTCTATTTTGTGATTACAATATGTCAGATTTGAAATGTGCATCCTACCACAGCTGGTGTTAGACAGCAAGCATGAACTAAGACCTAAAAGAGAGGAAAAGTATTTTTTATTTATTTTGTAGCCGACGTGGGGTTGGAGAGATTGTATCCATATATTTCTACTAAGACTAATCCTCTCCTTTGCTGGCACGCAATGTGGGTTTTGGCAGTGGCAATTGATCCGACACTCACAGAAGTCATGTGAGCGTCGGAGCAGCCGCTGGGGCCCACACTGTGCATCAGCAAAGTATCTTAATAAAAAATCCGGCCTGCGACTTAGCCTGTGTTTTAGATTACGGCCCCTTATGTGATTTGAGTTTGACACCCCTTGTCTAGAGCCAGTAGATCACCAGGCCCGGATGAGTCACAATCCTGCAGATTGCCCCATGATGGGTTGAGTCAAGGTGGGAAGTCGGAAAGGAGTTCCTGAGATGGCCAGGGCTAAACCAACGGGTCTAGACCTAAACTTCCTGGCTCAGCTCTTCAACCGAAGAAACGCTTGACTTCTGAGTTCTTGGCTGAAGCTATCAAGTCAATCTTTGGTTTACCCCAATGACGCACTACGAGACAAAACATCCTCTGCGAGACACACTACTCACCTAGGTTCAGGGCTTGATGAATGAGAAAGTCTGCTTGCACATTTTTCACTCCAGCCACGTGTGCGCGGAGATAGCTTGAAGGTGCACTTTTGCCCACCGGAACAACATCTGAGCCTCCTGACTCAAATGAGCACTTCTAGTGTCCCCCTGCCAATTCATGTACACCACTGCTGTGGCGTCAGAAAACACCCTTACTGCTTTTCCTTCCAGGGTGTTTTGGAGAGCTCTGAACACCAGTTCAGGAGCGCTACAAAATCCATAATCTGCTTCTGGAGCTTCTGTTTGCTGGTTCTTCTTGAAATGGACAATCCAGCCCAGGCTCTGCAGAAGAAACACCACTGTTTCCACTGCCTGCTCACACTCCAGCAAGGACGGAGCCCTGATCACAGCCAGTTGTCTAAATAGGGATCAACTTGGACCCCCATTCTGCGGAGGTAAGCAGCCACTACCACCATCACTTTGGTGAAGGTGCAGGGGGACCGTCGCCAGTCTAAAGGGGAGTGCTCCAAACTGGAAATGTTGCTGAACATAAAAGCTCAGATACTTCCGATGCCCTAGGAAGATAGGAATATGAAGATAAGCTACTGTCAGAGCTAAAGATGCTAGAAATTCCCCCAGAATCACTGCTGTGATGACCATCAGTGTCTCCATTCAAAAGCACGGAATCTTCAGAAAATCTAATCTAATCTAATCTTTGGTTTATAAACCGGGTCATCTCCCAGTGGAGCTCGACTTGGTTCACATATAATTAAGACTAGAGTACATAGCAGAAAACATAGGAGAAGGAAGGTAAAATTATGTTCTTACCTGTTAATTTTCTTTCCTTTAGAAGCAGCAGATGAATCCAGAGACCAATGGGATAGCTCACTTCTACCAGCAGGTGGAGATAGAGAAACTGATTAACAGGTGTACTTATTTGCTGGCACTCCTCCTGTCTCATCAGTATAGCTCCTTGCCCAAGCACATTTAACCATCAGTAGGTATAGCATGTAAAAAACTTCTTTCCCAGAACACCTCGCGAACAGCAACGATACAGAATACAATCATGAACAACACCCAATCACTAAAAGCCGTACACGAAAAACTGACAACCAGATACCAGAAAGGGTGGGGCTCTGGATTCATCTGCTGCTTCTAAAGGAAAGAAAATTAACAGGTAAGAACATAATTTTACCTTCCTTAGCAAAGCAGCAGATGAATCCAGAGACCAATGGGATGTAGCAAAGCAATCCTTAATTTGGGTGGGAAGCAAACGCCGCCTTCGCAACGACCGAAGCATCAAAAAAACCCCTATCGCATGTGCCCGCACATCCATGCAGAAACGCGGAGAGAAGGTACTCTCGGAAGACCAGTTAGCCGTGAGACAAATCTCCTCCAAGGCAAAAACCCTCTGGGCCGAGCCCAAGAAGCAGCCATCGCTCCAGCGGAATGGTCATGAAGATCAATCGCCACCCGCTCCCCTGCCAGCAGGCAAGTATAAAGAATGTCCTCCTGGACCATTGAGCGAGGTAGGCCTCGGACGCCGCCATACGCCTGAGGCGTTCCTTGAAGAATCCCAAAAAGGAGATATAAACCACTAACAGTTGTTAGAAACCGATCTCCCGGAGAACGCTACATACGTTTCAAAAAATGCAGTGAATAAAAGTACTGCTTCCACTATCTCCTTCCAGGAAGAAGGAAGGAAAAGCGAGCATGATGCAAAAGAAAGGATGACACCCCCATAGAAAGAAATAGTGGTACCATCCGAACTGACACCCCATATGACGGAAAGAAGGAATAGGAATCCCCGTTGAACAAGGCCTGCAACATCGCAACTGCAACGCTGAAGCCAGGACCACAAGGAATCCCATGGACCACCGCACAGCTCTTTAGAGCCCCAAAGGATAAGGCTAAAATGAAGCCATCGGTAACTTAGAAGAAGTACGTGAATGAATTACACCAAACCGGGCTTTCTAAGAGGTGCATGAATATACCACCTTCTCTTTAGGAACTGACCTACAGGAAGCTGAGAAGTCAGCGAAGGGCCATATACCTAGTTCCTGTAACAAGCCAAGAATGGTAATTGAAGCTGAAGGGAATTGAACGCTATGCCATTGGCAATATACCTGTGCTAAAAAGGAACTCAGGAAGGGTGCAACTGTTGAGAAGTATTCAAGAAAGGAAACACCTCCAAAAGGAAGCAGAAGCCACAGGAGAAGACGTCTGTAGCACCTGGATAAGAGAAGAAACAACCTGCTTCGCATTACCGTCACACGCCAGTCAAGACTGCTCAAAAGCTAGGTCGTAATACCAAAGTAGTATGAATATCCATGTTGATCTCAATCAAGGAGAGCAAAGTCGGAGATAAAAGGAAACTTCTTAGTCCGGCTGTCGAAAGGCTCAACAGATCCACATAGCAAGGATGGCGCAGCCAAGCCAGAGATTGTACCAATACTGTACCCCTAAAGCGAGCTTGAGATGGCAAATCCAAGCTATCATCAGCCAGGGGAAAACAGTGAAAAAGAAAAACCAGAGGATCTTTTTTTTTTTTTAAAGCCTACAGCACCTGGTATTCCCAGGTGGTCATCCATCCAGGTACTAAACATGCCCTATCCAGGTTGGCTTCTGAGATCAGACGGGATCGGGCACATTCAGGGTGGTATGGCTGTAAGAAAGAAGCCACACTGTTACCCCCTTTAACTCCCACTCCCTGTGCCCGCCTAAGAAGCTAGGAAGCATGGAATTGTGAGATGAGGCCATGAGGTCAAGTTCCAGGAGATCTTATTTCCACCACAAAAAAAAGTGGAACACCTGAGCCAAAATTCCCAATAACCAGGATGTAGAAGATATCACTATAACTAACGTCTACACTTCTAGAGCGTACGCAGTGCTGTACACAGTAACATCCAATAAATGAGCTATGCTCAGATTTCGCAGAGAGAAAGGCTAACCAAACTCTTTTCCTGACCTGAAAAATGATCGGTCAACCGAATAGAAAGATGAGGGTCCACCCATCGAAGTAGAACAACCCCTGTACCTGGCAACTGAGTACATCACCTACTGCCCAAGCTGCAGAGAAACGCCCCCATCATAATACTGACTGAAAGGGCCCTCAGCGGCATTCCGGAAGAATGGTCTGAAGCTCCAGAAAGGAAGCCTGACCATGCTCAAGAGTAGAAGAAGGAACCAGAACTTAGTCGCCTCTGAAGACCAGACTCCTGAAGCTGAGGATGGAAGCCACCGAGCCCCCCCAACCCGACAGGCCGGAATAGCCGGTGGTCATAAGCTAGTCCAGGAAAGACCGAGGCATGCCCTGGAAAGACAATCTTTCTGAGCCCCTAAATCATACAAAGCTATGCAGGAGAAGCCTAGCAACTAATAGGAGCCCAGAGATACCGAGAACCACTGGAATAAAAGCAGCTGCTGAGCGTTAGAAGGGAAAGCAAGCCGAGGTTCCCAGAGGGGTCAGCAATATGGATGCTAGAACCTGAACAGAATCCCCTACTCTTAGCCATGGTAAGCGAAGAACGCCAATCTGAGATCGAGACCACACTCAAGGCTCTGGAAAGAAATACAAGTCTCTCCTATAAGAATAACAGCCTCGACCCGATATACCTATAACTAGTATAGGAAAAAAGAGCACTGCAAATATGAAGATGCGCCTGTAAAGAATTGAGGAAAAGAAACCACCCGCTTCGTGTCAGTCAAAAGACCCGACTGGAAGTCGTCCGAATCAAGCAGGCAGTCAAGCATAAATCAGACAAATCGCCTGGCAGTGCCAACGAACCCTTGGGTAGGTGAAATGGAATGTGCCCCAAACCGAAAGCGCTGCTCCAAGAGAGGCAGGCCAACCTAGTGCAGACTCAGAGTCCATAGAGAAAATGTAAATATCTTCCCAAGTTGACTGCAGAAATGGGTAACCCTGAGAAACTAATGCAGCCGAATGGAATCCAGCCTGCCCAAAGCCCCCATCTTGGCCACCCACTAATAAGTGGTACCCTAAGAACTACAAGAACTGTCCCGAGGACCAGCCACCCTTCAAAGAGAAACGCAAAACAGAGAGACTCTGGAAACGTGAGGAGGATGCAAAGGTGCAAGCATCCTGAAATAAGTTCACAGCTCCCTGACATGACAGTAAAGCGACTACTCCTTCATGAGAAAACTGTCAACCTGGAAAAAGAACACCGTCTTGCGATGTGAAGGGGAGCATGAGGACATTCAGCAACCTGCCTGAGCTTTACGCAAGCAAAGGAAAGACAAGGCGCACCAGGCGTAATCCAGAAGCAGCATACGCCTCTCCAGAGAAACGAGCTGTACCTGGCCGAAAACAGACCAGGTTTCCACTCCAAAAGAGAGCGTAAGGGGAGAATTCATTGGGCATACAGTGCCAGCTACCCTACGACCTCGCAAGCAGAGGATCTTACCCTTAGGGATCAGCCGCCACTAGACCATGCTTCTAGAGTGGAAGGCCGTCTAGCTTTTTTTTTTTTTTTAAATAGACTTGAACCTTCGCCTCTTCTTTTGGAGCCATATCAGCTCTACTCCTTAGCTGGGGCTTGAACCTCAGCTCCTTGTTACTAACCCAGCACACAACCCTTGCGCCACCAGGTTTTCACAGACAAGCTGGCCCACAGCAAGAAGAAAAGAACCATCAGGCCTCAAGAGAGACCCTCCACTCGGAATTCCTGCAACTACTCCGCAGAAACAAGTCAAGAGCCCAAGCAGGCGGACGCAGCACCCAGGCAGAAGGCCTAAGGAAACCTCCAACATCGCCTCATGTTATCGGAACCCCGAGTGAAGAAATGAACCACATGAATGATACACTGGCACGCCCTTGACACCTACTCCACCTTGCTGTTCGCTAACCCCTAAGGCAGCAAAAACCAAGTGTAGGCAGCCAAACTCAGGGCAGCAACTTAATGTGGAAGTGCCTAGGGATATAAATGGACAGCCCCCAACAACAACCTTTTTTTTTTTCTTGTTAAGAGAAGCATGTGGACAACACCACAGCAAATGGAGCACTGCAACACGGGGAACAGCTGATTTCAAACAAAAATAAGCCGCGGTACACGCTTAAGTTAGCTGTAGGACTTGAGTCAATGAACCCCGCGGCGCTGGGGGCCCAAGCGCGGGCACTTTCCTGCCAGAATCAAAACCGGCTGGCTCCCCCAACAGCGCTGTACAAAACAGACCGGGAGCTTATAGCCAAAACCGCAGCACACCGCTCCGCAAAGCAGACGGCGAGGCCCATGCTGAGAAAGGCAGCCGCCCAGAATAACTCACCGAGTATTGCAGTGCTGGCGACCCAAACTCGGACCATTTCGCGCCAAAATAGGCCGGCTCCGAGAACATTGCCGCTCACCCCGGCTCGGAGCCCATAGCCGAAGCGTATAAAAAATGCAAAACACACCTCGGGGAGGAAAGGGGAAAAGGCGCATGGCTTCCAACAGTAGGGGAGCACAAGCTCGCACCACCCGCGCTATAGAACGATTCAGCTCCCGGAGCCGTCCTCACAATTTGCGGCCATATCGAGAGCCACACAGTTACATTTACCCACGGGCCGTGGCAGTATCAAGAAACAATGTCCCAGAAACTACCAACCCCACAGCACAAGCGCTAGGGTAAGAAAAAGAAGCGCTCCTTAGTTATGCGCAGGAATACAGAGGCCACCAACCTCACTGAAGCAAGCTCATACAAAAACATATTTCACCACAAAACAAAACTGCCATAGTCAAAAACCCACAGCTCTCACACAACCACAAAGTTCAGAGACCAGTAGAATAAAACACATACTCACAATCTACTGGATAGTGCCGGTAGATGCCGGCAACACCTGCTGCCCAGCACGAGCAGGGCAAAAAAGTCAGCTGTGTAGGCCCCTTTTTTTTTTTTTTTAAATGGGAAAGAAGAAAAATAGGGACCAGGGCAGACCCTCTATCATTGGAGGGAGGGTGAGGCAGGGACAAGGGGGGGCCCAAGTGTAACCTCTAAAGCCGGCACCGATTAGCCAGACACCCCTGTCTCACTGAAGAGAAAAAACTCAACAGGAGGTAATAAAGTTCCAGCCACAGCCAGAATCCAGGAGCTAGTTGAATAGCGACTTCCACCTGCTTGGAGCCAGAGATACTGATGAGACAGGAGGAGTGCCAGCAAATAAGTACACCTGTTAATCAGTTTCTCTATCTCCACCTGCTGGTAGAAGTGAGCTATCCCATTGGTCTCTGGATTCATCTGCTGCTTTGCTAAGGAAGTACTAATTAAAAACTAAAGTACATAAGAAAAGCATAAGAAAAATAACTATAATATTATCATTTCGTTGAGGCTGTAGTTAAACCATTTAAAAATTGCGAGAACAAAGTTTTTAGGAATTTACGAAAAGCACTGACCACCTTGAGATCCAGAATGGGTTTCCAGTCCTCTGAACAGAGTTGCTGCAGTGTCATTCGACCTTTGATGCCTTTTCCAGCTTGTAGGCTGTAGAATCCAGAAATGAATCCGGGGGAGACAAAAGAAGTCTCTCTGTGTCCCTCCCATATGATGTCCAGTACCCATTACTCCGAGGAGATACATTCCCATTCCTGGTGAAACTCCAACAACTGGCCTCCAATGCATGGAGGCGCAGCTGAAGTCCTGGCATCATTGGGACTTCTTGGAAGAGAGGCTAGTGCGAGAACCCAAAGCCTGCTGGTGTCTAGGGTTGCTATAGTGTTGCCCATATCCTTGGGAATATCTCTGGGAGGATCAGCCCATAGAATTCTGGCAAAACCTGCGTGAGAGATGAAAAGTACTGCGACACCCCCCCCCCCCAAGGGAGATGGTGAGGTTTGCCATCCAGGAGAGACTTAGGATGGCAGCCCGCAACGCTAGTCATGAGGTCATCCAGCCCCTTGGGTTACTTAGTTGTGGGGACAAGCTGACAATTTCCAAAAATTTGTCTATAGCTCAAATTTATCCTCTTTTCTGTTCTTGATCTTTTTTTCCTAGACTGATCCCCCTACCACTTCCTATCACCCTGGATTTTATTTGGACCATGTTAGTTTCATTAGAATACGGTACTGGTACTGTCTTCTTTGGTGGGGGACAGTGCTGAAATTAATCACTGAATCAAATTTAAGGAGTGGGCACCCAGTCAGAGAGAACTGTCAAACTTTATGCACAATAGAGAATTGCGCAGGGACAGAAATCCCACCCATCCCTTCCCGTCCCCGCCAGGATCCTCTCCGTCCCCACCAGAATCCTCTCCGTCCCCACAAGGAATTACCTCCATCCCCGCCCGTCCCCATAAAAAGCAACAATTACTTCTGACAGGATCATCAATTCCACAGTTTCTTTTGTGTTTGCGCTGCTATTTTCCTTGTGCAATCTCTTTGGTGGAACCCTTTTTTTTGTTTTCTGTTCAGGTAATTAACTTATAAACCCCTTCTTTTACTATGGCTGATGTGTCCATTATATTATATGGACGAACCCTGCTATCAAAGCCTTCCATCCCCGTGGGAGTCCTGTTGGCTAGAGGGGTGTCCCAGTGGGAGTCCCGTGGGTTAGGGGGGTTATCCCAGGACAAGCAGGCAGCATATTCTTAACGTATGGGTGACGTCACCGACGGAGCCCCGGTACGGACCTTTTTAACTAGAAAGTTCTAGTTGGCCGCACCGCGCATGTGCGAGTGCCTTCCCGCCCGACGGAGGAGTGCGTGGTCTCCAGTTTCTTCGTTTCCGCGGAGCGAAGAAGACGCATGTGGTTTCAACGGCCGTTGAACACTTCTTTTTTGCCTTCCCGCTCGCGTTATTTTCTGATTTTTTTCTCTTTTTCCCTTCGGGTTTCTGTTTTCTTTCTAATTGGTAAAAAAAAAAAAAAAAAAAAAAACTTTGTTTTTTCCTTTATTTTTCAACCGGCCCCGGCGGGGCCTGTTGCCATCATACAAGCCTCCGGCTTTGATTTCGCGGAGGCCGTATTTCCCTTCATGCCCCCCCAGCCGGGTTTTAAGAAGTGCCAGCGGTGTGCACGCCCGATTTCCCACAACTGGTGCCTACAGTGCTTGGGTCCGGAACATCGGGCTGACACCTGCACCCGCTGCGCGACTCTCCAAAAACGCACACTTAAAAATAGACAAATCCAGCAGAATCTCCTCTTCGGCACCGGTTCTGCTATGGATCCGACCCCGACGTCGACGGCACCGCCGAAATCGGCACCGTCAACATCGACACCACCTGATCCTTCTGCGGGGTCGATAGCGCCAGGTAAGCCGGCTAAGAAGCCTTCCACTTCCCTCGAGCGCCCTCCAGCCACGGCGGTGACACCGATCCTTCCGACGTCCCGCAAGTCCCGTAAGCGCTCCGCTCCGATAACGGTGAGTGCCTCTTCATCGGCCTCCTCATCGCCGGAGCGTAGAGCAGCACCTATGGTACCGAAGAAAAGTAAAACGGTACCGGTGCCCCCATTGGAGGACCGTATCTCGGCCATCCTCCAGAACAAATTGCAGGAGCAGCTACAGCACCAGCTTCAGGAACTGCTTCCGACCCTGCTGGCACCACTCCTTCCGGTACCGGTCCGGCCCGAGCCTCGCACCACTCCGCCAGTGGCCACCCCCTCGGTACCGATGAACACTTCCATGCCGGTCTTATCTGCCCAGCCTACACTTCAGACTTGCGCGGCGGAGGACCCCTCCCGGCCCCAGGATCGACATCGATCGTCTCGGGACCGGGATCGGCACCACTCCTCCCGGGACAGAGATCGGCACCGGTCTTCATCTCCCGGCACCGTATCCATGAGATCTGGCAAGTCCCTTTCTAAAACCCGCCATACTGAGCCGGCCATCAGGGACCCAGACTTATGGGAGCAATCCCCACTCGGTACCGAGGAGGATGCCTCTTCCACTGATGAGGAACCCTCCATGGCTGAATCCACCTCCAAACCCGAGCAGTCCTCATTTACGAAATTCCTTCGGGAGATGTCTGCGGCTCTCTCCATCCCACTTGAGTCCGACTCAAAGAAGTCCCAGGCCTTTCTAGAAGCCTTGGACTTCGATCAACCCCCCAAGGAGTTTCTCAAACTACCCGTCCATGATATTCTACGGGAAACATTTTATAAAAATTTGGAGAATCCCCTTACTGTTCCAGGTGCCCCTAAGAAACTGGACAGTTTATACCGGGTCATCCCTATCCCGGGATTTGATAAACCCCAATTGCCACATGAGAGCCTCCTGGTAGAATCCACTCTCAAAAAATCTCATGGTTCCAGTGTCTATGCCTCCACCCCTCCTGGCAGAGAGGGTAAAACAATGGACAAATTTGGAAAGCGCCTGTACCAGAATGCCATGCTGGCTAGCAGAGCCAACAATTACTCATTTCATTTTTCTTTTTACATGAAATATCTGGTACAACAACTTTCTGCTCTGCAAAAGTATATCCCTGAACGCAAGGTTCCATTATTTCAGCAACAAATTTCCACCCTCCTTCAGCTTAGGAAATTCATGGTACGCTCAATCTATGACTCTTTCGAGCTCTCCTCCCGAGCCTCTGCTCTGGCAGTGGCCATGCGACGCCTTGCCTGGCTGAGGGTGTCTGACCTTGATGTGAACCACCAAGACCGCCTTGCCAACGCGCCCTGTCTTGGTGATGAACTTTTTGGGGAGTCTCTGGATACTACGACACGAAAACTTTCGGCTCATGAGACGAGATGGGACACCCTCATTAAGCCTAAAAAGAAGACTCCGCCAACACGACCATACAGACCTCAGTCCTCTTACCAACGTCGTTTTTCTGCTAGGCCACTTAATCCTCCTCAACAGCAATCTCGTCGGCTTCGCCAACAACAACAACAACAACACTGTCAGGCTCGCTCGCAATCTCACCAGACGGCCAAGCCTCTCCCTCAAACTAAGCCTCCTCAGCCCTTTTGACTCCTTTCACCAGGGCATAGCCAGTCTCCAACCCTCGCTGCCTCTGCCTCAACCTATCGGGGGCCGCCTCACCATCTTTCTACGACGCTGGGAGGCCATCACATCAGACCTGTGGGTTCTAAACATCATCCGTCACGGATACTCACTAAGGTTCCAGACTCTTCCTGCAGACCATCCTCCCGTAGAGTCTGCTTCTCACTCCTCCCAAACTCCACTCCTCCTCAGGGAGGTCCAATCCCTCCTCCTTCTCAATGCCATCGAAGAAGTTCCACCAGACCAAAGAGGTCAGGGATTTTACTCCCGCTATTTCTTGGTACCCAAGAAAACAGGGGATCTTCGTCCTATCCTCGACCTCAGGAACCTCAACAAGTGTTTGGTCAAGGAAAAGTTCAGGATGCTCTCCCTTGCCACACTTTATCCTCTTCTGTCTCAACACGACTGGCTATGTTCCCTGGACCTCAAGGAGGCCTACACTCACATCCCAATCCATCAGGCTTCACGTCGCTACCTCCGATTCCAGATACTGAATCACCACTATCAGTACAAAGTGCTACCCTTTGGTCTCGCATCATCACCCAGGGTGTTCACCAAGGGCCTGATTGTGGTAGCGGCCTGTCTCAGGTCCCACAACCTACAGGTGTTCCCCTACTTGGACGATTGGTTGGTGAAAGCAACAACCTCTCCACTTGTGCTGCAATCAACTCACCACACCATCTCTTTCCTCCATCTCTTGGGGTTCGAGATCAATTATCCCAAGTCGCATCTGCTTCCCACGCAGCGCCTTCAGTTCATCGGAGCACTTCTCGATACAAACTTCATGAGAGCGTTCCTTCCTGCCGACCGGCACCGGACACTACTTCACCTCTGTCGACAGGTGCTCCTCCAACCATCCATCCCTGCTCGCCAGATGATGATTCTTCTGGGTCACATGGCCTCGACAGTCCATGTGGTTCCTCTGGCGCGACTCCACCTGAGGATACCGCAATGGACCCTCGCCAACCAATGGTCACAGACCAGGGATCCTCTTTCTCATCCCATCTCTGTGACATCGTCTCTTCAGCGATCTCTTCAATGGTGGTTGAACTCCTCAAATCTTTCCAGGGGCCTCCTTTTTCATCCACCCCCTCATTCCATGATCATCACCACAGATGCCTCCCCCTATGCATGGGGGGCTCACATAGGGGATCTACGCACCCAGGGACTCTGGACCCCTCAGGAGCGTCAACATCACATCAATTTCCTGGAACTCAGAGCCATGTTTTATGCTCTCAAGGCCTTCCAGCACCTTCTCTATCCTCAGGTTCTTCTCCTGTGCACGGACAACCAGGTCGCCATGTACTACATCAACAAGCAAGGCGGCACCGGATCTCGTCTCCTTTGTCAGGAGGCCCTCCGAATTTGGACCTGGGCCACAGCCCACAATCTTTATCTCAAAGCTGTCTATATCCAGGGCGAACAGAACTCCCTGGCCGACCAGCTCAGCCGCATCCTTCAACCTCACGAGTGGACCTGGATCCTCCCACTCTCCACTCCATCTTTGCTCGCTGGGGCACTCCGCAGGTGGACCTCTTTGCAGCTCCTCACAACCATCAGCTGCCCCAGTTCTGTTCCAGACTCTTCTCTCCACATCGTCTGGCCCCGGATGCATTCCTACTCGACTGGACGGATCGGTTCCTCTATGCCTTCCCTCCACTTCCTCTGATGTTGCGGACCCTGTTCAAACTCCGCAAGGACAGGGCCACCATGATTCTCATCGCCCCTCGGTGGCCCAGACAACACTGGTTCTCCCTCCTGCTTCAACTCAGCTCCAGGGAGCCCATTCCTCTTCCTGTATTTCCTTCTCTGCTTACGCAGCAACATCAGTCTCTGCTACATCCCAATCTGTCTTCCCTCCACCTGACAGCTTGGTTTCTCTCGGGCTGACCTCTCCAGAAAACCTGTCTCAGCCTGTCCGTCGCATTTTGGATGCCTCCAGGAAACCCTCCACACTCCAATGTTACCATCAGAAATGGACCCGGTTCTCCTCTTGGTGCCTCCTGCATCATCACAATCCCACCTCATTGGCGGTGGAAACCGTACTGGACTATTTGCTCTCTCTGTCTAACGCTGGTCTCAAGTCTACCTCGATAAGAGTCCACCTCAGTGCCATCACTGCTTTTCACGAGCCTATCCTCGGAAAACCCCTCACGGCTCATCCTCTGGTTTCCCGGTTCATGAGAGGCCTCTTCAATATCAAACCACCTCTTCAGCCTCCCCCGGTCGTCTGGGACCTCAATGTGGTTTTGTCCGCCCTCATGAAACCTCCTTTTGAGCCTCTTGCTACTACCTCGCTCAAACTTCTCACATGGAAGGTGCTTTTCCTCATTGCCATCACCTCTGCCAGGAGGGTTAGTGAGCTACATGCACTGGTCGCCGATCCACCGTTCACTGTTTTTCACCATGACAAGGTGGTTCTGCGTACCCATCCTAAATTCCTTCCTAAGGTGGTTTCAGCCTTTCACCTCAATCAGTCCATCGTGCTACCTGTCTTCTTCCCAAAACCCCATTCTCATCCTGGGGAACAGGCTCTTCACACGCTGGATTGTAAGCGTGCCCTGGCGTACTACCTTGACCGTACCAGGGCTCACCGCTCCTCTCCTCAACTCTTTCTGACCTTCGATCCTAACCGTCTGGGTCACCCTGTATCTAAACGAACGCTGTCCAATTGGCTTGCTGCCTGTATTGCGTTCTGTTATGCTCGGGCCGGCCTGTCACTGGAAGGAGCTGTCACGGCCCATAGAGTCAGGGCTATGGCTGCTTCTGTGGCTTTCCTCCGTTCCACGCCTATTGAGGAAATCTGCAAGGCGGCCACTTGGTCTTCAGTTCACACATTCACTACTCACTACTGTCTGGATGCCTTCTCCAGACGGGATGGACACTTTGGTCAATCTGTGTTACAAAATTTATTTTCCTAATGGCCAACCATCCTTCCTCCCTCTCTGTTAGCTTAGAGGTCACCCATACGTTAAGAATATGCTGCCTGCTTGTCCTGGGATAAAGCACAGTTACTTACCGTAACAGATGTTATCCAGGGACAGCAGGCAGATATTCTTACGACCCACCCACCTCCCCGGGTTGGCTTCTTAGCTGGCTTATCCTAACTGGAGACCACGCACTCCTCCGTCGGGCGGGAAGGCACTCGCGCATGCGCGGTGCGGCCAACTAGAACTTTCTAGTTAAAAAGGTCCGTACCGGGGCTCCGTCGGTGACGTCACCCATACGTTAAGAATATCTGCCTGCTGTCCCTGGATAACACCTGTTACGGTAAGTAACTGTGCTATTCCCACGATCCCCGTGCAGACCTCTAATGCACAATTAACATCTGTGCTCCAAGATAAAAACTACTGGAAAATTCTGAGATGTTTAAAATATGTTGATTTCAGGGTGCAATATGTTGGAACGCATTACCATCCAAAATTAGTCCAGAACCCTCTTACTCAAGGTTTAGGAAGCATTTAAACTTTTTTTTTTTTTTTTAAATTTAAACAGGTTTTAAAGATATGTATTCTTATCTCTTGAAAAATATACTAAGAATCTACATTTGGGTAAATTTACTTTGACTTGTTTTAAAGGTTATGGGTGCTATTATAATTCCTAGAAATTATCTAGTCCTTTCTGTAATCCACACTGAAATAATTTTATTTAGTTGTATAATAAGGCTAAAAATGTAGAAAAGAATGACAAAAATATTTTCAGATATATTCGTGAAAGGAGGAAGATGAAAAATGGAATCGCGACACTAAAAGATACTATAAACCAATATGTGGAGCGTAATGAGGAAAAAAGCAAACGTGCTAAACAAATACTTCTGTTCTGTGTTCATGGAAGAAAATCCTGGAGAAGGACCGAGATTGTCTGGCAAAGTAACACAAGAAAATGGAGTAGATTCTGTGCAATTCATGGAGGAAAGTGTTTATGAACAACTTGAAAAACTGAAGTTGGACAAAGCGATGGGACCGGATGGGATCCATCCCAGGATACTGAGCGAGCTCAGAGAGGTTCTGACAGGTCCTATTAGAGACTTGTTCAACAAATCTCTGGAAATGGGAGTGGTTCCTGAGGATTGGAGAAGAGCGGATGTGATCTCTATACACAAAAGTGGTCACAGAGATGAAGCGGGAAACTACAGGCCGGTAATCCTCACTTCGGTTGTTGGAAAAATAATGGAAGTGTTGCTGAAAGAAAGGATAGTGTACTTCCTTGAATCTAATGGGTTACAGGACCTGAGGCAATATGGCTTTACTAAAGGTAAATCGTGCCAAACAAACCTGATTGAATTTTTTGATTGGGTGACCACAGAACTGGATCAAGAACATATGCTAGATGTAATTTACTTAGATTTCAGCAAAGCCTTTGACACGGTTCCTCATAGGAGGCTCTTAAACAAATTTGATGGGCTGAAGTTAGGACCCAAAGTGGTGAACTGGATTAGAAATTGGTTGTCGGACAGATGCCAGAGGGTGGTGGTTAATGGAAGTCGCTCAGAGGAAGGAAAGTTGAGTAGTGGAGTTCCTCGGGGTTCGGTGCTGGGACCGATCCTGTTCAATATGTTTGCGAGTGACATTGCTGAAGGGTTAGAAGAAAAAGTTTGCCTTTTTGCAGATGATACCAAGATCTGTAACAGAGTAGATACCGAGGAAGGAGTGGACAGTAGCGTACCTAGCATATGTGGTACCCGGGGACCATCATTTTTTGACACCCCCCCCATCTGTATGAAAAACATGATTTTTAGTAACAATCCACACATCACACAAGAGTGTACCTAGGAAAAGGCAGCATCTTACATACTGCAGTGAGCAGTACGTCAATAACCTCATTGTAAAACTAAACAAGTCAGACTAGTACAGATCAATCCTACATTGTCAATCCTAACAGAAAATCATGTCTTTTCGAACACACAGAACACAGAAAACACCTTCGCTTAGTATGTAATCACAAACTAACCCCTCCCCCTTTTACAAAACTGTAGTGTGGTTTTTAGCCATGGTGGTAACAGCTCAGATGCCAACGCTAGAAAACACTTTACAGTTTTGTAAATGGGGAGATAGAATAAAAATACAAAGACAAAAATTAAACTGAAGCACCAAAAAGCTGGACTCTGCATACAATGCAACATCACAGAAACAGCAATGCATCTCCCTGAAAGCAAAAAAAACCCAAAACCACGCTTCCATACCACCCTGACCCCCTTTCTCACCCTTCAATACCACCCTAAACCCCTTTCTCACCCTTCACCATGCTTCCATAACACCCTGACCCCCTTTTCTCCTTCCATCACCCTACTATGCTTCTTTCTCTCTCCATCGAAATCAGCAAGGTCCCACAATGATTACTTTTGCTGCCGCTGCTTCGGAAGAGGTAAGTGATGTCGGAGGGGGCTTGGGCCGGCAAAAGCAAGGTCCCGTGATGACTGCGGCTGCCGGTCCACCCCCCTCCGATGTCGGAGGGGGGTTGGGCCGGCAAAGGCAAGGTCCCGTGATGACTGCGGCTGCCGGTCCACCCCCCCTCCGATGTCACTTACCTCTTCCACAGCAGCCGCAGAAAAAGTAATCAGCGCGGGACCTTCGTGCTCTTCAGCGCAGCTGCCAACTCTGCTCTGGAATAAATACGGCAGCAGCGCTGAGGTGCCGTTTTCAGCAGTGCAGTTGCTTCCGGACCTAGCCGGCTGTGAACCCCCTTTGAGTGTGCACCCAGGGTGGACCACCCCCCCCCCTTGGTATGCAACTGGGAGTGGAAAACATGAAAAAGGATCTGCAAAAGTTAGAGAAAGGTCTACTATCTGGCAACTAAAATTCAATGCAAAGAAATGCAAGAGTAATGCATTTGGGGATTACCGTATTTTCTCGCATATAACGCGCGCGTTATACGTGGTTTTTACGTACCGCGCATACCCTTGCGTGTTATACACGTGAGCGCGTTGTACAAAATTTTTTTTACATAGTTTCCCCCCCCCGACGTCCGATTCACCCCCCCCCCCGCAGGACCGCTTGCACCCCCACCCCGAAGGACCGCTCGCACGCACTCCCACCCGCACCCCCACCCTGAAGGACCGCTCACACCCCTACAGCCTCCCGATCCCCCCCATCATGTAGAAGCTCCTACCGGTGTCCTGCTGCTTCCTCTTGGCGGTCCCGACACCCGACACGATCGGGGCAAGAGGGAGCTCAAGCCCTCTTGCCCCAGCCAACCGCGGCACCCCCGACACGATCGGGGCAAGAGGGAGCTCAAATCCTCTTGCCCCCCCCCGACACGATCGGGGCAAAAGGGAGCCCAAGTCCTCCTGGCCCTGGCGACCCCCCCCCCTGCTAGTTGTTCGGGCCAGGAGGAAGCCCAAACCCTCCTGGCCACGGCGACCCCCTACCCCCACCCCGCACCACATTACGGGCAGGAGGGATCCCAGGCCCTCCTGCCCTCGACGCAAACCCCCCTCCCCCCAGCGACCGCCCCCCCCAAGAACCTCTGACCGCCCCCCAGCTGACCCGCGACCCCCCTGGCCGACCCCCACGACACCCCCATCCCCTTCCCGTACCTTTGTGTAGTTGGCCGGCAGACGGGAGTCAAACTCGCCTGTCCGGCAGGCAGCCAACGACGGAATGAGGCCGGATTGGCCCATCCGTCCCAAAGCTCCGCCTACTGGTGGGGCCTAAGGCGCCTGGGCCAATCAGAATAGGCCCGGGAGCCTTAGGTCCCACCTGGGGGCGGGGCTTTGGGACGGATGGGCCAATCCGGCCTCATTCCGTCGTTGGCTGCCTGCCGGACAGGCGGGTTTGGCTCCCGTCTGTCCGGCCAACTACACAAAGGTACGGTGAAGGGGGGTGGGGGTGTTGTGGGGGTCGGCCAGGGGGGTCGCGGGTCGGCTGGTGGGGGCGGCTGGAGGTTCTTGGAGGGGGCGGTCGGTGGGGGGAGGGGGGTTTGCGTCGAGGGCAGGAGGGCCTGGGATCCCTCCTTCCCGTAATGTAGTGCGGGGTGGGGGTAGGGGGTCGCCGTGACCAGGAGAGTTTGGGCTCCCTCCTGGCCCGAACAACTAGCGGGGGGGGGTCGCCTGGGCCAGGAGGACTTGGGCTCCCTCCTGGCCCGATATTGTCGGGGAGTTGGGGAGTCGGCGGGGCAAGAGGGCTTGGGCTCCCTTTTGCCCCGATCGTATCGGGGGTGCCGCGGTTGGCTGGGACAAGAGCTACCTCTTGCCCTGATCGTGTCGGGGGTGCCGCGGTTGGCTGGGACAAGAGGGCTTGAGCTCCCTCTTGCCCCGATCGTGTCGGGGGTGCCGCGGTTGGCTGGGGCAAGAGGGCTTGAGCTCCCTCTTGCCCCGATCGTGTCGGGGAGTCGGGACCACCAAGAGGAAGCAGCAGGACACCGGTAGGAGCTTCTACATGATGGGAGGGTCGGGAGGCTGTGGGGTGCGAGCGGTCCTTCAGGGTGGGGGTGCGTGTGCGGGTGGGAGTGCGTGCGAGCGGTCCTTCGGGGTGGGGGTGCGGGTGCGTGCGAGCGGTCCTTCGGGGTGGGGGTGCGAGCGGTCCTGCGGGGGGGGGGGTGAATCGGACGTCGGGGGGGGGCATCAGGCTTTCAGGGTGGGGACAGGACTTCAAGGGGGAGAGGAGAGTCGGGGCGGGCGAAAGGAGAGTCGGGGCGGGCAAAAGGAGAGTCGGGCAGCATGCGCGGTATACGGGTGTGCGTGGTATATAAAAATTTCTGTACATAATTTTTTGTTTTTCGCGCGCTATACCCGTGTGCGAGTTTTACACGGTGCGCGTTATCTATGTGAAAATACGGTAGTAATTGGAAGGAGCCATATGTGGTGGGAGGTGAGAGGCTGATATGCACGGATGGGGAGAGGGACCTTGGGGTGATAGTGTCCGAAGATCTTAAGGTGAAGAATCAGTGTGACAAGGCGGTGGCTGTTGCCATTAAGATGCTGGGCTGCAGTAAGCTGTTTGGAAACCCATCGTGTGCAGACTTTCCTGTATCCCAAATCATCATGTATTTTGGCAAATGCAGATCCACAGCCAATATCCAAATTTGCAGCCAATTGAGACACCATTATCCATCAGTCTTCTTTAATCAAGGCATCCGTCCTGCAAATGTGCTCTTCTGTGCACGATGATGGGTGACCAGAACAACCTTCATCAGTCACACCTGTTCTTCTCACTTTAAACCTTTTTATCACTCATAAACCTTTCATTGATTCATGGTGCCATATCCATAACTGAGTCAATATCGGACAGTGAATTTCCACAGGTTTCACTCCCTCTGCCCAAAGAAAGCGCACTACTACATGTTGTTCTTCGATAGTGCAATCTTGCAATTTAAATTTCTCCAGAATTCTACTGTTCAACGGCTCCCCCTTCTGCTTCTATTCCTTTCTCTCCTCTCTTCTACCTTCCAAAGTATTTAGATCAATGCTGTCTTGTTAAAATGTTTATTTTATTTTTATTTTTCCTCTAACTCTACTTTTCACTTCTCTATTACCCTCCAGGTACTTTAGTTAGATTGTGAGCCTTCGGGACAGTAAGGGAATTTTTCAAGTACCTTTCTTATTTCTAATCTTAATGTATATTTTCTGTAAACCGCTTAGAACCTAACGGATATAGCGGTATATAAGAAATAAATTACAAATAAATTACATTACATTTGACTTTGTGGCTGCCACACATCTAAAGGCCAAGTGCTGAGCTGTGCATGGATGAACTATCCAACAGGCAATGTATGAGTACATATGTTGCATTTCACTAGCTCTGTTCCAGTTATCGTGTAATAATTGTCCACTGCTCTATTGCCTTGTCTGGGTGGCCAGTCCATCATAATACTGGCCCCTCCTGGAGGAAAAGTCCATAGTTGTTATTGAGAAAGACATGGGGGAAGCCACTGCTTGCCCTGGATCGGTAGCATGGAATATTGCTTCTCCTTGGGTTCTGGCCTGGATTGGCCACCGTGAGAATGGGCTACTGAGCCTGATGGATTATTGGTCTAACCCAGTAAGGCTATTCTTATGTTCTCCTGCCCTGGAGGACTCTAAGGAGGCAGAGCCCGAAGCTCCCGCCCCTTTATCCCATGTCTCGCAGCACGTGGAACACAGTCGCTCGTCTGCCATTAAAGATGTACAAAAAAGGCATGAAATGGACAGACTGGCCTAGGGAATCCATTGCAGATGATCCCTGAGCAAAATGAGTGTTTTTGAGGCAGAAAAAAAAGCTTTTGTAAAAAAGAATGATAAAAATCCAAGATGGACACCACCAGTAAAATCACACCAAAACGGCCTGTGGCAGCTTTCCTGAAAAAACAAAAATAATTGAAAAGGGTGTTTTAGAGGTGGGGGAACCTAACTAACCCCTTTATTTTCCTCCATAGGGAATAATGGGAATACTCATTTTGACAGGAGCCTGCCTGTTGAGAAAGGATGTCTGCCTCAGAAAACTGCTGGAAATGAATCCACCACCAGAAATATTCTGGCTGCTAGCCAAAGGGACCCTGACCGAAGACTCCAAAAATCAAGGCGGTGAGTCGGAGGGAGATTATACAAAGCTGGCTCCCTGCTACCCAGAGGGTTATTATACAGAGGCTCCACAGCCTACACTCAAGCTTCTAATAAACCAACAGATGAGCAAGCTCCAGGGGCATGGACCCTGAGCCCTCAATGGACCACAAAGCAGCCTGGCTCTACAGGTACTCAGAGATTGGACTCCAAGCAGCAGCATGCCCTCATGGGACTGCGACCTTCCCCATTGGAGTAAGCCCAAGAAGGGGACCTCCAAGCACTAAAGCAATGCAGGAAATTAACCAATGACCCAAATTAATAAAAAGCAAGCAGAGCAGATCAGAACACACCTTCTCAGTTCACTTGCAGAAGAACTTTTTTGGGCACAATAAAATATATGGAGTATCTGCCTGAGCCCGAGAGTTCGGGAGACACTAGCTCTATAGCTTGAATATCCAGCAAATGCTGAACAGTGGCTTGAACCCTGAGCGCTTTTGTCCAGGCAACCTGAAGGAGAGTTCACGAACCAATCTGATAAGAGGTCAAGCAAATTCCAGTTTGTAGCCCTACCGAATAATGCCCGAGACCCACTGGTCAGATGTAATACACATCCAGGCAGGAAGAAACACCCCCTATCCACAGAGAGGCATCCCTCAGCCTGGTTTCATTGAGCCTTTCTGACAGAGGGAGCAGAATGGGAGGTGAAAGGCTGGGACCACCTATAGCCAGTATAGTATTGTCGGGAGCCCTGTAAAAATCTCTGCGACATGGCATTTGCATAAGCCACGAAAATTAGAGCGACCAGAACCCCTGGAGGGTCTGGGTCTACTATCAGGCAGAGTCTTAGGGTGATGGTACATCACAGAATCCATAAGGTCATCCAAACCTTTGCCAAACAATAACTGCCTCTTAAAAGGAAACCTAGCCAATGTAGCCTTGGAAGTGGAATCATCAGCCCATTGTCAAACCCAGAGCATTTGGTGAGCAGAGATGGAGTACACCGACACCTTCGCCAAAACTCTCATGAAGTCATATAATGCATCTACCCTATAATCCATCCCAGACATGAGAAGTTGAGGAGGGGGGATCCACTGCCTCACTCTCCAGGGTGCGGAGTAGAGAGAGACAGGCACATGCGACAAAAGACGTTGCCAAAGCAGCCCTGTTACCTAAAATAGCTGCATTAAAATGTTCCCTGAGGACCATATTCACCCAGCGGTCCTGCATATCCTTTAACACACCACCACCCTCACTGAAGAGAGAGATGCGTTTAGTTACCTAAGGCACCAAAAAAATCCATCCTGGGCTGACCCAAAAGCTGTTGACACTCCTTTGCCATAGGATACAAGCGGGACATAGCTCCAGCAATTTTCAGAGAGCCCTCTGGAGAGTCAAACTGATCCGGGCCAGAACACTCATATAAGGGTGCCAGGGAAAGGGAGCTGACTGAAGCACACACCACATAGCCAGGAGGAAGAAGTGGACAGAGCAGGCTGCAACAACTCAGAAATAAGATCAAGCAAAGCCACGAACTTAAATAAGGGCAAGACAATAGGATCCAAGACCCCAGAGGGATCAACAGATCCAGCACACAGCCCCTGATCTTCCGTTCCGGGAAGCGCTGTACCTGCTAACATGGGATCAGTAAGGGAAGCACCAGCATCCAGGTGCCCCAGATCAGGCTCAGGTAGTGCAAAAGCCTCAGCAGGCTGAAGCAAGGATGTGCCCAAAGACACCACACCACTAAAGCGCAGTTGTGAAACTCTGACCACAAAAATTTCATAAATTTAGAAAAAGTGTCTGGCTCCTGAGGCATAAAGTCATCCTTACATGACTTGCATTTATGTTTCTTAGGCTGTGGAGGGTCCGCAGCCTGGTTGACGGTAGTACTAGCCATGCCGAGCCCGAAAACAACGATGGCTGCCCTGACAGGTTAGCTAAGCATTTAGTCACAGCTTCAGTAGAGGAGAAGCTAAGTTGGATGCTTGTAGCACCCCCCCCAACCACCCAGCTGTGCTTCCCGGCACATGGTGCAAGTACACTCTAAAAGTGCTACATTTGCGCAATCCTGGCAAGAATCCACATGAGGAGAACCTAAGGACTCAATCCCAGCAGGTTTCCAGGCAAAATTTGCAGTTTTGAAGAAGCAGGGAACTTTAGAAAAAAAAATAAAATCCCTAAAAATCCAAGATAGCTGCCATCAAAAATTTCATGCCAAAATCTTGCTATTTTACACACTTTCCAAACTGTAAAAATGGCAATTTTAGGATTTTTCAGGAGGGGGAACACAAGGGAACACTCAGAAACACTCATAACCCCACTTTTCCAACTTCCCCCAATGTCTATCACAGGCTGTCAGCCTGTGTACTTACTGTGACCTGACAGGATCTGTGCTGCAACCTGCTTTCAGCTCTCTCACAGTAGTTGGATGAGAAAATTCACTGCCACAATGCTGAGAATGCTTCTCCAAAGCTGATCTTTGCACTGCAAGTCAGATTCCAATGTCTGACTACACCTCCACCCATGCGGACCAACGGATGCACACCACAACGAGCTGAGACACCACCAAGCCTCCTAAGGGTGCCTAACGGCCTACGCTCAACCCCTGATTAACAGTAGGTGAGACCACCTCAGGGATGGCCCTGAGCTCCAGAGAAAACTATGCAGGCTAGCTAACAGGTACCCAGTGGGATCGGCCTGTCAGCTACAGACTGAAGTCTGTGAATTTTCAAGCAGGCAGAGCTTCAAAATCGCTCCAAAGTATTAAATTACCTGAAAAGAGGACAAAATTACATCAAGTTAAAAATAATAAAATGGGGAGAGCAGAATAAACACTCCTGCATGTACACGTGTAGAAAGAAAGAACTGATGGTGGAGCTAGAGAGCCCAGTGAAGTACAACAGAGGCAGAATAAAAAAAATCTGGAGCGAATTCCTTCTGCAGCAGCAGCACATAGCTATGGGGAAATAACTCTACTGTCTAGAATATCTCACCTACTGCACTGGAAAAGATTTGGATAATTTTCTAGAAGAGAAGTTCATATGCCATGATTGAGATGGCTTGGGGAAATCCACAGCTTATTCCTAGGATAAGCAGCATAAAATCTGTTTTACTACTGGGACCTTGGGATCACTGTTGGAAACATACTGGACTTAATGGATCTTCGGTCTATCCTAGTATGGCAATTTTTATGTTATTAAATCTAAAATTCAAATCTAAATGGAGCAGAGACCCTTAAGACATTGTTAGCATATTTGTGGAAGAAACTTCTGCCAACTAGGAACGCGACAAATCATGTAATCTATCACTATGCCTTTCTTAGGCATGGGGTAAAGAACTATAATAATCTTCCTAAAGCTGTCAGCCAGAAACAGAACAATCTATTCTAGTGACTTCATTTATCCATCTTGGGGGTATAAGAACAATGTGCAACACACTGAAACAAAGCACTGTTATATCAATTGCTGTGGTATCCAAATAATTACAGATAAATACAAGAACATGAAAACAGAACTTTAAAAAATACTCAATTTCTTTAATTTTTCTTATTGTTTTCTCAGTCAAGCTCAGAATCAGTAGAATAAATTTGTCTGAGATATTTCTGCCACATGGCTGTCTGCTGATAAAAACCAGCATTCAAAATAGTTCATCTGCTTACTGGACTTATAAGACATGGGCTCTGCTGATTGGCAACTACATTGGCAACTATATTTAGTGCAATATTTCAAGAACAAAGCTCATACTGGTAACATAAGCGAAGACAAAGCACTTAATACAAAGAATCTAAGACTGACTGTGACTATTCACAGGGCTATATAACAAGCATTTCTCCATCATCAAATCAATGAATATATCTTAGCCTCAGTAGCATTCCAGGGCTAAAGAACCAGAAGAAAGCATAGCTGCATGAGCTGAGCACTACAGTATTATTCTCACCTGGTTGTTCTGGCTGTATATTTAGTGCAATATTTCAAGAACAAAGCTCATACTGGTAACATAAGGGAAGACAAAGCACTGAATGCAAAGAATCTAAGATCGATTGTGACAATTTACAGTGCTATATAACAAGCATTTCTCTATCATCAAATCAATGAATAGATCTTAGCCTCAGTAGCATTCCGGTGCTAAAAAACCAGGAGAAAGCATAGCTGCATGAGCTGAGCACTACAGTATTATTCTCACCTGGTTGTTTTGGTCAGCGAGGTATCTCACCACAATAGGCAGCAAGTATTTGGAAAAGGCAAATGGAATCGAAGGCCTGTTCTCTTGACAAAACATTGCGATATGAGGCACCTGCTCCATAAGTTCTGCTCGCACTGTTGGCTCTGTACGCAAATAAAACAAGGTCAAACGGCTCAGGACAAAAGTATTACTTGAGAAAAATGTGTGTTATATGCATGCCCTACTAACACAGCAGAGGAAAAAGTATGAAAATCCTGTAATCTTGGCAGATGATGTGACAATTAGGGTTGTCAGTAAAGATGCATCATGATGAGGTACTCCAGGTAAAGGTATATTTAGTGGATGGATTTTGCTCTAACATAGCCAATCCTGGCAAAAATTAACAAACTATATCAAACTCTTACTTCCCAAGAAAGTTTTGTTTGATGGATTCCCAGTTCTTTCTCTACTGAAATACAGCTTTCTCTGGATCATTCACACAAGATTTGAAAGAGATTTACAATAACTGAGAGACTGAGCTAGCACATATCTAATTGAATAAACATAAGCATTGACTAAACAAGATGATGATACTTTGGAAATAAAGCCTTTTTATCATACACAGTATAGCATTTTTCAAAACAAATGGAAATGTGCTTAAAGGCAACATATACCACAGCCAAGTGGCCACTACACCAAAAGGCACAAAACCTCATCATTGTTAGCGAATCTGAAGGAAATACAGGAACTGCCGGTAAAGCATTCTGTGAGGAATGTAACTGGTGGTTAGGTACATATTGCCAAAGGAAGTCACAAGATTGCAAGATAATGCTCAGTAAGCGTTTCCTCCTTCAAGACATCAGCTTATATTCAGGGACACAATTTGTTACAATTCTGTGGCAGCTGCCACAGAGTTTGCCCTTTGCTATCCTTTTAGTGAACTGCATTAAGTGAATTATATATCTCTCAACCAAGTCAATAAGGGGATGTGGGCAGGTTGTGAGAATATCTGCCTGCTGTCCTTGGATAACACCTGTTATAGCTAAGTAACTGTGCTTTATCCCAGGACAAGCAGGCAGCATTTTCTCACATGTGGGGACTCACCAGCTAACAAAGAGAGTTGGAGGGCAATTGGCTTCTAGTTAGAGATTAAATTTTGGAGAATTTTGTGGCCAAACCGACTATTCTGTCCAGAAAGATTTTCCAAACAATAGTGGGTCATGAATATATGAGCTAAGGACCAGGTGACTGCTTTACAATGTCCTCAATAGGAGGAGCAAAGCGTAGATTGGTTATTGAAGTTGCCATTGCTTGTACCTTAAGTGCGGTAACATGACCCTCTAGCATCAGACCAGTCCGAGCATAGCAGAACAAGATACAGTCCGCAATTCAAGTGGAGACTGTTTTTTTGGTTATAGGAGACCCAGCTTGTTTGGGTCAAATGGCAGAAATAGCCGAGTAGTTCTGTGAGGCTTGGTTCTATCCAAGGAGCAAGTTAGAACATGTTTGCAGTCCAGTGTGTGAAGTGCTTTTTCACTAGGGTGAGCATGTGGCTTTAGAAAAAATACCAGAAGATTGATAGCCTGGTTGAGATGAAACTCCGAAACAACTTTTGGGAGGAATTTCAGATGAGTTTGAAGACACACCTTGTCAGGATAAAATGTAGTATAAGGTGGATCTGCTACTAGTGCCTGGAGTTCACTGACTCAGCGTGCTCATGTAAAAGCAATGAGGAAGACCACTTTCCAAGTGAAGTGCTTGAAAGATGAAGTGGAGAAGTTCAAATAGAGGCCTTATAAGTATGGAAAGCACCACATTAAGGTCTCAAGCTGCTGGAAGAGGTTTCACAGGTGGCTTGGTATTGTAAAGGCCTTCATGAATCTAGAAATCAAAGAATGTACTGCTAAGGACTTGTTGTCTAATGGTGTGTGAAAAACGCTTACTGTATATACTCGAATATAAACTGAGACTCTGGGGCCAAAAAAATGGCCCAAAAATGGGGGTCTCGGTTTATATTCGAGTCACCTTCCAATGATGGTGCTTTTTAACTCCCCTCCCCACCCAATGAGCAAAACTGTTACATAAGAACATAAGAACATAAGAAGTTGCCTCCGCTGAGGCAGACCATAGGTCCATCCTGCCCAGCGGTCCGCTCCCGCGGCGGCCCATCAGGCCCATTGCCTGAGTAGTGG
This sequence comes from Geotrypetes seraphini, assembly GCF_902459505.1. Lineage (NCBI taxonomy): Eukaryota > Metazoa > Chordata > Amphibia > Gymnophiona > Dermophiidae > Geotrypetes > Geotrypetes seraphini. The sequence goes on from NC_047085.1 coordinate 154,447,187, forward strand.
TCTATACCTATCTATACCCTTCAATCCCTTTTTCTTCTAGGAATCTATCCAAACTTTCTTTGAAACCATTTAATGTTTTCTTGTCTACAACAGCCTCTGGAAGCACGTTCCATGTATCCACCACCCTCTGAGTGAAAAAGAACTTCCTAGCGTTTGTTCTAAACCTGTCCCCTTTCAATTTCTCCGAGTGCCCCCTTGTACTTGTGGTGGTCCTTAATTTGAAAAATCTGTCCCTGTCTACTTTTTCTATGCCCTTCAGGATCTTGAAGGTTTCTATCATGTCTCCTCTAAGTCTCCGCTTTTCCAGTGAGAAAAGTCCCAACTGCTTCAACCTGTCGGTATATGGGAGATTTTCCATTCCCTTTATCAGTTTAGTTGCTCTTCTCTGTACTCCCTCAAGTACTGCCATGTCCTTCTTGAGGTACGGCGACCAGTACTGGACACAGTACTCCAGATGCGGCCGCACCATTGCACGATACAGCGGCATGATGACTTCCTTCGTCCTGGTCGTAATACCCTTCTTAATGATACCCAACATTCTGTTAGCTTTCTTTGAGGCTGTAGCGCACTGCGCTGATGCCTTCAGTGTTGCGTCTACCATCACTCCCAGGTCTCTCTCCAGGTTACTGACCCCTAGCGGTGTTCCCCCCATTCTGTATGTGAACATCGGGTTCTTTTTCCCCACGTGCATGACCTTGCATTTCCCTATGTTGAAGCTCATTTGCCATTTTTCGGCCCACTTTTCCAGCTGCGTTAGATCCTTTTGGAGATTTTCGCAGTCTCCCCTGGTTTGAGCCCTGCTGTATAGTTTGGTGTCATCTGCAAATTTAATAACCTCACACTTGGTTCCCGCCTCTAGGTCGTTTATGTAGATATTGAACAGGAGCGGTCCCAGCACCGACCCCTGCGGAACTCCGCTCGTGACCCCTTCCCTCAATGGCCGGCACTGCTATCCTCCACCCTCCCCCGATGTCCAGCACTGCATCTGTACACCCCTCCAATGACCAGCACATGTCCTCTTTTTGGCACTTGGTTAGAAAGTCCAGGCAGATTTTTATTTTTGTCCTCTTTGTCCGAGTTTCACCATTTGGTGGGAGGGGGAGCGCAGCGGCAGCGGCCAGCATTCCGAAAAAAAATTTTTATTATTATTATTTGATTTTTCAATTAAGTACAGAATTGTGCTTAACAGGTAATAAACTATATTAATACATCCAATCATCTATTGAGTGAAACAGAAATAAACCAAAAAGCAATATTTAACTTAAACATAGTCCTCAAATTGAGGAGGAGAGAAACAAAAAAAGAACTCTTCCAGAAAAGAGAACAGATCATAATAATAAAAGGAAATTAAAGTGAGACCGATGGCATCAATAACAGACTTGAATTATTCCAGAAATCACTGGGGGGCAAACGAAACTCCTTTCCCTTCTAAAAAGAAACATAATTGCAGGGAAATCTTAGCTGAAAGGAGGCACCTAAACTAAACTAAACTAAACCTTAGGTTTGTATACCGCACCATCTCCATAGTCGTAGAGCTCGGCACGGTTTACAGGAATTGGGATGAGAAAGGAACTCCAAGGAAAGGATGAAGATCGGAGGAAAGAAGAATGTTTAGAGGACTAGGATATCAAAGGAGGAGGGAGTGTTACATTTTTGAGAAAAGCCAGGTTTTCAGATGTTTACGGAAAAGTTGGAGAGAAAAAACTTTGTCCCGATACGTAAGAAATTCTTTCCTTCTTGACGGAGTCCATTTAGAAACATCCGCATATATATATATACAGTGGTGCCTCGCATAACGGACGCCTCGCACAGCGAACGCTGCGCATAACGAACTTTTTGTCTTGCTCCCTATAACGAACTTCGTTTCACACAACGAAGTCGCCCGAGGGGCCCGGGGGGGGGGGGCGGAACTACTCTCGCCGCTTCCTAATGTGAGCCGGGAACAGCAGCACCCTCCTGTCTGAATGCAGTGTTCCATCATCTCCCTCCACCTTACCTTAGATGCCGAGTTTTCCGGCTTTCTTTTTCGGCCAGCCACACACTTTCAAAGAGCAGCACATGCGCGCATGCTCTGTTGTTCAATCTTCTCCTCTGACGCAACCGGAAACCGGAAGTTGCAGGAGAGGAGAACATTGATCAACTTCAGCAGCTGCGCGTGCACAGCTTTTTGAAAGCGTGCGGCTGGGTGAAAAAGAAAGCTGGCAAACTCTGCATATAAGGTGAGGTGGAGGGAGGGAAATGTAGGGCTGCAGAACGAATTATTTTGTTTTACATGTATTCTTATGGGAAAACAGGGCTGCAGAACGAATCATTTTGTTTTACATGTATTCTTATGGGAAAACGCGTTTCACACAACGAACGTTTCACATAACAAACTTGCTCCTGGAACGGATTAAGTTCGTTGTGTGAGGCACCACTGTATATATATATATATTCTTTCTCCCAAAAAAGAAACTTGTTTCAAATTGTAATAAAGTTTCAAGATCATTTCTTTATCCTGATGAAATATTAAGGAAACTATCGTTCAGACAGTTCAAGATTTGATGATTCCAAAAATGCTGATAATTCTTGTTCCGTTGTTATATCAATTTCTTTTATTGTTCTTTTTAAATAATAAATCTTTTGAAAAGGTAGTATATTCACTTCTGTAATTTTTAATATAGAAATTAAAAAGTCCTTGAAAATCTCTCTAGGAGTTTTAAATTTAGACATTGGAAAATTTAAAATCCTTATATTTAAACTCCGATTTTGATTTTCCAAATTTTCAATTTTGCGAAGCAGAAAAGCTTTATCCATTGCTTGCTGTTTATTTACAGTTTTAATCTCTATTATAGATTTTTGAATATCCCCAACTTGTATTTCTAATTTTTTAACTTTAGTTGAAACATCAGCCATGAGAGATATGAAACTCAAACATACTGTTTGAAGATTTTCTATAGCTTCCTATAATGAGTCCAGAGTAACCACTGCCGGTTTCATGAGCGGCTTGAGCTGAGGTAGCCCGGGATCCCATTCTCCTTCCCGGGTCTCACTTCCCCCAAACTCACCACCGCTCGACTCCAGTGCTCCTCCTCCCTCTGCAATCCTCTCCAGGATCACAGGCAACGATGTCTCCTCTTCTCTCGGCTGCTCCCAAGGTCCCTCCAAACGAAGGCCGATTTCAGTTGCTTCTCCCGGAGGAGGGGGAGAGTCAGGTCCCAAAGAGCTTAGCGAAATCTCACTTTCCATGCTGGGCTGCTCCTGGGGCTCAGCTGTGGACAACTCAATGTCATCGGGACTGCAAAGGCTGTAATTGCAGTCTGACGCGGTGTCGAAGTCACTGTCAGAGGAAAAGGGATATTCCTCTGCCTTCCCCTTCTCTTAGGCATTGAAACGGTATGTAAATAAAGAGTTTTTAAGGTAAAGTTAAGCCTCTAGAGCGGGAGCTTAGACACACACGTCCACTCAGATCACCATCTTGTTTTTCTCCAGCATCCTGAAAATTAAAGATCAGCTCCGGACCCCACTGCAGCAATCAACTAAGCGGAGACAAGCACAGTATATGCCAAGTCACCTGATTGGCGCATGCTGTGCATAAATCTGGATTCTCCACTCTCTTCGACCTTTTTCTTCTTGTCCCACCCACCTCATGTGCAGACACTGTGTACTGCATATTGAGTCAACGCAGCCAAAGCCAGAGGAGAGATGGTGGGAAAACCTTAAAAAAAAGATCACAAGGGCAGTCTGGAGTACGGACCCGCCATGGAGGAGAGGACGACAGCAGGTAAGTCACAGTTCAGTGACGTAACAAAGATGGAGGAGGGCTGCCCACCCCAGGTGCAGCCCATAAGAATGCGCTGAAGGCTGACGATCTTCTTCCCCGCAGCAGCCAGCAGCCTTTACAGCTGGCTGCTCTTGCCAGCGTCAAGCCTTCCTCTCTGCCGGTCCTGCCTTCTTCCTGTTTTTGTGAAGACAGGACCCGGCTGAGGAAGGCTTGACGCTGGCAAGATCAGCCAGCTGTTAAGGCTGCCGCTGCTGATGGAGAAGGGGGGACAGAGAGAAGAGGAACGGGGGCACATGGATGGAAGGGAGAGGAAGGAGATGGTGGCACATGGATGGAAGGAAGGAAGGGGGCTGGGTGCAGTGCCTGATAGGGGAAGTGAGGGAAGGGGGCTGGGTGCAGTGTCAGACAGGATATGATTGCCAGGATGGACCGGGATGGCCTACGAGCTAGATGGCGTGTTGAGATGGGTATCTTGGAGACTTCTCTGGATTTTTCGCAATTGATCAGATGTATACCAGAGATCTCAGACAATGCCGATCTTAGGGAATCTCAATTTCGAGTTTTGCATAGGGCATATTTTACTAAAGAACGAGTGCATCACTCGGGTTACAGTGATTCTCCCTTATGCCAGAAATGCACCCTGGGGACCCACTCCTTTATTCATGCTTTTTGGACCTGTCCCAAGATTCAGATTTTTTGGAGAAAGATCCTTGAACACGTTGCCAGCATATTGCATCAGACCATCCCATTGTCGGCCACCAAGCTCCTATTAGACAAATATGAGGCTTTTTGTCTCCCTCAACGGGGTCATAGAATGTTTCTCCAGAAAGTGAGTCTGTTGGGGAAGAAAGAATTATTATCGGTGTGGGTGGGCGATTCCCTTCCATCTTTTTGGGCTTGGCGAAATAGTCTCCACATGCTTTTATTGCTAGAACATAAATTGGCTCGCACTACCTCAAGGAGGACGAAGCAGTTTTTATCCATCTGGCTTCCCTATATTCAGTCTTTGAGTCTTAGGGCTCGCAGTGATATCTTAAATGTTCTTTGACTGGTCCTGCTTGGCAAATAATCAGGTGGGGTCTGGGTTACACACAGGAGATGCGACTTTCTCTACTTTCCTCTTTTTCTTTCTTCTTCTTTTTTTTTTTGACTAGTTATTGTTGTCATTAAACAGTATTTGTTGTTTTTGGGGTGGGAGGGTAAGAGGGTTTCTTTACTTTCACTCCTGGCCATTTCAAATTTTATGGTTTCTCTTAGCTGGTTGTACAGCAATGGTCGCTTCCTCATTATGGGTTGGGTAGCCACATTTTGGAGCCCGTCTACTAGCTTCTCCAGGGCTCATAAGAGCCAAGAGTCCTGGAATACCTTCTATTTTCTTTTTTTTTTTTTTACCTGGTTTAGAAGGCTGGGTGGGTGTTGTTAGTACAGCTAACCCAATTGTAGGTCTTGACTGCTACTACTCAGTTGATTTGGCTTTTATTGTCCTTTTCTGGTTAGCTCGGGGGGTGTATCTGGGTTTCTCTCTGGTTTCCTGTTCTTTGGGCCGAGGGGGGGAGCTTTGAGTTCTTGGGAAGGGGGGGTTGGGTCCATTAACACAAAAAACCGTTTTGGATGACATCATGTATATTGTATTGTTTCCAGTTGTTTGTTCTGTTTTCATTGTTGTCATCAATAAAAAAAAATTGTTAAACAAACACATTATAGGATTTTCCATGCTGAATGCTGCTTCTTCCACACTGGCTCTGGGAATTTTATGTAAATACTTTCATTTAAGTATGTATTATTTTGTCCTATGTTTGTTATACTGTGTGCAATTCTGGAGGCCGCATTACCGTAAAGATGTGCTTCGAGCCGAGTCGGTCCAGCGTATGGCCACTAGAATGGTCTCCGGACTCAAGGGTCTCTCATACGAAGAAAGACTGGGCAAATTGCAGCTCTATACTCTAGAGGAGCAAAGGGAAAGGGGTGACATGATTGAGACATTTAAATACGTCACAGGTCGTGTCGAGATGGAAAATGACATATTCTTTCCCATGGGACCCTCGGTCACAAGGGGGCACCCGCTTAAACTCAGAGGAGGGAAATTTAGTGGTGACGCCAGGAAGTACTTCTTCACGGAAAGGGTGGTGGATCATTGGAACAAACTTCCGATGCAGGTGATCAAGGCCGCCAACGTGCTCGACTTTAAAAATAGATGGGATATCCACGTGGGATCCCTACGAGGGTCGAGCTAAGGAACTAAGTCATCAGCACTCAGACTTAATGGGGTGGGTCAGTAGAGTGGGCAGACTTGATGGGCTGTGGCCCTTTTCTGCCGTCACCTTTCTATGTTTCTATGTTATACTTTCTCTGGCTATGTATTTGTTTTCAGATGGTTTATAACAGGGGTGCCCACCACTGTTCCCTCTAAGCTGAGCAGGAGTCCTCCACCCACAGTCTCACCAATAGAGGGTGCTGTTTTACTGTCACATTTTTCAATTGTGAGGGACAGGCAAGTTCTGCAGGACTCCAGGGAACATACCTGTCCTTAGCGACTGAAAATATTCCACCCCCTAGTGGTAGCAATGCAGCTGGAGGACACCTGCTTAAAATGACCAAGGCAAAATGATCTACCAACAATAAAATAAAAAAAATTTAAAAAAAAAACAAAGCACACTGTACGCTGAGAAAATGTTAATTATCATTCCTATTCCAGGTTTTTTTCAAAGAGGTCAAGGCAGATGACTCTATGCACTGTCACTTCAGTAAAAACCATACAAAAATAGACAAATATACCCCCCTTCCCTTTTTACTAAACCACAATAGCAGTTATTAGCGCAGTGAGCTGCGCTGAAGCCCAGTGCAGCTCTCGATGCTCATTGGCTCCCTGCGCTAAAATCCGCTATTGTGGTTTAGTAAAAGGGGGGGCCATAGTGCAAAATATAGACAGCAGATATAAATTCAGACAAATTTTGATCACTAAATTTAAAATAAAATAATTTTTCCTACCTTGTTGTCTGGTGATTTCATGAGTCTGGTTGCACTTTCTTCTTCTGACTGTGCATCCAATATTTCTTCCCTTCTTTCAGCCTGTATGCTTCCTCTCCTCCAGACCTCATTCCCTCCCTAAACTTTTTCTTGCTCTCTCCCTGCCCTTTCTTTCTCTCTCTCTCTTCATGCCTCCTTTCCTTCCTACTCAATCCCATGGCCTGGCATCTCTCTCCTTTCCTTCTATCTCTTCCTCCCCTGCCATGCTCTGGCATCTCCGCTCCTTCCTTACTCTCTGGTCTGGCATCTGTCTTCTTAATTTCCCGTCCCTCCCCCCATTCCCTGGCATCTTTTTTCCTCTCCTTCTCTTCTATCTCTCCCTCCCCCCTCCATTATCTGGCATTTTCTCTCCTTCCTTGCCCCTGGTCTGGCATCTGTCTCCTTTCCTTCTCTCTCCTTCCATGGTCTGGTTTCTCTTTTCCTTCCCTTCTCTTGGAAGCCCTTGGCATTTACTGTGCATGTTTGGTAGACAGGCTGGAGGTAAAGGGCGGCATCACCCCACAGTTATAATGTCCGGTTTGGGCCTCTCAGACTTGCCGGCTAATGGCCAAGCAATATAGATGCATTATAATATTTTTTGTTTTATTTTTAATCCCTACTTGCCCTGCCTTCTGGAGAAGCCCCAGTGAAGGAACGGATGCAGCCACTTGCCTTCTTTGGCTCTGGGGATGCTGGAGCGGGAGAAGGTGACAGAAAAATATGTGGGGCGAACGGTACTCACCCATTTATATTCGGCGGTGCTCTCCTCGGGGGCGGACACGAACGGAAACGTTCCATGGGGGAGGGAAGGCGACGCTCAGAGCATGGCTGCCGCGTCCTGCCCCTTCGGCAGTCCAAATACTTGCCGCTGTGGCCTTGCGGGACGCATCTGCGGCTGCAGCCAGCTACCAGAGTGTCATGCCCCAAGGCTGGAGTTTGCACGCGTTGTTAGAGGAACTGAACCCAGGCAGGGGGGGGCGAACTCTAACACTGCGCGCCGGCTTCCTTCTGAAACAGGAATGACATAACTTCCTGTTTCGAAGAAGGGAAGCCAGCGCACGCAGTGTTAAAGCCCCGCAGCCTGAGTTCAATTTGCTTGTGGGCAAGAGGGCAGTGGTGAGTGGAAGGGAGGGAAGCTGTCTTCATCTGGCATTCGGGGAGAGGAAGGCTGATCGGCCGGTAGATTTTGAAGGCAACGCGAGTCTATCACGGAGCCTGGGATGGGCTCTGTGATCGACTCACGTTGCCTTCCTGAGCTACCGGTCGATCGCGATCGACGTATTGGGCACCCCTGGTTTATAAGAATTACTTAATTGACTTTTATTTGATTATGGAACATACTTGTAAACTGCTCTGGTTCCGTAGTGCAAAGAGCATCAAATCCAGTAAATAAAGGAGACAGAGGTACCGTATTTTCACGCATATAACGCGCGCGTTATACGCGTTTTTACCTACCGCGCATACCCCTCGCGCGTTATATGCGTGAGCGCGGTATACAAAAGTTTTAAAACATAGTTCCCACCCCGCCCGACGCCCGATTCACCCCCCCAGCAGGACCGCTCGCACCCCCACCCCGAACGACCGCTCGCAAGCGCTCCCACCCGCACCCGCATCCACGATCGGAGCAAGAGGGAGCCCAAGCCCTCTTGCCCGGCCGACTCCCCGACGTCCGATACATCCCCCCCCCCCGGCAGGACCATTCGCACCCCCACCCCGAAGGACCGCCGACTTCCCGACAATATCGGGCCAGAAGGGAGCCCAAACCCTCCTGGCCACGGCGACCCCCTAACCCCACCCCGCACTACATTACGGGCAGGAGGGATCCCAGGCCCTCCTGCCCTCGACGCAAACCCCCCTCCCCCCCAACGACCGTCCCCCCCAAGAACCTCCGACCGCCCCCCAGCCGACCCGCGATCCCCCTGGCGACCCCCACGACCCCCCCACCCCCCTTCCCCGTACCTTTGGTAGTTGGCCGGACAGACGGGAGCCAAACCCGCCTGTCCGGCAGGCAGCCAACGAAGGAATGAGGCCGGATTGGCCCATCCATCCTAAAGCTCCGCCTACTGGTGGGGCCTAAGGCGCGTGGGCCAATCAGAATAGGCCCTGGAGCCTTAGGTCCCACCTGGGGGCGCGGCCTGAGGCACATGGGCCCGACCATGTGCCTCAGGCCGCGCCCCCAGGTGGGACCTAAGGCTCCAGGGCCTATTCTGATTGGCCCACGCGCCTTAGGCCCCACCAGTAGGCGGAGCTTTAGGATGGATGGGCCAATCCGGCCTCATTCCTTCGTTGGCTGCCTGCCGGACAGGCGGGTTTGGCTCCCGTCTGTCCGGCCAACTACCAAAGGTACGGGGAAGGGGGGTGGGGGGTCGCGGGTCGGCTGGGGGGGCGGTCGGAGGTTCTTGGGGGGGGCGGGCGTTGGGGGGGAGGGGGGTTTGCGTCGAGGGCAGGAGGGCCTGGGATCCCTCCTGCCCGTAATGTAGTGCGGGGTGGGGTTAGGGGGTCGCCGTGGCCAGGAGGGTTTGGGCTCCCTTCTGGCCCAACTACCAAAGGTAAGGGGGGTGGGGGGGTCGTGGGGGTCGCCAGGGGGGTCGCGGGTCGGCTGGGGGGGCGGTCGGAGGTTCTTGGGGGGGGCGGTCGTTGGGGGGAGGGAGGTTTGCGTCGAGGGCAGGAGGGCCTGGGATCCCTCCTGCCCGTAATGTAGTGCGGGGTGGGGTTAGGGGGTCGCCGTGGCCAGGAGGATTTGGGCTCCCTCCTGGCCCGATATTGTTGGGGAGTCGGCGGTCCTTCGGAGGGAGGGATGTATCGGACGTCGGGGGGGGCATCAGGCTTTCAGGATGGGGACAGACCTTCAAGGGGGGACAGTGCACGGAAGTCAGGGGGGGTGAACGGAGAGTCGGGACAGCGCACGGAAAGTCAGGGCGGGCGAAAGGAGCGTCGGGCAGCATGCGCGGTATACCCGTGAGCGCGGTATACCAAAGTTTTTGTACATATCATCGTGATTTCTGCGCGCTATACCCGTGTGCGCGTTTTATACGGGTGCGCGTTATTTGCGTGAAAATACGGTATAGTACTTCTTGTGCCTAGTTCTTAATATCCAGAAGCAAAGACACTCCCCTTCATGACAGCTCCACACTCTGATGTTATTTCACTTTATGTAGGACTTGCCTTTATGATTATTATGCTTGTATAGTCAAATTTTTATGTGAACCGCATAGGATATATGCAGTAGTGCTGCCCGATTTACGATTTGAATCGATTCACCAATTCATTTTGGGTGAATCGATTCAAATCTATTTACGACAAAAAAAATCGGCCTCCCGACTCGTTGACTGACCCTCCCCCCTCGTCCCTAAAGCAGGAGCGGCAGCGCTGCCTCTTGCTGGCCTGCCGCTCCTGGTATAGAGGGCGTGTGGTGAGGGTCAGTTGGGAAGTGGCTTCCCTGCTGGTGTCTGGCTTCCCCGCATCAATTTACATAATTTCAGCAGCCAGTCCTGCATAAGATTGCTGGCTCTAGCGATCTTTGCAAGCTGCCATACATCGTCCGAGTTGTCTTCTCTCTGCCTCGGTCCCGCCCCTCCTCTGATGTCAGAGAAGGGGAGGGACCGCAGCAGGAGAAGACAACTTGGATGACGTATGGCAGTTTGCAAAGATCGCTAGAGCCAGCAATCTTATGCAGGGCAGGCTGCTGAAATTAGGTAAATTGAACACGCAGGCCTTCCGGGGGGGAGGGGGGGTGTAGTCCTTCATGGGGGAGCAGGTGCAAGCCTTCCGGGGGGGTGGTACATGCCTTCGGGGGGTGCAGCCTTCCAGGGGGGGATACAGGCCTTCAAGAAGGGACAGGCAAGCCTTCAGGGGGGGACAGGCTGGCCTTCAGGGGGGTTTAGACGTTCAGGGGAGGGGGTCCTGGTGTAGAAGTACACGGAGGGAGGGTTCAAAGAGACGTGCATATGCCGGACTTTGGGGGGAAGAAATAAGGGGTCTAAAAACAGAGGAGAGAGAGATGGTGGACAATGGGATTTAGGGATGAAAGATACAGAAAGGGAGAGATGGTGGACCCTAGGGTGGTGGGGAAGTATGGAGAGATGCTGGATGAAAGGGTAGTTGAGAAAAGATGGATCTGTAAATAGAGATGAAAAAAAGGAAAGATGCCAGACCTCCAGGGGAGGGAAGGGAAACGGAAGGGGAGGACAGAGATGGCAGATGGATGGTTAGCACGGAAAGGAGACCCTGGCAAGCAAGTTATCAGAAGACAACCAGAACCTGGGACCAACAAGATTTAAATAATGACCAGACAACAAAAGGTAGTTAAAAAAAAAAAAAAAATTTCTGTTTTGTGATTACAATATGTAAAATTTGAAACGTGTATCCTGCCAGAGCTGGTGTTAGACTGCAAATGTGAGCTAGGATTTAACAGAGAGAGGAAAAGTATTTTCTGTTTGTTTATTTTGTTTACACCACAGCGCCAGTGTGGTTAGGAAAAGGCAAAGGGGGTGAAGAGGCTATAAAATAAACCCACCAGGATGTTTTAAAAAAACACTCAATTGGGCAGGAAAATCGAATCGAATCAAAATTTTTTCTTGAATCGGGCAGCACTAATATGCGGTATATAAACTTTTTTAATAAATAAATTCCTTCCTGGAGGAGACCCCTATGCCCTATCACCACAATTCCCTGCTGTCTAGTGGTGGGGGACAGGAGAGACCAACATTTGCTCCTTCACCCTGGGCCACTGGGTATAAAATGATGTTGATTGACCTCTAGTGATACTATCCTTAGGCACGCATGCTCCTTATTTGGCAGCTTGATCCCCAAGCAGTAGCACCTCCAGACTATCACTAAGGGTCAATTGACATTGTTGTGAGCTCAGAAGCCTGAAGTTAGGAATGAATGGGGACCACTCCTGCCTCCCACTGCAAGCAAGGGCAATAGGTCTGGGAGATGGCCTGGGGAAGAGATGCTTGGAGGGGGCATGGCAAGTACAATACCTCCAGTCCTTTTAAGATGGCTCCAAGAGCACAGGGTCATATATTAGTAGACCTTGCTCCCAGGAAAGGAAAAAAAATGTTACTTCAAAAATGATGTTACTTTTCTATGAATAACACAGCTTGTAAAATTCAATGCAAAGAGTGTTATTTGATTTTCATAATGAGGGTATTTGCATGCATTTGCATGCTTGCATCTCATTATTAAATAACATGAATTGCAGTTAATTAAATGTGCTTTACAGTAAAATAGCACATTAATCTTTCTTTACTTATTACACGATTGTGCCATTTATTAGGTTCTTACCTCGATAATCTCTCTTGTAGATGTGTCTAGTGGTCCTGAACGCTAGGGGGCCGTCCCCTGAATACCTGCTCACATAACTGATTTATCAGGAGCTTAGCGCAGACTCTCTTTTCTTGGGAACACACTTCCTGCGGATCCCCAACCCTGAAGGACTCAGAGGAGGCTGAGCCCAAGACTCCTGCCCCTCACCCAAGCACTCTGTCACAAATGAGATATGGGCGCTCCTCGACCAGACATCCAGTGCAAACCTGGCATGAATAGGGGTAGGAAGGCTTGAGGGGTCCATTCTTGTCAATTTTAAGTACAACTGAGATGTTCTGAGGCAGATAGAGGCTTTAGAAAAGAAGACTGGTAAAAATCCAAGATGGCCACCGCCAATAAAATTGTGCCACAAATGGCATATGGGGGATGTCCCTGAAGTACAAAAAATGCAGTGCAATGGATTTTAGAGGTGGGGAACCTTGGCTCTGGCTGCAGAAATCTTCAAAATTCACTTTTGGAGACAACCCTTTCCCCCATAGGCTACAAAAGCCTTACTCGCTGTGCCATGTGCCTACCTGCTTAAGCTCAGGAATACAGCTGGGTTAAAAAAGGAGAAGAACTCTGCCTCACAGGTTCGCCGGACGAACTTGGTCTTTGGGCTGCCAATCAGAGCAAGGTTGACCTAAGCCCCAACCCCTGGAAAATCTCATGCTGAGAAGGAGGAGAGGACAATGCAGCCGACCCACCATAAATCCCAGCCAAGCCAGGAAGGAGCCAAACAACTTGCGCTCAAGCTCCTGATAAATCAGGGACGTGAGCAGCTATGCAGGGGACAGCCTCCTAGCGCTCAGAACCACTAGACACATTGCACTAGAACAAACATTGTTTGTTATTTCCTTAACTACACCTCCAAACCTCTTCCTTTTTTTGAGGAGAGATTATCTTTTGAAGAATGTCTCCTATGATGCATCCTTTCTCAGCTTCCCTTCGTTCTCCTCCCTTCCTTATGGGCTGTGCTATATAAATTTTAACACATTCCAGCCCTGTTTTGACCATATGATTAGAAGATAAATATTTGTATTTCCAACACTGTCATACACAGCATTTCAGGAAAATCACAGGCTTGCATGTGGATATTCTCATCACTCTCTCTTTCTCTGATGTCTCAGAACACAAAGCAAGGCAAGAGTCGAGGACCTGATCATTGACCATCTAAGCCATAGCGTTTTTGACCCACTCCTGTGGACAGCTCTGCTATAAAGACATGGACTAGTTCACAAATCTCAATTTAATAATAAAGACTAATTTTACAGTATATATAGTTCAAATAATTTAAACAAAACAGATTTAAGGAAATATCCATTTGAAAACTATTAAAAAATTTACCCCATTTGGAAAATCACATGAATGAAGTACAAAAATATTTAATATACTCCTTTACTTGGATTGCAAATTTCAAAAGTAGCACACGGTAACATTTCAAATTCAGTATCAACCATTATGCAAATAAAAGCATTAATGATTTCAGTGCCATTTTACACAGAGAAATAACAAAGCATTTTTGTAAAATGAGAAAGTCTATGACTTTGCCCTGAGGGTTTACAAGGTAGGGCAGTTCTTAGATGTCTTAGTGAGGGCCCAGTACCAAAGAAAGCTCAGCTGGATGCCCTGAGGAACAGAGTAGCAGAAAGAGTGAACACTGTACAAATTACTGTATTATGTTACTGTAGATGAACACTGATGTTTAAATATATTTTTTAAAATAGGTCCTTATTTATATTAATTTTGACCTGCTGATACAACAGTATCTCATACCACTACAGAAATGCAACAGCATTAGAAGCCACACCTCCCCAAGTATACCCCAAGACTTATTTTTATAAAAGATATATATATATTTTTTTAATTCTTTCTTCATTTTTAAACTTTTATCAAGTGTACAAAAATTCATAATAAACACTATTAGACCACTTGAACATCTTATCATTGTATCCTATAAATATAAATGCAACCATCCTCCCACCCTCCCTCTAAGCCAGTGGTCTCAAACTCAAACCCTTTGCAGGGCCACATTTTGGATTTGTAGGTACTTGGAGGGCCGCAGAAAGAATAGTTAATTTCTTCTTATTAAAGAAATGACAATTTTGCATGAGGTAAAACTTTTTATAGTTTATAAATCTTTCCTTTTGGCTAAGTCTTAATAATAATATTGTAATTTATAGGTAAAGAGACATATGATCAAAATGGTTTTATTTTACTTTTCTGATTATGATAAATATACCAAGGGCCTCAAAATAGGACCTGGCGGGCCACATGTGGCCCCCGGGCCGCGAGTTTGAGACCACTGCTCTAAGCCCATTATTCATTATAAGATCATAAACCCTCCAATTGAAACCCTCCCCCCACTCAACACTAAGTGGTATATAATTAATAGAAAAATGGCATTTAATCATGACAAAAAGATGTTAATGGCTCCCATATTTTTATAAAATTTTTATCATTTCCATTCTGTACCGCCAGTGATCTTTCCATTCTATATATGTGACATAACGAATTCCACCAGAAATTAAAATTAAGCCTACTGTGGTCTTTCCAGTTATTAGTAATATGTTGGATGGCAACTCCAGTCATGATCAATAAAAGTTTATTATTACACGATGATATCTGACTCTTTTTTCTCATAGACATTCCAAATATCACAGTAGCGTAAGATAACGCTACATGGTTTTCCAATAAACAATTTATTTGATCCCAGATTGAATTCCAAAAGGCTAAGATATGAGGATAGTAATACAAAAGATGATCCAAAGTCCCTACATCCAGATTACAATGCCAGCATCTATTGATATTGCAGATGGTAGTTTTAGAAATTGTGATTCTAAAAAAGACCTTAAAAATCTATAAGGGCAAAAATGTAAATATGCCTTACAAACATACAGCTCAATTAATTATACTACAACACACAAACCTGAATCATCTGCCAGTCTGTTGACTCGTTCCAAAACAGCAATACAATCTCTCTCATCATCGCTGACTTCCTTCAGCAGGTCCAGCAGACTTCGAGCCACCATTTGTCTAGTTGATGAATACAAATATATTTATAAAGATATCTATGAATCCAATAAATTACTCATTTTACACATCTAGATTCCTAAAAATCTTATTTGAAAAAAGGGAAAAAATTCTGTGTTGGGCTCAGTTTTTAAATATAGCATGACAGCTGCATGTATGAATCAACCAAACATGTAAAGAATGGGTGAATGATAGGAAAATGGCCAAGCTAACATTCGCAAGCCTATTTCTAAATCAACATAAGAACATAAGAATTGCCGCTGTTGGGGCAGACCAGTGGTCCATCGTGCCCAGCAGTCCGCTCACACGGCGGCCCTCTGGTAAAAAGACCAGCACCCTAACTGAGACTAGCCCTACCTGTGTACGTTCTGGTTCAGCAGGAACTTGTCTAACTTCGTTTTGAATCCCTGGAGGATGTTTTCCCCTATGACAGACTCCGGAGAGCGTTCCAGTTTTCTACCACTCTCTGGGTGAAGAAATACTTCCTTATTTTCGTACGGAATCTATCCCCTTTCAATTTTAGAGAGTGCCATCTCGTTCTCCCTACCTTAGAAACATAGAAAATGACAGCAGAAAAGGGCCACGGCCCATCTAGTCTGCCCACACTAGTGACCCACCCCCTAACTTCCTCCATGAAGAGATCCCACATGCCAATCCCATCTTTTCTTAAAATCTGGCACCTGTAGTGGAAGATTATTCCAGCGGTCAACCACCCTTTCGGTGAAGAAATATTTTCTGGTGTTGCCATGAAATTTCCCACCCCTGATTTTCAGCGGATGCCCTCTTGTTGACGTGGGTATTTTAAGAAAGAAGATATCTTCTTCCACCTCGATACGGCCCGTGATATATTTAAACATCTCGATCATGTCTCCCCTCTCTCTGCGTTCCTCGAGTGAGTAAAGCTGCAACTTACCCAGCTGTTCCTCATACAGGAGATCCTCGAGTCCTGAGACCATCCTGGTGGCCATTCGCTGAACCGACTCAATTCTCTGCATATCCTTTTGGTAATGTGGTCTCCAGAATTGTACACATTATTCCAGATGGGGTCTCACCATGGATCTGTATAACGGCATTATGACCTCGGGCTTACGGCTGACGAAACTTCTACAGATACAACCCAGATTTGTCTAGCCTTGCATGAAGCTTTCTCCATTTGATTGGCAGTCTTCATGTCTTCGCTAATGATCACTCCCAAGTCTCGTTCTGCTACAGTCTTTGCTAGGATCTCACCATATAGGGTGTAAGTCCTACATGGATTTTTGCTGCCTAGGTGCATGACCTTGCATTTTTTGGCATTGAAATTTAGTTGCCAAGTCTTTTGACCAATGCTCCAGTAGGAGTAGGTCTTGCATCATACTGTAGGGCATTGAGCTTGGAGAGGGTGAACCACCTGTCCTTATCTACTAAGTCTATTCCCTTCAGTACCTTGAATGTTTCGATCATGTCCCCTCTCAATCTCCTCTGTTCGAGGGAGAAGAGACCCAGTTTCTCTAATCTTTCGCTGTATGGCAACTCCTCCAGCCCCTTAACCATCTTGGTCGCTCTTCTCTGGACCTTTTTGAATTGTACCGTTTCCTTCTTCATGTACGGCGACCAGTGCTGGACACAGTACTCCTGGTGAGGGCGCACCATGGCCCGGTACAGCAGCATGATAACCTCCTCCAATCTGTTCGTGATCCCCTTCTTAATCATTCCTAGCATTCTGTTCGCCCTTTTCGCTGCCGCTGCACATTACATGGACGGCTTCATCGACTTGTCGATCAGAACTCCCAAGTCTCTTTCCTGGGAGGTCTCTCCAAGTACCGCCCCGGACATCCTGTATTCGTGCATGAGATTTTTGTTACCGATATGCATCACTTTGCACTTATCCACGTTGAACCTCATCTGCCAGAATGGGATGGTGGGAGTGTTGGCAAATTAGGAGAATAAATGTTGTAAAACTGCCTGGCCAAAATGGCCATTCTGTCTGGAGAAAATATCCAGACAATAATGAGATGTAATGTATGAACCGAGGACCAAATGGCAGCCTTGCAGATTTCCTCAATAGGAGTTGATCTGAAGAAAGCTACACACACTGCTATAGCTCTTACTTTATGACCCGTGACTCGACCCTGCAGAGGGAGACCAGCCTGAGCATAGCAGAAAGAGATGCAAGCAGCCATCCAGTTGGAGATGTTTCGCTTGGAAATAGGATGCCCCAACTTATTTGGATCGAAGGAGATGACTTGGTATTGAAGATGGAGATTCCCCACCTGAAATCTCAGGAATCTGCGAGAGGCTGGATGAATTGGGATACGAATATAAGTCTCCTTGAGATCTAGAGAGCATAACCAATCCCCTTGATTCATCAGGGGGTACAGTGTTGGAAGAGAGAGCATCCGAAACTTTTCTTTGACAAGAAATTTATTGAGGCTCTGAGGTCCAGAATAGATCGCAAATCCCCCATCTTCTTTGGGCCTAGAAAATAATGGGAATAAAATCCCGTGTCCCGTTGGTTCAAGGGAATTTCCTCGACAGCTCGGAGGCAAAGAAGGGCTTGATCTTCCTGAAGAAGAAGGGGAAGTTGCAACATGCTGGAAGGAAACTCTCTTGGAGGGAGATCTGGTGGAACTTGAAGAAATTTAAGTGAATAAGGTGAGAACCCATAGGTCTGATGTAATTTGCTCCCATTGTTGGTAAAAATGATGGAGCCAACCTCCTATGGGAAGAAGAGAAGTCTGATGGATGCAGGTGGACGTTATGCTCAGACCAGATTGTCAAAAAGATTGCACCGGCTTAGCTGCAGCAGGAGCCTGGGATTTTTGTCGACGCTATTGCTGTGGTTGTCTTCTAGGCGGAGGCCTGGAAGAAGCCGGAGTAGACTTTTGAGGGTAACGACGTGGAGGTGGCTTGGAAGCTGGAGTTTTAATAATAAAAATAATAACACTGCTGCATCTGCATACTTTCCGGACCCACCATGCCTCTCAGGCTCTCATTCCACTTCGCCAGAAGTGATTTGTGAAGTGGAATGAGAGCCTGAGAGGCATGGTGGGTCTGGAAAGTATGCAGATGCAGCAGTGAAACCGATACCCCTGACGCAGCAAGACAACGCGAAACGAAAGGTTCCCCGTTGAGTTCATTGGCTGTTTTTGCCCAGGAAGTGAAATTGTGGATTGAAAAGCACCTGGATGATAGTAGCAGCTAAGTGGTTTTTTTTCATTTGCTTCTTTTGCAAGATCCTGGTCCGTATTACTGCAGTGCTCCCTTGCCCACAATATCACGATTTGGGGCTGTTTGCCCCAGCTTGCTGTTGACAGCACTCTGTAGGCTATTACAGTGCTTTTCTCCTAGTGTTTGCTTATATGCAGGTGTGTTTATTTTTAAAAAGTGGAGTTTTTTTTGCCATATGAAGCAGAACTGAGGCTTTTTCTCCACTTCTTTTTTTCTTTTTTCATCTGCCTGTTGCTTTATGTTTTTGCTGTATGGATGAGTAGTATGTATGGAAAGCCTTTTAGTGTTGCGGAGTGTGTATCTTTTTCCATATAGGGTTTTGTGTTGAGTGAATATTGGAGTTATCTGACCCTTATCCCTAGGTGAAGAGTTTAGTGACAATATTTTTCCCCATGTCATTCTCCAATCCCTAGCCCTGGCCAACCTATGGGGCAGACCAAACTCAGGAATCAACCTGGAAACCTTTCACCTTTTCTGAACCACATGGACAGTATCTGTCTTCAGTTTTATGCACCAAGACATTTACTTCATTGCATAAATAAATTGTTTGCAGTGATATCAGAAGCTATTCCTGGGGAGGCAAGGAATCAATTATAACCAACACTTTGAAAATTATTATATGAAAGGACTTTTTTTTAAATGGACATTACTTCCAAACATCAGACCCCTGTGCAATAGGCAACTATAATGTTCACGTCGCAGTAAAATTAGAAATCAAGACTGGGCAGAACTCTTCTTTAAATAATTGCTGGATAACATGCAGCAAATTATTTTGCCAGCAGCTAGTCATGCTTGTGAACTGTACCTTTGAGAAGGGAATCACTATGGACACATTAGCAGAATGCTGAAAGCACATACCTGTTGAAAATATTCTCACTTGCAGCGTACTTGTCTAGTCTTCCCAGAGGCGTCAACATTTCATCTTGTGAGACAAAGTCCAGGGCTGAAGGTATAATCACATCAGACTCTGAGCTGTAGTCATCCACACCAACTATGAGAGACATAAAAAATACTCCTTATAGACACCACAACAAACATCAAAAATTGTTTGCATTCTTGTGCCTTTACACAGAATATTGTCCTTCAAAAAAGGAAAAACATCTATAGCTTAAATCAGCGTTCAACCTTTTGATACCTATGGACCGGCGGAAATAAAATAATTATTTTGTGGACCAGCGGTTGAAGAACACTGGACTAAGTGGTGCCTATCTCCACCCAATCTCCGCCCCAGACACCGCCCCCATAATAGTACTAATTGTAACACCATTTTTTCCATTGATTTTTCTTATATATATATATATACACACACACACACACACAATATAATTGTATTAACAACACATAATGGTTAACCACAAAATTAAACTACACAAAGCACACTGTATACTTCTCAATATTCATTCCTACCAGAACACAGATAACCCCATGCAAATACGGGACCAAAAACTAAAAGTACTAATATATACAAAGAAACCCTAAGATGCAAGATTCTGCATGCAATACAACCCCCAGAGAAATAGAAACAAATGTGTTTCTTCCTAAACAGACAGCAGATGTAAATCAATCACTAAATTAAAAAAATAAAATCATTCCCCCTACCGTTTTTGTCTCCCTTCCTCCATGCTGTGTCTTGCCTTCTGGCCTGCCCCCCCTCCCCCCCTCGGTGTTATCTTCAGGCCAGCTTCTTCTTCCTCAGTGCTGCAGTGCACAAAGCCGTAGGTAGTGTCCCGTGCCTCATCTGGAAGCCTTCCCTCTGATGTTGTGACGTCAGAGAGAAAGCTTCCGGTTCAGGCACAGGACGAACATAGGATTAGGAGCCTCTGCCCACGGCTTTGTGCACTGCAGAACTGAGGAAGAGGGAGCCAGCCCAAAGACAACACCACATCGATCGCACCATGGACCAGCGGCTGAAGAGTACTGTCTGGGGTCCGATGCACGTGCCTGCCCTGTGGACCAGCAGGAAATTTCTGCGGACCGGTGGTTGAAGAACACTGGCTTAAATACTACTTTAGAAACAAATGATCAGTACAGCAAAAAAAAAAAAATACAACTCAACCAAAACCACAGCAAAGTTACTTACTTTTAATGGTAGGATCTGTAAATATAGCAGAATACTTACAAGTGAATGATATCATCTGATGGAGCCTGGAACTCCCAAGGTATCCAAGCAAGTGGGTAGGCATCAGATGGTACATTTTTGGCCTGTCTTTTTTTTCATGTGTTGACTGACAATCCAATTCAGGTCTTCCAGCACCTGGAGCACCCGCTGCAATGTGCAGAATCCCTCGGCCAATGAGGGAGCTCTGAGCAGCTAGCTCTCTAAATAAGGGAGCAACTGGAGATCCATCTGCTACAGGTAAGTTGCAACCACTGCCATCACCTTAGTGAAGATCTGGCATGCTGAAGCCATTCCAAAATGCCGGGCTGAAAACTGAAAAAGACAGTCCAATCTGAATCCGCAAAACTCAGCGGTGGAATGGAAAAATGGGGATGCGCAAGCACGTCCCTGTAAAATCCAGAGAGGCAAGAAACTGTCCTGGAGCCACTGCTGCAATGAATGAATGCACGGTCTCCATTCGAAATCGGTGAATCTTGAGAGCTGTAATCACATGCTGAAGATCCCGAAGGAGGCCTCCATTCTGCAGAGCCTTTCTTTAGCACGAGAAAGTATAGGGAGTATCTGCCTGAGCCCGAGAGGTCAGACGATACTGGGTCCATAGTCTGAAAATCTAGCAAGTGCTGAATAGTGGTTGCAATCCTAAATGCTTTGTCCGGGCAATCTGAGCAGAGCCCACTAACCAATCTGCCAGAGGTCGAGCAAAGTCCAGTTTGGAACCTGACCAAATAAACTCCAAGACCCACCAGTCGGGTGTAACGAGCATCCAGACAGGCAGAAATGTTTTGAGACGACCCCCAATCAGCAGAGGGGCTTCTGTGGACCTGGTGCCATTGTGCCTGAGCATCAGGAGGCGCCGCACTGAAGTCGAAAGGCTAGGATGTCTGTAGCCACCATACCAGCATTGGTAGTCCCGAGAAAACACATAGAACATGTCACTTGCACATGGCTGGAAGCGCTGGGTGCCAAGAAATCAAAACAACCAAAACCCGAGGAGGGCCAGGTTTGCTATCAGGCTAAGTTGTAGGGTGACAGTCCAGTCTACAATTCATGAAGGTATGCAAACCTCTGTCAAACAAATCACAGCTCCTGAAAAGGCAGCGCAGCCAATGGAGCCTTGAAAGTGGAAACAGCAGGTAGAGATGGATTATTCTGACACCTTAGTCCAGCGGTCTCAAACACGCAGCTCACGGGCCGCATGTGGCTCTCCAGATGTTATTTGCGGACCGCAGTCTGAACGCGATCAACAGCATTTCTCTTCCCCTTTCCCTTCCTTTTGGACCAGCAGAGTGTCTGGCCGGCTCGTTCCGCGGGTTGGCGGCTCCTCACGCTATCCACTCCTGCATCGGAAGCCTCTCTGATGTCACAACATCAGAGAGGCTTCAGACGTAGGCACGGATCTCACAAGGAGCCGCCACCCGCGGCTTTGAACGGAACGAGCCAGCCAGACACGCTGCTGCTCCACAAGGAAAAGAACGGAAAGGGAGGGGAAAGAGAAATGCTTCTGCTACATAGCAAAGAGGGACCCTAGGGAAATGCTGCTGCTGCTGCTGTACAGGGAAAGGGAGAGGGAGGGAAATGGGAAGAGAAATGTCTCTGCTGCACAGAAAAGGGGGAAGGGAAATGCTGCTTCTGTTGCTGCTGCATCCAATTGGGAAAGAGAGGGAAGGAAGAAGAAGGGAGAGGAACAAGAGAAGAAGCCAAGTTCATGGAGGGAGGAATGGAAAGGAGATATCAGGCCATGGAGGGGGAGGGGGAGGGAGAGATGCCAGGGCATGGGGGAAGGGAAGGAGACAGATGCCAGACCAGGGGAAAGGAAGGAAGGAGGGAGGGAGAGAAAGGAAGGAAAGAGATGCCAGACCATGGAAATAGGACGGAAGAAGAGAGAGATAGGAAGGGAAGGTAAGACATGGAAACGTAGATTTTGAAAAGAAAGCAGAAAAATTGAACATTAAGTTAATGCCAAAGATGGATGCAAGGCAGAAAGTGAAGACGGAGAGAAAAACAGTTAAAGGCAAGAAGGCCCTGGAAACATAGTTGAAAGCACAGAAAAATAAAGTCACCAAACAACAAAGGTAGGGAAAATTATTTTATTTTCAATATAGTGATTGAAATGTGACAGTTTTGAGAAAGAAAAGATATTAAACTTTAAATGTGAGGGCTGCAGAAAAAATAGAGTACTTGAAGGGCCGCAGAAAAAATAGTTAATGTCTTATTAAAGAAATGACAATTTTGCATGAGGTAAAACTCTTTATAGTTTATATATCTTTCCTTTTAACTGTTAAGGAAAGTTTTATAAACTATAAAGAGTTTTACCTCATGCAAAATTGTCATTTCTTTAATAAGACATTAACTATTTTTTCTGCAGCCCTCCAAGTACCTACAAATCCAAAATGTGGCCCCGCAAAAGGTTTGAGTTTGAGACCACTGCCTTAGTCAAATTCGCATAGGTAGGGCATGCAATGCATCCGACATATAAATTATGCCTGACAAACAAAATTGAAGAGGGAACCACTGAGGAAATGAGGCACTTTCCAGAACGTGCTCTGAAGTGTAACATGTGCGAGTGACACAAAACGTTACCAAAGCAGTTGCGTCACACACCTTAGGGGAAAAGGGACATTTTGCCACCTGAGCTACCAAAAATCCGCCCTGGGCTGAACCAAAGCTGGGGACACTTCTTGCCATAAAATCCAAGCATGGCATAGTTCTAGCAAATGTCAGAGCATTTTCAGGAGAATTAGACTGCTCCAAGACCAGAACCCACAGCAGGGTACCAGGGGAAGGTACCGAATATACACCACAAAGCCTGGAGGAAGAAGTGGCTGGAGCCGGCTGAGAGACAAGAAAGACCTCCTGTAAAGGTCTTGCAAAGCCATAAAAGGTGCAGGCTTGTGAGAGCATTTACAGGCTCCCAAACCTCCAGAAGGATCCACAGATCCAGCACATAGTTCCTATCTCCCATTCCGGAAAACACTGCACCTGTAAATAAGGGGCCAACAAGCAAATCATCCACACCTGGATCCTCCAGATCACAGCAGGAAGTGTATCCAAAGGAGTAATGCCACTGAGGGACTGGATTGGGATTGCAGAGGGAAAACAATAGTCTGAAATCCAGAGCGCAAAAATTTCAAAAATGGTGAAAAGGTGTCAGACTCCAGGGGCATAGGTCAAATTAAGGTACAAAACTGAGCTTTTCAGAGGCTGCGCAGGGTCCGTAGCCTGGCAGATGAATTACCAGCCTTGCCGAGCCCCGAAAATCATGAAGGCTGCCTCGCCGGGCTAGCTGAACATTTGGTCACCTGCTTCAGCAGGGAATAGGCTAAGCAGGATGCTGCGCCCTCCCCCTAGCTGTGCCACATGGTGCAAAAACACTCTAAAAGCGCTAAATTTGTGCAATCCTGGCAAGAATTCAGAAGAGGAGAGCTCAAGGACTCCATCCTAGTAAGTTTACAGGCAAAATTTGCAGATTTGAAGAAGCAAGGAGCTTTAGAAAATAAAATCGCTAAAAATCCAAGATGGCTACAGTCACAAAATTCGCACCAAAATCGTAACATTTCCCAAACTTTAAAAAAGGCGATTTTAGGATTTTTCAGGAGGGGGAACATTTAGAAACACTCAAACCCCCACTTTTCACACCTCCCCCGATGTCTCTCACAGGGTGTCAGCCTGTGTACTCACTGTGGTCTGACAGGATCAGTTAGAAGTGCTGGAAGCTTACATTCAGCTCTCTCATAGTAGCTGGGTGAAAATAATCACTGCCACAAAGCTGAGCATGTTCCTACAAAGCTGATCTTCAGACTGCCAGTCAGACTCCAATGTCCGATTATATTTTCACCCTCACGGACCATCGGGAAGCACGACGACGCAGCCGGCACCCTGTGAGACACCGCTGAGCCTCCTAAGGGTGCCTAACAGTCTGTGCTTGACCCCTGATTAACAGAAGATGAGACCACCTCAGGGACAGCCATGAGCTCCAGAAAAAACTAACCAGGCTGGCAAACAGGTACCCAGAGGGATCGGCTTGTCAGCTACAGACCAAAGTCTGTGAATTCTCAAGCAGGCAGAGTTTTAAAATTGCTCCCAGTACTAAATTACATCAAATTAAAACAATAAAAATGGTGAGAGCAGAACATAGAAACATAAAAACATAGAATATGATGGCAGAAAAGGGCCGTTGGTCCAACATGTCTGTCCACTCAAAAGAACCCTCCCCTTAAAAGAACACTCCCCTAAGCAATTCGCCGAAGTGAACCCACGTGTTTATCCCATCGCTTCTTGAAGTCGAGCACGTTGCTGGCCTCAACTACCTAACGTGGAAGGCCATTCCAACGATCAACCACCCTTTCGGTGAAGAAGTACTTCCTGATATCACCATGAAATCTCCCACCCTTGAGTTTGAGCGGATGTCCTCTTGTTGCCGTGGGACCCGTAAGAAAAAGGATATCTTCCTCCACCTCGATAAGGTCTGTAAAAGATATTTGAACATCTATCTTGCCTCCCCTCTCTCTGTGTTCTTCGAGAGAATATAGCTGCAGCCTGCTTAGACGCTCTTCATATGGGAGATCCTTGAGTCCTGAGACCATCTTGGTGGCCATTCGCTGGACAAATTCCATTCTCTTCACGTCTTTTTGACAACGTGGCCTCCAAAACTGAATACATTACTCCAGATGAGGTCTCACCATGGACCTGTACAACGGCATTATGACTTCAGGCTTTTGGCTGACAAAACTTCTTCGGACGCAACCCAGCATTCTTCTAGCCTTGGCCAAAGCTTTCTCCACCTGAGTGGCCGCCTTCATATCTTCGCTAATGATTCCACCCAGGTCCTGTTCTTCGACAGTTCTTGTTAAGGTTTCCCCATTCAGGGTGTATGTTCTGCTGGGGTTACCTTCGTCTCCCGAGAGCCTCCCGACTTCAGGATCGCTTGGGCGTGACTTTTGCCCGCTTCAGCGTCCTGCTCCTCTTCAGCTCACCTCAGGGCCGCCGAAAGTTTTTGCTCCCTCACTAACCCACAAGGCAGAGGAAGGAGGAAGCTTCCCTCCATCTTGTCCCTCCTTCCTCCGCCAGACGACGCCAGAAGAAAAAAGACCAGCCCTGCTGCGGCTCTATCTCAGAGCACCTTCGTCTCCCGAGAGCCTCCGGACTTCAGGATCGCTTGGGTTTGACTTTTGCCCGCTTCAGCGTCCTGCTCCTCTTCAGCTCACCTCAGGGCCGCCGAAAGTTTTTGCTCCCTCGCGACCCCACAAGGCAGAGGAAGGAGGAAGCTTCCCTCCATCTTGTCTCTCCTTCCTCTGCCCGACGCCGCCAAAAGAAAAAAGACCAGCCCTGCTGCAGCTCTATCTCAGAGCACCTTCGTCTCCCGAGAGCCTCCCGACTTCAGGATCGCTTGGGCTTGACTTTTGCCCGCTTCAGCGTCCTGCTCCTCTTCAGCTCATCTCAGGGCCGCCGAAAGTTTTTGCTCCCTCGCGACCCCACAAGGCAGAGGAAGGAGGAAGCTTCCCTCCATCTTGTCTCTCCTTCCTCCGCCCGACGCCGCCAGAAGAAAAAAGACCAGCCCTGCTGCAGCTCTATCTCAGAGCACCTTCGTCTCCCGAGAGCCTCCCGACTTCAGGATCGCTTGGGCTTGACTTTTGCCCGCTTCAGCATCCTGCTCTTCTTCAGCTCACCTCAGGACCGCCGAACATTTTTGCTCCCTCGCGTCCCCACAAGGCAGAGGAAGGAGGAAGCTTCCCTCCATCTTGTCCCTCTTTTCTCCACCTGACGCCGCTAGAAGAACTTAGACCAGCCCTGCTGAGGCTCTCCCTCACAAACCTAATATTCAACCCTTTCTCTCTTACAATTCTATTAGACACCAGCTAGACATATTTGATAAGTTTTATCCTGATTAGACACAATGTTCAAACTTTTTTACATGATTCTATGTAATCGCTCAAGCCCTGCCCAACCACTAAGAATCTCCAGATCCTATTTAATTGTTTAAGCTCCGCTAAGGATCACCAGATCCTATTTAACTGTTTAAGTTCTGCTAAGGATCACCAGATCCTATTTAATTGTTTAAGTTCTGCTAAGGATCACCAGACCCTATTTAACTGCCTAAGTTCTGCTAAGGATCACCAGATCCTATTTAATTGTTAAGTTCTGCTAAAGATCTCCAGATCCTATCTAATTGTTTAAGCTCCGTTAAGGATCATCGGTTCCTATCTAACTGTTTAAGTACTGCTAAGGATCACCGGATCCTATTAATTGTTTAAGTTCCGCTAAGGATCACCAGTTTCCCAACTATCTGTTCAAGTACTGCTAAGGATCACCGGATCCTATTTAATTGTCTAAGCTACACTAAGGATCACCAGTTTCTATTTAACTGTTTAAGTTCTGCTAAAGTTCACCAGACTCTATTCAATTGCTTAAGTCTGCTAGGTTCACCAGATTCTACTCAATTGTTTAAGTTCTGCCCAACTCCTAAGGTTCTCCAGATTCCATTTAATTCTTTTAGTTCTGCCCAACTACCAAGTCTTTCCTTCATTACAGCCCCTATCCCTCCAAAGGCTTCTCCAACCCCACCATGAAACCACTTCCATGGATTCTTCTTCTTCTCTGCTCATCCTCCAATATCTCCCTCTGCCTGAATCCTCCCTCTCCCAACTTACTCGACCCCATAAATGTTAGTCCTATCTGCCCTATCAATATCCCCACGCTATTGCGCACCAGAAATCATCACTTCAAAAAAACCAAAAAAAAAACGAAGAATCAATCATGCCTCCTTAAAGCCCATTCCCCCTGCCAACCTTCCCAACCATGCCTCTGACTCCCTCACCCCAGTCCCTTCTCTCTATTGTAACGCCAGTTCTGCATGCAACAAAACCCAAATTTTGAAGGACCTACTTGAAGATCTTAACCCCGGATTCCTATTCATTACAGAATCATGGATCGCAAAAGACGACACATTCTCCCAAAACGAACTCTGTTCTCACGGGTACCAAGGCCTCTTCTCCCCCAGAATTAACCGAAAAGGAGGTGGCTTGGCACTCCTCCACAAATCATTCTTCGACATCCAGCTTCTCGAAAAGGGTAGCCATGCCTCTCTAGAATATATGCTAGTCTCTGTCAATGACGAGCTCCATCCTCACCCACTAGGTATCCTGCTATTATATCTCCCACCATCCCCCCTGGAACAAATCCTCTGAACTCGTCCTTGAGACCATTACAAACGCCTTCCTCAAATTTCAAAGATTACTAATCACTGGGGATATTAATCTCCACCTAAACAACACCACCAACAAGGATGCAACCGATCTCAACTTCTTCACTTCTTTAGGCTTCCCCCCCCCCCCGGCTCACTCCCCAACCCATGAAAAGGGGCATATGCTAGACATCATCAATTTCCTCGATCTCACCGATTACAAAACTTCAGTTGATGACACTCGCTGGGAACATGTCCCTTGGTCCGACCACTTTTTAGGGGCTTTCTGCCTCCCCATTTTCATGTCTTACCTCGGGTCCCCCCCTCGTTCCTCCAACTCCATTAACCTCCGGAAAAAAATCACTAGCGATTTGTTCTAGACCAAATTCCTCAACCTAATTTCCACCAGCCCTAACCCTCCAAACCCTGAATCCAACTGGCACAATTGAACCACCCTCTCTGAGACCATCTACCACTCCCTCGCACCACTATCCACTAAAACTGTTTCCTACTCCCGCAAGGCCCCCTGGTACTTTCCTTATCACAGAGAACTGAAGCAGAAATGTCGAATACTGGAACGCAAATGGAAAAAATCTAAATCCCCCACAGACAGACAGTCCTGGAGGGTTAATATTAAGCTCTACAACATTGAACTAAAAAAATCAAGGAAGAACTACTACGGTAACAAAATCTCCAGATCCAACAACCAAGTAATACACTGTTCAACATTTGGCGCTCCATATCCTCTAAACATGATTCCACCACACTCCCCTCTTCTCCATCTGCCGAGGATCTAGCAAAATTTTTCAATGAGAAAGTCACTTCCTTATGATGCTCTTTCCCACCAGCACCCTCTTATAACTCCCTGGTGCTCACCGTCTCCAACCCTACCCTAATCATCGCCAACCATATCCCAGCCGACAGATCCTGGTCCGCATTCGAGCTCATATCCGATTCCCTGGTCTCCAAACTCTGCCTCAAGCTAAAATCCTGCAACTGTACCTTGGATCCTTTCCCCTCCTACCTATACGAGAAAATTCCCACACAAGCCATCTCATCTCTCACCAAACTTATAAATTCCGCCCTACTTTCAGGCCTATTCTCGGCAGAAATGAGACACATTGCCTTATCCCCTCTACTGAAAAAAGCCGATCTAGACCTCTCAACACCCTCCAGCTATCGCCCAATAGCAAATATTCCTCTCCTGACCAAGATGCTGGAGTCCATCATAGCCACCCAACTCTCATCCTATCTCGAGAGATTCTCCATTCTCCTACCCTACCAACATGACTTCAGACCCAACTTCAGCACCGAATCCCTACTGGCCTCATTAATCTCAAAGGTCCAACAACTTCACTCCTGCAACAAGTTCCCTGTCCTTCTTCAATTCGACCTTTCTGCAGCTTTCGACATTGTCCATCATGACATACTAATTCTCCAACTCTCTGAAATTGGCATAAACTCCATAGTCTTAGACTGGTTCTCAAAATTCCTAAGCTCCCACTACTACTCTGTTAACATGAATGGCACCTCATCCTCCCCTTGGAAACCAATTTGCGGAGTTCCTCAGAGTTCTCCTCTATCCCCAATTCTCTTCAATGTGTATATGACCTCCCTGAAACTCCTCCAACTATCCCCCTTGGAAACACTTTACACTTACGCCGATGACGTCCTCCTCGACACCGACTCCAACCTCACTAACATCTCCGAGAACATTTCTTCATGTATAGCGAACCTCCAATCCTGGGCTCTCACTGTACAAATGAAACTAAACGAGACCAAAACAAAACTACTTTGGCTCAGCCCAGATTTAGATCAGCTACCCACCCTCATCCCACTATCCTCTGGCACCACATTGAAGCTTGAGCACTCAAGCAAAGTTCTGGGAATCATCATTGACTCTACACTATCCTTCAACGATCACCTCAACTCCTTAGTAAAAAAATGCTTCTTCAATCTCCACATGTTAAGGAAAGTGAGATCCTACTTCCATCAACAACACTTTGCCGTCCTCGTCCAATCCATCATTCTTTCCAGATTAGATTACTGTAACTCCATCTACTTAAGCCTAACAAAGAAAAGCCTTCTTAGACTTCAGCGGATTCAGAACACCGCGACAAAACTAATCTTCGCAAAAAGCAAATTCGACCACATCTCCCCGCTTCTGTCTAAGCTTCACTGGCTCCCAGTAATCCTTAGGGTTCACTACAAATGTGCCTGTCTAGCCTTCAAGTCTCTACACGGTATCCTTCCTCCTCTTTTCCCACTATCTTGGATCTCCTCGAATCTAACTCCACCAGATCTACACAAAAATTCAAACTATCCTTCCCCTCTTTAAAAGGCATATCCCACACAGGAAAACTAGTGACATCCCTCCTCTTCAGGGTCACCGAGCTGTGGAACAGCTTTTCTGCCCCGCTTTGGAGTACGACCTCCCTCCAACGCTTCCGAAAACATTTGAAAATCTGGCTTTTTTCTAAAATGTAACTACTCCCCCCCTCTTTGATATGCTAAGTCCCTCTATCTTCCTCTTTACTAAGTCCTTCACCTCTTCATTGGAGTTCCTTTCTATATCAATTCCTGTAAACCGTGTTGAGCTCTACTTTTGTGGAGATGATGCGGTATACAAACTTAAGGTTTAGTTTAGTTTAGTTTACCAAGGTGCATAACCTTACACTTTTTGACATTAAAGCTCAGTTGCCAAGTTTTAGACCTTTGTTCCAGTAAAAGTAGGTCCTGCCTCATAGTGTCGGGCACGGTTGTGTTGTCAACCACGTTGCATAGCTTAGCGTCATCGGCGAATAGTGTAATTTTACCTCGAAGTCCCTGAGGCAGGTCCCGTACAAAGATATTAAACAGTATCGGACCCAAGACCGAGCCCTGCGGCACTCCACTTGTCACAGCCGACGTTTCTGAGGGGATACCATTTACCACCACCCTC
The DNA here is from genome assembly GCF_902459505.1 of Geotrypetes seraphini. Lineage (NCBI taxonomy): Eukaryota > Metazoa > Chordata > Amphibia > Gymnophiona > Dermophiidae > Geotrypetes > Geotrypetes seraphini. Next base: position 154,477,749 of record NC_047085.1, read on the forward strand.
TGAAGTCTACCACTGAGCCAGTCTTTAACCCATGCAGTCAAAGTTTCTCCTAATCCCATCGCTTTCATCTTGTTTAATAACCTAAGGTGTGGGACACTATCAAAAGCCTTACTGAAGTCTAAATACACGATATCCAAGGATTCCCCCCTGTCCAGTTGTTTCGTTACCCAGTCAAAGAAGTTTATCAGATTGGATTGACAAGAACTTCCCTTCGTGAACCCATGCTGCTGAGGGTCCCTCAGCTTCTCGTCATACAGAATCGTATCCAATCTGTTTTTAATCAACGTTTCCATAAGTTCACACACTATTGATGCGAGACTCACCGGTCTGTAATTTTCAGCCTCTGACCTGCATCCCTTTTTGTGGAGCAGAATGACGTTAGCAGTTTTCCAGTCCAAGGGGACTTTTCCCTTGTTTAGGGAAAGATTGAAAAGCGCAGATAACGGTTCTGCCAGGACATCTCTCAGTTCCCGAAGTACTCTGGGGTGCAGATTATCCGGCCCCATTGCTTTGTTCACTTTTAGCCTCGATAGCTCATGGTATATATTGCTCGCGATAAATTCAAAATCCCGGAACGGGTCCTCCAAGCACTCCCTTGTTTACGGCTGCGGTTCGGATCCCGGCGCCTCACAGGTAAAGACCGAGTAGAAGTATCCATTGAGTAGTTCGACTTTGTCTGAGTCTACCGTCAGGTTTCCTTAGGCACACAATCCCGTCTGTATTCCTTTTTCTGTCACTAACATACCTGAAAAAGGATTTATCCCCTTTGTTTACATGCCTAGCTATATTCTCTTCCATCCGGAGTTTGGCATTCCTGACTGCTGTTTTAACAGTTCTAGATTTCACCAGATAGGCTTTTTTAGCTTCTTTAGCTTCCGGTCATTGTTTGTAGGATACAAATGCTTTTTTCTTCTGCTTAACTAGTTCCGAGATCTCCGCGGAGAGCCATTGGGGTCTATTATTTCTCCGTCATTTACTCACAGTCTTTATGTAGAGGTTGATTGCTTCCTGCAGGGTAGATTTCAGAGCCAACCACATTACCTCCACACTGTCTGTTTTGTCCCGGATTTGCAGTGCCTCATAGACATAATCTCCCATGCTTTAGAAGTTAGCTCCCTTAAAGTTAAGGACCTTTGTCGATGTATTGACCTAGTGACTCCCTTCCTGAGGTGAAACCACACCATGTTGTGGTCACTGGAGGCCAAAGCCTCACCTACCAAAATCTTTGTGACACTATCACCATTGGTGAGCAACAGGTCCAGGAACACACACAACTGTATCCACCTGTGCAGAAGGAAAAATTGTAGAGAGTGCTAAACTGATCAGTGAAGTACTATTGAGGCAGAGTGAAAAATTAGGTGTGGATTTCTTCTGCAACAATGCAACTAAAGGGAAATAACCCTACTGTCTAGAACACAGGTGTCGAAGTCGGTACTCCAGGGCTGCAATGCAGTCAGATTTAAAGGATTTCCCCAATGAATATGCATGAGATCTATTAGCATACAATGAAAGCAGTGCTTGCAAATAGATCCAATGCATATTCATTGGGGAAATCCTGAAAACCAGACTGGATTGCGGCCTTCGAGGAGGGACTTTGATACCCCTGGTCTAGAATGTCTCACCTATTGCATTGGAAGAAGAGTTCAGTTAGGAATAATATTGGTTTATATTTTGAATATTAATTTTTTTTTTTTTTTAAACCAAATGCAGAGGCACAAGGTGCATATAGTATTTTTACAATAAACACACTTAAATGGTAAGGAGCATGCAAAATTGAAACAGTAGGGGGGAAGAATGCATAGTAGCATCTGCGCCAACTAAAAGGAGGGGGGTGGTACTTTTCAAAAAGGGATAATGGACCAAATATAAGACTCCTTTTACTGAACGGCAGTAGAAGTTTATAATGTGGGCCAGTGAGGTAAATGCACCAACATTCATAGAATACCTGAGCATCGGAGCATTTACCTCACCAGCCTGCGCTAAAAACCTCTGGCACCAAGGATGATTTGTGTTCTGTCAGGAGATGATCGCAAAGCGGGAAATTGTGTTTTGTAGTGTGATGTAAAAAGTGTGATGTAAAAAGTTATACCGGTATAATAAAATTAGTTCACACATTTGTTAGCGTATAGTCAATATCCAATAATCTTAGGAGGGAAATTTAATGCAGGTAGAGTGGTACAGGTAGAGTGGGTCCTGATAAGAGTTGCAGGAGAATGGGAACTACACAGGTTCAGTGCGGCATTAGTTCTTGTGGATATTTGGAGAGTTTTACATGTGGATGAAAGACTATACTCACATATTGCAGGTCCACAATACACAGTCTTGCAACGACTGTGTATTTTAGTGTATTTTAGTGACCAAGAGTATGTTTAATTCCATTAGCCAAGCGGAAATAGGGTCTTAAACTGTATCTGATCATGCATGGGTATATATATATGGTGGAAAGGGGGACAGACTGGGAGTGGGAGAAGATTGTGGGTATTTCCCTTAGCGTTTTATGGGAATCCTCGATTACAGGAGCAATTGCTCACATGTTGGAAGGACTATCAAAGTCAGAACAGGAGTGAGATGGGACAATGGCCTTTCCAAATGAAGAAAAGCCAAGAGGATCAATAAAAGGCCATTGTACGATCCCACTCCTGTTTTGAATCTTGTTGTTTCCATGGGCTGATTTCCTATTGGACTTTTTTTTGTACCGGAAGGACTATAAAATTCACAACATGAGAAAGATCCTGTAACCTTTTGGGAAGCAGCTACAGCAGTTTTAAGAGGCAAAGAGTTTTAAGAGTACATAAAAATCCCTAGAATATTATAAATATTGTTCATACAGGCATGGAAATACAGGGGGATGGCTCTTGGCCAGATTGGTGTCAGCCAAGACAGGGCCAAAATGCATCCTAACCTTGAGAAACACATACGGGACAAGGACCACCACAGATCAGGGCATTTGTGATTTTTTTTAATCAATATTATAAAAAGTCCCTGTAGGAGGGGGACTACAAGGATTGCTATACTGTTTACCACAATGTTTACCTCATATAACACTGGGGTACAGAAAACATTTGAATGCCCCTGTCACTAATGATGAAGTTTATTGGGCAATAACACAGAGCCCGCTATTAAAAGTACCAGGAGAGGAGAGATTTTGAGCAGAATTTTATAAGATTCTAAGGGAAGTGATAGTAGTACTTCTTACTAAACTATTTAATGTCATGGTAAACGCAGAGGCAATGCCCAACTCGTTAAATATGGTCAAGGATCCTAGTGCTTCCAAAGCCAAAGAGTTTTGGAGCTTGCGGAGTCAAATAGACCCACATCATTGTTGAATACTGAATGAAGCTGCTTGCCAAAGTCATGGCCATCAGATTAGCAAGAGTATTACCTGATAATATACATGAATCACAAATGGGTTTTGTGAAGGGAAGGATAATAGCAAAAAAAATATTTAAAAAGATACTTGTGTCATTAGAGCATAGAGCCCACCATGATATCCATTCAGTATTGATCAGCTCTGATGAAACTCTGGCACAATATGGATTTGATAGATTTTTTTTGTTTCTGCGATAAGGACCTTGAACTCCCTTGCCATAGGCTAAAATAACAATTAATAATCAAAAATCGGAGGGCTTCCCTGTAGGTAGAAATAATAGACAAGGCAGCCCCCTTTCACCACTCTTTATTTGTGTTAACGCTGGATTCCCTTATTAGAGATATTTACCCTATGCCGGAAATCCAGGGAATGCAGGTGGGCCAAGGAATATTTAAAATTGACAGTGTTTTCAGACGATCTCCTGATCCACCTAGCAAATCCAGAAGACTCATTATCCCATCTTTTTGAGGTGTTTAAGGAATATGGAGACTATGCAGGCTAGGTTTTAAACTGAATTTAGAGAAAATCGGTGGCACTTTCCTCATCCCCAGAAGTGAGAAGGTAGTGGGGAACTCAGTTTCCCTTGAAACTGGCTGAGGGCGTTTGTTTATTTGGGTATACAATTGGTCATACATATACTCCATCACTGTAACGCTTGAACATATTCAAAATGATGCATAAAACAAGTAAAGTGCTGATTGACTGAAGAGATCTTCCTATTCTTTTTAACAAAGAGTCTACTGTATAAGTACAGTTATATTAACAAGAAGCCACAATTTGTACAATACATTTTCATCTCTTTTCAACCCTGTAACTAAGATCTAAGTGCAGGGTCTGAATTATGAACCAATGATTGCTTCTGTCTCAGCCTTTTGTTTGAAAATGAAAATCTGTACAATATTGGAAAAGGGTAGGGGAAACAATGCCTTGGCACTTTGACCTGATAATACAATAATATAATCATTATAAAACAGGATTAAACACTGTTTAAAATATACACTTTATCTATATCAGTGTTTCTCAATTCGGTCCTGGAGTAGTACCTCCTTGCCAGTCAGATACTCAGGATATCCAGAATGAATATGCATAAACTTGATTTGCATACACCGCCTCCATTATATGTATATTTCTTTCAAGCATATTTATTGCTGATATCCTGAAAACCTGACCTGCAAAGACCGAGTTGAGAAACACTGATCTATATCTCTACCTATATATCAGGGACTCTCAACCCAGTCTTTGGGACACAGTTAGTCAGGTTTTCAAGATATCCACAATGAATATGCATGAAATAGATTTGCATACAAGTGAGGCAGTGCATGCAAAACTGCCGCATATATATTCACTGTGGGTATCCTGAAAACTTGGCTGACTAGGTGTGTCCTAAGGACTGGATCAAGAACTCCTTACAATTTTTTTTTCATTTATCAAGCTTATAACCCACATTATCCAGAAATCTAAGCAGGTTACAATAAAATACTAAAATGAAAGCCAAACAAACATAAGAACATAAGAACATAAGCAGTGCCTCTGCCGGTCAGACCATAGGTCCATTCTGCCCAGCAGTCCGCTCCCGCGGCGGCCCAAACAGGTCACGACCTGTCTGAATCACTAGAAGGGGCTCCCTTGCCACCTTGGTATCTCGTTTAAGTCCTGCCTTCCTATCGAAGTCCTAGCCCTCCAGTCTTGCGCATGCACGACCTGGTTGGTTTATACTCATTACCTGGTTAACATTCTATACTTGTGTTAAATCCCAGCTCCTCCCTCAGTATCCCACGATCCCTTTATCCGTCAGGAATCCGTCCAATCCCTGTTTGAATCCCTGGACCGTACTCTGCTTGATCACTTCCTCTGGTAGTGCATTCCAAGTGTCCACGACCCTCTGGGTGAAAAAAAACTTCCTTGCATTTGTTTTGAACCTATCTCCCTTCAGTTTCTCAGAATGCCCCCTTGTATTTGCTGTCCCCTTTAGTCTGAAGAATCTGTCCCTATCCACCCTCTCTATGCCCCTCATGATCTTGAAGGTCTCTATCATATCTCCCCTGAGCCTCCTTTTCTCCAGAGAGAAGAGCCCCAGCCTTTCCAGCCTCTCGGCGTATGAGCAGTGTTCCAGCCCTCTTACCATTCTCGTTGCTCTCCTTTGGACTCTCTCAAGTACCGCCATGTCCTTCTTGAGGTGTGGCGACCAATACTGAACGCAGTATTCCAGATGCGGACGCACCATCGCTCGATACAATGGCATGATGACTTCCCGTGTTCTGGTTGTTATGCCCTTCTTTATGATGCCCAGCATCCTGTTGGCTTTTTTCGAGGCTGCTGTGCACTGTGCAGATGGCTTCAGTGATGCATCCACCAACACACCCAAGTCTCTCTCGAGTCTGCTGTCTCCCAACAATACCCCCCCCAATTTGTAGCTGAACAACGGGTTCTTTTTCCCTATATGCATGACCTTGCATTTGTCCACGTTGAAGCGCATTTGCCATTTGTTTGCCCAGTCTTCCAGCTTGTCCAGGTCCCTTTGTAGGTCCTCACACTCCTCCCTGGTCCTAACTCTGCCGCACAGTTTGGTATCGTCTGCGAATTTTATAACCTCACACTTTGCCTCCTTTTCCAGGTCATTTATGAATATGTTAAAAAGCAACGGCCCCAGCACCGATCCCTGTGGCACACCGCTCGTGACTCCCCGCCAGTCAGAAAATTGACCCTTTACTCCAACCCTCTGCAGTCTACCCAACAACCAGTGTTTGATCCATCTGTGCACATCCCCTCCCACCCCGTGGTTCCACAGCTTCTTAAGTAGCCTTTCATGTGGCACCTTGTCGAAAGCCTTCTGAAAATCGAGGTAAATGATGTCTATGGGCTCCCCATTGTCCACCCGACTGCTTATTCCGTCAAAGAAGTACAGAAGGTTCGTTAGGCACGACCTTCCCTTGCAGAATCCATGCTGGCTTGTTCTCAGTAGGCCATTCCTCTCGATGTGCTCGCAAATGGCGTCCTTGATCATAGCTTCCACCATCTTCCCTATAATTGAAGTTAGGCTCACCGGCCTGTAGTTCCCGGGGTCACCCCTCGATCCCTTCTTGAAGATGGGTGTGACATTTGCCAATTTCCAGTCCTCTGGTACCTCACCAGTTTTCAAGGATAGGTTGCAAACATGCTGGATTGTGCCCGCTATTTCCTGTCTTAGTTCCTTCAGAACCCTTGGGTGGATCCCGTCCGGGCCCGGTGATTTGTCACATTTTAACCTGTCTATCTGTTTGAGGGCATCCTCCTTACTTACCTCTATGTGCTCTAGTTTCTCAGCCTGTTCCCCACTCATGAGCTCCTCCGAGTCCGGTATATTAGATGTGTCTTCGCTCGTGAAAACCGACGAGAAGAACGTGTTCAACCTCTCAGCTACCTCTTTATCCTCCTTAACCACTCCCTTCCTGTCCCCATCGTCCAACGGCCCCACTTCCTCTCTCGCTGGTCGCTTCCCCTTTACGTAACTGAAGAATGCCTTGAAGTTTTTCGCCTCCCTGGCCAGCCCCTCTTCGTATTTCCCCTTTGCTTTTCTAACCTCCCGGTGGCATTCCTTTTGGCATTTCTTGTGCGCCTGGTGATTTTCCTCTGTTGGATCCTTTTTCCATCTCCGGAAGGATACTTTTTTGTCCTTTATCGCCCTCTTTACTTCTATTGACATCCAAACCGGGTCTTTTGATCGCTTGTTCTTGCAGCCTTTCCTGAAATTGGGGACATACATTCTCTGTGCTTCTTGCAGGGTGTCCCTGAATAGGGTCCAGGTGCTTTCCACAGTCTCCATCCTAAAGATGTTTCTGAGCTTTCTCCCCACCATTTCCCTCATAGCAACATAGTTCCCTTTCTTGAAGTTCAGTGCAGTTGTTGCGGTCCTCCTAACTATGGGTGTCCCTCTTTCTAATGTGAATCTGATCGTGTTGTGGTCACTATTGCCTAGTGGTCCTCCCACTTCTGCCCCTCTTGCAGGCCCCCCTAATCCGTTTAGGATGAGGTCAAGAGTAGTACCCCCTCGCGTCGGTTCTTTGACTAGTTGCTCCATAAAGCAGTCCTTCACAGCTTCTACAAATCCTGTCTCCCTAGTGCAGTTGGAGTGACCCGTACTCCAGTCTATCCCTGGGTAGTTGAAGTCCCCCATCACTGTTACACTTCCAGTCCTGCACTCCTGTCTCAATTCCTCTTCCAAGTCGTGTCCGACTCCCTCTGGCGCACCAGGTGGTCGATAGTACAGCCCCAGTTTTGTGCCCGCGTCCTTGTTTCCCGGTAATTTGACCCATAGCGATTCCAGCCCCTCTGCCTTCGTTGCCATATCCATCCCGACTGAGTGGATAGTGTCCTTTATATATAGTGCTATGCCTCCCCCCTTTTTGTGGGTCCTGTCCCTCCTATAGAGCTTGTACCCCGGCAGCGCTACATCCCATTGATTTTCCTCTGTCCACCAGGTTTCTACAATTCCAATTAAACCAATAAAACAAAATAAATACAATACATAAAACAAAATACAACCTAACAGCATACAGCGAAAGATTAGGTTCTTACCATTGCTAATCTTCTTTCTTGTAAATCCACACTTTATTTCAAGGCCAGTGGGTTATTTTCCTCTACCCACTAGGACTTTGTAGGAAGCCTCAAAATTTCAGAGACTTAAACCCCTCCTCCTCATACCTCATCACTATGACAGTGCCTCAGTACCTCAATCAGTCAAAAAGCAGCCAAGAACATCTGTAGAGAACAAGAGATAGGGGAACAGGGAGAACTCCCCGACAAGTTAATCAATTATGCTCATATCAACAAATGCAAACAGCAACAATGCAAAACGAGAGAACAGGTTGGGAAACATTATAAACCTGAATGACAAAACAGTGCTATAGGGAGACAGAGCCTGCACTGTCAGAAGGGAGCACCTGAAACAGGGACCCTCCCAAACTAAGTGCTAAACCCATTCTGATGGCACTCTTATATAGGCTGGTCAGAAATCCAGCTTACCAGTACTTGTAAAAGCAGATCAAAGAATAGGGCGGGTTCCAAGAATAAAGTGTGGATTTACAAGAAAGAAGATTAGCAAAGGTAAGAACCTAATCTTTCATTTTTGAACAATCCCACTTTATTCTGAGACCAGTGGGACATAACAGAGCAGGCCTGAAAATTCAGGGTGGGATTGATGAGCCCACTGCCAGAACAGAGGCACCAAAAGCAGCACCCTGCTTGGCTGCCACATTAATCCTGTAGAACTTGGTGAATGTATGTAAGGAGGACCAGGTAGCAGCCCTGCAAATCTCATCTAGAGAAACAGCCGATGACTCTGCCCATGGGGGATGAAACAACTCTGGTTGAAAGAGCCTGCACTGCGGGGGTGGAGTGGGGGAGGTGCAGAATGGCCATGCAAATCCACCTAGCAATGATAGCCTTAGAAATTGGCCAACCTTTGTAGGCAGGACCCGCCAGTACAAAGAGGTGGTCAGAAAGGCAAAACCCATTGGTGACATAAGAATATAAGAACATAAGAAGTTGCCTCCGCTGAGGCAGACCAGAGGTCCATCTTGCCCAGCGGTCCGCATCCGCGGCGGCCCATCAGGCCTAATTGCCTGAACAGTGTCCCTGACTAATTTCGTAACTGCCTCTAGTCCTCTAATCCTATCCCTATGACCTGTACCCCTCAATCCCTTTGATCTCCAGGTACCTATCCAAACCTTCTTTGAAGCCCTACAGCGTGCTCCTGCTTATCACATCCTCCGGTAGCGCGTTCCATGTATCCACCACCCTCTGGGTGAAAAAGAACTTTCTGGCGTTTGTTCTAAACCTTCCCCCTTTCAATTTCTCTGAGTGCCCCCTTGTACTTGTGGTTCCCCATAACTTAAAAAATCTGTTCCTGTCCACTCTTTCTATGCCCTTCATGATCTTGAAGGTTTCTATCATGTCCCCTCTACGTCTCTGCTTTTCCAGGGAGAAAAGCCCCAGCTTCTTCAGTCTGTCAGTATATGAGAGGTCCTCCATACCCTTTATTAGCTTAGTTGCTCTTCTCTGGACTCTCTCAAGTACCACCATGTCCTTTTTGAGGTACGGCGACCAGTACTGGACACAGTACTCCAGGTGCGGGCGCACCATTGCACGGTACAGTGGCAGGATGACTTCCTTCGTCCTGGACATGATACCCTTCTTAATGATGCCCAACATTTTATTTGCCTTCCTTGAGGCTGTGGCGCACTGCGCCGATGCCTTCAATGATGTGTCTACCATCACTCCCAGGTCTCTTTCAAGGTTACTCACCCCTAGCGGTGATACCCCCATTTTGTAGGTGAACATCGGGTTCTTTTTCCCTACATGCATGACCTTGCATTTCCCTATGTTGAAGCTCATTGGCCACTTTTTGGCCCACTCTTCCAGCGCTGTCAGATCTTTTTGGAGGTCTTTGCAGTCCTCCGTGTTTTCAACCCTGCTGTATAGTTTGGTGTCGTCCACAAATTTGATAACCTCACATTTTGTTCCCGCCTCCAGGTCGTTAATAAATATATTGAACAGGAGCGGTCCCAGCACTGACCCTTGCAGAACTCCGCTCGTGACCCATTGCCAGTCTGAGTAATGGCCCTTTACTCCAACCCTCTGTTTCCTGTCCGCCAGCCAGTTTTTGATCCATCGGTGGACCTCCCCTTGCACCCCGTGGTTCCATAACTTCCTTAGCAGTCTTTCGTGTGGTACCTTGTTGAAAGCTTTTTGGAAGTCAAGGTAAATGACCTCCAGATATCGCAACAAATTCTGCGCACATCCAAAGACCACAACACCTGGTCCTACTCCCTTGAACCAGAGGAAGCAAAAAGTAGGAAGCCGGGCTTTCCGAGTCACATGGAAAGCAGAAACCACTTTTGGAAGAAAAGGAGAAACAGTATGCAGCATCACAACGGAATCCGTAATACGCAGAAGGGGATCCCCTGCATGAAAGAGCCTGTAGCTCCGAGCTCCTTTGGGCCTCTTGATCGTGAGATCCATCAGACACGCCTGCTCCAGAGACTCAAACAGCAGACAAGTCAGAGAGCAAAGAACCAGATTAAGATTCCAGGTTAGACATGAAAGACGTAAGGGACGCAGAGTGCCCTGCAGAAAACGAAATACATCCGGATGGGCTGCCAATGAGCCCTTCAGAGAAGGAAGGTCCTTACACAAAAGACCGGAAATCTGTACTCGGAGCAAAGCTACCACTAGCCCCTTCTTCATGCCATCCTGCAGAAACTCAAGAACCCGAGGAATCGATGGTAGGTAGCTTAGAAGTATGAAAAATGTGTTTACATTCCAATTGGGAAAAATCTAAGATGGCCACTACGGGTGCCGATTTTGAACCGGGAAAATCACAGGAATCCTATAAAAAACAACGATTTGGGAATTTTAGAGGTGGGGAGGAGTAGGACAAACAGGGAGACCTCCTTATTAAGACACCCCCCCTAATCACTGATTCAGGCTGTCAGTCTGTACCCAATGTGACATGTGCTGAATGAGAGACCCTGCAGATAGAGCTGAAAACAGCTCACAGGGAGATCCTTTGCCTCAGTGAACTGGAAATCTGGATTTCAAATCTTTTGACTGCCTCACCACAGCCGGAGACCTCCGCCACCCTCGGACACGCTGTGTAGAGGCCTGGTAGAGGAACACAGTCTGGCTCCGATCCAGGGGCGTACCTCCACGGAACCACTCAGCCTGTACTCTGCCCACTAGCGGACGAACCTGGGGTGAGCTAGCTCCCAAGGGAACAGTCCCTGAGCCAAGTTCTGATGTGCAGGCTGTTCAAGAGGCTGTCTGATAAGCAGGGAACCCCCTAGAAGCAGACATTCTCCAAAGGTCCGTGATCTCCCGCAGTCAAGGATGTCCCTGCTGAGAACCTACAAAGCACGAAGGCAAAAACAACGAACACAAACTACTAAAAACGCAAAATTAAACACGAGCAGAAAAGATCAGCTTTTACAGCCTGGCTTGTAGGAAGAATGACTGAGGTACTGAGGCACTGGCACAGTGATGAGGTATGAAGGGAAGGGGTTTAAGTCTCTGAAATTTTGAGGCTTCCTACAGAGTCCTGGCAAGTAGAGTGAAATAACTCACTGGTCCCGGAATAATGTGGGATTGTACAATAATAATTTTTTTAAAATACTAGCCTTAAGTTCTTCAACAGAATGCCTTCTGAAATAAATACATTTTCATCTGTTACCTAAATTGAAGGAATGATGATAATTGTCTAAGATAACACAGAAGATCATTCCACATAATTGGACCAGCAACAACAACAAAAAAACCTGCCACGACCTCTCTCTAGAAAAGATCAGCAGTTCTCAACTTTCTTCTGTTGTGACACAAGGACTAACAAGTTAAGGAGATTTCAAGTACCTGACTTCTAAGTTATCAACTCCCCCCAACCTGACATGCATATATGGTTGATAAGGAAAGCATAAGTTTAGTGTCAAATTTCTGGTGACATACTGGTTAAGAACAATTACTCTAATCTAGATGAACCTGTTGAACTGTAGGGCGTCTAACAAATGTTTATATTGAGATCTTAAGTTTTTTTCCTGGATAATAAATTTTCGATGATTTAAAAAATCACAGAAGGAATATTACTTTGTAGAGCTGATCAATGTAACTTACACTGACTTTTACAAAGCCGTGGTAGAGACATGCTAAACTTGGAAAAAAAAACCCCAAAACAGAAAATCAGAAAGCCAACCAATTTTGCAAAATAAAAGAAATACAAAAAAAGTGAAAAATAAAGTAAGAAAAAAATATTTTCTCTGGCCAAGAGCCAGAAACTGGTCTAGTACCAAAAACTACAAGATTGGTGCACCAATCTGGAAGTAAAGCTGTCTCAGCCTAATCAACAAAACTGGGGCAGTCTCCATTGAGGGCTATACACTTAGTCCAGGGATTTTCTACTTTTTTCATTCCGCCAAAAAATAACAGAATGAAAAAAGTGGAAAATGACTAAGTGTATAGCCCTCAATGGAGGCTGCCCCAACTTTGTTGGTTGGGTTAAGAACTTTTTAACAGTCCCTTGTATCTTATCAGCATATCGCCTTACTGTAGGAAAATGAGGAGAAGTGACTATGGTTAGTAGTCAAAGCCAAGCTCTCTACCACAGCCACAGGATACTTCCTTTCTCCACCAGGCTGCTAAAGACATGAAGTCAGCAGAGTAAAGAAAACTTGAGCTCTGCAGCTGTTTCTTCCCCACCCCCACCTCTTACTGGACAAGGAGCACAAGAAAGAAAGGTGAAGAGCTATAGAGCCATGGAGTCTCATGCTACCCCTATGTTGCCAGTCTCCCAGTAATGTTTTTGGATTTTTAAACTAGGAAAAATGTTGATATAGACTAGAGAGAAGTAGGAAAAGGACAAGAAGCACCATGGAGAGTGATGAAATATATTAAGCACCACAGGGGAGAAATGGACCAGCAAGAAGAAATATCCCTGATTCATAGATTCAGGATTTCCACAAGGAATATTTGCAATGTATTTGTGTACATCGATTTAAAAAAAAAATCAATTTGCATTACTGTACTTGCCTGTCCTACAACCTAGACTTTCTTGCAGCACTTACTGTAAAGACTGAAGTTCATTATGCCTTTCTGGTTCCTAAAAATCGCCTGATAGTGCTACTACTTCTACTTTTGAACATACACGTTCCATAACTACTCCATTACAATAACGAATCTTTTGCTTAAAATAAATGGAAGTTACAAGTCACCATCAAAATAACACACGTCTGTGAAATCTAACCAAACAGAAGACAAATCAAATACAATTCCCTCCCCTAAAGCGAAGCATTCATTCTCCTTTACGACCCTCCAACTTACTCCTACAGAAAAAGCTTAGTAAGGCGAAGTATATCACCAGCTTGGTGGGCGAACTACAAAATCCGTCAGCCTCTCTTGTGTTTTCTTTTACGCGAATCCTTGAGAAACTTACAAGTATACTCTTGCAACAACAAAAAAAAAAAAAGGCACCCCTAACTCACCAGCAGAGCACAGAGTTTAAAGAGTCAGAAAAATACAGGCGCGGCGGTGGGGGGGATAGAGAGCATGCAAGCTGCAACTTAAAACCTCCAGTTTCTCCACAAAACAGCTCAAAGCGTGCGCCGCGAACAAGCAGCCACCCCTTTCTTTAAGAGGGAGGAGGAGGAGGGGGCCAAAAGAAGGAGATCCTTTCAACTATTTCCCTATTAGGTTTCAGTGTCATTATGACTCCCTGGGTTTCCCGTGGCCTCAGAGTGCCCTCGCCGCCGCCTCTCCTTAACAGGGTTGCAAAGGACCAGGCCGTGAGACGGAGGAAGAGAGGCGGCTTCCATCGGCGGGGCCGGCGCCCTGGGCCACGCCTGCAGGCCCCGACGGAGAAACGAAGAGCCACTTACACGCATCCGCCTCCTCCGGCAACTCGTCCTGGAGCAGGAGCGCCGCATCTGTGAAGAGAAGAGAGACTCGTGAGAGAAAGAGCGAACGAGTCCTGGAAACGGCGCCAGTTAACTCAGACACACACATAAGACCGGGCCTGTCACACGGCGCCGTACCACATCATACACACCCGAGGCCTGTAAACAGAGCGCCGCAACACATCACACACACCGGGACGCGGCCTCACAGCAACGGAATAAAGTGAAACACGGCCGCCGCTCGCCCTGCCCCAGAGGCCCTGCAGCCCATCTCGACTCTACCTACCCGCCATCTTGTTGCGCCCCTCCCCGGCGGCTGGTGCCGCTGCTGTGTCAGAGCCCGGGCCCGGCGAAGAGTTTCTGAATCACTCACACCCAGCCCAGCGAAAAGAGCCTCTCCCACCCCGCCTTACACAAACACACACACACACACTGCTTCACTCGTTGGCACTTGGATACATCTAAACAATACACAGTCACACACACACAAAACAATAAACAGTCTCACACACACAAAGCCAAAACAATACACAGCTGCGCGCACAAATACACACCATCTTGCTCTCTCACTGATTCATCCCCCTACAAAAAAAAAATAATTACACAGTCACATACATAATCCCCTACTCTCTCACTGGCATGCTACCCCCCTCAAAACAACAAAAAAAAATCCCAACCATGCACAGTACCCTGGTATATAATTCCTCCTCCCCCCAAAAAAACTCTCCCATAACATATTGCCCTGCACTCTCATCAACAGACAACAGCAGAAGTTCTAGTAGGGCTGAATAGCCAAAATTTTTTATATTTTTCCCCCTCTTTTGTTGTTGTTGCTGCACATGTAAAGAATGCACATATTATAGAAAAATATATTTTGGGATTGATATTCAAGAAATTTAATTGGCCAGAAACTGCTGAAAATGACTAGTCTGTTAAGCCAAACTTAAAAGGTGTTCCTGGGATGGTTTCTGTATTTGACCAGTTAAGTGCTAATATTCAGCACTTAACTGGCCAGATTAACTGCATATATAGGACAACATAAAAGTCAGTCCTATCTCCTGCCCCCTCCCCGTTTTACAAAACTGTAGTGCAGTTTTTAGCGCTAGCCACAGCGGTAACAGCTCCGACGCTTGAAGGAATTCTATGAGCGTTGGAGCTGTTACCGCCATGGCTGGCGGTATATCACCTGGGTATATCCACAATAAATGTGCACCCTACGCACTACAGGGTTTGCCCACAAACATCACATACCATCACCCAATATATGAATATTTTAAAATTCAGTCTTATTATTTAGTGTTTTATTTTAATAAAATATGTTTCAAAAGTGCTATATGCAAAAAATCTTCAATGTAAAATCGCTAAGACCCTTAGGTCCTTATGAAAGAAAGTTTCCACCATAGTTCAACAAATAAATATAGACAGAAACTTATCTTTGCGTGTCCGCAAGAGTTAAAATGTTTCCTTAGAGGGGGTGCCTTGGCTGATTGCATACAGAGTACCCTGTTTCGTATCTTTCTTCAGGGGCACAACCTGCTGTTCATGAGAAATTAACTTTTCCGTATCCCCGCGGAATATGGAGGACAGGAGTCTAACATTCTTTTATAATCAGGAGGCTCTATATATTTGTGGCATACACCAAATACAGCATTCTTGTTCAATCCCTTCCAGCCCTGAACTGTAGGGAACTCAAAACAAAGTCTAACCCCTCCTGTAGATATCTCCTGGGACACTCCCCTTCAAGATCAGTTTTGTTTCCTACAGCCTTGCTGTGGGGGACTCATCTCTTCTGCTCGTGTATTTATTTTGCTATATTCTAGTCTCTTAATTTGATAATTAGCGCGAGTCTTGCCCTAATGCTGCAGATTCACCCTGTGGAGACATCCTTCGGTTGGAGATCGCAGACTTTTCTGTCTAAAATTGCATCCGGGGAGTTCCCTGCCGCTGCAGTAAACCCTCTGGACAGCCTGCAGGTCAGTTCAGGCTCTGGGATCAGGAGCTATCTCACCCTGGGTTCATCCGCTAAGGGGTTGAGTGCAGACTGTGCGGTTCCATGGAGGCGCGACTAAGATCGGAACTGGAGTGGACTGCGTATCTTCCCTGATTGTGCTGAGAGGTGGTCAGAAGACCTGAAATCCAGTTATCCCAGGACAAGCGGCAGGTATTCTCACTAGTGGGTGACGTCATCCAATGGAGCCCCGATGCGGACGTCTCACAAGCATACTTGCTTGTAGAAACTTTAGAAGTTTCCAGTTGCCCGCTCCATGCATGCGCGAGTGCCTTCCCGCCCGATGCACCGGGCACGTCTCCTCAGTTCTTACTTTTCCGCGGAGCAGAGAAGTCCGTCTTCGACTCTCTGCGCGAAGTTCCTTCACTTGTGCCTTCTAGATCCGCGGTTTTGGGTTATTTCACTCATAATCGTTGATTTTTCATCGTATTTTATTGTTTTTCAAAAAAAAAAAAAAATTTAAATTTCTTCCGTCGGTTCAACTGAGCAGGCCTCGTGGCTGTGGCCCCGCGGCTTTGATCTTGCGGCGGAGCTTTTTCAGCCTATGTCCCGGCCTATTACTGGTTTAAAAAAAAAAATGTGTCAAGTGCCAGCGCGTGATTTCGCTGCCAGACCCTCATCGACGCTCTCTGCAGTGTCTCGGGCCTCAACACCTTCCGAAATCGTGCCGGCCTTGCTCCACACTTACTGCACGTGCTTTCAAGCATCGCTGCTTCTGTGGGAGTCACTGTTCAGCATGGAGGCGTCAATGGAGCAGTCCTCATCGAAGAGCACCTCGCCTTCGACTTCCGCCTCGACTCTTCCGGCTTCCACCTCTGCGGCCTCGAGTCTCCTCAAGCCTGCTTCGTTTGTGCCGGCTTCGACTCCGACGCCTGCTGCGGTGCCTTCCTCTGTCTCTTCAGGTCAGGTAGCTCAGCAGTCCATTCCCCCGGTGGTGCTCAAGGTGGCCAAGACTTCTAAGTCCAAGCACCTCGGCGCCAGGGACCGCGAAGTCCATGCAGGAGGTCCCATTGCAGATGCGGATCCCTCCTTGCCGGCTTCGTTCCAGACCTTGATGGAGAAGCATTTCATCGAGCTCTTCACTACTATGGGGCCGAAGCTTCTCTCCCAAATCCAGCCTGGGCAAGCGGAGGCCTCCCGCAAGGTCGAGCTGCCTCCGGTGCCCCCTCGATGTACACTCTCGCTGCAGGGAGCAGAGTCTCTGCGAGTGTCTGGTCTGGCATCAAAGCATGCATTGCAAGGAGCAGAATCTTTGCCCATGCCTCTCTTGGAACCGATTCACTCGATGCAAAGAGCAGAGTCTTTGCGAGTGCCTCCGTTGGATCCGTTTCCCTCGATGCAAGGAGCAGAGTCTTTGCGAGGGCCTCAACCAGACCCGTTGCCCTCGATGTCGAGCCTCGAGGCTTGGCGGGTGCCTCGAGGTGCTTCTGTCCAACCATCTCTGCTTCGATCCCCCGCTTCCAGTCCTATCCACTCGCTGGACGCGCCTCGACGGTCGAGGTCTGCTTCCAGTTCTGGTCATCGTTCGAGGCGTTCATCGAGGCATTCCTCGAAGCATGCCTCGCCTCGTCGCAAGCAGTATTCTCCGCTGGATTCGTCCTCGCCTCCTCTGCCGGAGCTCGAGGACACAGTGGGATATTTCTCCCCCTGCCGATCCCCAGTCTCGGTGGAGCCTGAGGCCTCGACTTCTTCGAGTCCTTCTCGAGGCCCTGCGCTGGCTGACCAGCTGTCATTCTCCTCTTTCCTTCGGCAGATGGTTGTTGATCTGGACATTAACCTGGACTCGGGTTCCAAGTTCTCCAAGGAGTATCTGGAGACGATGCATCTCCCTCAACCTCCTGCTGAGTCTCTCAAGCTTCCTCTGCATAAGCTCCTCGACCAGACCTTCATGAGATGTTTTGAGACACCTTACGCCATTCCGGCTGTGCCCGGGAAGTTGGATGCCAGGTACCGCACGGTGCACCATAAGGGCTTCGATGGTGTCCAGCTTTTTCATCAGTCGCTCTTGGCTGAGTCCTCCTTGAAGCGGTCTCACCCCTCCCAGGTCTATGCGACCGTTCCACCTGGCCGGGAGGGCAAGACCATGGACAGATTTGGTAGGCGCATCTACCAGCACTCGATGGGTCCTCAACTATAGTTTTCATTTCGCACCTACTTCGAGTTTTTTCTCTCAATCCTGCAGAAATTTCTGCCCTATGTGGACTCTCAGGCTCGCTTCGAAGACCAGGAGGTTCTGGCCTCGTTGTCCCAACGTCGCCTGCAGATGATGCAGTCGTCTTACGAAGCCTTTGAACTCACTGCGAGGGCTGCCGCTTGTTCGGTGGCCATGCGACGCCTGGCGTGGCTGCGATCCATTGATATGGACTGGAATCTCCAGGGCCGGCTTGCCAACGTCTCGTGTGCGGGAGCCGATCTCTTTGACAAGTCCGTCGAGGCGGCCACCAAGAAGCTGTCGGACCATGAGATATCATTCCAGTCCATTCTACGTCCGAAGCCCAAGCCTGCTCCTACTCATTCCTCACGCCCGCCTTTGATCTGTCAGCGGCGTTATCCACCGAAACAGGCGCCTACCATCCGTCAGCCTGTTAAGAGACAGCACCAGCAGAAGCCTCAGCCTTCTACCGTCCCCAAGGTTCCTCAGCCTTTTTGACTGTCTCGTAGAGAGCATAACTTCCACCGTTCTGCCCTTCCCTCTTTTTCCCATAGGGGGGTCGTCTACATCATTTTTACCATCGATGGACGGCTGTTACCACCGATCTCTGGGTCCTTTCCATCGTAAGGGAGGGATACTCTCTTCAGTTCCATCAAGTTCCTCCGGAACAACCTCCTAGAGAATATCCTTCCAACTTAACCCAGACTGCCCTTCTTCTTCAAGAAGCTTTGCTCCGGCTCCGAGCCGTCGAGCCAGTCCCTTTGGACCAACAGAACAAGGGTTTTTACTCCAGGTACTTCCTTGTTCCGAAGAAGACGGGCGATCTGTGTCCTATTTTGGACCTCAGGATGCTCAACAAGTTTCTGGTCAAAGAGAAGTTTCGAATGTTAACCCTAGCTTCTCTCTATCCCCTCCTCGAGCAGAACGACTGGTTATGTTCTCTGGATCTCAAGGAGGCCTACACTCACATTCCCATTCATCCGGCCTCCCGTCAATTCCTCAGATTTCGGGTGGGACATCTTCATCTTCAATACCGAGTGCTTCCTTTCGGCCTGGCCTCGTCACCCAGAGTCTTCACCAAGTGCCTGGTTGTAGTGGCCGCAGCACTCTGGAACCATGGTCTTCAGGTGTTTCCCTA
Organism: Geotrypetes seraphini; assembly: GCF_902459505.1. NCBI lineage: Eukaryota > Metazoa > Chordata > Amphibia > Gymnophiona > Dermophiidae > Geotrypetes > Geotrypetes seraphini. The sequence goes on from NC_047085.1 coordinate 154,496,832, forward strand.
CCGCGACAACTGGCTCATCCAGGATTCCATATCTCAGGGTGTCGTCCAGGCGACACAGAGGACAATCTGGTTCCTGCAGAGTCTGGGGTTTGAGATCAACTTTCCAAAATCCCATCTGCAACCCTCCCAGACTCTTCCCTTCATCGGAGCTGTTCTGGATACGACTCAACTCAGGGCGTTCCTGCCTCCGCAACGCCTGGATGCTCTGCTTCGTCTTTGTCACTCCGTGTCCTCTCACCCATCCATCTCGGCGAGATGTGTTTCCTCCGTTTCCTCTCATTCAAAAGATTCTAGTCAAGCTCAAGTCGGATCATGCCACCATGATTCTGATTGCTCCTCGGTGGCCCAGACAACCTTGGTTCTTCCTTCTACTTCAACTCAGCAGCAGGGAGCCCTTTCTTCTGCCAGTATTTCCCTCTCTGCTTACATAGCATCAGGGGTCTCTGCTTCATCCCAACCTGCAGTCGCTGCGCCTGACAGCTTGGTTCCTCTCAACGTAACTCCCCTTCAATTTTCACAACCTGTGCGGGATGTTTTGGAAGCTTCACGGAAGCCCGCTACTAGACAATACTATTCCCAAAAATCGACTAGATTTTCTACTTGGTGTTTTTCTCGGCATAAGGAGCCTCAACATGCCTCCTTGTCCTCTGTTTTGGACTATCTTTTGCACCTATCTCATTCTGGCTTCAAGTCTACATCGATCCGAGTCCATCTGAGTGCAATTGCTGGTTTTCATCAGCCTCTTCAAGGGAACCCTCTCTCTGCTTATCCTGTGGTTTCCAGATTCATGGAAGGACTTTTCCATGTCAATCCTCCTCTCAAACCGCCTCCAGTGGTTTGGGACCTCAATGTTGTTCTTTCTCAGCTTATGAAACCTCCATTTGAGCCTCTTAACAAGGCTCATCTCAAGTATCTCACTTGGAACGTGAGCTCGTCGAGATAGTGAGCTTCAAGCTTTGGTTGCGGATCCACCTTTCACAGTGTTCCATCATGACAAGGTGGTGCTACGCCCTCATCCTAAATTCCTTCCTAAAGTGGTCTCGGAATTTCATCTCAATCAATCCATTGTTCTTCCAGTGTTTTTTCCAAAGCCTCATTCTCATCCTGGAGAATCAGCTCTTCACACTCTGGACTGTAAACGTGCTTTGGCTTTCTACCTGGCACGCACCAAACCACACAGAACTGTTCCTCAACTTTTCATCTCCTTTGATCCGAACAAGTTGGGACGTACTATCTTTAAGCATACCATCTCCAACTGAATGGCGGCTTGTATCTCTTTCTGGATTGCCCCTTGACAGAAAACTCACAGCCATAAGGTCAGAGCGATGGCAGCTTCTGTAGCTTTCCTCAGATCGACACCGATTGAGGAAATTTGTAATGCTGTCACTTGGTCCTCGGTTCATAACTTCCCTTCTCATTATTGTCTGGATACTTTCTCCAGATGGGATGGACAGTTTGGCCAAACTGTGTTACAGAATTTATTCTCCTAAGTTGCCAACTCTCCCTCCATCCCATTGTGGTTAGCTTGGAGGTCACCCGCTAGTGAGAATACCTGCCTGCTTGTCCTGGGATAAAGCAATGTTACTTACTGTAACAGTTGTTATCCAGGGACAGCAGGCAGCTATTCTCACGTCCCACCTGCCTCCCCTGGGTTGGCTTCTCTGCTAGCTATCTGAACTGAGGAGACGCGCCCGGTGCATCGGACGGGAAGGCACTCGCGCATGCGCGGTGCGGACGACTGGAAACTTCTAAAGTTTCTACAAGCAAGTATGCTTGTGAGACGTCCGCATCGAGGCTCCGTTGGATGACGTCACCCACTAGTGAGAATAGCTGCCTGCTGTCCCTGGATAACAACTGTTACAGTAAGTAACATTGCTTTTTCTCAACTCCTGAGGTATTGATCTCCTTGCTTGCTGTGTTTTAAGCTTGCCTGCTATTCTGTTCTATGCAGCACATGACTCTGTGAGTTTCTTTGTGCATGCTGGTTTGGCAATTTGGGGGGGGTCCTAGAAAGGGATTTTTGGGAGGTTTCCCTGCATGTCCTAGCCCCCCCCCCTCTATGCCTGTAAAATTGCATAATCTCCATTTTCCCAGGTTCCCTGTGTTTTTCCTGGGCTGTTTTAGGGCAAAATAGGCACCCGCGGTGACAATCTTGGATTTTCATTAAAACTTTCAAAAGTATGTTTTTTGTAATTAGCTTTGTTTTTTCTTCAAACTTCTCAGATGGCTTCTCAGGACAGGATGGCATGGATTCATGCCTCGTTTGCAGCGGATGGCTGTCAGATTCGAAGCTGTGTTTCGCGTGCGCCACAGCTCATGAGGGGGGGTGAGGCTGGCGTGGCTTTGGCTCTTCCTGCCTCTGGAGAGTCCCCCTTCACTTCTGTTTCTGCTGGCGACACTACAGGCGCATCCGGTGACCCATTAAAGGGTAAGATTGCCGCCTCAGCGAAATGCAAGCGTAGTTCCGGAGATAAGTCACATAAGTCATTAAACATTCTAAATCAGATGCACGCAGGGCGGCTCTGGCCGCCGGAGAATATTTTCCCCCAGAATTTGTTAATATGATGTATCAGGCGTTCCTGGTTAAAAAAGGGCATGCCTGTTTCTTCAACGCAGAATCCAGCGCAGCAGATGGGTTCTTCCCAACCTCTGGATTCCAGCATGTCTCTTTGTTCTCTCTCAGGGACCCAGGATAGCAGGCAGGCAGTCCCCGCCATCGCTTCTGCTTCAGTGTCTATACCTTTGCTGTTGAAAGTCTCCTCAGCAGCGTCCGCTGATGTGGCTAATCTCTCGGATCTTCGTGATCCTGCTGAGAGTGGGTCCCACGATCTTGGGGATGACCCAGCCATACGCAGGCTGTTTAAGACTAGCCACTTGATGGATATTATTGCTGAGTCTCTGAGAAAGTTGAACCTGAATTCAGATCAACCAGAACAGGTGGAATGTTCCATAATGAGTGATCAGCATCCATTGTACGCCTCCTTTCCAGATCATGAGGATTTGGCAAGAATCCTTTCTGAAGTCTGGGAGTCCCCAGAGACTCCCCTCAAATGCGCTAGGGCCATGGCAAGGTTGTATCCCATGGCCCTGGAGTTCTCCAAATGCTTGACTCCACCGAAAGTGGATTCAGCTGTGGCGCAGGTCACTAAGTGTACTTCCTTACCCTCTGATGGAGGGGTAGTCCTAAACGGTGTTCAGGACAGGCAAGTGGATTTCATCCTTAAGTGCCTCTTCGATTCCGCAGCAGCAGGGGCGAGAGCTACGGTGGCCACCGGCTTTGTCGCCCGTGCATGTCACTCCAAGCTCTGCCATGATCCTGAGGATGTGGTCCTCTGGGACCTAGATTTTCTGATCTCTGGGGTGAATTATTTGACGGACACCCTTTGACATGATGAAGGTGTTTGCTAAGCTGGGAGCTTATTTTGTGTCAGCTAGACGAATGCTTTGGATTCGTCAGTGGTCTGGATTTCTTCTTCCAAGGCCACACTGAGCAGACTACCCTTTAAAGGTATGCTGTTGTTTAGCCAGGGTCTGGATGACCTTTTGGCCAGTGTGCAGGACTGTAAACCAAAGATCCTTCTAGGCTCAAAGCCTCGCCCAACACGGGGTTCGGGACAGCCAAATTTTCATCCCTACTGGTGCCCTCACCAGTAGGCCGGGCCCCCGGCCTTGGGCCAAAGATTCCGTGTTCCTTCTAGACCTCACTTTAGAGGTCCGGCAAGACAACAATCTTCCAACAAACGTCCTCCCCCCTCTAAAAAGTAGTTCTGAGGCCAGGCCAATGGCACCTCTCCCTCAGGTCGGGGGGCAACTTTCGGCCTTCCAGACAGAATGGCAGAAGGTGACCTCGGACCGGTGGGTCCTGGAAGTCCTCGAAGACAGCCTTAAATTGGACTTTTATCAGCCTCCGTTGGATTTGTTCCTGGCTTTGCCCACAGGACAGCCAGAGAGAGACCAGCGTGTGCGGGCTATGGTCCACAGGCAGCTAGATCTGGCAGCTATATAGTCCGTTCCAGTGGATGACTTGGGCTCGGGGAGATACTCGATCTACATTGTTCCAAAGAAAGGCTCAAAAGATTGGAGGCCTATTCTGAATCTAAAGGTGGTGAATGCACTCACGGTAAAACAGAGAGAGCTGGCACCTGATATGAGTAAGCCCTGCCTGACTTTTGCGCCATTGGGGCTTTTTAGGAGCAGTAGCTGCCCAGGATCAGGATGCCTGAGGATATTTGGAATTGGAATTGGAATGATGACAATATCCCTGGGAATATAAGAACATAAGAAGTTGCCTCCGCTGGGGCAGACCAGAGGTCCATCCTGCCCAGCGGTCCGCTCCCGCGGCGGCCCATCAGGCCCACTGCCTGAACAGTGGTCTCTGACTAATTTTATAATTTACCTCTAATCCTGTCCCTATAACCTTACCTCTACTCCTATCTGTACCCCTCAATTCCTTTGTCCTCTAGGTACCTGTCCAGACCTTCTTTGAAGGCAGAAAGAGCCTGAGGATCCCTGGCAAAATCTGGGAGGGACGAAAATTACTACTGTCCCCTCCCAAAGTCCAATGAGACTTCTTCACAGGGAGGGCAGTGATCAAAGACACTGGACATGAGGTCATCAAGCCCTTTCCGAAAAAGAAGCTGACCTTTGAAAGAGAGGCTGCTTAAAGTGGCCTTGGAGGCAATGTCCTAGCCCAATGATGAATCCAAAGTCCAGCGTGCAGACATCGTATAAGCTGAGATCTTACTAATATCTCAGCACATAATCCACACAGACCATCACTAGCTGGGGACAGGCATCCATTTCCGCAGAAGACACACTGCACAATCTCGTGTAACAAGCACCTGCTGCAAAGGAAGCTGTTCCACTGCCTTTATACCTGAAGAAGCCACTTCAAAAAGCTTTTTCAATATGAAGTCTACAAACACCACTTCATTTCTAGAGAAGGCCGTGCGCCTGATAACCTGCGCCACGGCGGTATCCACCTTAGGTTGCTAAAATAACTGCTGAACATCAGGAGCCAGCGGATAAAGCTTAGACATAACTTTAGAGAGCCGAAAAGAGCTTTTTGTGGTATCCCATTGTTCCATAACCAGACCAAGAAGCTGTGGATGGGATGGAAAAAAGGAGGACAGCACATTAGAACAGTCCATGACCAAACACTGATATGAAAGGCAGAGATTCCAATTTGAGCTCTTTCAAAACATCAGCAATAAAATGATGAACAAAGAAATTCTTAAAAAGTTGCTGCATCTAACTCAGAACACAGGCGGTTGGTGCCAGACTCCAGAACATCCTCTGGGTGAGACTTTTTTTTCCGAAACCACGGACTCAGGCCTGCTCCCTAGCCCTGGAGGAGGTGAAGCCCGAAGCTCCCGCTCTCTCCCACAGTACACATTCACTGATCTGGTGCAAATCTGGCACAATCAATGCACACATTAAACAGATTAGGGTCTTAGGAGTCCATCCCAAATGTTTTTTTAACAAAATCGAGAGATTTCAAGACAGAAATTAAACTTTGAAAAAAGATTGATAAAAATGCAAGATGGCCACCATCAGCAAATTTGTGGCAAAAATAAAAATCTGAAAATAAAAAATAGTGATTTGGGGAGGGGAGAGACCTGAACCCTACCCTTAGGAACTCTGAAAAACAAGTTTTACCGCATTCCACAGACCATCCCCATAGGTTCCCATAGGAAATAATGGAGGTATACTTACGGTTTGTGGAGTGCCTGCCTGTCAGCTCTGTTATATTGCAGCTGAATGGAGGAAAGGATTTTCTGCCTCAGAAACTGCTCCAAATGACCAAACTTGAAGATCTTCATTTTTTCAGTCGGATGGACTCCGACTGTAACCTCCGCCCCCACAAAACCACTCCATACTACTGGGGGCTGGAAATGCAGCCTGCACCCTGAATCCTGGAGGTACTTATACTTAGGTCGCATACAGCCTGTGCTTAAACCCTTGATAAGGTCAGGACAAGTGAGCTCCCAGGGGAATTGATCCCGAGTCCAAGAAGGGTGGCACACAGGCTGGCTCCACAGGTCTACTGAAGTTTCTCTGTGAAGCAGCAGTCCAACTATGTGGGTCTGCGCCCTTTCCTCTGACAGGACTACTGCAAAGGGGTCTCATGACACTCAAGCCACTAAAAAAGACAAACTTTAAGCGAAAAAAAAGAAAAAGATGCAGACTTCTGCATGGATTGCTTACAGCAATTGAAACAGTAGGGAGCTCTAACTCTAAGGTAGGAGGAGCACATGCTCAGAAAAGTGTTTGAATTTCTGCAACTCCTGGATTGCAGGAAGGGATTGAACACCTAGGCCCTGATTCTGTATAGGACGCCGGTCCCGGGCGTCCTATACAGAATCGGGCCTACACCCGCCCAAAGTTAAACTGATTCTGTAACCAACGTCCATGTTGCAGACACCGGTTACAGAATCGGATTTAATATGCCCAGCCTCCCTCCCAGGACCCCCCCAACGGCCCCCCCGAAGATCGCCTGCAGGAAGGTGCTCAACCCTTTCTGCCGACAGACCCCCCCCCCCCGACAATCACCGGCAGGAAGGTGCTCAACCCTACCTGCCGACAAACCGCCCCCCCGACGATCGCCGGCAGGAAGGTGCTTAACCCTTCCTGCCGACAGAACCCGCCCCCCCAACAATCACAGCAGGAGGGTACCCAAACCCTCCTGCCGACCTCCCCAATGGCCCTCCCAAAGATCGTGCCAGGAGAGTACCCAACCCCTCCTGCCGACCCCCCCAACGGCCCTCCCGAAGATCGTGACAGGAGGGTACCCAACCCCTCCTGCCGGCCCCCCCTAAGATTGTTGGCTGGAGGGTGCCCAATCCCTCCTGCCAGACTCCTCCCTAATGACCCCCCCCACCCCGGAACACCCCCTTGGGCTTACCAGCAAGTTGTACCGGACGGCTCCTCGCATGTCCGGCCAGCAGGCCCGCCTCCATCCAAATGAGGCGGGCCTGCCCCTCCCCTGCCCAACCCATAGGATCCTAGGGCCTAATTGGCCCAAGCGCCTAAGGCCTCTCCTATAGCATCTACTAACCATGTAGGCTAGCATTTTGCTAGCCTACATTGTAAGTGTCTCCCGTTCTGCTAGGGAGACGCATAGGGCCGCCTAGGTTCGCTTAAGGCTACCGCCTAGCCTTAGGCGGGCTTGCGGGCCTCTAGGCTCCCTGGAGGCGCCTTCAATATAGGCGGCCTGCCTGGGGAGCATTTTATTTTATTTTTTTTTTAAAAAGTGTCTCCCGATTGGCTGATTAGACAGCTGTAGGACGCCTGCAGCTGCCTACAATCGGGAGCACTTTGCAGAATCAGGGCCCTAGTGTTCTGAATCTGGAAGGGGCGTAACACAAAAGGGTTTTGTCAGTGTGCTTAGAAAGGAACAAATTTGGTGATCTTATTTTTTTTTAAAAAAGACAGTTTAGCAATCTTTTGGTTATGTACAGAGAAAGAGAAGGGTCAAAGATGGCCTCATGCTTATGAACTGAGGAAACAAGGAAGAGAACACTTGTTTTGTCCCCACACTATTGCAAGAACAAGAATTGCCGCTGCTGGGTCAGACTAGTGGTCCATCGTGCCCAGCAGTCCGCTCACACGGCGGCCCTTAGGTCAAAGGCCAGTGCTCTTAATGAGTGCAGCTTTACCTGCGTACGTTCCAGTTTAGCAGGAACTTGTCCAACTTTGTCTTGAATCCCTGGAGGGTGTTTTCCCCTATAACAGACTCCAGAAGAGCGTTCCAGTTTTCTACCACTCTCTGGGTGAAGAAGAACTTACTTACGTTTGTACAGAATCTATCCCCTTCCAACTTTAGAGAGTGCCCTCTCGTTCTCCCTACCTTGGAGAGTGTGAACAACCTGTCTTTATCTACTAAGTCTATTCCCTTTAGTATCTTACATTACATTACATTAGTGATTTCTATTCCGCTTGTACCTTGCGGTTCAAAGCGGATTACATAAGAAGAAGCTGGACATTTCCAGGAGGGTACATGACATTTAGGGTAAGACATAGTAACAGAATGAGTATAGTCTTAGTAACATTGGATGAAAGTAGTTATATTACATTACATATCAAATCTTTTCCAGGCGTTGGTAGGTAATATGATTTTTTTTTTTTTTTGGTCGGTTGAGGGTATGGTGCCAGGGAGTGGGTAAACCTGGTCGGTGTACGTGGAAGAGGAGAGTGATTAGGTGTTTTGAATATGCTTTTTGAAAAGTAGTGTTTTGATTTCTTTACGGAATGCTTTGAAGTCAGATGTTGAGGTTAACAATCTGGTTATGGAGGGTTCGAGTTTTGCTGCATGTGTTGCTATGAGGTTATCATAAAGCTTTTTGCGATGAGTGCCGTTGAGTGGTGGGTATGAGAATGGTGTCAGTGTTCTTCTTATTCTGGGTGGAAGGTTACGGTTTAGACGATCGATTAGATAGGCAGGTGCTGTACCGTTGAGTACTTTGAAGATTAGACAGTATAGTTTGAATTGGATTCTGGCTCTAATCGGTAGCCAATGTGAGTCTAGGTAGGCGTTAGTTATGTGGTCATATTTTTCGAGGGAATAGATTAGTCTGAGAGCTGTGTTCTGAATGGTCTGTAGTTTTTTGATCATTTTTGTAGGACATGGTAGATATAGGATATTGCAGTAGTCCACAAGTCCTAGTACCAGGGATTGAACAATGATCCTGTAGTGTTCTTTGTCGAAGAATTTTCTTATTTTTCTTAAGTTGCGCATTGTGAAGAATGCTTTTTGGGTATCTTGAATGTTTCGATCATGTCCCCTCTCAGTCTCCTCTTTTCAAGGGAGAAGAGGCCCAGTTTCTCTAATCTCTCACTGTACGGCAACTCCTCCAGCCCCTTAACCATTTTAGTCGCTCTTCTCTGGACCCTTTCAAGTAGTACCGTGTCCTTCTTCATGTACGGTGACCAGTGCTGGACGAAGTACTCCAGGTGAGGGCGCACCATGGCCCAGTACAGCAGCATGATAACCTTCTCTGATCTATTCGTGATCCCCTTCTTAATCATTCCTAGCATTCTGTTTGCCCTTTTCACTGCCACCACGCATTGCATGGACGGCTTCATCGACTTATAGATTAGAACTCTCAAGTCTCTTTCCTGGGAGGTCTCTCCAAGTACCGCCCCAGACATCCTGTATTTGTGCATGAGATTTTTGTTACCGACATGCATCACTTTATACTTATCCACGTTGAACCTCATTTGCCATGTTGATGCCCATTTCTTGAGCTTGATTATGTCACATTGCAGATCTTCACAATCCCCCTGTGTCTTCACTACTGTGAATAACTTTGTATCGTCCACAGATTTAATCACCTCACACGTCGTCCAAGCACCACACCTCTGGTGACGCTCCAGTCCAAGTATTGTTTATTAACCCCCACTCTCTATTTCCTATGCTCCAGCCAGTTTTAATCCACGTGAATATTTCACCGATTCGATGGTTTGCAATTTTCTGAAGTAGACGTTCATGTGGAACCTTGTTGAACGCCTTCTGAAAATCCAGATATACAATGTCGACTGGGTCGCTCTTGTCTATCTGCCTGTTTTCTCCCTCGAAAAAGTGCAGCAAGTTCATCAAACAAGATCTGCCTTTGCTGAAACCGTCTCACTAGCTACTCAGTGCATCTGCTGTCTTCTCCTTTCTTTCCATTTCCAGCACTTTCTTCCCTCCAGGCCTGGATTTGAGCAAGGGCATCGGCTTAGGGTGTTAAATTTTAAAGGTGCTGTTCTGCTCCCATGTTAGGTGGGCATTTGCTCAGTTTCTTGTATAAAAACTAAAGTGTTTGTAATAGATGTATAAGTAATGTGTGCTCTGTGGACTTAAATTCCCAGAGGGCTTTGCTTTCCCTGAGAGCTAGGCTGCTTCCACAGAGCATAAGCCCGCCTCCTCCAGTCTGGGAGAGAGCAGTGGCCATATTGCAGAGCACATGAGTATATGAAAACCTGAGTATAGCATTATTCTCCCACTAGTTTTTTTCACCCTTTAGTTCTAACGATCTAACACAGCTTAGGTTTATTTCTAAGTCTGGAGAACGGTGGACACTCCCAGTGTAACCCTGATATGCTGGTAGAGTAAGAAGATATATAACAGGCTTGAATTGCATTGAATCCATCTGAGTGTAAATTTGTTATGCTTCATTTATTAAAGAAACTGTTCAATCAATTCAGGGTCTGGCTGGTGACACCAAGATTACAGAATTAGGGGTTGGCTGAATAGGAACCTCTTATAGTGGTCAATATATCTCAGAGGAGTCTTTGCTTTCAACACAAAAACCTGAAATAAACACTATACACTATACAGTGAGCTGTAGCTGTATAGTATGATTTAGTCAGCACAGTTGCTAAAAACCCTGCTCCCACTTATGAGGTCTGTTAAAAAAGTTCTAGGACAGTTTGAATTGCGTGCCAATGGGAAGTTCTTTTGAGATATGCTAGGTGGCGTTAAGTAGCTTGATAACTGTTTTCGTTTCCGAGCTACAGCATTTTATATGAAAGTGTTTTTATGATAGGCTATTTTTCATCATCTGTGACCTCAAAGAGCAGCGCTACAGCGTACAGTCCAGTTTTAAATTGGGTAAGACCACTACAGAAACTTATGAAATGTTGAAAGTGGCTTATGGGGAACATGTCATGAGTCAGTGAGGGGTTGTAAGTTCAAAAGATTCCATGAATGCATACTTTAATTTCAGGCTGCAAGTTGGGACAAATAATTCAAACAATTATCTCTTATGTCCTTCTCATATCCAGAATTTAGAAGGCGTTTTGAAAACTTATTTATTCGCTAGATTTTTGGGTAATTAAATTCCGTGATGATCGCATGGTTGTAAGCTGATGTAATCTTTTATAAACCGCATTGGTCTGCAAGGTTATGCGGTCTAGAAGTTTATTTTTATGTAATGTTATGAGTCATGGAATGTGTTTTGAATGGTATTCACGCTTCAAAAGTGGTCGTGAATCAGTGGAAGATGATTCGCAAACTGGAAAACCATCAACATCAACTGATGAGGGCTCTTGTGCGTACTAATCAGTGATTAACTGTTAGAGAATTGTCAGAGGAATGCAACATCTCCATTGATTCATGCCATAACATTCTAACAGAGAAGTTAGGGATGTCTTGTGTTGTGGCAAAGTTTGTTCCTTGGTTGGTGACCAATGACCAGAAGAACAACTGTGAATTTTGCACAAAAAAACACAATGACAGTTTTTCTGTTCAAGTTTTTCTTGATTTGTCTTTATTTTAAATTTCATAAATAAAAAATGTATAAAACAAAAAATTATTGTCAGCAGGGGTCAGGTAAGGGCCAGCAGGGGGTCCCAATGAACTGATCTACACAGGGTGCTACAGTTGCTAAGACCTACCCTGCTGATGTGAGGCCAAGGGATTTAGTCATGCTATTCTGTAAACCTTGGGTGAGTGCCCCCTCCACCCCAGTAGAGCATTTGGTCCCTTATTCTAGGGACTATGGACCTTTTCCTCCTCCTTACCTTCTTCATCACAATATGTATTATTATAAAACTTTTGGCACCATTTTGGAGACACTGTGCTTTAAAGTCTCCACATGATATGGGATACCCACTCCTTCCCACTGCTGGGGTCCTCCACCCCCTCTTCCCGATAATCCCCAAGGCCTGCCTCTTCAAAATGTCAGGCCTGTCACGTCCCAGTGCTTCCCAGAATGCACCTGGAAGAGGTCTAATGCCCTGATTGTCCCAGACGCCTAAGGCCTTTCGGAGAGGCCTTAGGTGCCTGGGCCAATCAGAGCCTCAGGCCCCTCCCAGGTACATCCCAGGATGCATCGGGATGGTGTCTAAGGTCCTGATTGGCCCAGACACCTAAGGCCTCTCCTATGGTAAATGTCTTAGGCACCTGGACCAATAAGAGGCTTAGTCTTCTCCCTGGTGCATCCCAGGATGCGCCAGAATGGCAAAGGCCTGCCATTTTGTAGAAGCGGGCCTGCTGGCAGGAGGGAGTAGGCATCCCTCTGGCTAGCCTTTGTTATAAATGTATGGGGGGCAGAAGTTGGGGAGGGACTCTGGCAACAGGAGAGTGAGCATTCCTCATGCAATCCCTGAATTTAAAAGGGCAAGGGGTTTTGAGGGTGGGGGACCCCAGCAGTGGGAAGGAGTGGGAATCCCTCCTGCCATTCTTGAATTTTAAAGGTGCGTGGGGAGGTGCTGGGGCTGTCAGGGGAACCCTGCGGTGGGAGTGGGCATCTCTCCTACTGTCCTTGAATTTAAAGGTGGGGGCAGGGTAAGCCAGCATCATAAGGAGCATCAAACAATCCTGGGGGGATCAGTGGGAGGAGTCAGGGGGGTCTTTGTTTTAATTTGCTAGGGAGGGGGTATCTGAGCTGTCAAGCCTTACTTTCCTGTCAGTGCCTAAGCCAATCAGCGCTCAGGCATTGATCAGAAAGTAAAGCTACACCTCAGATCCTCCCTTAAAATTGTTAAGAGAATCGCTCGGAGTGCTCCTTTAAATATTAATGAGCTCATTTTACTACCGTTTTAATATTAATGACCTCGTACTACAATTGCATGACAGAGTCAGAGACTGCTTGGAAAAGGCTACAGTGAACTGCTCTGCTAAAAATTCAATACTGGCACACTAAACTGGCTGGGATCGGTTTAGCAATCATCATTAAGGATACGGTAACTTTTGAGAATCCAGCCCTGAAAGAGATAAAGTCGATGTTACAGCACTGTCCACCATCTTGTTTTCTGCCAGTCAATTTCTCCTTATCTTTCAATTTTTGTCGCCACCGATTCTCATGATTTTTGTAAGAATCTGTCCATAAACTGATGCGGGTGTTCCAGAGATAATTAAAAGGTAAAACTATCATGACTAGGAGGCAGATGAAGATAGATGTGATGGGCACAAACACATCAGCCTCTGCTCACTGCATCATATGACCTCCCCCAATAGTTCCTCTTTTAAAAATGTTATTCTCTTGTGGAAGATAGTTATTTTTTTTACTTAATCTGTTTTGCATTTTACTATATGTGTTTTATATTGTAATCTGCACTGAACTATTTTGGGAAGTAGCAGAATATATGTTTTAAATTGTAATTTCTTTGACTAAACAAGTTGAGCAACTTTCTCAAGCACTTGGTTCAATTTGAATCAAGACTGACCAAATATTTGGCAGCTAAATCTTTCATTAGTTCATGGACCGTGTCCTCAGCATTTAAGTTGGGGAAGACAGCACTTATCTCCAGTGTATATGTCCTTGGCATAGCCAGCATTTTCAGAAGATTTTCTGCTGCTTCTCATTGTTTTAGTTAGTTGATTAGCCCTATATACTAGAAGAGATAATTAACTGAGCTTTTCTGGCCATTTTACTAGTAATCGATAATGCATCAAAGAGCAACAACTGCTTCACCAGCACATAACAGTAGCAGAGCAGGCAGCTAGATTTGAGTCAGTTGCTCTTTTAGTTTACCAAACCAAAATGATTATGTAAACATATCCAGATAATAATTTTTGTAAAAAAACAAGCAAACTCACTTTAATATTACCAACATACTACAAAAAGAGTATTAATAAAATATTTATCTATCTATATTTTTTTCTGTTCATTTTCAATGTGTTTGAAAAAGAATGTTTGTTTCCAAAAAGTGCAGGTTTCCTTGGGGTTGCAGCTCAGTTATAAAGTAGGAGCACCTTGTATGCAGTATATAATCACATCTGTTTTTAGAAGACAATCAGCTACTTTCTTCCCCACATCATTCTCCTACATAAATGTTAGGTATGTAAAACAATGGCTCTTAATCTTTCAGCAAGCAAACCTCAGCTGATAAAATTGGCACTGGTTTGTGCCTTATCACTTCTAGTCAGGCAGGCTACAAGTGGTGTGATGCTGCTGCAGTACAAAAGAAGGAAAGTACTTTCTCTCATACTGACACCTCCATTCTCTCTTGTCTTTTCCTATCAACCATCCAGCTCTGCAGCCATCTGTCAAGTCTTTCCATTCCATTCACTTCTCTTCACTGTTATCTCTCTTTTCCTTCATTATTCATTACCCCCCTTCCTCGGAATCTTATTTCACTTCAACAACTCTCTCCTCCTAGGTTGCAAACTGAAGAAAAAAGAAACAAAAGTTGCCTTTCCCTTCCACAACCTCCACTGATCCCATTTCTCTCCCCTTATCCCCTATCACTTCTTTTCATTTTTTTCTCTCTTTACTGTAGGGCACAGCACTGTGCAACACAGCTAAGAAAGTGTGGAATAATAATACAGTGCAAAGTATGGAAATAACAGCATTATACAGTACAGTGGAACCTTAGTTTGCGAGCATAATTTGTTCCAGAAGCATGCTCGTAAACCAAAGTGCTTGTATATCAAAGCGAGTTTCCCCATTCAAAGTAAGGGAAACTTGCTTGATTCATTCCACATACCCAAAAGACTCTCTCCCAAGAGGCCACTGGCGCGTTTCCACCCCACCCCCGCGAACCGGCATCACCCCCCCCCCCCCCTGCCCAGTGCCCCATCCCGTGCCCTTACCGCGATGGGGCACTGGCACGCAGCACCAACTGGGACATGCCAGTGCCCAAAGAGCCTGCCGCTGCTTCTGCTGGGCCTTGAGCATCTGAGCATGCTCAAGGCCATCTGGCTCCCGCTCTCTCCAAGATTCTAATGAGATTCTCGGAGACACTGAGGCAGAAATGCGTTTTACTCTCCAGTGTCCCATGCTAGCCTGCCCTTCCCCGCAGTGCAGCCCCACTTTAAACCCACGGGTTAAAACCACAGGCTCACACTGCAGGGAAGGGCAGGCTAGCCTGGGACACGGGAAAGTAAACAGGCTCGCAAAAAGTTTCAGCTTGCGAAAAATCCTCCCTGCTCTGCTTGCGGGCACCCCTCCCAAACCCCATCGCACGCTCAGGCAGCTCAACAGTGGCGGTTTCAAATGCATCCCAAATAAAAAAAGTTTGTAGCTCTGGTAAGCATGCGCAGACCATCTACAGGCAAAGAAGATAGTCTGCGCATGCTTCAGGATTGCTTACTAGCAATCCATGTGGTCGGTGGGGGGCATTCCTCTGATCATCCCCATTTGCATGCTGACCCATTGTGGACCAGTCGGCCTGCCGCGAATCGGGTAGGTTAGTGAATCTAGGCCAGGGGTCGGCAACCTGCGGCTCGCGAGCCACATGTGGCTCTTTCGCCACGTGGATGCAGCTCAGAACAGTGCTTCTGACGACCTCACACTGTTCAAAATTCCTCTTATTTTTTCACATCTTCCAGAATGACGCTGCTGCTTCCGACGTGGTACGCTCGGCTGAGGCGCGCGCTGTTGGCTGTGCCGGTCCTCTGCCCCCCTCTTAAGTCAATTCTTGTTCCGGGGCAGAGGACCGGCACAGCCAACAGCGCACGTCTCAGCAGCGCGGTATCGCGCTGAAAGCAGCAGCGTCTTACTGGAAGATGTGAAAAATATGAGGGATCTTGAACAGTGGGAGATGTGGTTCAGAGTGTTGCAACTAAGAAACCAGTGATAGTTTTGTGCATCGGCCGCTTAAGGAGAAAGAAGGGCTGGGAAGAGCAAAACGGAGGTTTCCTGAGCCATTGGAGACTTCTTCTGGATTGGGAAGAGCAGATAATAAAGGCCCCAGCTCTGCCTGAGCTTGGGACCGGATTGGGCAACATCCGCTGACATCATCATATCTCAAACCCCCTTGTCTACCCATTGCGGCTCTTTGTAAATCTTGGGTCAAACATTTAGGAAAAAATGGCTCCTTGCTTTAAAAAGGTTGCTGACCCCTGATCTAGGCTATAGTGTCAGAGTGACACCCCTTTGAAGTAGCTCATCCATATGGACCTAAAATAATTCCAGGACTGATTTTATAAAAATGTATTAAACAATCTTACAACTTATTCCATTGGGTCCCCTTCAAAGTACTTCTCTTCCCTACATATACACTTTTCCCATCGTCATTTCCACTTCTGGAAACAGTCCTTAAACGCATCTTCAGGAATTGCCAAAAGTTGCTGCATCTAATTTTGCTTTATGTCTTCAATAGTGTCAAATTGCTTTTCTTTCATTGTGCTATCATAGTCCCCACACAACAGCATCCCAGCAGACAATGTGTAATACAACCAGAATACAACAGCAGGACAAATAACAAGAAAGGTCTACTCATCAACAATTTTTCAATATTATTGTTCCCCAACTACCCACTCCCACCCCTGAAACTCTACCCTTACAGACTACCAGGAGATAGATAAAAGTCTTTTTCAGGCTGCCAACTGACAAGCAATCCAGGGACCTGGTTCCTTATAGTCCCTGAACTTTACCGTCAACAATTTTAAAAATGTTGACAGCACACCACATTACTGGGAACAATAGAACAATGTCAACTCCCAGGCACCCAAAAGTTACATACAAGAAACAAAACCCCTTCCCTTCCCCAGGCATCTCCCCTTTCTATACAAAATTACTAGTTAACACGACCTTTATATAGCAAAGAACTCAACCAAAGATATATAACACCTCCCTACCACCCAAACACCATCCCACAGCTCCCTCAGGCACCTACTAGAAAACTGCTTTCCATTCCCAACACCCTATACCAGGGCTGCCCAAGTCCGGTCCTCGAGATCTACTGGCAGGCCAGGTTTTCTGGATATCCGCAATGAACATGCACAAGGCAGTGCAGGCAAATCACTCTCATGCATATTCATTGCGGATATCCAGAAAACCTGGCCTGCCAGTAGATCTCGAGGACCGGACTTGGGCAGCCCTGCCCTATACTGTTATCTCCCCTCCCAGATCTCCCCTCCCCTTCTCGATAGTAAATCTTTGAGCAAGGTCCCACAATCTTACACAATGCCCATTATAGCTCATTAAGCAAAGCCAGCACTAAGATCATGAATTTATAATGCATGTAACTATTGGACAGACTGGATGGACCATTCAGGTCTTTATCTGCCGTCATTTACTATGTTACTATGTTAAGTAAAATACTATGTCCTCATGAATGCAACTGCTCCAAATAAGGCCCCCAAATTTTCAAATAGAGCTTTCTCCCCTTCCACTTCCCACAAACATCCCGTGCCTCCCAACTTGCCAATTGATGGAGCAAATTACACCAGTGCCAATAAGAGGGAATGTCAGTGGACAGCCAGCACTGCAGTATGCACTTACATGCCACCAAACTCATTTTGCGACACAGCAGAGTTGGAGCAGCTGTCAGAGCCCCAAATACACATGGGACATCTAAGACCAACTGAAAGACTGTTCCCTCAATAGTCTTCCTGGTTACCCGTTGCATAAAAACCACCACTCGGTTCCAATATTGTCTAATTCGCAGACAGTCCCAAAAGGCATGCTCTAGCGTATTACTAGCTCCACCACATTTCAGACATAAGTCAGTAGCTATTTCCCCGCTACAATACAGTTGATGCTGAGTAACATATCCTCTCAACAACACTCTATAGTAGCATTCCCACAACCATGCACATTGTGCCAGTGCTGGAATTCCCCTTATATTCCCATGGAGGTCCCACTGCAACAGATCAAGGGCCAAATTAGTCCCCCAACGAGTGCTATAACCACTGAGATCCCTACTAGGTATCAACCCACTCTATAACTTATAAATAGTGGACACAGAATACATGCCCTCACCCTCCGGAGCAAACAGCTGGCACAAAGTATCCCCCATATGTGTATTCAAGCGCAATTTCTCCAAAGAGGCCCAATAGTGACATAACTGGCACTAAGCAAACCTGTTGCCCAACCGAGATCCCACCCTATCTTGAATGACTTCAAAAGGCAAGAACTCCCCATCCTCTTGTAACTCCCAATCCAGAAACGCTTTGTTCTCCATTCCCCGCTGGAAGAAAACATTCCCACACAAAGGCAATAAATCTGTTACCCTTGAGTCTCCCCCCATAAGTCTAACCAGCTACCTCCAAGCCCCCTGCAAAGGCTGCAAGAACACACTATCCCTCAACCTCCTTGGCATGTGCTTACAAACAAGTGTAACAAAGAATAGAAATGGTATGGGGCATAATATGCTCTTTCCAACTGCACCAGCATGTAACGAGAGGAGGAGAAGATCCAGTCCCCTATGTGACGGAGAAGACAAGCATAATTTTACAGCTGAAGATCAGGCAAGTCCAAACCTCCCGTTTTCCACCCACCTTTCAATGTGTCCAATTTAATTTTTAGCTTCTTGCCCACCCAGCAAAATCTCAAGAAATGCCCTTCTAAAACTCTGATATCCCAGACCTGCAACTTCAAAGGAAGAGTCTGCAAGACATATAACCATTTGGGCAACACCATCATACAAATCAAGCTAATGCATCCCATCAAGGAGATTAGCAACATTTTCCAGTCATCCATCACCTTTGCCGTCCACTGATGTAAAAGCGGAATATTATTTGCATAGAGCAATTGCATATCCATCCCCAACTGAATACTCAGATATTTAAACACCCCATCCGCCCATTTAAGGGCAAACCTTGACCCCCAAAGCTACCTAACCGTCTCTGAAGAAGGAAGGGCCTCCGATTTATCTTTTAATCTGCAAAACCGCATAAGTACCATATTCTGTAAAAATCTCCAAGAGATCTGCCAGGGAAGCCCGAGGAGCCACTAAATGGACTAACAAATCGTCCGCAAACGCAGCCAACTTAAATTCCTCTGGACCCACCCAAATCCCCTTGGACTGCATGTTATGGATGTCCTATATCAGGGGATCCAGCGTCAGCACAAAGAGCAATGGGACAGCAGGCATCCCTGGAGGATAAGAAAATAGTCAAAAGTACCATTGTTCACAAAAATCTTTGCAGTAGGGGATGCATATAGTGCTCGTATGGCCGACACGAAAAACCCCGCAAAACCATAGGCTCGCAAGGTCGCAAACAAAAGTCCCAACACAAAAGCTTTGTCAGCGTCAAAGCTTACCAATAGAGAAGGAACCCTTCCATGCCGACTCTGCTTCAAGGAAAAAATAATTTTCCTCAAAATTCTTCACCAAGGTTCTACCATGTACAAACCACACTTGTCAACTGAGGGAGCACCCTTGCCATTCGATTCGCCAAAATTTTTGCCAATAGCTTGACCTTTACATTTAATAGCAATATAGGGTGACAACATATGATCCCAGCCAGGTTTTGGAAGAACCAAAATACTTGCCTCATTCAGATCCGTAGGCATAGCCTCCACATTATACAGTCTCGTCAAGGGCTCCACTATATCTTCCCCCATAAGTTTATAAAATTCAATACGGAGTCAATCTGGCCCTGGAGCTTTCAGTGAAGGGCTCTGTTGTATAGCCCATAAGACCTCCTCTGTACTAATCTGCATATTAAGCTGAGCTACCTCCTCTGGTGTCAACTTAGGTTTGGGTATACCTGCCAGATAATCATCCACTGGAAGCCCTGACTCAGCTGGAGCCTCATTCAGTCGTGCATAAAACCCTTGAAAATATCCTTATCTGAATGTATCCGCTTCCCCTGTTCATCCCGTAAGTGTAAAATTCTCATCGGCCCCTCTCTACGATGAACGAGACGGGCTAACAATTTACCCCCCTTATTGCCGTGCTGATAAAAATGGTACTTATAATACATAAGATATTTACTCGCCCATTGGTACAGTTTTTCATTTAGCGCTACCTGTAATTCCAACAATGCCGCGTAGTGGTCAGGGCTCCAGGTCGTCCCATATCTCCTGCGTGCAACCTGCAATTCCTGCTCGAGTTGAAGAATTTCCCTATTATGCATCCTCTTTACATGACTACTGTAACTGATTGTTGCCCTGAAGCACAGCTTTTGCCGCTTCCCAATAAAGATCTGGTTGATCCACATGGGGGTATTATGAATTACATAGTCCCACCAACTAGCCCACAATTTATCCAAAAATTTCAGATCACAACCAATGAGAGGGAAAAGGTCGACCTCCTCGTAGCCCCTCAGCACCACCCACCTCCCAAGTCACCACTATCCAAGCATGATCTGAGACAGTATTGCTGCTTTTGAAATAGCATTAAATAAATTCTCTGTCTGTCACAAACAAATAGCCTATGTGAGACTGCATTGCATGTGCGCTAGAGAGATGGGTGAAATCTCTATCTCCTGGGTGTAATACCTGCCAAACAGCAATGAACTCAAATGTTGCACAAAAATTTCAACAAACCAGACAAACCCTTTATTTGCTCAGTAGTCACCCCCCACCATCACATTCACACACTCACAAGGCTACATGTCAAACCACTGCATGCAACTTCAATGCCAGTCAAAGACACAGTCCCAGTATAGAATCCGGAACCAAATTCAAGATGACAACTGCTGCTCCAGCTCTGGACTCGGCTGCCGCTCCTTTCGCTCCCTCCGCTGCCGCTTTCACTGAGGCCCATTCTTGTCCATTGATACTGCACCTGCCTCCATGCCATTCTCCTTTGATAGATTTTCTGCTTTCAAAGAGCGCAACGTGGCCCAAGCTTCTTTGGGGGTTGTCACCCGCCTGGTGACCCCCCCCTCCACACCGTCAGCACTAATGCAATTGGGTGTTGCCACCGATACTGGTGGCCTTCCTGCTGCAGGTACTTGGTGACCCCTTGTATGTCTCTTCGTTTCCTCAGCATTGCTGCCTCCAAATCCTGATAGATATCCACACAGATCCTTTTCCATGTATAACTGCCCTGCTGACGGACCATATGAAAATTTCTTCCTTCAAGCGGAAGCTTCGTAGACATAACACTATGTCCCTGGGCTTATTCTTGTACAATCCCTCTGGAGGCTGAATAGCTGGTAGTGCATCTAAACAGCCTTGGCTGCAGAACTTAAAAATAAAACCAACCCCCTCTGCAAGGTCATCTGTGCAGCCATTCCCCTTGAAGTTCAGTTTGTTTTTGCAGCCTTGCTGAGAACTTCTAGTTTTCTGCTCGTGATTTTATTTCTCAATTCATAGTCTTTTATTTTCTTCAGTACCACGGGTTTGCCCACGTGCTGCCGATCAACTCTGTGCGAGTGATCTTTCAGCGGGAGATCGCAGACATTTTAAAGTTTGTCTGCTTCTGGAGTGTGCTCTTTAAGCCTGAAACTGCCCTCTGGACAGCCTGCAGATTGGATCGAATCTCCAGGATCGGGAACCATCTCTCCCCTGGTTCGGCCACAAAGGGGTAGAGTGCAGGCTGCTGCGGTTCCAAGGAGGTATGCCGGGATCGGAACTGCGCCGTGTGTCTTCCCTGATTTCCCTGAGGGGTCCTGGTGGTCGTGATCTGAGGTGACAGGGAAGGTGAGGCAGCCAGAAGATCTGCAAAATCCAATTTAATCAGCTCCTGAGATAATGCCCTATGCTTGCACTGTGTATTGCTGGCTGCTATTGAAATGCATTGCAGCACGTCTCTATGGTGTCTGTGAGTCACAGAGTTTGCCGATTTTGGGGGGTGCTCAAATCGGGGTTTTAAAGGGTTTCCCTGCATGCCCTGGTTCCCCCCCCCCACCTGTAAAATAGTAAAATCACCATTTTTCACGTTTTTCCTGGGTGTTTTTAATGCGGCCATCTTAGATTTTCTTCAAAGTTTTTAAAAGTATATTTTTGGGACTTAGAAGCTTCGTTTTTGCTCCAAACTTCACAGATGACTACCTCAGGATAGGAAGGCATGGATTCATGCCTTACATGCAACGGATGGCGGCCAGATTCATGGCTTTGTATCTCATGCACCGCGAACTGCGAGGGGGGTTGTGAGATGTGTGCAGATCCCACAGATCCTCCTGAGAGGCTCTAACGCCCTTTAATTCCACCGGAGTCATGATTGTTCCGTCTGGGGCACCTAAACTGGGCGCGGATGGCATTTATGCGAAACGCAAGCGCAGTTCCAGGAAAAAGTCTCCTCAGTCTGCTAATCCTGTGAGATCTGAGATGCACAAAGCAGTTCCAGTCCCCGGTGACTGTTTTTCCCCAGATTTTGGGGCTCTGAGGTATCTGCCTGTAAAAAAACCCCCAACAACCCCTCCCCCCCAAAAAAAAAGCAGGAGTAAAAGGGGCTTTGCCTGTTTCTCCCACTCAGACTCCATTCCAACAGTCTTTTCCACCTTCGGATGCCAGCATGACGATTTGTTCTTTTACTGGGGTACCAGAAAGCAGGCAGCTCGTCCCCGTCCTTGCTTCTGCTTCGGTGTCTGTGCCGTTGCTGTTGCCTGTTTCTTCAGCGGAATTAGCAGAGGTGGCTAACTTAGCGGATCTGGATGATACCCAGACCAATGGGTTCCGAGACCTTGTGGATCGCCAGGTGGTGTGCCAGTGAAGGAGTCTGGGACTGGTTTTCCTGAGTATTGAACTAAGTTTTCTCTTTAATAATATGCTGAATTATGTTTAGCTGCAGACCTTACTTATCTGATGTTCTAGCCTGAACTAGGTGTTTTAGCTTGGGCATTTTAGCTTCTTATGGTTATCTCAGCATACACGATATTGTATTCCGCCCTCCTGGACATGTAACAGAAAGACTGCAGGGCTTATAAGTGACCTGCTAGTGTGAGCTTAGGACCAATGATTGTTAAGAAAAGTAACACGTGAAAAGTTTTTTCTAGAATTCAGTTGTATAGCCAGAAAAATGAATAAATATCTCTGTAACTTCCTGGTTTCGGCACTTCTGAAGCTACCAGCTTGGTGCTCGGGAGTCGCATATATGCTGAATAAACCCTGTTGCTTTCTTCAAGTCGCTGATTATTGTGTCTGAGTGACCTTTCACCGGCTCTTCAAGACTAGCCACCTGCCCATCCTTATTTTTGTGCCACTGTGAACACGGAACCTGGTTTCAGACCATATGGCAAATGGTAATCTCGGCCCAGTGAGTCCTCGCCGTGCTCAGGAAAGGTCTTTGACTACAGTTTTTCCAGCCTCCGCCGGAATTCTTCCTGTCCCCTCCTGTGGGAATTCTAGACAGGGCCAGCCAGGTACGAGCCATGGTGAGCAGGTTCCCAAAGAAAGACTGGGGCACCGGGAGATACGCGATTTACTTCATGCCAATGAAGGACTCTGAAGATTGCAGACTAATTCTGGACCTGAAGGCAGTGAACGCCTTCCTGCAAGTTCTGTGTTTCCAGCTGGAAACGGTTCATTCAATGGTGGCAGCAGTGGCACCCAGGGAGTTTTTGGCTTCCTTGGACCTCTCGAAAACATACCTCCACATCTCAATTTTTTTTTTTTCCGGATCATCTGAGGTTCCTGAGGTTTCATGTTCTCGGGAGGCACTTCCAGTTCATGGTCCTGCCCGTTGGGTTGGTGTCGGCGCCCAGATCATTTGCCACAGTCATGGTGGTGATGGCTGTCCATCTGCGATCACTGGATGTGCAGGTCCATCAGTACCTCGACGACTGGCTGATCAGAGTTCCCTCTTTGGTGGAACATAAGAATTGCCGCTGCTGGGTCAGACCAGTGGTCCATCGTGCCCAGCAGTCCGCTCACGCAGTGACCCTTTATTCAAAGAATAGTATCCTAATTGAGACTAACTTTACCTGTGTACGTTCTGGTTCAGCAGAAACTTGTCTAACTTTATCTTGAATCCCTGGAGGGTGTTTTCTCCTATGACAGCCTCCGGAAGAGTGTTCCAGTTTTCCACCACTCTCTGGGTGAAGAAGAACTTCTTATGTTTGTACAGAATCGATCCCCTTTTAACTTTAGAGGGTGCCCTCTCGTTCTCTCTACCTTGGAGAGGGTGAACAACCTGTCTCTATCTACTAAGTCTATTCCCTTCATTATCATGAATGTTTCGACCAGTCTCCTCTTTTCAAGGGACAAGAGGCCCAGTTTCTCTAATCTCTCACTGTACAGCAACTCCTCCAGCCCCTTAACCATTTTAGTCGCTCTTCACTGGACCCTTTTGAGTAGTACCATGTCCTTCTTCATGTACGGCGACCAGTGCTAGACGCAGTATTCCAGGTGAGGGCGTTCCATGGCCCGGTATAGCGGCATGATAACTTTCTCTGATCTGTTCGTGATCCCCTTCTTAATCATTCCTAGCATTCTGTTTGCCCTTTTTGCCACTGCAGCCGCACATTGCATAGACGGCTTCATTGACTTGTCAACCAGTACTCCCAAGTCTGTTTCCTGGGAGGTCTCTCCAAATACTGCACTGGCCATCCTGTATTAGTGTATAAGATTTTTATTACCGACATGCATCACCTTATACTTATCCACGTTAAACCTCATTCGCCATGTCGCAGCCCATTTCTTGAGTGTGTTTATGTCACGTTGCAGGTCTTTGCAATCCTCCTGCGTCTTCACTATGAATAACTTCATATCGTCTGCAAATTTAATCACCTCACTCGTCGTACCAATTTCCAGGTCATTTATAAATATATTGAAGAGCATGGGTCCAAGCACCGAACCCTGTGGCACTCCACTCGTGAAGCTTTTCCCGTCCGAGTATCGTCCATTTACCCTCACTCTCTCTTTCCTATCCGCCAACCAGTTTTTAGTGTAAATCATTTTTTATTGTTGTACAACAAACAAGCAAACACAGGAAACAAGTAGCACAATAAACCAAAGAAAACAAGAAGTACAACAATAGGTAGGTTTGTTTTTCACCTCCCCTGACCCAATTCCCCCCCAGTCCCTCGTCCCATGCCCCATCTACCCCCCAACAAGCCCTATCCAAACCAACCCCCCACAAATACCTAGGACAGAGCAAACCAGGAATTAGGCTGAGCAAACTGTGTTCTTATGCCACTCAGCAAACATGTAACAGAGGTTACCCCCTGATCCCCACCCCCCAGAAACCGCCACCCCAACTCTCAAACTGCCTATGAACGCACACCACCACAGTCACACCTACCATCCATACACTTCCATACACCATACCTACCACCCAAGGGAATATCTGAAGACAAGCACACTGCACAACATCCATACTAGCCAGCCACACACAGCCAAACGCCATACCAAGCACCCCGGGGAAGCATCCAAGGACAAGCGGTATCATAACCTAGAATGAGTTTAAGACCAAACTTCTGGCCCTAGGGGAGAGCGATTGAATGTAAGAGTCCCAGATCTGCAAAAAACTTTTTTCCGCTTGAAAGACAAGCAGGCATGGTGTTGCTCCAAGAGTATCAAATTATGAAAGTGGTTCCGCCAAGCCCAGTAAGCAGGTGTGGTCGGTTGCATCCAGACACTAAGTATGATCTTCTTACGCAAACAGTAGCCTTCCGAATCAACATCTGATGTCCCTGAGCAGACACCCTCAAAGATTCATACTGATCCAAAAGTAAACCTACTGGTGACATAGGGAGAGATTGGCAAAAAAGCCGTTCCATAAAGCAGAGTACAGCCCTCCAGAAAACTTTTACATGAGGGCAACCCCAAAAAGCGTGGAAAAAGGAATTACAACCCTGTTGACATTTAGGACAGGGCAGGGAAGAAATACCCCCTGCTTTGTGCACCTGCTCCTGGGAAAAGTATGCTCGATAAATTACCCGAAATGGGCATTCCCTCAATTTGGTGCTAATAGAGATAGAGGAGATACGATTAATAAGGGAGGGAAAATTCAAGGACTCGACAGGTATACCCAGATCTCGTCCCCAGCGATGCCCCAAAGTCTCATAAGATTTCCGAGGACAGAAACTCCGTACAGCTCCATGCAATGCAGACACCGTCAGGCCACAATCATGAAACTGAGCGAAAAAGAGACTAATCTGGTGACCCAGACAAAACTGTAGGCCAGAGTGAGCCAAGGACTCCACATAGTGGTGAATTTGTTTGTACACAAATAAACTGCCCACCCCCAAGGGATGGAGCAGAGGAAGAGTAGCCCAGGATTTTATAGCACCGTCTGATTCCAATAAATGTTCAAGAAGAATCAAGCCCTCCCCAGACCAACGCTTAAAGATGAGGTTATCGCTGCCAGGTAGGAACTGCAGATTCTCTCAAATAGACAACTGATCCGAAACCTGAGGGTCACCCCCCCCCCAACAACACAACCAAGGCCCTCCAGCAAAAACGCCAAGAGCGAAGAAGAACACTAGAACAGACTGCAGATGGCAAGAGGCGGCCGGGTAACTGGAATAAAGAAAACAGGTGCCAAGGATGAAATAGAGCAGATTCAAAGTCCCAAGAAAGATAATCATCACTCAGTAAGCACTAATTCCCCAAGAAACGGAGCAGGCAAGCCAAGTTATACATGCAGACGTCCGTAAGTCCCAGCCCGCCGGGCCGCCAAGGGCCAAGCAAATAAGTAAGCGAGATCTGAGACTTCTTACCTTGGCAAAGAAAACGAGTCAACTGCCGATGTAACTGTTGAAGTTCCAAGCGCCGAATACAGAGAGGCAGAAGCTGTAGCATGTACAGCCATCGTGGAAAAACAACCATCTTATACAATTGAGCCCTACCGTAGAAGAAAAGAGGCAGGTGCATCCACTGCACAAAACTAATAGTCGTAGAGGCCAACAAAGCATCAACATTAGCTTGATAGAGCGAACCCACACGTCGTGTAAGCAGGATACCCAATACTTGAATGAGCCGTCCACCCAACGTAATGAAAACATCCCCGGCCACTCCTGACGAACAGAGTTTGCAGTAGCCAATGGCAATGATTTATTATAATTGAGCTGAAAGCCAGAGAAATCACCATACTCCTTGAAAAGCGACATGAGTCGGGAAGAAGTCCGCGGGGAGGTTAAATGGACAAGCAAGTTGTCCGCAAATGCCGAGATCTTAACCTCTAGATTCGCATTGATCTCCCGAACTGATCATCAACCCTGTCAGTTTCCCAGTGAGAGGGCTGCATCTTCCTTGCCATCGGAGATTGATCACGCAGGGCCCGATAGCCCTTCAAGTTCCAGGCGGCTTGGTCTTGTGGCCTGGTGCTGTATGCATGACCTTGAGAACTAAACTAAACCTTAGGTTTGTATACCGCACCATCTCCATAGTCGTGGAGCTCGGCACGGTTTACAGGAATTGGGATGAGAAAGGAACTCCAAGGAAAGGATGAAGATCGGAGGAAAGAAGAAAGTTTAAAGGACTAGAATATCAGAGGAGGAGGGAGTGTTACATTTTTGAGAAAAGCCAGGTTTTCAGATGTTTACGGAAAAGTTGGAGAGAACTCAGGTTCCGAAGAGGGGAGGTAAGGTTGTTCCAGAGCTCGGTGAATCTGAAGGGGAGGGAAGTCCCCAGCTTTCCTGGATGGGAAATGCCTTTTAATGAGGGGAAGGATAGTTTCAATTTTTGGGTAGGTCTGGTGGTATTAAGATTTGAGGAGTTTTAAGAAAGTGGAATAAATGGAGGAAGGATGCCGTGGAGGATCTTGAAAGTTAGGCAGATGCATTTGAAGTGGACTCTGGAAATTATCGGAAGCCAATGAAGCGTGGATAGGAGCGGTGAGACATGATCAAATTTACTTTTTGCAAAGATAAGCTTGGCAGCAGCATTCTGAATCTGTTGGAATCTGTGAAGTTTTTTTTTGTTAGGCTTATGAAGATAGAATTGCAATAATCCGGTCTGGAGAGGATGATGGATTGGACGAGAATGGCAAAATGTTTTTGATGGAAACAGGATCTTACTTTCCTCAGCATGTGTAGGCTGAAAAAGCATTTTTTTACCAGGGAGTTGAGGTGGTCATTGAAGGACAATGTAGAATCAATGATGATGCCCAGGACCTTGCTGGAGAATTCGAGCTGCAGAGTGGAGCCGGAATACAGTGGGATTGAGGTGGGTAGCTTCTTTTCTGCTGTCATCGCCAATTTTCTTCACAGCGACAGGAATTTGATGGGGTTGGCCTCCGTGAAGACCTAGAGGTGCTTTTCAGCCTGGAGTTCAGGAGTTCACATGGATACTTTGGCCCCGCTGGTGGTGCATGTTCTTTTTTTTTTTTTTTTTTTTATTTAAATTTTTTCAAAACAACAATTCACAAGCATAATCTTGTTCCATGAAATACAGAGAAAGAAAAAGAAAACAGATTCCACCAACCTAATATATCAAATTTGAACAAAACAATTCAAATTGAAAATTAAAGAAATACATTTTTATCCCTTCCTTAGACTACTAAAAAAGGGGGGGTGTGATAATCATATACAAGTTGGAGACATAAATTTAAGAATTTAATTTAAAGGAAAAGGCTTAATGAGGCACGGCTACCCTTCAATTTATTTTATCCTTTTCTACATCATACCTTGGTGATCCTTTAACTCTTAGTAATCTTTTTAACTTTTAGAAACTCCTTTAAATGTTCTGAAAAGAAGAAAACATATTTGACTCCCAAATACCTTACCAAACATTTACAGGGGTAAGCTAGAAGAAATGTAGCACCCAATTTAAGAGTTTCTTGTCGTAGGGAAAGAAATTCTTTCCTTCGCTCCCAGTGGCGTACCTAGGATATGTGGCACCCGGGGCCCATCATTTTTTGACGCCCCCCCCCCCCCCCCCCATGTAAAAAAATTTTTTTTTTTTTTTTTTTTTTGCAATAACCATGAAATGGAATAAATGGTCAGAATAGAAACAGGCAGTGAAAATTTTCTTTTATTGAACCTCATATATGTAACCATTATTCCAAACATAACATAACATAAATTATGTCTAAATTGTCATGACATTAGAAGTACATATGGAGTAGTTGCAGGTGATGCTTGGGACAGTTCTGATTGTGTTAGTTCGGTTTTATGTGTTTTTTGAATAGAAGGGTTTTTATTTCTTTTTGAAGGTTTTGCAGTCTGTGGTTGATATCAATTGGTTGTAGAGTTGGGGGTCGAGTGTTGCAGCTCGAATGGCTAGGAGGTTGTCGAACAGTTTTTTTCTTTTGACGTTTTTGGTTGGAGGGTGTGTGAATGGTGCACAAGTTCTCCTATGTCTGTTTGAAGTGGATTGAATTATTTAGCTGAAGAAATTAGTTACCCCCCATTCCACACACATTAATTCTCTTCCATTTTTGTTCCCATTATAAAAAACACTGATAAGTTCCCAGAAAAAAAATACATTAAAATAAGAAGTGAAAACAAAGGCCCCTACAGATGAGAACATAACATAAGAATAGCCTAACTGGGTCAGACCAATGGTCCATCATGCCCAGTAGCCCATTCTCATGGTAGCCAATCCAGGACACTAATACCTGGTCAAAACCCAAAGAGTAGCAACATTCCATGCTACCGATCCAGGGCAAGCAGACACTTCCCCCATGTCTTAATAACAGATTATGGACTTTTCCTCCAGGAATTTGTCCAAATCTTTCTTAAAACCAGCTACACTATCTGCTTTTACCATAACTTCTGGCCACTTCATTTTTAAGTTTAGATCTTTCCTTTCAAACAGAGACCTTGCTAGATGTCAAATACAGCACAAGGTAACTTCACATGGACTTAGCTGTGCAGGAAATGTGAATCTCCTCATACACCCACCATATAGTGCAAAAATGTGCAAAGGTCTGTTTTTTTCTTTCGATCACTACATAGCCTAATGCCACACAAGCAGCGCTGTTACAAACATATTCTGTAGGTCAATGCTAAGGATAACAAAGTTTCCTTCCTTGGACCAGAAGGAGATAAACCACTGGAAGAGATCCCAAAACAACACCCAAAGACCCACTCAGTGTGTGAATCAGTTGAGTGGAGTGGACTAACTGGGGGGTGGAAATGGGCCCGGAGTTTGCTCAGCAGAATTTCCCAGACCACCTCTTCCTCTCAACACATTGACACGCTGCCACCATCACCACTAGGAACACCTCACTGGGTAGGCCAGCTATGCTATAAACTTTATAAAACACATTATTATATTTTCTTATAAAGCACATATTTTAAATGACCTCTCTGACATCCTCAGCCTTTCCATTCACAAAAATAGAAGGAAGAAAAGTTCCCATTTCCTGCTGTCTCATGTCCCCGGCCTATACAATATTTTTTTTCTGCAGACCCTTCAAAAGTCTGACCAAATCCTCGTTTCACTTGCATTATAAAGTACTGAGGATGCCATCTCTCCCCAATCCCAGGTCCTAAAGTCTAAGACAGTAGCGCAAACTAATGCTGCCAGATACAGGAAAAAAAAATTTTGATTCGATTCAGCCCTATTGAATTGGTTTTTCAATTCGATTTTCCTGCCCAGTTGGGTGATTTTTTTCAAAACTCCTGGTGGGTTTTATAGCTTTTTCACCCCCTTTGGCTTCTCCTAACCACACTGGCGCTGTGGTGTAAATAAAATAAAGAAACAAAAAGGACTTTTCCTCTTTCTGTTAAATCCTAGCTCACGTTTGCAGTCCAACACCAGCTCTGGCAGGATACACATTTCAAATCTGACATATTATAATCACAAAACAGAAAATAAAATTAATTTTTCTACCTTTTGTTGTCTGGTTATATTTCAAATCTTGTTGGTCCAAGGCTCTGGTTTTCTTCTGATAACTTGCTTGCCAGGGTCTCCTTCTTTCTGCATGCTAACCATCCATCTGCCAACTCTGTCCTCCCTTTCCATTTCCCTTCCCTTCCCAGGAAGTCTGGTATCTTTCCTTTTTTTCATCTCCCTCCACAGATCCACCTTTTCTTAAATACCCTTTCATCCGGCATCTCTCCCTCCTTCCCCACCATCCCAGAGTCCACCATCTCTCCGTTTCTTTTCCTAATTACCCTCCTATCCAGTATCTCTATCCATCCTCCACACCATCCCTTGTGTCCAATTTCTCTCCCTTTCTGTTCCTTCCCTCCCTAAATCCCATGGTCCATCATCTCTCTCCCTCTCCTCTATTTTCAGACCCATTATTTCTTCCCCCCCCCCAAAGTTTGGCATATGCATGTCTCTTTGAACACCCCCTTCCCTCCGTGTACTTCTAAATCATGGTCCCCCCCCAAAGGCCTGTCCCCCCTTAAAGGTCTGCCTGTCCCACCTTGAAGGCCTGCACCCCCTTTGAAGGCCTGTCCCTTCCCCTTGTAGGCCTGTCCCCCCCTTGAAGGCCTGCCTGCCTGTCCCCCCCTTGAAGGTCTGCACCCCCCGAAGGCCTGCACCCCCCCGAAGGCCTGTCCCCCACTTGAAGGCCTGTCCCACCCCCTTGTAGCTTCTCCCCCCCCTTGTAGGCCTGTCCCCCCTTGAAGGCCTGCCTGCCTGCCTTTCCCCCCTTGAAGGCCTGTCCCCCCTTGAAGGCCTGCACCCCCTTGAAGGCCTGCACCACCCCCCTCGAAGGCCTGCACTCCCTTGAAGGTCTGCACCCCCCCCCCCGAAGGCCTGTCCCCCACTTGAAGGCTTGTACCACCCCCTTGTAGCTTCTCCCCCCCTTGTAGGCCTGTCCCCCCCTTGAAGGCCTGCCTGCCTGCCTGTCACCCCCTCCCCCTTGAAAGCCTGCTTGCCTGCCCGCCCGCCCCACCCTGAAGGCCTGATGCCCCGACCCACCCCGAAGGACCGCTCGCCCCCCTGGCCTCCCCGCACCACCTATGAAGCAGCCGCAGCAGGATCGCAAAGTCAGCGTCAGCGATCCCTGCGCTGCTTCCTGCGCCACGGTCCCGCCCCTCCTCTGACGTCAGAGGAGGGGCGGGATCGCAGCGCAGGAAGCAGCGCAGGGATGCTGACGCTGACTTCGCGATCCTGCTGCGGGCTGCTTCACAGGTGGTGCAGGAAGGTCAGTGGGGCGAGCGGTCCTTCGGGGGTGGCGGGGGACTGAACGGCAAGGCCGGGAACACCCCCTTAGGGCTGGTACCCGGGGCGGCCCGCCCCCCCGCCCCCCCCTAGGTACGCCACTGTTCGCTCCTGAGTCACTTTAGAGACATCCGGATAAATCCAAATACGTTGTGCCCCAAATAATTTTTGAGAATTTTTAAAGTATAATCTTAAGATCATATTTAAATCTTACTCAAAAACAAAAGATATTAGAAGTGTAGATCTTGCAGTATCTGGGTTCAAGGTTTGTTCCAAAAGAGCAGTAACATTGGCAAAGTCAATCTGTTCCTCTTGTCCATTATTTTTCTCTTGTTCAGCATTTTTTTCCTGAGGAAATTTTTTGTTTGGCAAATAATAAATCTTATTTAAAGGAGGAATATTTTCAGGAGAAATTCCCAAATTTTCAATCAAATATCTTTTGAAGAAATCAATAGGCGGAGTAACAGATGAAATTGGGAAATTCAATATACGAAGATTCAATCTCCTATTATAATTTTCAAATTGCTCTAATTTCCTATGTATAGAGGAATTATCTTTAATTATTGCTGTTTTAAACATTTGAAGCTGTTGTATATCCCCCTGTATCTGTTTGTTTTGGTTTGAGAAATCCAGTTTAACTGAGTCAATAGATTTAGTCAAAATATCAATTTTAAAGTTGATATTTGTTACCTCCTCAGTATTTTTAGCCATAGAAGCCTCCATACGTTGCAGAAGCACCCAGATATCTCCCAAGGAAGCCTCCGATGGTGTAGGTGTAGATATGCTGATTGTTGGTTCTTTCAGCTTCCCTGCACTTGCTCGTTCCGGTCCAGCGCCCTCACCGGGCAGTCCCATGATTTCCCTTCCGGGGTCATGTTTCTCCCGCTGCTGAGTCCCGGCTGTAGCAGGACACCCGGGGACGAAAGGATCCGGAAGGGACAGAGATATTTCACTCCCCGAAAGGGAGAAAAGCTCTCCACCACCTTCTCCCAAAACCGGGTCACCTCCTCCGATAACTCAGGTTGCCGTCGATTGAGTCGTAAAGAAGCGTTCTACCGTTTGCTGGATAGTTTGCTGCATGGGTGTCAAAGAGAGGGCTGGCGAGGGAACAGCCCTCAACACCCCTTTCCTTTTCGGCGGCATTGCACTCAAAAGAGAGGTAAGAGGAAAAAAGCTCCTTCAAACGTCCGGCAAACGTCCCGATCTTCTTACACCGCTTCACTGCGACTCACTCACTGCCGCCATCTTGTCACTCCCCCCTCGGTGGCGCATGTTCTGGCCTTCCTGTGGGCTGGCCTCAGGAAGGGTCTGGCGGTTTCTTCTTCTGGGTCCCCATTGCGGGACTGTCGTGTTCGGGTCCCTCTTCGCTCGGGGTTTTTTTGGCATCTTCCCCAAGATTTTGTACGCTTCTTATGGGGGGGGGGCAGGGAGGCTGCGGCCTCCCTTGCGATTGCCTTGTCCTCCGTGGGATCCGAGTCTCGTTCTCCACTCACTGGCTCATCTGATCTATGAACCCCTGGATGGGATTTCTCCGAGAAATTTTGCTGTCAAGACCGCTTTCCTTGTTATGGTCGCTTCTGCTCAGGGTCTGTCAGAGCTATATCATGCAGGGATCCTTTTCTCTGCATCATGGAGTCTGCGGTTGTTTTGAGGACCGTGTCTTCTCTTCTTCTGCACATGGGGTCAGCAGTCCACATCAATCAGGTGTTCGGCTACCCACTTTTGTTCTGTCGGGTTCCAAGTCTAAGACCTGTGTTTTGCGGTCTCTGGAGGTGTGGCGTCTCCTTTTGAGATACCTTGAAGCTACTAACGATTTCTATCTGTTGGACCATCTGTTTGTCCTGGTGGGCCCCGTGTGCCGGGGTCGGCCTGCTTCCAAAGCTATCTTTATTTATTTATTCAATTTTCTATACCGTTCTCCCAAGTGAGCTCAGAACGGTTTACATTAATTTATTCAGGTACTCAAGCATTTTCCATGTCTGTCAAGATGGGCTCACAATCTATCTAATGTACCTGGGGCAATGGGGGGATTAAGTGACTTATCCAGGGTCACAAGGAGCAGCATGGGTTTGAACCTACTTCCTCAGGGTGATGAGGCTGTAGCTTTAACCACTGCGCCACACTCTCCCCTTCTCGCATTGGATACGTGCGGGCATTTCTGCAGCCCATGTGGCGGCGGGGAAGCAGCCTCCACTTGGGATGAGCGCTCACTCTACCAGAGGAAGGGCATCCTCGTGAGCTCACTCTCATGTGGTCTCGCCTGAGGAGATTTGTTGGGCGGTCATGTGGGTTTCCCTTCATACTTTTTCCGGATTTTACCGGCTTGATGTGACAGCTATGGGTGATGCAGCCTTTGGCCTTTCTGTTCTGGTGGTGGGCTCATTGGTCCCCTCCGAGATATGGGACTGCTTTGATATTTCCCGCTAGTTCAGCCTCCAGAGGAATTGTACAAGAATTAAAGATTAGGTTTTTTACCTCTGCTAATCTTTCTTCTTGTAGATTTCCTCTGGAGGCTGAACTCCCGCCCATCTGGTTTGTCCAATTTGCAGGTCGCCTGCCAGTAACTGTTAAGTTGGCTTTCTCTCTTTGACCAGTCTCACTAAAATTTCCCTGAGTGTCTTTTTATATAAGCTTATGGGGTTTTAAGGTTCCTGGGGTGGTGGTGCCCCTTTTGCTCTTTAGGCTGTGTCTTCTTTAGTGACCTGTTCCTCAGTTTTGCAGGTGTGAAATGTTTCAATTTCTTATTATCCTTACTTGGCCTTTTTTTTGGCGGTTGTTGATTATGTATTTGGTTATCATGAGCAGCATTGATTTGTAGCGGGAGTCCCTACTCCCCCCTCTCTTTTTCTTGTATTTCCTTTTTGTATTAGATACTCCTGGCTTTGCTACCTGCTGAACTTCAAGGGGAGTGGCCGCATAGGTGACCTCGCAGAGGGGGTTGATTTTATTTTTAAGTTCTGCAGCCAAGGCTGGAAGAGATGCACTACCCACTAGTTCAGCCTCCAGAGGAGATCTACAAGAAGGAAGATTAGCAGAGGTAAAAAACCTAATCTTTCATTTGTTAGGTGGGCGTCCCAATGCCCGATGCGCCCGCTCCAGTCCAAGCTCTGGAGGCACATTCCCTCCACTACATGCCAACTGCAATAGGTCCATACATATATCACTGGTCACTTGCTGCTGCAAATTAAAATGGTGGGATCTGTTCTTGAGGTCCTCTATCTTATCCCAGAGGACCTCATCCAATATGCTCAACCCTACCAACTGTTGCTGAGCATCAATCAGGTCCTCCGCCACTGTGTTCATCTGGTCTGCCATCTCATCCTGCTTATTACTGAGCTCCACCATTTCATTCCACAGATCTTGTACTTCCTGGGTGATATCTGCCTGGAATGACTGCAGCTCCATTTTAATGGCTCTCATCAGCTCCATAAGACTCTCCAGAGCAGACACAGTTGAAACCCCATCCTCTGATACTTTTGCTGAATTACCGCCACGTGGTGCAGCCTCTCCATCTTCAGCCGCTGTCATCTTACCTCCACTCGAAGGGCCAGCCGAGTGATCAGGAGACGTACCAGACTTACTCCCGGCAAATTTATGTACCTCTAACTTGCACCGTGAGGTTGAATTCAAATTCGGAAGGTTAGTGACTCGTAGAGAAGGTTAGGTTATACCTGCGTGTCCCCTCCTTTTGTTTATTACAAATTTAATATAACACATAGGCTTAATACAGATCAAAGCAGGTTAAAAAAATAATAAAAGGGACGACCTAAGCATTATTCATACCACGAAAGTAAGGCATAACTAAGACACCAAGGAGGTCTAAGTCTCTGTTCTAGTCCTCCTCTAAAGATGAAAAGGACCGGGGCATGATCCGAATAAAAGCTACTAGCTATTCAGCAAGATTGCAAACTATGGAGGACAGAAGCCTCTCCCAGCCATAGATCTGTCCCAGAGTAAGATCCATGCAGAGGGGAGAAATAAGTATAGTCATTATCAGGGTGTTTATAGAGCCATAAATCAGTTAAGCCCCAGTGGCGTAGAAGAGGCTGAAGGCGGTCCCTATCCTTTAGTGCATAGAGCACTTTTGCAGAGGAATTATCCTGCACAGGGTTGAGGGTCAAATTGAAGTCCCCTCCTATTAAAAGTATCCCCTGTGCTGTTCTCTGTAAGAGGGACTCCCAACAGTCATAGAAATCCCTCTGACCCTCGTTTGGGGTATATATATTGGCCAATGTATAAACTATTTCACCCAACTTAACTATAACAGGAGACATCGCCCCTCTGGGTCCCACTCTACCTGAAGGATCTGGTATGGTATCGTATTTTCTAACAAAATCCCCACTCTCCTCATTTTTTTGTTCAATCTATTAAATGCCAAATAGATCTCTAGAAACTTTACATGATGTAGAAGATGTTCATGTTTAACTAGGAAGTGCATTTCTTGGATAAAAACTATTGTAGCCTTGAGACGCATGAGTTCCTTAAACAGGAGATGCCGCTTGGTCGCTACATTTAAACTCCCGACATTAAGAGTCAGGAAGTTCAGGTTGCCCCTAAGTTGGACCATTTAACTAAACCCCTTCACTAAAAGAGGAGCCATCTTACCCCCCCAGGCAAAGCCATCCTACCCACCAAGAAAAGAAGACCTTCTGACCCCAGCCCTTCATAGACCCCCAGCCTCTCCATCTCCTCCAGTTCCCCATCCTCCGCCAACCTCACACTCACCTGTTCTCCCTTTCCTCCCCCATCCCATCTGTATCACTGGGCCCCTTAGTTATCAAGGCCCACCTTTCAAGGGAGAAATGACTCATCCCCATGCCTCCCATCATGCAAAAAAAGAGAACACATTCTCTACTAACGTTTTCCCAATCTCATAACCAATGAAAACACATTGACCACATTGAACTATATCTATAAACATAAAGAAATATCAGCCAAAATGGGCATTCTTATGCGCCCAATCCACTACTGGGGGTGGCCAGCAAAACTCCTGGCCTTATCCCCTCTCTTGCAGCTATTACCATGAAAAGTCGTCAAAAATCAAGTCCTCTTTTGGTAAATGGTACCCGTTCACCTATATTTAAGATAGCGTGTGG
Source organism: Geotrypetes seraphini (assembly GCF_902459505.1). NCBI lineage: Eukaryota > Metazoa > Chordata > Amphibia > Gymnophiona > Dermophiidae > Geotrypetes > Geotrypetes seraphini. Next base: position 154,533,484 of record NC_047085.1, read on the forward strand.
TACGCGTCAAGGCAGCCCTTTGCTTTTCTTACTGTATTTAGACCCCTTACTGCGTACCATCCTACGGGATGATGTCTTGCAGGGCATGCCAGAGGGGGATTCCCAACTACGAGTATTGGCTTATGCTAACGATCTATTATTAACTTTAGGATCTCTTAATACCTCTCTCCCCAGGGCATTAGACATGCTAGACGAATTTAGTATGTACTCAGGTATGATGCTGAATAAATCAAAATCAATGGTATTGCCCTTGACCCCGGAGGTGCGGACGCAATGGCGGGGTACCTTTCCTCTAGTATGGGCGACAGGTCACATTACATACCTGGGTATATTGATTTCTTCAGATCCCACTCAATTGTACTCCCTCAACATAGACCCTCTGATTCTAACAACGGTTCAAAAATTGAAGAATTGGAGGGTCTATCCACTATCTTTAATGGGTAAAATAGCATTGTACAACATGGTGCTGGTGCTTCAATGGCTCTATGTATTCCAAATGATCCCTGTTTTACAGTCTGCTCAGCATGATAAATTGCTTGGGAAGAGTTTACAAAAGTTTTTGTGGAATGGGAGGAGAGCTCGTTTATCCTTGTCTCATCTGGCCCGCCCTTGGGATCGAGGTGGATTTGGTCTCCGCAATCTTAGGTTGCTGTCTTGGGCGTGTCAGATGAGACATTTGAATGATTGGTTTCGAGGCACTGGACATTTTTCTGCCTCTGCTCAGGAACTTTTACTTTGTGCACCTTACCATTTTAGTTATTTGCTTCATGTTCCTACTTTACCAAAGCGGACTTCCTCTGCACGGGATCTCTTCCTCATGCCTTTGAGACGTCTTTGGAAAGTACTGTGTCATCAACTTCAGATCTCGTTCCAGTGACTCCTTACTTACCTTTACGGGGCAACGGAGCATTCAAAGCGGGACTGGACCCAGTGTCATCTGGGGTGTGGACTTCATGCTCTAATCAATATGTGTTTCAACTGGTCCATTCCTCGGGTTCCCTGAAAACGTTTGAGGAACTTCAACGCGACCATGGTTGGAGGCCCACAGACTGGCTTTCTTACCTTCAGCTTTCTTCTTATGTGAACTCCTTGCCGCGTGCTTCCCTCACTGATCGTTGTATGGAATCCCTCTCTGAGGCGTTGAGTTTATCAGCTCAGGTACCAATTCCATTGCGATTTCATCATCGTCACCTTCAGGAACAATTGGGTGAACCATCTTATGACTATATAGCTTTCCGATGGACTCAGGACTTTCCTTGTGAGGTGACTGCTTCTATGATCCGCAGGGGGACATTTCGAGCGGCCCGGGTGACTCATAACGTGCTTTTGTTTGAACTCAATTACAAATTTCTGCACAGGCTCTACAGGTCTACTTCCTACCAATTTCGTGCTAAAATGTGCTCATCTGACCAATGTCTCAAATGTCTCCAATCACCCTCTACTTTGGGTCACCAGTTCTGGTCTTGTACCAGGATTACTGCCTTTTGGCATCAGCTCAACGTGCATATTCAAACCATGTGGACTTACAACTTTACACTAGCTCCGATAATGCTATTTACATTGGATTGTGTTCCCCTGTCTGCACCGAAGGGATTTCGAAGCTTTCTGTCAAGAGCGGTATTGTTGGGGAAAAAGGCGATTTTGCTCTGCTGGATTACTGCAGATTCTCCGACACTCTCTCGCTGGCATACGTTAATGATTCACCAAGCTTCTATGGAGAGGCTCTGTTTTCCATCTTTGGACACTGCTCAGGGACGGTCATTTTGCACTTGTTGGACACCTTTTTGGGACACTTTAACGCCTAGAGCACGTAGTCATATATTGAATGTTTGAATTTATCTGAAGGGACTGCACTGGATTGAATGTGTGTTTTGTTTCAGTAGGGATTGGGGATTGAGGGTGGGAAGGGGGGGACAGATCTGGTATATGGTGAAGTTGGGATGGATATTGGTATTCACTCTACATTGTTGTACACCTTTGCATTTCTGTGAGTTTGTGTTTCCTTTAAAAAGCAATAAAATATATTTGGGAAAAAAAAAAATCAAGTCCTCTCCTGAAGTCACGTTGACTTGCTATTTCAGTTGCAGGAAGCCTCCCCAGTGGCTTTTCTCCAGTGGACTATCGGGTCAGCCGACCTCCCATTCGCGCCACCCGCTGCCATCTGGAATTTTGGAATCCGGGAACTTGCCAGATGAGATCTCATCTGCCGCTCCCCCGATGGTATAGTCTCAGGCAAAAATCTCTCAGCAGGAAATATCCAGGCGGCCTACTCCGAAGAGCGCACAGTATATAGCTTTCCCTCTAAATAGAAAAGCAGCGCAAATGGGTGGCACCATCTGTATTTTATTTTATTTTTTCCTTTTGGTACTGCAAAAAGCTTAAATTCTGCTCGCCTGTGCAAGGTGACTGAGGCTAAATCCTGATAGATTTTGAAATCATACAAGACCCATTGAAGGTGGTCTTCATAATCACTTCTTTGAGCTTATATTCTGTAAAGCATGCTATGTCGTCGGGAGGTTTATTACCTTGTGGGGCAGACATAACCCAATGTACTAGTTCTAATCGTACTTCCTCTGGGGGAACAGTCGTGGAGGCATCTGACAATAGTTTACTTGCTATTGCTTGTACTATCCGTGCACAGTTCGTATAGTCTACAAGCTTTGGGACCCCACAGATCCGTAGGTTAGCCGGCAGCTTTTATTTTCTAAATCCTCCAGTTTGTTGAGGACAAAACTTTGATGCGTCATCAGGTCCTTCGAACGAGAGTCAGTCAGCTCCACATGTTCATGCTGCTCTTCTGCATCGCTCACCCGCTGGCCCAATTCTGATATTTCTCCTCTGAGATTTTCCGCCAGAATGGTGAGCTCCTCTTGGACTTAATATCTGTGCGAATCTCGAGCAATATCACTCAGACCTCTTCCATCGGGTCCAGTTGGGGTTAGTGGAGCAAGGTTCATATTCGGGGAGCGAGGTTCATACTCGGGCCTATGTTGGGCCCCACAACTGCTTCCTATTGAGCCTCTCGAGCTGCCATTTTGGAGCCCTCCTGTCTGCTGGAAGAGTAAGCAAAGTGTTTTGTGTCGTGTAAGCAAAGTGTTTTGCGTCGTGAGATAAACATCTGTTGCCACCGGTCACAAAGATAACTCTTCCTTTATCTAATCTGTGTCTTTTGAGGTCAGTTTTGCCCCGATTAACCTCTGATGGGAAACAATTTAATCGGGAGGCATACGGAGCAACATACTCAGCCATCCATTCAGGTCAGTGACGTCACTTCCCCACTTTCACCCCTAAGTTCAACACACTTGGCACATCATGTCTGAAGTTTCTATAACCCTTCAAAAATTACTCTGATGTCTGGTCACTGAAATATTGCTCCATTGCTGCAATCACCTCCAAATCATTTGAAAATTGTCACCCTTTCAAACTCTTTTTAAGGTTTGGAAACAGAAAATAGTCATATGGAGCAAGATCTGGTGAGTAGGGTGGATGGTCAATTCACTGAAACTGCAACTGCATCAAAACATCCATCGTTTTGCCAGTCTTGTGAGCAGGTGCATTGTCTAGCAAAAAGAGAACTCCTTTCCATAGCTTCCCTCTCCTTTTTTCTTTCAATACCTCCTTTAATCGGCACAGCAAGTTACAGTAGTATTCTGCATTAACTGTTTGACCCCTTGGAAGATAGTCATTACAACACCTTCTTGATCCCAAAACACTGTGGCCATAATCTTTCCTGCTAACTTTTGGGTCTTGAATTTCTTTGGCCTTAGAGAACCCGAGTGCTGCCATTGCATGGACTGTTATTTTGTCTCAGGATCATAGTGGTATAACCATGTTTCTTCAACAATAACTAGTCATTCCAAAACGTTGGCATCAGCTCACTGAAAATGCTGCAAAATTAATTTGGAAGTGTCTACCCGATGTTGTTTCTTGTCAGCATTCAGACATTTGGGCACCCACTTGGCTGACAGCTTCTACATATCCGCTGCTTGTGGATTATACATGCAATACATTCCCTAGATATCTGTAGTGTCTCAGCAATTCTTTTAGCAAATAGTTGCCAATTTGCCAAAATCAGGTCATGGATATGGTCAACAATTTCAGGAGTTGACACCTTTGAGGCCTCCCAGAACTTGCTGCATCTTCAGTCTCGACCTCCATGCTGAAAGATTGCACACCACTTTTTCACTGTAGAGTATGATGGACATTTGTCACTTAATGTCTGCAACATAGGTGGATGGAGTCAAGATGGCGACATGAGCAGAAACACAGTCATCTCGAAGGTTGAACACTATCTTTTTTACTTTTTTTAATTATGCCTTACACAAAGCAGAAAGGAGTGGTGAAGGCTGGAATTTCTGTCAGCCAAACTTCCACTCCACAGCAGCAGATCATCAAGCGATTCATAGATCCAACACCTGCTTCTGGTGTTACAAAATTATTAAATGGATGGAACTCAACCAATAAACTATACACCCTCTCAAAGAGAGGGATATAACTTTTAAAGAAATATCAATATGGGGAAAATTAGCTTGCTTGATTAGAATTTAGCTCTATAATAATAATGTATTAAGTTAAAAAGACCAGGATTCAAAGCATTTGCAAACAAACTAGAATTTTATTTCTCACCAAGCAAGATTAAGCATAAAATTAAAATAAAGCAGGTAAAGCAGTTACAGATAGGATTTGTAAGCACAGATAATAGGATACACTAGACAAAATTATTATTAAAGCAGCAGGATCAATTTATCTGGATTCAAAAAGTTACTCATGATGTGAATAGTCCTTAAAATGGAGAAGAGGTCGCATGGTAGGGACAAGCACATGGTCTAGAAGCACATGGTTGCAGAGAGAGAATGATGTTGCAGCATGGTGATCAGGGTGTTGCAGCTTGATCCAGGGCTGGTTCCAGAGAAAGAGAGAGAGCGTTGTGAGAAAGGATTTCACCTCATATTTATAGGGTTGAGACCTGTTCTAAAAATAGAATCCTAGGTGGATGCCATGATTAAATTTTCTGGACCCATGATGCATAGCAGTCCAGCCTTTTTCTCTGTTCCTGATTGAATCTTCTTTGAGCAGCTTAAAATGGTGTGATGAGCTTCTATTGTTCTTGCAGACTGGAGTAGGCAAGAGATGAATTTGGTGTGAAGAGATGCTGGCCTACATCCTATTCTACTGATACACCTTCTATTATGGTGTAGTATCACTGGTATCCACCCTGGCTGTCTTTTTTGTTCTCCATTGAATGGGTGCATTTAACACTTTTCTGAACAGATAGATGGCTGTGCTGGCTCAAAGACCACATCAGAAATTCACTTTTAAATCCATAAAATTAATATACTTTAACTCCAAACAGAATTATAAAACCATATCATTTTTACTTTAAGTCCCTCAGAATTAATAATCTCTTGGGTCAGGCAATAATTAAAGCAAACTTAAATAATTTACCTCCAACAAAACTAAATATACATATTTGGGAATATAAGATAAAAGCACACATTTTCTACTAAGGATGCAAATGAGCCGATGGTTCTTCTCTCTCTGACCATGCGGGAATATAGTGACTATTCTAAACAAGTGAGGTTTTGCAATACAAATACATACAGTATTTTGTATTAAAGTTTTTGGGCTGTGGAACGAATCGTCTGAGTTTCCATTATTTCTTATGGGGAAATTTGTTTTGATATATGAGTATTTTGGATTACAAGCATGTTTTCAGAACGAATTATGCTCACAAACTAAGGTTTTACTGTATTTGCATAATCATAAATAAAATATATATTAAAAAATTATGAAAAAATGTTTGCAACATATATTCATGGATTTCCTTTGGAGTTTTCTTCTGCAGGAATAGGCACTTAATGATGGTTTGGAGTTCCACACTTAAAAATTCCACACTTTTCATTGATGTGGTTCAATCAGTAATCTGAAACAATGTCAAAAACATAGCATTACGATTCTGCAAATTAGCACTTTGCAAAATAAAACAACAAAATAATGCTTAGAATTTAGTTAGTTGGTTGGGCTGAGAACTTTTCAGCACTCGTAGGGCTCTTCTGTTTGAAAAAAAGAGATGGTTTTTAAAGGGGGAATCTGATTGAGATCTACAAAATCCTGAGTAGTGTAGAATGGGTGTAAGTGAATCGATGTTGTTTTTTTTTAGTCTTTAAAATATTACAAAGACTAGGGGACACTCAATAAAGTTACATGGAAATATAAATCAAATAGGAAGAAATATTTTTTTCACTCAAAGAATAGTTAGCTTTGGAACTCATTGCCAGAGGATGTGGTAACAGTGGTTAGCGTATCTGGGTTTAAAAAAGATTTGGACAAGTTGCTGGAGGAAAAGTCCATAGTCTGCTTTTGAAAAAGGCATGGGGTAAGTCACTCCTTGCCCTGGGATTGGTAGCATGGAATGTCACTATTATCTGGGTTTTTGCCAAGTACTTGTGACCTGGATTGGCTACTGTTGGAAACAATATTGGGCTGCTAGATGGGCCAGTCCAACCTAATATACTGTAGCTATTTTTTATGAGTGACCGGAAACCTCTGTCCTGGTACTGGGCAACTTGGAAGCACTGGAGAAAGAAGGTGGAAAATCAGAGTGACAGAGGTGGCCTAATTCTTTAATCTCAGTTCCTCTCCCCACTTCCCACTCCAGGCTCAATTTTCTTTACAAATTCTATAATGCTGGACTTTTTTAAAACTGAGATTTAATTTATATAAAAGATTTCAGACTTCTGTACCTGATGGTGACAGACTAGGCGCTACTTTTACTTTTAATCAAACAATAATGTACTTTTATTCCACATCATGTATCTTTAAATAGGCTGAACTGGAAGCTGTGGGGTGGGTTTTTTTTTTTTTTTGGACAAGAAAGCATCAAATGAATAGTCTGCACTCCATGTGACTAAACTGCCCATAAATAGTTCCAGCTGGTTTCCGTTTGTTTTGAGAAATCAGACCTCTTCTCCTTGTCCAGAGTATTGCATAGTACACAGCCTTGGGAATTAGAGACTCAGCAGTTCATCCTTCAAATGATGTCGAATTTTTACGAATAGATAGATGATGGCTATAAGAGAGTTGAAAGTGTGTCTGCTTGGGGTAAGTAACAGAAAGGAGTTGGATCTAAGCTTTTTTTCATCTCTTCTAAAAGAGAAAAAGTAGAGGACACAAAAGGCAGATAAAGTTGTAGAGTGCTGCGTGTGATTCGGGTGGTGGAAAGTGATTTTGCTTGCCTGGGGTTGGGTCTTGTTTCCTCTTTACTATGATACTGGGAGAGTCTGGAGTTTTGTGGGAGGTTTTTTTTTTTCCTGCTGTCCGGCCGGCTTAGAATACACGCTTTCCTTTTGTCAGGGGATCCCTATTTTCTTTTGTTCCCGGGACTGATTTTCTCTTTCTCCTGGAGTGATTGTGGAGCTAGAGTAAGGAAAAGGACCCCAGTATTCTTTGGAAATATTTTAGGATAACAGTAGCAGCCTGAAAAGGACTCCTTGAATGAACAAAAAACAACCATACTCGTAAAGCCCAAAAGCCAAAAATGTTGGCAGTTGTGCTAAGGAACAACTTCAGATTTTGTTTTTTCCTCCCTAGATCACTCTCTGTTTATGCAAAATGACGTCACATTATTTTGTAGCTATCCTAGGCCTGGTTTGTAGTGGGCATTGGGGGGGGGAGGGGAGGGGAGAAAGCATCTCCCCAAAATTGTACATAGTAATGCTGAATTGCTCTTTCCCCTCACTAACAATATGACTAATGTTATATATATTTTGTTAGCGATGCCCAGGTTGATTTTGAAAGTATTCCTTTAATTTTTTAAAATCTAGATTCCGTGTACAGCCATATAATAATTGAATGTTTACATTATATAACTGAGTGTGATATGATACTGCTTTTATAGATGATTTTCCAGGATTCTTTTGCTATAAAATAACTTTTGTTGTCATTTTTGGGAAGTGTGGTAACTTGGAGGTGAAAAGGAGAGTGAATGGGACTTTGGGCCTGAGTACATCCTTCTTCCGGACAGGGCATAGGATAGAAGAAAGAAACCCAGTAGTCACCCTTCCCCCATTTGGTCTGGCCTGGGTATCTTAGTCTGTTTCACTTTGATTCTTTTCCTCTTTAGTGGGGCCTAGGTGGGACTGCTGAGCTGACCCACTCCAGTTTCCCTCCTGGCTGCTCCTATTCTCCTCCTCCTGTCAGCAGGAGAAAAGAGTGCTTAACAGTGTTTTTCCTCCCTGTGTGGTTTAAATGCTGACTGTACTAGGAACCATGTGCCTCCCATAGATCTTTTGCTGTTCTTGCAAGATCTGCTGTGTGGTTTCTATCACACTGGAATGTGAACTGTGTGACTGGAAAGGGAATGCAGATAAGTGTGGTTTCCTCTTGCCAGCAGGGAGAGAAGCAAAGAGGAGAACAAGGGATGGGGAAGGACCAAGTCTCTGCCATTGGCATGATTTTGGTTAGCTACATAGTGGTGACCCAGACAACACACTGTTTCCTTAGGTAAAGAAGTAAAGAACCCCTCACATGGGTGGGTGCTGGCTACAATTGATCATGGCTTTTAACAGTGTTTGTCATACAACATAATCTAACATATAAAAGTTTTCTTACACGGACTAATATAAAATCATGTCCAATAGAAGCAAGTATGTACACCATTTTTTTTTACATATTTGTGCATCCGATTTATCCTCTTTCATTTTCCCCCTTAGGTCTAGCTCATTGTATGCTGCATGGCTTATATTCCACCAGGGTCATTATGCTCACGTTACCCACCTCCTCAAGTCGCTTCACTGGCTCCTTGTCCGTTTCCACATATAGTTCAAACTCTTCTTAATGAACTACAAGTGTATCCACTCTGCAGTTCCTTAGTATCTCTCCTTTCTTATCTCTCTCTATACTCCGCCCTGGGAACTCCGATCATCAGGTAAGTCTCTCTTGTCTGTTTCCTTCTCCTCTATTGCCAGCTCCCGACTCTGTGCCTTGCTGCGCCACACACCTGGAACAAACTGCCTGAGTCGATACATCAGGCTCCATCTCTGGTGGTATTCAAATCCAGGCTTAAGGCCCACTTCTTCAAAACTGCTTTTAAATCCTAACCTTACCAACTGGCAAAGCAAAAAAAAATTGATTGCCATTCTCTCTGTAGTCCCTTGCCCTCTCTACCTCATCATTCCCTCTGTAATTCCATAACTAAGCATACATAAATTCACTATTTGTCCTGAATGTCTGTCATAATTAGATTGTAAGTTCTTTTGAGCAGGGATAGTCTCTTGCGTGTTTAATATACAGCACTACGTTTGTCTGGTAGTGCTATAGAAATAATAGTAGTAGTAGTTGGTCAGCTGGCCATAGTCCACAAATCTGTTGGGTTACCAGTTCACCTTTGTAGCTCCTGGCCTATTTAAGCTGCTTCTGTAACTGTTGACAAGAATCCAGTTGAGGAGGGGTGATGTACCCTTGAGGTTCACAACTGAGTAACCCAGTTCATGGCATCACAAGGCTTTTAGGAGGCAATTCTATAAGTGGGCACCTTCTTATGTGGTTCAGTGCCACACAGTAGTGCTTATTCTTTAGTGGCTTCTGGTGCATGGATTCAGTTATAGAATAATATCATAACCCAGGATTGGTTCATTTACATGTGCGGCTGCAGTTACAGCAGCCATAGGCCTAGAAATAACTGTGGCTGTATTAATGAGGTAGTTTGTAAGTTACCCATGTAAGTGGCAGCCCTACCCACATGAATGCCACCTTCCATTTACATGCTATGCCACTTAATGTGTCCTTACAGAATAGTACTTAATAGCCCTCATAAGTATACATTTACCTGTAAATGTGCTAGCATTCTGTATATTTACAGTATGTTTATTAAAAACTTGATATACTGCTCACCATAGCCTGATCTGAGCGGTTTGCAAAACTAAAATCCATAAATATAGAAAAGAACTCCAGAATTGCCCTTTGTGACAGAACAGGGCACGGTGCTCAGGAAAGGATTTATATAAACACACATATCACACTGTGTAGTGTTCAGAACAAAAAGAACTATTTATTAAACAATTGCCCTTAATGGTTTCTTTTCCAAAGAAACAGCTATGCTTTTCAAGTTTCTCACTAATTTCAGTTTATATTCTCAGTAGATCTTGCCATGCCCCAAACACAGTCTTTATCACAGTTCCAAGAAACAGTTTTATGCAGCATTCAATCACTGCTCTGGTCAGGCATTAGAATAAAGGTCGAGTTTTCCATGTAGGAGATTCTTACCTCCAGCAGATTCTATCAGCAAAACAGGTCAGTTCTTCCATTCAGCTTCCCTAGCTCCTATGTTCCCTCTGGGGCCTCCATAGGTAACAAAGCTGGTCCACACATACAACTCAGATACCCTCAGCCAAGCTGTCATTAACTGTTTCACCTTGTACAGTCTCTCAGCTCAGGTGGAGTTAGCTTCCCCTGAGCTTCTGTCTCAGCCACATCTAAGGGAAAGCTAGGGAGTTCCATTCTCTTCCAGGGATCTCCCTGAATGCCTTTCAAAATTGGAACAGATATACTCATGTCTGCCTGGGTCCTGCCCCTGTGACCCAGCAGCTGTTCTACTCAGGTAGCTCAGCCCTAAGCTGTTGAGCCTAGTTCATCCTGGGGGTTGTAGTTCCTTCTCTCTCTGACTAGCACCCCTTGCTGCATGGTGGCATAATATCATCATTATTGAGAGAGAATCCCTGACTCTTTCACATCTTTGTAGTGCCCAGGCTGGCACTTCACAAACTGTATAAGTGCAAGGCCTATACCTTTTGCCTATACCTTTTCTACCCTATCACTCAATGTCTATTATCTTACATCCACCAACTGACCCTTGAAGACCTAAGAGGTCAGCTGATGTCACAACTTACCTCTTTTCTGGACCCAAGAGAAGAATGGTGAAACCCTCCTCTTTCAGAGTTAGAAATAAAAAACACTAAATGCAACTGGTGCACAGGAACCATGCTAAATTTCAACTACAAGTTAAAGGTGACAACAGTCAGGAAATTGTTATTGTTTACTGTTTTCCAATGAGCTACTAGGGGGCATCACCAGAAATTTATGGTAAATTTGTAACATCTCCCTCTCTTTTTCTTGGAGCTATACACAATTGTATTATTATTATTAATAATGTCCTACAAATTAACGTTGGGTTTTACTAAACTGAGGAAGAGTTTCTTAATGCGGGTCGGTGGGGTAAATGCTCCGACACTCATAGGAATTGAATGAGCGTCGGAGCATTTACCTTGTGGGCCCGTGGTAAGAAGCTCTTCTGCGGTTTAGTAAAAGGAGCCCTAAGTCACTGAGGTGGTTTTGAGTGCTGGCTAGTTCATGTACACTATAGACAGGGCTTTTCTGCACATGCAGTTCCTGATTCCTGTCTGACATCAAGGGGTGTTATCCAACATGGCAAGCATATTTGGTACCATACTTCTGACAGGTGTGCCCTCGGGATCAGGATTCTTAACACTTCTGTTTCCTGCAGCTTCTGTCCTCTTTGTGCTTGGGGGTGTATTGGAACAGGAGGATATGCTTGATCCTTTCACTGAGCTGTATATAACATAGTAAATGACAGCAGATAAAGACCTATATGTTTCTATATGGTCCATCAAGCCTGCCCATCAAAGACAGACAAACCAGCAAAAAAAAAAAAAAAAAATGCTGTCCTTATGAAGCTGGCTGCTCATTCATTTGCAGAACCATATGATTACAGTGCTAGAGAATTCTATCAATGTCTACCAGGTAGGAGCATAGCGCAACCTTTTGCACACAGGTACCCAACTGCCAACAATTCATGTGACCACCTGCCAATTATTTCATGTGGACTGAGTCCATAGTATTCAGCTTGTACAAATCTCTTGCAAATATGCCATATCTTGACTTAAAAAAAACTCACCTTTTGTCTTGAAGCTTTCCTGATACATCTTGAATTACACAGGGTTCATGTTGCTGGCATGGCTGAATGTCTTCAGTCTTCTCTAGTGGGCTCACAGTCAAGGTTAAAAAGGCTTCAGTTACATAGCGCAGTTTAAGCTCTGCTTCTCACACAGAACATTACTATTCGCCTTTCCGATTTCCAAAGGATGCCAATTCAAAAGATTCCTCGACAAGACATTTTCCTTCCAAGCAGGAATCTGGAACAATACGTGACTTACTCCTTAACTCATTGTCATACCAATAATAATAACAGTTTATATACCGCAATACCGTTAAGTTCTATGCGGTTTACAATAGATTAAGTGAGGTACAAATTGATTGAATTTAAGAGGGGGGAAGAGGAGAGTTAATAGGACCGGAAATGCGTTGTTGAGGAGAAAGAGATTAATAGGACAGAGGAATCACTATGGAGGAGAAAGAAGAAGAGTGGGTCAGTTGTCTAGATACTTTAGGAACAGTTGAGTTTTTAGACCAATCATATAGAAGATTACTGAAAACTCATTTATTTCACAAATTTGTTTAACTTCCCTAAACAATTCCTCTACATCTTCTGGCATGCTCCTACCTCCTGTTATATATAACTACGTTACACGCTTGTTTGTTTCCTCCTACTTCATGTTCATGATGTAACTTTGCTTCATTCATGCAACCTCTCTTGTTGTAAACCATCTTGAACTGAAAGATATGATGGAATAAATAAAACTATTATTATTATTATTAAATACTAATTCCCAACAAAATCATTCATCAAATAGAATCATCTTTGTCCATCTTAAACTGCTTTGAATCCTTTGGGTGATTTAGCGGTATATAAGACACCACATTAAATTAAAATTATCTGCTAGACATTTATCTAATTATAAAGAATCAATACAAATACAGTTTATCCCAGGACAAGCAGGCATGATATTCTCACATGTGGGTGACGTCATCTGCGGAGCCCCGATGTGGAAGCATTTTCAAGCAAACTTGATTGAAGATTTAAGTTTGCTCTGCTGCTCCACACATGCGTGCCTTCCTGCTCCACTAGGGGGTGCATCCCCTCGTGGTCTCCAGTTCAAAATTTTCCGCTGAGCCTAGAAGTCGTGTTTTTTCAGGCTCTGCCCCAACTGCCTTCTAGCACCGCGATTTTCTTGTTTTTTCATCGTTTAAGTCGCTGTGCGCAAAAGTTTTACCTTCTTCAACTTGATTCCTGCTTCGTTTGATCGACCCGGAGGCTTCCGGGTCCCCGTGGCCGCGTGGCTACTCGAGCCGCGGCCACTTTCGATTCTATGTCCCGGCCTTTGACCGGCTTTAAAAAGTGCACCCGGTGCGAGCGGCTTCTTTCCATCACAGACCCGCATCGCCGGTGCATCCTCTGCCTGGGGGCCGCTCATCCCACCGACTCCTGCCCCCAGTGCGCTACTTTCCAGAACCGGGCCCTCCGTCAAAGGAAAGCCCACATGGCGGATCTTTTCGCCCCAGACCAACCCTCTACCTCGGCCTCGAGGTCGGCCCCGGCCTCGGCCTTGACCTCGGCCCCGAATACCTCGGCATCGCCTCGAGACTCGACTCCGAAGTCCTCGGGACAACAGAAAGCCTCGGCTCCGGGTAAGTCCCCTCTTCCCTCTTCAGGTTCTGTACCAGTGAAGAAACCAACCTCGGGGACACCGGCGACGCATGGCGGAAGTCCCATGCTTACAGCCCCGACGAAGCCCTCCAAGCCTTCGGGCCGTGCCTCCACTACACGGGAATACTCTGATACGAGGTCGCCCCCGGTGGAGTGCACCGAGGCAGGGGACATGCCTTCGATGCTGTCCGTGCCCGTCTTCCAGGACCTACTCCGAGCAATGATCTCGTCGGAGCTGTCCGCTGCAATGGCCCATCTACAACCGGCCTCTGCCTCGACCTCGACCCCGCATGTGCCAGACCAGCCTGAGCCTCGCGTCGAGCCACCTCGGGGAAAAGTGCGCAAACTTCGCCGCATCTCATCCTCCTCGGACTCCTCGCCGAGGCACCCGAGGCGCTCTCCCTCCACAGACCGCCACAGGGCAAAACGTCGGGCCAAACCGACAGAAACCTCGAACCGCCGTACCTCTAAGAAGGCCCGGGGTTCTCCCACTCTACGAGGCCGTTCACCTACACCTCGTACGGGACCGCTGAGGGTGGCAGAGTTATCACTCTCCAACCCACGCATCCTCCGAACTCCCCCTCGGACCGGGGCTCCGATCCGAGGTCTCGGGCTTTCACGGAGGGAGTTCGGGTCGAGGTCACCGATCCGACATCGATCGGTACCCCGAACCCCAGCATCGTCTCCGAGGGGCTCCTCGAGACGCCGGAGATCCACGACCCCGGAACACCACGACCCCGGAACACTTTCACAGTGCTTCCCCGGCCTCGGAGCTTGGATCGGAGCAGGAACCTCGCTACTCGAGGGAAGCCTCCCCTTCCTTCTCCACCCGACGGAGGTCTCGTTCACCGACCCCGCACGGGGCCTCGGGAACATCCCGACCATCCTTCTCGCGCTTTGTCCAGGACATGGGCCACGCTTTGAATTTAGACCTCCAGTCCGACTCCAGATACTCTAAAGAATACCTAGCGGAACTGGATATGCCATCACTGCCCAGAGAGTCCCTTCGCTTGCCGCCTAACCCAATACTCCAACAGGCTCTCTTCAGGAACCTGGAGACCCCCTATATGGTCACAGCCGTGCCCTCCAAAATGGAGGCCAAGTACCGCACAGTACCCTTTCCGGGATTTGAACAACCGCAGCTCTCCCACCAGTTGCTGTTAGTAGAATCCTCCCTAAAAAAGGCCCACCCCTCCCGGGTCTCAGCGGCGGTCCCCCCAGGCCGAGAAGGCCGAACCCTAGACAAGTTCGGCAGGAGACTATACCAAAATGCGATGATGGCCTCTAGGATGCAAAGCTACACTTTCACCTTCACATCCTACCTCAAACACCTCATTGGACTACTGAGAGCCTTTGAGACTGACCTACCGGCCTCCCGCCAAGGAGCGTTTAGCCTGCTCTTGGAATCCCTCTCCAACCTACGCCTCCATCTATTCCACGCGGCCTACGATGGCTTCGAACTCTCCTCCAGAGAGGCAGCCTTTGCTATCGCTATGCGCCGACTAGCTTGGCTACGCCTGGTCGACATGGACCCCCAACTTACAGGACCGGTTGGCTAACCTTCCCTGCGTGGGAAAAGAACTGTTCGATGATACTATCGAGGCGGCTACAAAACGCCTCTCCGAACATGAACGCTCGTTTGCCTCCCTTGTCTGACAAAAGCCCAAACCGCCCGCGTCCAGGCCGTATAGGGCCCCTCCGCGCCGCTACCCACAAAAATCCACCCCTGCCTTCTCGCGGCCCCCACCCAGGCGTCCGCAAGCCCATCACTGGGCCATGCCCAGGTCCCAACCGCCTGCGACTACCAAATCACCCCCGTCCTTTTGACGGGATACGCGGAAGGGGGCGGGCCCCCTCCGCCATAGTCCCAGGCCTCCTTCCCATCGTGGGTCAGTTCAAAGCCTTTTACCCTCGCTGGGAACAAGTCACGTCGGACACATGGGTCCTTGGCGTGATCTCATCAGGATACTCTCTCAACTTTCGGGCCATTCCTCCGGACAACCCCCCAAGGAATTGCCCTCCCAACCGGACACAGCTACCCCTACTCCTCTCCGAAGCCCGAGACCTGCTTCGCCTGAGAGCAGTGGAGGAGGTTCCCCCCGACCAACGGGGGAAGGGCTTCTACTCCCGTTACTTCCTGGTACCGAAAAAAACGGGAGACCTACGCCCAATACTAGACTTGAGACGCCTCAACAAATTTCTGGTACGGGAAAAATTTCGGATGCTCTCCCTACCGACACTCTACCCCCTGATCGACGAGGGCGACTGGCTCTGCTCCCTCGATCTCAAGGAGGCGTACACACATGTCCCAGTGCACCCCGCTCACCGCAAGTTCTTGCGTTTTCAGGTAGGGGACTGGCACCTACAATACCGTGTCCTCCCCTTCGGCCTAGCATCGTCACCTCGGGTTTTCACCAAGTGCCTCGTGGTAGTCGCAGCAACCTTACGCTCCCAGGGCCTCCAGGTATTCCCCTACCTGGACGACTGGCTGATCAAAGCCCCGTCCAGGGAAGCGGTTATCTCAGCGACCCAACAGACTATTACCTACCTACAAAGTCTGGGGTTCGAGATAAACTTCCCAAAATCCCAACTACGCCCCTCCCAGTCCCTACAGTTCATCGGGGCCACGCTGGACACGGTTCGCCTCCGTTCCTTCCTCCCCCCTCCGCATCTAGAGGCGTTAGTAAGTCTGAGTCGAAGGTTTTCCCTGCTGACCTCAGTATCAGCTCGGCAGATGATGACTCTTCTGGGCCACATGGCCTCCACCATCCACGTCACACCCTTCGCCCGCCTCCATCTGAGAATTTCTCAATGAACCCTGGCCTCTCAATGGCGTCAAGACCGGGACCCGATCGACCGCCCCGTGACAGTGACGCCTTCTTTGCAACGATCGCTCCGCTGGTGGGCCGACTCTTCAAATCTTTCCAAAGGTTTGCTCTTCCTCACCCCACCCCACAGCAAGATACTCACCACGGACTCATCGGAGTACGCTTGGGGAGCCCATCTAGACGGCCTACGCACCCAAGGGATGTGGTCAGCAGCAGACCGTCGAGTGGTTCTCATCCTAACCGACAACCAGGTAGCAATGTACTACGTAAACAAACAAGGGGGAACAGGGTCCTGGCCCCTTTGCCGGGAAGCCCTGCGCCTCTGGAAATGGGCAATCTCCAACAACACCTTCCTTCGAGCGGTGTACATACAAGGAGAACAAAACTGTCTGGCGGACAGACTCAGCCGCCTCCTCCAGCCACACGAGTGGTCACTACACTCTCAGACCCTACGACAGGTGTTCGAAAAGTGGGGGACGCCTCAAATAGATCTATTCGCATCCCCCCACAACCACAAGCTGACTCTCTTCTGCTCCCGGATGTACTCCCCGGACCGGCTCGAGGCCGACGCCTTCCTCCTCGACTGGGACGGAAGGTTCCTGTACGCATTCCCGCCGTTTCTTCTGATACTGTGGACGCTTGTCCACCTGAAAACAGTACAAGCCACCCTGATCCTGATTGCCCCTCGCTGGCCACGCCAGCCATGGTTTTCCCTTCTACTTCAACTCAGTGTCAGAGATCCACTGCCTCTGCCTCTGTTTCCCTCTCTACTATCACAGGGTCAGGGTTCGCTGTTACATCCCAATCTTCAATCTCTTCATCTGAATGCTTGGTTTCTCTCCCCCTGACCGCTCTCCCCGTGTCTCAATCAGTCAAGGAGATATATCAATCAAGACAAATCATGGGCTGCATACGAAGGGGTTTCGTCAGTCGTAAGGCGGAAGTCATTATGCCATTGTATAGATCCATGATGAGGCCCCACCTGGAATACTGTGTGCAATTCTGGAGGCCGCATTATCGCAAGGATGTGCTGAGACTGGAGTCGGTGCAAACAATGGCCACCTGGATGGTCTCGGGACTCAAGGATCTATCATACGAAAAACGGCTTGACAAATTACAGCTATACTCGCTCGAGGAGCGCAGAGAGAGGGGGGACATGATCGAGACGTTCAAGTATCTTACGGGCCGCATCGAGGCGGAGGAAGATATCTTCTTTTTTAAGGGTCCCACGACAACAAGAGGGCATCCGTTGAAAATCAGGGGCGGGAAACTACGAGGTGACACCAGGAAATTATTTTTCACTGAAAGAGTGGTTGATCGCTGGAATAGTCTTCCACTACAGGTGATTGAGGCCAGCAGCGTGCCTGATTTTAAGGCCAAATGGGATCGGCACATGGGATCTATTCACAGGGCAAAGGTAGGGGAGGGACATTAAGGTGGGCAGACTAGATGAGCTGTGGGCCCTTATCTGCCATCTATTTCTATGTTTCTATGTTTCTATATTGGAGGCCTCTAGAAAGACCTCGACGAGAACCTGCTACTCCCAAAAATGGACCAGATTCTCAACCTGGTGCTCCTCCCACAGCCAGGACCCGGTGTCGGTCCCCGTCCCTCTGGTCCTGGACTATTTACTTCAATTATCTCATTCCGGCCTAAAGACCAACTCCATTCGAGTACACCTCAGTGCAATTGCGGCCTTTCATCAGCCCCTGGAAGGGAAAGCCCTCTCGCTCCATCCCTTAGTCTCTCGCTTCATGAAGGGTCTTCTGAACGTCCATCCCCCTCTCAAACCTCCCCTGGTGGTTTCGGACCTTAACGTGGTTCTGGCTCAACTAATGAAACCTCCATTTGAGCCCCTAGACAAATGCCATCCAAAATTCCTCACTTGGAAGGTAATTTTCCTACTCGCGCTCACTTCCGCCCGGCGGGTTAGTGAGTTACAAGCTCTGGTAGCGGACCCACCCTTCACGGTATTCCATCACGACAAGGTGGTACTCCGCACCCATCCAAAGTTCTTGCCTAAAGTAGTGTCTGATTTCCATCTCAATCAGTCCATTGTCTTGCCTGTGTTTTTTCCCAAGCCCCACTCTCACCCCGGAGAAGTGGCGCTCCACACTCTTGACTGCAAGAGAGCGTTGGCCTTTTACCTCCAACGCACTCAGCCACACCGGAAAGTCCCACAACTGTTTTTGTCCTTCGACCCAAACCGGTTAGGTCACCCAGTTTCCAAACGCACCTTGTCCAACTGGTTGGCCGATTGCATCTCCTTTTGCTACGCTCAGGCTGGTCTCGCGCTGCATGGTCGAGTAACGGGACACAAAGTCCGAGCGATGGCAGCCTCCGTAGCTTTCCTCAGGTCCACACCTATTGAGGAAATCTGCAAGGCTGCCACGTGGTCTTCGGTTCATACCTTCACCTCCCACTACTGTCTGGACTCACTATCCAGGAGCGATGGCCGGTTCGGCCAATCGGTTTTACGAAATCTCTTTGCTTAAATTGCCAACTTCCCTCCATCCCTTTTCAGTTAGCTTGGAGGTCACCCACATGTGAGAATATCATGCCTGCTTGTCCTGGGATAAAGCACAGTTACTTACCGTAACAGGTGTTATCCAGGGACAGCAGGCATATATTCTCACAACCCGCCCACCTCCCCGAGGTTGGCTTCTTTGCTAGTTAAGTGAACTGGAGACCACGAGGGGATGCACCCCCTAGTGGAGCAGGAAGGCACGCATGCGTGGAGCAGCAGAGCAAACTTAAATCTTCAATCAAGTTTGCTTGAAAATGCTTCCGCATTGGGGCTCCATAGATGACGTCACCCACATGTGAGAATATATGCCTGCTGTCCCTGGATAACACCTGTTACGGTAAGTAACTGTGCTATAGGAGCCCTTTTGCCAAACTGCAGTAACAGGTGCCCTCAGCACGCCCTATTTTCTGCATTAATGGTCACGTACTAATTTTCCTAGTAGCGTGTGAGCCCCTATCACCACCTATTGTGTAGGTGATAAGGGCTCATGTGCTAATCGGTTGGTGTGTGACAATGTAACTTGGCATGGATAGGCAGACTAGACTAGACTACATCTGCCTTCATTTTTCTATGTTTCTGTGTAGCTGTGCTAACTGATTAGTATACAACATGCCTACGCTCCACCCCTGACCCGCCCTAGCACTAAAAAATTAAGTTCATCTTTTAGCATATGGGAAGTTCTTGTGCTAGTGCTTACCACAGCTTAATAAAAGGGACCCATAAAATCATTATTCCGATATCTCACTAGACACTTATATGGGAGCTTAAAGTAAAATATATTCCCTATCACAAGTGTCTGTGTTCTCATTTGAAGAAAAGACCTACACCTTAATTAGGTTGATCTAGCCACATCAGGAAATATCTGGAGCTTCTGCCTACGAAAGAGGAAATCTTTATTTTTAAAGCTTGGTAAGCTTCCTTAACACCGGAAGCTTACCAAGCTCTGATCTGAAATTGTGTCTTGGGATACTGAAAAATTTTAAAAGATCAAATTCAGGAATAGATTCTAACACAACATGAGCCATGACTTCTTCTGTCTCCTTAATAATTTTAGATTGCAAGTAATAAATATTAGAGAACCTAAGAACATAAGAATAGCCATATTGGGTCAGACCAATGGTCTATCTAGCCCAACATCCCAATTTTACAGTGGACAACCCAGGTCAAAAGTACCAGGCAAAAACACAAATAGCAGCATGCTATTGATCCAGGGCAAGCAGTGGCTTCCCCCATTATCTCAGTAGCAGACCATGAACTTTTTCTCCAGGAACTTGTCCAAGCCTTTTACTAGTTACATTAACTGCTCTTACCACATCCTCAGGCAATGTGTTCCAGAGCTCAACTATTCTCTGAGTGAAAAAATATTTCATCCTATTGGTTTTAGAAGTATTTCTCTGTAACATCGAGTGTCCCCCTAGTCTTTGTAACTTTTGATGGAGTAAAAAATTGATCCGCTTGTATCCTTTCTATACCACTCAGGATTTTGTAGACTTCAATCTGTGTTTGTACCAGCCAGGCCTAAATAACTACATCCATCTTTTCAGAAATGGACAACCCTTCCCCCTTCTGTATATACATTTCTTAAAAGATGGATGTTATTTAGGCCTGGCTGGTACAGACACATCTAGGTCACAGAAAGGTGCTCTGAACAGCTGTCCATTGGAGGGATTAAGGCAGTGGTCTTCATTGCAAGACCATGAGCAAATGGTGGCCCGCGGAGCCTGTGATGAATATCATCCCCCACCCCCCATTGGGATCCATCACTTTTTGTTTCCCGCGCTGCAGTACTGCACTCGTCCTACATCTTTTTGTTTCTAGCATTGCAGACCTACTCTTCCTACATCTACAGAAAGGTGCTCTTATTGAGCAGGACAAGCTGAATGTCCAGATTTGGAGCCTTCACTAATCTTGCCCAAACTAGGCCCCCTGCCATATGAATGTTCTACAGTGTTGGACATCTGTATCCTGCCTTTATAAAATTGGGATTTGTATGTCCAAGTAAATGCCAATTTTCAGATATTCAAAACAAGAATATAGTATAGCTTTCAAAATTAAGCACTTACCGGTCTGTAATTTCCTGGATCTCCCCTGGAACCCTTTTTAAAAATTAGCGTAACATTAGCCGCCCTCCAATCTTCAGGTACTACAGATGATTTTAGTGACAGGTTACATATCACAGCAGGTCAGCAATCTAAAGTTTGAGTTCTTTTAGTTTCCTGGGATACCATCTGGTCCAGCTAATTTATCACTTTATAACTTGTCAATTTGGCTTAGTACATCTTTCAGATTCACTGAGATTTCTTTCAGTTCCTCCATATCATCACCCTTGAAAACCATTTTCAGTTTAGGTAGATCTCTTACATCTTCTTCCATAATGACCAATGCAAAGAAATCATTCACTCTCTCCGCTATGGTCTTATCCTCCCTGAGCACCTTTTTTTTCCTTGATCATCCAGTGGTCCCATAGATTCCCTCACAGGTTTTCTGTTTCTGATGTACCTAAAAAAAATTGTTATGAGTGTTTGCCTCCTTGGGAAGTTTCTCTTCATATTCTTTCTTAGCTTTCTTTATCAATGCTTTGTATCTAACTTGCCAGTGCTTATGATTCTTATTTTCTTCATTCGGGTCCTTTTTCCATTCTTTAAAGGATGTTTTTTTTGGTTCTAATAGCCTCTTTCACTTCACCTTTTAATCATGCTGGCTCTCGTTTTCTCTTCTTTCCACCTTTTCTGATACGTGGAATGCATCTGGTCTGGGATTCCTTGATGGGTTTTTTAAAAAAACATCCATGCCTGGTTTACAGTCCTAACCTTTGCAACTGTTCATTTTAGCTTTTTTTTTTTTTTAACCATTTTCCTAATTTTATCAGTTGCCCTTTTGAAAATTAAACGCCGCTACAGTAGATTTCTTTTGCGATGTCACTCCGGGTATCAGCTCAAATTTGATCATGTTATGATCACTGTTTCCCAGCAGACCCAACACAGTTACCTCCTTTACTATGCCACTAAGGATCAAATCTAAAATAGCTCCTCCTCTTGTCAGTTGCCAGACCAGATGCTCCAAGAAGCAGTCATTTATGACATCAAGGAATTTTACCTGCCTAACACTTGCTGATGTAACATTTAACCAGTCAATGGTGGGGGTAATTGAAATCACCATTATTATACAGGCTGCTGAGAAGACAGGGAAAATTTGAGTCTTTTACTCTGCCTTCCTCTTAAACTCTCCTGGCTTTCTTTCACCATTATTTGAACCTCTCTACCAGGATTCCCTAAATATCCTATTTCAATAGTATCCTCCAAGGATTCCTCACACCGAACCATCCGCTCCTGGGCAACTGTTGGCTTTCCCCCACAACTCGGTTTAAAAGCTGCTCTATCTCCTTTATAAAAGTTAGCACCAGCAGTCTGGTTCCATCCCAGTTAAGGTGGAGTCTATCCTTTCGGAACAAGCTCCCCCTTTCCCAGAAGGTTGTCCAGTTCCTAACAAATCTAAATCCATACTTTAAAAGGAGTGGAGGTTTTTTTAGACCTATGAAGCTTAACTGAGGTCTTTTCCCCCACTTATTATTTATGTGGTTTTTGCGGCTGGTTTTGTATGTGTTTTTGGCTAGAAGGAGAGAGCTCAAAAATCAACACCTTGATTAAGCTGAGTGTGTATTTATATTCACCCATTATTATACTGTTGCCCAATTTTCCAGCTTTCCTAATCTCTGAAAACATTTCTTCATCTGTCTGCTCATTCTGTTCTAGGGGACTTAGTATAACCCTTCCTTCCCCAGAGTCAGCCCAGCTTCTCTTTAGCCCTTTAAAGGGCTCTGGGCTCCAGTGATCCCAAGAAGTACCAGATCAAAACCATGCCCAGACTTGATCTTAACATTCTCACTCAAGCCAATACTTCAAGCCACATTCTAGCCATCACACTCTTACTTCCCATGATAGCATACCATATACCCATCATCATGGGCCAGAGCCAAAATGAAGACCTAAGAAGCTGCTGCTGTGTGAAGCCCAGAACAATCAATACCCACAACCTTATAAAAATCAAGACTGACACATACATGCCCTCAATGCTACAAAGCACTGGCACCCTGCCCCAACAAGAGAGGAGGAGGGGTGGCAGCGATCGCCAAATCCAAGTTAAATCCACGCCAAATACAATCCATAACACTACCAGACCTAGAATGCCTCGTTTTCTCAGTAGGCCATGACAAAAAAATCATGGTCATACTAGTCTACAGAGCACCCTCCTCCCCTATGTGTCCTCTCGAAGAACAGCTAACCATTATAAGCAATCTGTCTGTAAATCATAAACAAATCATAGACCTAGGTGACCTCAACTTCGCAGACTTCCCAGAAGTCACGGGCGCTCCATGAGATTTCATCAAAACACTGTCAGATTTGGGACTCACTCAACAAGTCACCTCTCCCGCTCACTCCTCTGGAAACACACTGGACCTAATCTTTCTCCCAGAAGATCCACAAACTGATCAGAAATCATCCTCACCGACAAACATCATGGTCCCCTGGACTGACCACCATATAATCACGTTCAGTCTGCACACTAAAGTCAAAGAGGCAGCAGACCAAATGAACTCGTAGGAATCAATCGCATTCGACCCCAAATCAGTAAACCCAGCCACATTTTCCTGCAGCATCTCCAAACTACAACTAAGCACAAATTCCACGTCTTGTTCCATAGAAGAGAAGGCACTGACCTGGCATCTAGGCATCAAAACACTTTACGAGAACCTAGCAAAAGTCAAGATGACCAAACCTAACTCATGACCATTCTCTTCACCCTGGTTTACAGAAGACCTGAGAGTACAAAAAAGAACAGTCAGAAAAGCTGAAAAAGCTTAGCGCAAAACTCTCAGCGCCTAGGACAAAGCCACCTGGAAAAACCTTCTGCAAAACTACAAGTTAACCACACATGAAGCAAAAAAAGCACATTTCACCACTCTACTATCCAAGGTCCCAAACAGATTGAAGGCCATCTTCTCGATAACGAAAAATCTATTCTCATTCCCAGCAAACGAACCTAGACAGTGAATCCCTATCCACCTTCTTCCATGACAAAATATCAGAGACAGCACAAATCTGGACTCAGAGGCCAAAACACTCCCAAACATCCCAGAGACCACTCAAGTCGACAATCCACACCAGACAGAAACCTTGAATAGTGTCAAACCAATCTCCCTCAATGACCTTAAAACTATAATCAACTCTATATGCCCCATGACCTCGATCCTGGACCCATGTCCTTCCACTACACTCCTGGATACAAATGAGGTAGTCCTGGAATTCATCCTACCCCTAATAAACGAGTCCCTTATGACAGGTATAGTTCCACAGAGTTGGAAATCAGCTATAGTAAAACCACTCCTGAAAAAAAATAACCATGGACCCAGACAACCTAAGCAGCTTCAGACCTGTCTCAAACCTCACATTCATCTCAAAAATATTGGAAAAGACAGTACTCCCGCAATTGTAAGACTTCATGGAGACAAAAGGCACCCTCTCCAGCTTCCAATCAGGCTTCAGGAAACACCACAGCACAGAAACAGTGCTCCTGGACATCTTAAATGATTGCTGGAAAATCCTAGATGAAGGAAATGATGCACTGCTGGTACTATTAGACCTCAGTGCCACCTTCAACACCATCGACCACTCTCTCTTCCGGTCCAGGCTAAATAGCATTGGAATCCGTGACAACACACTTTGATGGTTCTCCTCATTCCTGAAAAACAGATCCCAGAGAGTTCTACTAGGGAAATCCTTATCTGAACCCAAACCACTCCACTAAGGAGTGCCTCAGGAAGCCTTACTATCACCACTCCTCTTCAACCTCTATGTCAAACCAGTACCGGACATAGTGGAAAAACATTGAATCAGAATCCAATCTTTCGCAGATGACTTATAACTCTACCTCCCACTAGGCTGACACTGAGACACACAAATCAAAAATCTCCAGTCTTGCTTAACTGAAATAAAGACTTGGATGACCGGGAACACTTTACAGTTAAATGAGTCTAAGACAGAACTTCTCTATATCCACAAAGATCTTTATGTATTCCCCCGTCCATCCTTTTCCTGGGGTACAAACACCCTTACACCCAAGGATTACGTCCGTAGCCTAGGAGTAACTCTCGACTCAAACTTATCAATGACAGATCAAGTATCCAATTCACGTATCCAAACTAGTATCTTCCTCCTTCTACTACCTCCGCCTGTTAAAAACCATACATGCATACTTCTCAGAATCCGAATTTGCCCAACTACTGTACGCTTTTGTACTATCTCGCTTAGACTATTGCAACACACTACTAGTGGGCCTGCCTACCAAAACTCTCTTTCTGCCTCCAAAGGGTACGATTCCACACTACATGACAACTAAACTACAAATCTACTTCCCAAAGTGACCACTGAGGTCCTAAGGAGAAAAATAACTGACCACACCTTCTGGCCGCTCCCTCAAAACTGAAACAGCCCGCAAACGCTCCTACTCACATTTCATTTACAGACTATGGCACACCATCCCCCCATCTGTTAGAACACTAGATGGACTCTGGAGCTTCAAGAAGGCTGTGAAAACCATCTTCTTCACAAACCCAGCGCCTTAAGGGCATACACCCAGAAATGCCATTCAGAGTCAACGCACCTATACCACCTACTCTCAACAGAGTGGATATGTTTTTTTGTCATGTCTATATTGTAAATTATGTAATCTTTGTCATGTCTCGATTATATTGTGGATGTACTTTGTAACCCATTCTGAGCTCCTTTGGGAGGACGGGTTAAATAATTGAGCAAATAAATAAAATATTCCATCCATTCACACATGGAGTTTCTATCCATATGAATTCCTGCTATCTATGTCATGCAGAATGTTTATTTTGTTAGATTCAATTCCCCCTTTAACATAGAGCAACCCCCCCCCCCCCTCCAATTTGACCTACTCTATCCTTGCGATATAGTTTGTATCCAGGTAATACAATGTCCCATTGATTGCCCTCCTTCCACCAGGTCTCTGAGATGCCTATTATATCTACCTTATAATTTAGTGCTATATACTCATAACTCTCCTATTTTATTTTTTAGGCTTTTAGCATTTGTGTACAAACAATTCAAATTGTGTTTTTTCCTTGTATCTACAGGCTGCTGAGAAGATAAGGAAAATTTGAGTCTTTTACTCTACCTTCCTCTTTAACACCCCTGGCTTTGTTTCACCATTATTGAAACCTCTCTACTGGGACTTTCTAAATATTCTGTTTCAATAGTATCCTTCAAGGATACCTCACACTGAACCATCTACTCCTTTGAAACTCTCGGCTCCCCCCCCCCCCCATATCAGTTTAAAAGCTGCTCTGTCTCCTTTTTAAATGTTAGTGCCAGCAGCCTGGTTCCATCCCAGTTAAGATGGTGTCTATCCTTTCATAACAAGCTCCCCCTTTCCCAGAAGGTTTCCTAACAAAGCTAAATCCCTCATCCCTGCACCATCATCTCAACCACGCATTGAGACTTCAGAGCTCTGCCTGCCTCTTGGGTTCTGCGTGTGGAACTGGGAGCATTTCTGAAAATGCTACCCTGGAGGATCTGGATTTCAGCTTTCTACATAAGAGCCTAAATTTGGTTTCCAGAACCTCTCTCCCACATTTTCCTACATTATTGGTACCTACATGTACCAAGTCAGCTGACTCCTCCCCAGCACTAACTAAAATCCTATCTATGTGACATGTGAGTCTGCCACCTTTGCACTAGACAGGCAAGTGACTAGGTAATCCTCATGCCCACCAGCCACCCAGCTATCTACATGCCTAATGATCGAACTACAAACTACAAAAGCTGTCCTAACCCTTCCCTCCTGAGCAGAATCCCCTGGAGACACATCCTTGGTGCGAGAGGATATTGCATCCCCTGGTGGGCAGGTCCTAGCTTGTACAGATTTTTCAGCAGTAAAGACTGATTCCATCTATTCTGCTATTCCCAACAGCTTGGCTATTCAGTTCTAATCTCACCCCATTTCCAAATTAGAACCAATTCCTTCTCAAGTTTAGGCATATTTTTCAGCTGGCCCATTTTTCCAGGCTTGCAAACGTACCAATTCTGCTTTTACTAGACCTGCTTTTCTTTCCCTCTAACTTTCGCATTGTCTTGCATGTAACCTTATCATTTTCAACAATTTAGGAGCATGTCAGGGAGCTGCTGAACTATTTCTGACCTCCCAAGAGAGCAAAATTAATTTTTCAGGGTTCTTAGGCTTAATCCTTTAAGAATCTTGACAGATGAACCACATGGACACAGATTGGAATTGCTGCAAAGAGAAAGTTTACTAAATTACTTTAAAGGGTAAATGATGATGTATATTTAAATATGATGATAGCTGTACCTAAACAGAAAAAAAAAATCACCATTGTTCAAAAAGTTCAGTCAGTTGACAGTAACACGAAGGGGCCTCTGTTCAAATTCCTAACATAGTTTTACAGATCCTCACCACTGCGACATTTCCTGAATCAGCATCTGTGCACAGGTGCTGAGACCAGTGGCGTACCTAGCATATGTGACACCCGGGGCCCATCATTTTTTGACACCCCCCCTATCTGTATGAAAAACATGATTTTTAGTAACAAGCCACATGTCACACATGAGTACCTAGGAAAAGGCAGCATCTTACATACTGCAGTGAGTAGTACAACATCAATACACCCATTGTAAAACTAAACAAGCCAGATTAGTACAGATCAATCCTGCCATCAATCCTAACAAAAAAACCATGTCTTTCGAACACACAGAACACAGAAAACACCTTCACCTAGTATGGAATATGTAATCACAAACAAACCCCTCCCTCTTTTACAAAACTGTAGTGTGGATTTTAGCCAGGTTGATAACAGCTCTGATGCTTATAGAATTCTGAGCATCAGAGCTGCTACCACCATGGCTGGGGCTAAATGCTCCACAGTTTTGTAAAAGGGGGGATAAAATAGAATTACATAGACAAAGGTTAAATTGAACCAGCAAGAATCTGGACTGTACATACAATGCAACACCACAGAAACAGTGACACATGTCTCCTAAAGCAATAAATAAATAGAAAATGTTTGTTCTACCTTTGTCTTCTCTGGTTTCTGCTTTCCTCATCTTCTTGTTACTCTCTTCCTTCCATCCACTGTCTGCCGTCTCTCTGCCCCTATATGGCATCTTCTCTCCTTCTATGCCCCTTCCAGAAACTGTATGTCTCCCCCTTCCATCTCTCTTTCACCCCCCATTGGTCTGGCATCTCTCTCATCTCCTTCCCTCTCCCACACCTCTCTTCTGCAATCCCTTTCTTCCCTCATTTTCCTTTTTGGTTTATTTTCTGCATCCATCTAGATTACGTTCTTACTATCCTCTCATCAATTTCCTTTTTTACTGTCTACCTACAGCTCGCCACCTCTTTCTCTCACCCCCTCCAGTATTTCCCTAACTCAATCCTTTTTCCCCCATCATGTGCCCTCCTTTTATTTATCCCCTCCTTCCATCATGTGCCCTCTTTCTCTACCCCTTCCATCTAGCTAAAGAAGCACTGCCTGGGCTTTGCAATCCCCAGTTATGTCTCTAGCAGGATATATATTTCAAATCTGATATATTCTAATGACAAAATAGAAATAAAATGATTTTTTTCTACCTTCTGTTGTCTCTGGTTTCTGCTTTTATCTTCTTTTCACTATTTTCCTTCCAGCGTCTGCCCTGTCTCTTCAATCCAGCATCTGCCCGTTCCATCCACTGTCTGCCCCTTCCAGAAACTGTCTGTCTCCCTCTGCCATCTCTCCTCTAGACCCCCCCCCCTTTGGTCTGGCATCCATCATCTTCCCTCTGTTTCCTCATGGTCTGGCATCTTTCTCCTTTCATCTCTCTTTCCCTCCCCCCTGTGGTTTTTAGCATCTCTCTCTTCTCATTTCCTCCATATCTCTGTCTCCTTCCCCATTCTCTGGCATCTCTCTCTCCTCTCTCTCTTCCCTTTCCTTCTCTGGTCTTCCTTCTTTATTTTCTGCCTCCGTTTAAATTAAATTCTTTCTTACTATGCAGTCCTCAGTTTCCCTTTTTTCACTGTGTCTACCCACAGCATGCCACCCCTTTCCTTCACCCCTTTACTATCTCACTAACTCTAGCTTCTTCCCCCATCCAGCATATGTCCTTTTTCTTTATCCCTTCTTCCATCCAGTATGTGTTCTCTTTCTCCACTTCCATTATGTGCTCTCCCTTCTCCCCACTTCCATCATCTGCCCTCTTCTCTCACCCCACTTCCATCATCTACCCCTTCACTCCACTTCCATCATTTGCCCTCTTCTCTCTCCCCCTTGTCTCCACTTCCATCATCTGCCCTCTTCTCTCTCCTCCTTCTCCCCACTTCCATCATCTCTCTTCTCTCTCCCCCTTCTCCCCACTTCCATCATCTGCCCTCTACTCTCTCCTCATTCTCTCCACTTCCATCATCCGTCCTCTTCTCTTTTCTCTCCCCCTTCTCCCCACTTCCATCATCTGCCCCCTTTTCTCAATCTCTCCATCCACCACAGGCCCATCTCTCTCCCTTCCTCTCACCTTTCCGATTTTGGCAACAAGATCGGCAACGCCCCCCCCTCACCCCCGCCCCTGCGATGACACTTAAGATCGGCAACAGAACTTCAGATCGGCAATGTAGTGCTCAGTCCAAAGCTTCCCTCTGACTCAGTTTCCTGTTTCCGCCCAGGCAGTTCAGTCAGAGGGAAGCTTTTGACTGAGCACCGCGTTGCCGATCTGAAGTTCTGTTGATGCCGGGGGGGGGGGGGTAGAAGGAAGCCCGTTGCTGATCTTAAGTGTCATCGCAGGGGGGGGCACATTGCCGATCATAAATTGTGTCATGGGGGGCTGCCCGATGACGCTCATCGCCTTTGCAGTCCAGACGCTGCAGATGGCCCCAATGCAATCTTGCCGGACCTGGCCGGCTGTGCACCCCCCTTAAGGCATGCACCCGGGGCAGACCACCCCCCCACCCCCTCCTTGGTACCCCCTCCTTGGCTGAGACACTCCTCCATGATGTAAGAAGTTGAATCTTTGCCGAACATAAGAATAGCCTTACTGGGTCAGACCAATAGTCAAGGTAGCCCAGTATCCTGTTTCCAACAGTAGCCAATCCAGAACACAAGAACCTGGCAGAAACCCAAATATTTATTTTATTTATTGGGATTTATTACCACCTTTAATGAAATTCACCCAAGGCAGTTGTAGTAGCAACATTCCATTCTTTCGATCCCCGGGCAAGCAGTGGCTTCCCCATGTCTGTCTGACAGGAAGCTTTACTGCACTCCTGAGAATTCCAGAAGTAGGCTCTCTTGTTTGTTGCCTTCCTCTGTTGTAGACTGAAAACCCACCTCTTGAAATAAAAACATATAACATCCAAGAAATCAACAAGTTTGATGTTCATTCCCCTCTTAACTCAGATTCATCTCTTGTTCTCTCCCACTTAGGATCCTTTTGCATCTCTCCTGGTAGGTTGGAGAACTCCACCCTTGAGTCCAGCCTCCTTCCCTTAAGGCAGTGTATCGAAAATTATGTGCTGCAGTAGATTCCAGGTGTGCCGTGAGACACTGGCAAGGAGGGGAGGCGCTGGCTGACTGTTTACAGGACGTGTATGCACCTCTCCTTCCCCACCGGCAAAGGGACATGTTCAGGGTCGTGGCCTGAGGGCCTCCGCGCATGTGTAGACGTCGACTTGATGATGTCACGCATGTGCGTGATGTCATCATGTCGACATCCACGCACTTCCAGATGCTATCCAGCCACAGCACCTGGTTTAGTGTGCTTCGGTGCCGAAAAGTTTGCAGGACACTGCCTTAAGGAAAGATAAAGAAGATAGAACAGGCCAGCTTTTTGAGAATCCCTGCTATATAGAAACTGTTCTTTCTGCAGGACCCATAACCCTGGGTCCTGTAGAATCTGAAAACCCTACCCCTCCAGATGCCTGTTGTAAATGTGAGTTTAGGTCCAGTGTCCATTTGTGAGCCATAAATATTAGGAAAATAAAGAAAAAGCCTCTAGTCTAAAGGCAGTTGACCTTATTCAAGGCCACTGAATGCATCAGAAAGGAATAATGTATGTGAAAAGAATGGGTTGATATGATAGTAGCCTTTCTGTTGTAATTAAAACTCACAGATGTTCCTTTGTCTGAAAACCATATAAATATGCACACAGCCTGATTGTAATGTTGAAGACAATATTGCAGTACCATGTGTTGTATGTACTGTTTTCACTGGCTGTTCTAAATTGAATAAACTGAGACTCTGAGCTGGCAATGATGTGCTTAAATTTATTTCTTATTGACACTCTGTACTCCCTTACAAAAAATATAAAGTTTACAAAAATATAAAGTGATATATTTTATTAGAGTACTTTTTGGAAGTGATACAATACAGTTTAAAATAAAATGAGCAGAGGAGATGCCTCATAATGCACTGATAAGGAGTGGAGAACAGCAGCTTATAGTAAAAGCGTATCAAGAACTAATTTGTTTTCAACTGTGATATACAGCTGCAGATACCCCTTAAAGACTGTTTAAAGAGCAGCTGGAATGATCTATTCAATGGATATATCAGACTGTCAGTGATCTGGTTAAAAAAATTAAATGCTTTTTTTTAAAAAAGGTGGTCTCTGAGATGAATTAGTCACCAGACAATGAGTCATGTCAAGTACTGTATCTTCATTGCTAGAAACTATAATATCTATAAAATTACACTCACAGTTGGTGGAATTAATAGTTGAATAACCAAAATTAGCTGCACAACCTTATCAAAGTCATAACCTAATAGCTTGATGACATGAAGCCCAAACAGAGAATGAGATAAATTATATTACTAAATCTAGTGCTAAAGATTCCTTATGAGAAATAAATAAATATGCACCAGATATAAGGGGCTAGATTCACTTAGCCCACCGATCAAGTCCCGACCACTTAGCAACCCCGACCCGATTCACTAAACTTACTCCAGATCTGATCCGCGTCCAATTCGCGCATGCAAATATAGACAGGCAGCGATTCACTAAAAAAAATGAGGGACACCGACTGGGCTGTCCGATCAAAAAAATAAGTTCAGGCCCTTTCTGACTGCCCTGCTCTCTGCCCCGATTGCCGCCCTGCTTCTGTCTCAACTCTTCTTGCCTTCCTCGCAGTGCGAGCCCATGGTTTTAACCCGCGGGTTAAAACCACGGGCTCGCAATAAAGTAAAAAATAACTTGCGATAAAATGTAAAAAACAAAAGTAAAGAATTTTCTTTCCAGTAGCTCTGCTGGGCACAGAGGGCCAGCGCATGAGCAGACCACCTACGTCTGTGCATACGTCAGGATCGCTAGAGAGCAATTTGTGCAGTTGGTTGGGGGCGTGATTCCAATTGCCCTCATTTGCATGAGGGCGATTCGTGAATCAGGCCCCCAGCCACGGCATTTGTGAATCTAGCCCAAGGTAACATGACTTTTTTTGCTTGATTCCTTTGTGCTCAGAGAAACGCTAGAGTTTGAGTCCATATGTGAACAAACAACCCACTATGGCAGTGGCTCTTGTTCTCAATCACTGCACAAATTTTTTTCTTTTTCTGTGCTTGCTTTTTAAGTTTATCGGTGAAAACTATCCCATAAATATGCATGTCGGCAACAAAAATCTCATGCACGAATCCAGGATGTCCGGGGTGGTACTTGGAGAGACTTCCCAGGAAAGGGACTTGGGAGTTCTGATCGATAAGTCGATGAAGCCGTCCACACAATGTGCGGCGGCAGCAAAAAAGGCAAACAGAATGCTAGGAATGATAAGGAAGGAGATCATGAACAGATCAGAGAAGGTTATCATGCCGCTGTACCGGGCCATGGTACGCCCTCACCTGGAGTACTGCATTCAGCACTGGTCGCCGTTCCTGAAGAAGGACATGGTACTACTCAAAAGGGTCCAGAGAAGAGCGACTAAGATGGTTAAGGGGCTGGAGGAGCTGCCGTACAGTGAAAGATTAGAGAAACTGGGCCTCTTCTCTCTCGAACAGAGGAGATTGAGAGGGGACATGATCGAAACATTCAAGGTACTGAAGGGGATAGACTTAGTAGATAAGGACAGGTTGTTCACCCTCTCCTCATCTTAGCTGATTTTGAATTTTCTGCAAACAACACCAATCCATTAGAATATTTGGAAATTAAATATAAATCTTCTCCTTCATTGAACTTTTTACTTGTATACAATCCTCCACCCATTAACGTCTCAGTATTGACCCATCTTCGATCCATAATTATGGATTTCTGTGTTACTTCAGTTAATCCGATCATTTTAGGGGACTTCAACATTCATTTTGAAGACTCCAACAATACTCTCACTTCAGAACTTCTTACTTTTCTAAATGATCTAAAATTAAGTCCGTTAATAACTGGCCCAACTCATATAGCCGGCCATACCTTGGACATGGCTATAATCTCCTCTTCCCAAAGTAATAAGTTTTCAGAACCTTTAATTACACCTGTTCCATGGTCGGATCATTTCTTAATTTCATTCCAAACACTTATTTCAAAACATCATAGTATTCTAAAACCAAAAACAATAACTACTAGGAAATATAACAAGTTGAAAGCTAACGATATATCGTCTAATTTTCACTTATCACTAGAACAGTTAGACAATTTACCCATAGATGAACAAGTACAACTATGGAATCACTCTATTATCAATCTGCTCAACTCTGTGGCTCCGGTAGTTACTTTTACTATTTCCCCACGTAAACAAAAAAATCCCTGGTATTCTTCAAACTTAATTTTAATCAAAAGACAATTGCGTTGCCTAGAACGACAATGGAGACACAATAAAACAGCATCCAACCACAATAAATACAAAGAACACGCTCTATATTATAAATCTGAAATCAACAAATCAAAAAAAGATTATTATACCAAGCAAATCACTAAAGCTAAAAACTCTTCGGCCTTATATGCAATAGTCAAATCTCTAACTACACAGAAAAATGAATCAAATAATCTTAGTTCTTTTCCTTCAGCAAAGGCTCTCGCTGAATTTTTCATCAACAAAGTACAAAAAATAAGAGACAAAATTCCAAATAACCCAATCACAAATTTCTCCAATGACAGTATAGACCCTATTGGAGCAACTACTTTGTCCTTCTCTAGATGTTCGTATTTCACCCTTCCTAGCTTGGAGGAAATACAAAAATATATTAACACACTTAATATAAAAGGAACCAGTAATGAAGTAATTCCTCCTTTCCTATTAAAAATTTTTTTTTCTATCTTTGGACCATTTATCAAGGAGTTAGTTAACTCAAGTTTGTCCTCCGGATCTTTACCCAAAACCTGGAAACAATCAATTATTCATCCAATTATAAAAAAAAGCCATTAGCACACTAGAACTTTCCAATTATCGCCCCATAGCAAATATACCATTCATGGCCAAATTAACAGAAAAAATAGTTTTCCGACAACTTTCGGATGTCGTTGAGAAAACCAATGTTCTTCACCCTAATCAAACCGGCTTCCGTCATTGTCATTCAACTGAATATTCCCTGTTAGGACTCACCACCAAAATACTTTACCGTTTCTGATCAGGTTTTGAATTGGTTCACATCTTATTTCAAAGATAGATCTTCTAAAGTAGTTTTCAATAACACTTCATCTGAATACATGTCTTGCAAATACGGAATCCCGCAAGGATCTATACTATCTCCTTTACTTTTCAATATTTTTTTATCGCCTCTTCTGACAGTTTCACAATCTATTGGTTTCTCTACATTTGCCTACGCGGATGATGTCCAACTTCTTCATTCTATCGACTTAAATAATAAGGAAGAAATTGCCCTCATTAATCAAAAATTGGAAAAAATTAAATCATGGTTGGACGTCAATAAACTTTCATTGAATATCAATAAAACCAAACTAATGATCTTTCCGTTAAAAGAAGGTACAACACTTCTGGCTCCATTGAAATTTGAATCTACTCCCATTAAAACTGTTTCAACTTTAAAACTTTTAGGCGTTACTCTAGACAGCAAATTTTCATATCATTCCCATATCAGCACAGTCGTCCAGAAATGTTTTTATAGATTAAGAATGATTCGTTCCCTTTCTAATTTACTGGAAGCTGCCGCATTGAAAACTTTAATTCATTCATTGGTTATTTCATGTTTAGATTACTGTAATGCCCTCTATAAGGGAATCACAAAAAAGGAGATCAGGCGATTACAGATCATTCAAAATACCGCTATTAAAATCATTAGCGGGGCAAAGAAATATGATCATGTCACCCCACTTTTAGTTGATGCTCATTGGCTGCCAATCGAATACAGAATCAATTATAAAATTATATTTTTAACATTTACCACTAAAATGAATAACCAACCTGATTTCATTAACAGTCTTTTAATCCCGTATGTAACAACTAAATCCCTACGTTCCACTTCTCAAAATCTTTTAGTTATACCATCATTAAAATCAATAAATACTTTACGTACCAACAACTTTGCTGTCACTGCCCCTTCTCTTTGGAATTTACTGCCTATAAATCTCCGCAATGAATTAGATATAAAACAATTTAAAATAGCATTAAAAACATTTCTATTCTGAGACACCTTTTGTTAAACTGCCACTCTTCTTTCTTTTCCTTTTTTTCAATTTTTACCTAATCTACTGTTTTAGCCTTATGACTTATCTATCCTATACTTATTGTAGTTCCTCCCCATCTGCCCTACTGTTGCAGTATGTTTTGAGTAAGTCATTTGTCTCCACTGTTTTAATATGTTTAATTTATTTTTGTGTAATTTTATTATGTTAACCGCTTAGAAGTTGGATTAAGCGGTCAAACAAATTTTTAATAAACTTGAAACTTGAAAAACTTAATAATAATAATAAACTTGAAACTCCAAGGTAGGGAGAAAAAGAGGGCACTCTCTAAAGTTGAAAGGGGATAGATTCCGTACAAACGTAAGGAAGTTCTTCTTCACCCAGAGAGTGGTAGAAAGCTGGAACACCCTTCCAGAGGCTGTTATAGAGGAAAACACCCTCCAGGGATTCAAGACAAAGTTAGACAAGTTCCTGCTGAACAAGAACGTGCGCTGTTAGGGCTAGTTTCAGTTAGGGTGCTGGTCTTAGACCAGAAGGCCGCCGCATGAGCGGACTGCTGGGCATGATGGACCACTGGTCTGACTCAGCAGTGGCAATTCTTATGTTCTTATATATATACTCCTTTTACAAACTTTGCAAATATATGAAGCAGTGATCCTGTGAGCAAAACAATTTAAATTTGAACCAGGTATCTCTGAAGCAGCCAATCGGTTAAACGCGTCAGAAACTCGCATCTACAGCTAAGTAAAATCTTTAAAATATATAAACATTGGATTGGCGTATATATATTTATGGGGTAGGTTTTACCGATAAACTTAAAAAACTAGCACAGAAAAAGAAAAAATATTTGTGCAGTGATTGAGAACAACAGCCACTGCCACAGTGGGTTGTTTGTTCACATAGTGAACTCAAACTCCAGCATTTCTCTGAGCACAAAGGAATTGCGCGAAACAAGTCATATTACCTTGTATCTGGTGGATGACATTAAGGCTAGAGCTAGAATATTGGAAGATGCCCCTACTGCTTCAACTCAGAAAACTGATAAATGAAGACACTCGCAGAAACGTCTGAAAAACAAGATGGACTAAGAATACCGTAGATCTTAAAGGAACAGCCTGCAGATTCTAGGCTTTCCTGAAAAGGTGAAGGGTAGAAACCCAGTTTAAATTTTTTCTAAATGGATCCCTTCATTCTTGCAGTTGGAGCCCAATGATCGACAGTGGTGCAGGGCTATTTTACTGGCTTTTGCAAATGGCAGTGGCCAGCTGACTGTAATCACATTAATTTGATGACAAGACATGAATTCATGATGCAATGTGATTGATAGATGAAATATCCTTCCATGAAAACAAGAATCTTGTCTTTGGAGGTAGAACTTCCTTGTTAAGCATGAGCTAAAGCAACTGGATATACAATATGCTATGCTCTGTTCCATGCAACCGAAGGTGCTTTACAAGGAGAAAACACTGGTCCTGGAACTGGTTAAGCTTGCTGAGCAATTTGTCCAAAATTGACAAAAAGACCTGCAAAATGTTCAATTTGTATAGAAACATAGAAACTGACGGCAGAAAAGGGCCACAGCCCATCTAGTCTGCCCATACCAATGTCCCACCCCCTAACTCCCTCCGTGAAGAGATCCCACGTGCCAATCCCATTTTTTCTTAAAATCTGACACGCTGCTGGCCTCAATTACCTCTAGTGGAAGACTATTCCAGCGATCAACCACTCTTTCGGTGAAGAAATATTTTCTGGTGTCACCATGAAATTTCCCACCCCTGAGTTTCAACGGATGCCCTCTTGTTGCCGTGGGACCTTTAAGAAAAAAGATATCTTCCTCCACCTCGATAAGGCCCGTGACATATTTGAACATCTCGATCATGTCCCCCCTCTCTCTGCGTTCCTCGAGTGAGTATAGCTGCAACTTATCCAGCTGTTCCCCATACGGGAGATCCTTGAGTCTTGAGACCATCCGGGTGGCCATTCTCTGAACCGACTCAACTCTCCGCACATCTTTGTAGTAATGTGGCCTCCAGAATTGTACACAGTATTCCAGATGGGGTCCTACCATGGATCTGTACAAAGGCATTATGACCTTGGGCTTACGTCTGATGAAGCTCCTACGGATACAACCCATGATTTGTCTAGCTTTGGATGAAGCTTTCTCCACTTGATTGAAAGACTTCATGTCTTCACTAATGATCACCCCCAAGTCTCTTTCTGCTACAGTCCTTGCTAGGGTCTCACCATTCAGGGTGTAAGACATGCATGGATTTTTGCTGCCAAGGTGCATGATCTTGCATTTTTTGGCATTGAAACTTAGTTGCCAGGTCCTTGACCAATGCTCCAGTAGGAGCAGATCATGTGTCATACTGTCGGATATTGAGCCTTTGTCAGGCACTGTGCTTTTGTCTGTTGTGCTCTTGCCCACTATGTTGCATAGTTTGGCGTCATCGGCGAATAACGTAATTTTACCTCGAAGACCCTTAGCCAAGTCACTTACGAAGATGTTGAATAGGATCGTGCCCAAGACCAAGCCCTGCAGCACTCTGCTGATCACCTCTGTTGTTTCAGAGGGGGGTGCCGTTTACCACCACCCTTTGAAGTCTACCACTAAGCCAGTCCTTAACCCATGCAGTTAATGTGTTGCCTAATCCCATCAAACTCATCTTGTTCATGCTTTGCTGAAGTCCAAGTACACGATGTCTAGGGATTCCCCCGTATCCAGCTTTCTTGTTACCCAGTCAAAGAAGCTGATCAGATTGGTTTGGCAGGACCTTCCCTTTGTAAATCCGTGTTGATGGGAATCTCGTAGATACTCCTTGGACAGGATCGTGTCCAATTGACGTTTGATTAGAGTTCCCATTAGTTTGCTCACTATTGATGTGAGACTCACCGGTCTGTAGTTCGCAGCCTCCGTCTTGCATCCCTTTTTGTGGAGCGGGATGACGTTAGCCATTTTCCAGTCCAACGGGACTCTTCCATTACTTAGGGAAAGATTGAAGAGTGCGGATAACGGTTCTGCCAGGACATCACTCAACTCCCTGAGCACCCTAGGGTGTAGTTTGTCTGGTCCCAGAGCTTTGTTCACCTTGAGTCTTGATAGCTCATAGTAGACACTGCTGGGCGTAAACTCGAAATTTCGAAATGGGTCTTCCGTGCTTTCCCTTGTCTGCAGCTGTGTTAAGACAGATAATTCTCCTACATATCCTTAGAGACCGCCTTGGCTCTATTTGAATATTGCTGGGGTGATTCATAGATGGAGTTGGGATTCAATTTAAAGTTATCCAGTTGAGTGTGAGTTTCACTCTATCTGGATAATGCCAGCAGTCAACGTTGAATCAGGATATTCAGTCACTACCTGAATATCAGTGCTACATATCTGGATTAAATTCAGACATGTTTGGTTGGCATTTAAAAATACTTGCCCAAAATATTGCTCCTTGGATTTATGAATTGGATGCTCTCAGTATGAAGGAACTTCTGTTTTAAGTATGTGTTTGATTTTTAGGGCTACTTTTACTAAGCTGCGATAGCGGTTTTAGCGTGCGCTAAATTGCCGCACACATTAGATGCTAATGCCAGCATTGAGCTGGCGTTAGTTCAAGCCGCATAGCGCAGGTTTAACGCACGCTAAAATGCTATTGCAGCTTAGTAAAAGGATCCCTTAATTTCAGTGCTATTTTCAACAAATTTTCTATAGATTGGATGTCTATATTTTAATAAATATGAGCACGAGTATATAAATAAAAAATAGTAATAAAAAAGATAGGAAAAGCACTTCCTTAATTAGTGATGTCCAAGGAAAATATAAAGAATGATTCATCCCTGGCTGTTTTATCTCCAAGAGGGAAACAGCTGAAAACTATCAGGTTACCCTGAATTTATTTAACTGGGATATTCAGTCACTTTTCAAACCAGTGTATATACTTTCCAAAAAATGTTTTCTAGGTCCAAAAAACATATATGTACTTGTATCTCCTTAATTGCAGAGCGCTCCCTACAAAACCAAGGGCACACCCTCAGAGTCCACAAAATTAAGATTAATTGCAGTGTCTGGACTGTGGATTCTGGGATGGAAGACAAAGCACAGTTACTTTTCTGTAACAGGTGTTATCCGAGGACAGCAGGCAGTTATTCTCACGTGTGGGTGACACCATCCTACGGAGCCTTGGTGTGGACACTCCAAAGTATGCTGCCACTTTAGGAATCTTCAGTGAGTTCACATCAGCTCCCCTACTTCTTTCTGTGTCCCATGAGCCCTGCAGTTCAAGTAGCTCACAAAGAAGCCAATGAGGAGAGGCAGGAGGGTTGTGAGAATAACTGCCTGCTGTTCTCAGATAACACCTGTTACAGAAAAGTAACTGTGCTCTATCCCAGCTGGCCCGCCTCTTCAAAATGGGCCTTCCCCTCCCTGGGATGCACCGGGGAGGGGCCTGAGGCTCTGATTGGCCAGGTTGTTTAAGGCCCCTCTCATAGGAGAAAACACTGGATCAGTACAATTCATAAAAGTTAAGAGACTCTGTACTGATCCAGTGGCGTTTTCTCGGCAATCCCAGATGATGAAAAGTAGGTTCAAACAAAGGGGGTACCCATATAAAATTGTCAACAGAGCATTTAAGCTTACCAGAAACACTCATAGGGACTGGTTGATGTTACGATCTGAAAAAGAAAATGAAAACAGTAGGGTTACGTGTGCATATTCAGCTCAGGCTCAGCAGATTACAAAGTTTCAAGTTTATTAGGATTTTATATACTGCCTATCAAGGTAATCTAAGCGGTTTTACAATCAGGTATTCAAGCATTTTCCCTATCTGTCCCGGTGGGCTCACAATTTATCTTAACGTACCTGGGGCTATAAAGGATTAAGTGATTTGCCCAGGGTCACAAGGAGCAGTGTGGGATCTGAACCCATAACCCCTGGGTGCGGAGGCTGTAGCTTCAACCACCGCGCCACACACATTTTGACTCTTCATGAGCAATTACATGAAATGCCCAGATTTGCGTATACCTATGGAAAGAACTTACGTGAGATTTTGGCAGGTTCTCCTTTGGATAGAGTGGTGCAAAATGATCATTGTGGCCAATTCTTGTGTGGCAATTGTGAATATTGTAGACACTGCCTACAAGTGAATACAATTTCAATTCCCAATAGTACTAAGTTATTTCATTTACATGGATGTTTTGATTGTGATACCAATCAGGTGGTTTATGGCATTAATTGCCCATGCAGGAAATGGTACGTGGGATAAACTAAGAGAAAAATTAAATACCGTATAGCTCAACATCTAAGTAATCTGTGGTTAGAAAACATTTAGTTGCCTTTGGTAGCCCATTGGATTGATAATAAGCATAAGGTTGAGGAGTCAAAATTTGTGGTCCTTATTAAAGTTCAGCTGTCAAGAGGAGGTAATGTTTCTGAAATCCTGATAAGAAAAGAACAACATTTAATTTACTGGTGGGGTACTATAGAACCTGTTGGACTCAATAAGGAGGTAGAGTGGAATTTATTATAATTAAGTGCACATGAATGAATAGGGATAAATGAGCATGTGATCTAGTGATGGTACGCATTGAATTTGGTGTTTGACTGCTCCCGCTTTGAGGACCTGGTTTGGATATCCTTTCCTGTATGCTGCCATAAACCAATATCAAGGTAATAATATAATAAAAATTTGAATGAAGTTATAGGGTATATTTTGTCAAGTAAGGGTATGATATTTAGCATATGGAGCGAAACAGTCTTGTGTTGGGCATGACTGATAATACTTTGAAAAGGAGATACCAACCCACTGTGGCAGTGCTGAGTTTTGGAGTTTTGAAGTTTGGTGAAAGTGTTTAAACAAAAGAAGGGAAAAGTGGATTTGCTTTCAGTCAGATCTGAGATTGGAGTTTAAACATTGCATCTTCAAAAGACTCTTATAAACTTTAGTCATTGCTTTTATGAGTGTGGGGGGAGGGTTTTCATTGAGATATTGTGGATTGTGGTATGATGATTTGAGCTATTTATGAGTGTTAAATTCATGATTATTTAATAAAACTTATAAGAAATTATGTGTACCCGGTAAGTACATTTTAGCTTCTTTGTTTGTATTGAAATATTGAACTCACTGAGACTATTCATATTGTATAATTGTCCCATTATATTGTGGATTATATAATAAATAGGTACAAGATGTTTGTATGTAATGGAGGCAGTCTGCAAGACCTCTCTCATCCAAATTCATTATGAATATACTGAAAGCTTAATTGGCTGAAAGTCCTTTTGGGCAGATTTTGAAACGACTGCTCTGTTGAGCTGGGAGGAAAAAAGAATCAGCTGTCTAAAGGAGCAAAGATCCATCAGTCCAGGAACAATTGATACCTTGTAGAAGCAGTTGGATGAGCTATTCACAATGGGGATGTCATGTACTGGTCTGCTTAAAAATTTATAATATCTTTTAAATCATATATGAATGAAATATCCAGTTTCTGTTCATATTGGTAGATATATGGTTTTCCATATTTCCTTGTTTTATTTTGCAGGATACAGGGGTTGGGAAATCAAGTATAGTTTGTCGATTTGTCCAGGATCATTTTGATCACAATATCAGCCCCACTATAGGGTAAGTACGTGGCATACTGTATTCATACTGCATTAAATGAGCTTGTTATCTCACTGAACAGACTTTGTTTTATTTAGCAAATCATATGTATGTGATTTATATGACTTAAAGTGACCAGAATTATATATCATATGGGCAATGTTGTTTAAAGTACTTAAGTAAAAGTAAAAAGTATAGTGAAAAACAAATTAAAAATTTACTCAAGTAAAAGTAAAAAAGTAAGGCCCATATTCTATAAATGGTGCCTTAAGTTAGGCACCGGTAGGTACCCTAATAGTGCCTAACTTAAGTGCAAAACACTGTTTAAAAAAAAAAAAAATAGCGTTTAAAGAAAAAAATGTAGGCACCTAATGGCACCTTAAAAAAGGTACCTTCATCACAGCTACAGAGGCGCTTTACGACACCTAACACCACTGTAGGCGTGGCTAACGTCGGAAGTGGCATTAGGAATCATAAGATGCCTCTAGCTGCGATTAACATGAAAGCCAGGCACCAGAAATGTAGGCCTTGAAAGCCCTGACTTACATTTCTGGCGCCTACCTTTTATGAAGTGTGCAATTCTACAGACAGCACCAGTGCGTGACTGACGTGCAATTGTTGGCTGTTTTAGGTGGCCACTGATGCCAGCGCTGTTTGTAGAATCTGGCCCTCAGTGCCTAAAATAATACATTTTGAATAAAAAGTAAAAGTATCTCAACTACAATGTCTATTCATCAAGAATTGCTACCAGCTTCAGCTTTATTTCCGCTTTAAAATGACCCAGATCATCTAACCAGTTCAAACACAGACATCCCTACTGTTCTGTATATGGAGCTTAAGTTGATTTGTATGTAATTTTGTAAACCACATAGTTAATGTACGGTATATAAATTTTTAAATAAATAAATAATAATGAGGTAGTTTTGATAGTGCATCTAAATCTGACTTTGGACGTTTCCCAGAAGATGTCCGAAAATCAGGGCGGGGAAATGTCCAGTTTCAAAACTGCTAGACATCCAAATTTTATTTTTCAAAAATGGCCCATCTAAATGATTTGGTCCTTAGGATGTCTTAACTTTTTTTTTTTTTTGGGGACCATTTTCAAAAATCAAAATGTCCAAATTTAAAAATGTCCAAATCAAGCCCGTTTGGACATGGGAGGGAACAGCACCTTAATGGACTGGCCACAAAGCCACCAACAGGGCAGTGAGGAAACTTAGGGGGCACTGCTGTACATTACATTACATTACATTACATTACATTAATGACTTCTATTCCGCCTGTACCTTGCAGTTCTAAGCGGATTACAACAAAAAGATAACTGGACATTTCCAGGAATAGGAATACAATTAACGGCGTTGGGCCTAATACATTTAAACGATAGCTGGACGTTTTCAGGAAGAGGAATACAGTTAAAGGCGTTAGGTCTAAATCACATTTTGAAGGGAGGATCCTAAGAAGGGGAGAGAGGGGAGAAGAGTGGGGTTAGGAAATTAGGATAAATTTCTTGAATAGTATGGTTTTGATTTCTT
Source organism: Geotrypetes seraphini (assembly GCF_902459505.1). Taxonomy (NCBI): domain Eukaryota; kingdom Metazoa; phylum Chordata; class Amphibia; order Gymnophiona; family Dermophiidae; genus Geotrypetes; species Geotrypetes seraphini. The sequence goes on from NC_047085.1 coordinate 154,577,126, forward strand.
TTCGAAAAGCTTTGAGGTCAGTTGAAGCTGTCAGTAGGTTGGTGATGGAGGGGTCCAATTTAGCTGCATGTGTTGCTAGTAGGTTGTCGTACATCTTTTTGCGCTTAGTTCCTTTATAAGGGGGGTAGGAGAAAGGGGACTGGGTTCTCCTTTGTCTGGAATAGAGGTTCCTACTTAGGCGGTTGTTTAAGTGAGAGGGTGCCGTTCCGTTTAATGTTTTGAATAATATGCAATATAGCTTAAATTGGATGCGGGCTTGTATTGGAAGCCAGTGTGAATCTAGGAAGGCGTTGGTGATGTGGTCAAATTTTCGAAGGGAATAGATCAGTCTGAGGGCAGTGTTCTGGACAGTCTGTAGTTGTTTTATTAGGTAGGTGGGACAAGGAAGGTAGAGGATATTGCAATAGTCCAGTAGACTTAGGACTAGGGATTGAACTATGAGTCTGTATTGTTCTTTGCCGAAGAATTTTCTAATTTTGCGAAGGTTGCGCATGGTAAAGAATGCTTTTTGTGTGATTTTGTTGATTTGCACCTGAAGAGTGCAGCATCTATCTACTGTTACTCCAAGGAGTTTGAGAGTGGTCTGTATAGGATATTTGGTGGTTTTTATTTCTAGTTCAGTTCTAGTCCTGTCCTGTAAACTTCATATAAAGGGTGCCATATACATATTTCATCAGAACCCCCTTTTAGTGTATGGTGAGCCCTCCCAAACTCCCCCAAAACCTTCTATATCCACCTGTCTACCACCCCAATAGTCCTTATGGCTGCAGGTGTCACTTATATGGCAGTACAGTAAGTTTTAGGTGAGCTCAAACTTTCCACCACAAATGTACTGCGTAGAATGAGATATAGGCCTGAATACTCCTCTCTATGGTTTACTACACCACCCATCAGGCTTCTCCAGATACCTGCTTGCTGCTCTGCTAGGATGTCCTATAATATCTGCTGCTGTCATAGAGGCTGGTAAGTACTGTTTGGGGAGTGGGAGGGGGTTAGTGACCAGGGCTGTAGAGTCGGAGTCGAGGAGTCGGAGTCGGAGGAAATTTCGGGCCTGGAGTCAGAGTCAGAGTCTGAAGTACAAAAAACTGAGGAGTCGGAGTCGGAACATTTATCTACCAACTCCACAGCCCTGTTAGTAACCCCTGGGGGAGTGTGGGGAGGAGCATGTCTTAATCCCTCCAGTGGTCATTTGGTCAATCTGGGTACCTTTTTGGCACTTAGATGCCTTTTCCAAGACACCTTGGATGTCTTGGAAAAGGTTTGATTATCCCTGCAAGACCTCCAAGTCCTAAGCCCACCCAAATCTCACCCAAAACACACCCCTTAAGATGTCCCCTTAACATTTAAATGTTTGAAGGGTGAATGCCCTGCAAGACATCTAAAAACTTTGTTTTGTAATTGGTACTTGGACATTTTGGCAATTAAAATATCCAAGTGCAGTTTTTAGGCTGGGTTTTTTTTTTTTGTTTTTTTTTTTTTGGATAGCTGCATTTTTGGAAAATTGGTCCCATAGGCTATATCCACTTAATAGAAAAATTTTAAATGAAATGATCCACTGTTTGCATGATGAGGTTTGCAACAGCAAAATCTTGTTCTCAGTTTTGCTGTTTCATTTGGTTTACTGAGGAACTGTCATTTGCATCTGCCTTCCACTTTTACTTATGAATATAAACATTAAATACAGTAAAACCTTGGTTTACGAGCATAATTCGTTTCAGAAGCATGCTTGTAATCCAAAGCACTCATATATCAAAACAAATTTCCCCATGGGAAATAATGAAAACTCAAGACGATTCATTCCACAACCCCAAAACTTTAATACAAAATACTACTATATGTACTCATATTGCAAGACTTTGCTTGTTTAGAATAATCACTACACTCTTGCAGTGTCAGAGAGAGAAGAACCATCGGCTCAGTTGAGATGATGTGACGCATGTATACTGTTTGTACTTGTATTGCAAGATATTGAACAACATAAGAACATAAGAAGTTGCCTCCGCTGGAGGCCAGAGGCCAGAGACCAGAGGTCCATCCTGCCCAGCGGTCCGCTCTCGCGGCGGCCCATCAGGCCTAATTGCCTGAACAGTGTCACTGACTAATTTTGTAACTGCCTCTAATCCTCTAATCCTATCCCTAATACCTACTTCTACTCCTATCTGTACCCCTCAATCCCTTTGTCCTCCAGGTACCTGTCCAGACCCTCTTTGAAGCTCTGTAGCGTGCTCCTGCTTATCACATCCTCCGGTAGCGCGTTCCATGTATCCACCACTCTCTGAGTGAAAAAGAACTTCCTGGCGTTTGTTCTAAACCTTTCCCCTTTCAATTTCTCTGAGTGCCCCCTTGTACTTGTGGTTCCCCGTAATTTGAAAAATCTGTCCCTGTCTACTCTTTCTATGCCCTTCATGATCTTGAAGGTTTCTATCATGTCTCCTCTAAGTCTCCGCTTTTCCAGGGAGAAAAGCCCCAGCTTCTTCAATCTGTCGTTATATGAGAGGTCTTCCATACCCTTTATTAGCTTAGTTGCTCTTCTCTGGACTCTCTCAAGTACAGCCATGTCCTTCTTGAGGTACGGCGACCAGTACTGGACACAGTACTCCAGGTGCGGGCGCACCATTGCACGATACAGTGGCAGGATGACTTCCTTCGTCCTGGTCGTGATACCCTTCTTAATGATGCCCAACATTCTGTTTGCCTTCCTTGAGGCTGTGGCGCACTGCGCCGACGCCTTCAATGATGTGTCTACCATTGCTTGTATATCAAGTTAAAATTTAATTAAATGTTTTGCTTGTCTTGCAAAACACTTGCAAACCAAGTTACTTGCAATCCAAGGTTTTACTGTATAACTAGGCATAAGTAATAAAAGTTGGAAAATTATTACTTCAGTAAAAGTATCAAATTTTTTACTTAAGTACATTAATTACATTTACTTTGTTTCTATACAACACACTGCATATGGGATAGCCTGAGACAGTCCTGGTTTTATTATATTATAATTCAAAAAATAATCACCTTATTTCCACGTAAATAAACAACCATATACTTTCATAGTCACACAGTGACTCTAGATTTCTAAGTGAATGCTCAGACCCATAACCAAACTCTAATGAAAAGTCACGGAGTCAGTTATAATAGAGACCATCACAGCAAGTTCACTGTCTCTGCCACCTGCTAATAACATACGAGGAAAAGATAGATAACTTATCTGAATGCAGGATGGCACTGCTGTTGCTCTTTCACTGCTCCTAGTACATATTTAAAGTACTAACACATTGCAACTGCCATAAGCTGTTAAACCCCCCAACCCAGATTTCACGATTGGCTTCCTCAGGAGGGGCACTGCAAAGGAAAAACAATAACATTCTAACCACCTTCTAGTGTGACAACAGGGTCAGGGTGAACTAGAAACCCAAAACTAATAAATACATTCACACTAAATGTTTCAAAACCTTTTGAATACTATTACCAGGGACCGGACACTCCTTCACCCAGCTGACAAGCAACTCTAGCGATGTCGAAACCCGGAGCAGGCCGAGAATTTGAAGCTCCAGCCAACCAGGGTCGACCATGATGTCAGACACTGGGGGGCGGAGCTTCATTGATGTCACAGAATTTCAACAAACTTTAAATCTGAAACCAATCTATTTCATTATTTAAGCCCGCTGGAGTTAAAGTTTGCCAATTGTAGATGAATCGATGTTCCTGCTGTAACAGGTACTGAGACACGTTTCCTGTTTTTTTCCAAGCTTTAATTAATACTGTATATTGGACCTGTTCAATGGTGTGGCCCGCCTCCAACCAATGACTGACCAAGGGAGCTGTATTCCGCTGGCACCGAATATTGCTGAGATGTTCAGCAATGCGAACCTTAATGACTGACTTGTCTGACCTATGTAATATTTACCACACGGGCATATAATACAATATACCATGGCCTGAGAAGTCCAGTCGATGCCAGTTTTTAGAAAAAACCTTTTTCCTTTAGTACCAGGTATTGTCAAATGGTCAGTGCTCAAGACATGCTGGCAGTACTTTGGGTATGAGGAACCAAGTCCTTATCATCTCTAACACCCTTGTGTTACGGCTGCAAGTAAACGCAAACCGAGGTATTTTTTGAAAACCTGCATGTACCTGAAGCACTGACCAATGTTTGACAATAATCTGCTGAATATTATAACTAAGGTTGGAGAAAGGCAATACACACACTAAATCATGGTCATCTTGACACCGCTTGGGTTGAAATAACCACTCCCGCTGGCAACAGTGGGCTCTTTTCCAGGCTCGCTTGACTATCCAAGACGGGTACCCACGCTCCATGAATTTATCATACATCATCCTGGCCTGCTCCTGAAAATCAACATCATCGGAGCAAACCCTCTTCAGCTTAAGGAATTGGCCAATAGGAATACTGTCACATAAGGGTTTAGGGTGGAAACTTCTGTAATGTAAGATCATATTACGATCGGAGGGTTTTTTGAAAAGGGAAGTGGAAAACTGTACTGTGGATCCGTCCAGCTGTTTCTTGACATTTATGTGCAAAAAAGGAGCACTATAACTGTCAATATTAAAAGTGAGCTTAATGTTGGGATCCATTTGAATAAGTTCCACCTGAAAAAGCTCCAATTCTTCCCGATTGCCCCCCTAGACAAAAAAAAAATATCGTCAATAAACCTCCTCCACAGGCTCACCTTCCTAAACCCTGTGGATTTATATACCAGCTGTTCTTCATATTCAGTCATATAGAGACAAGCAACGGAAGGCGCTACTGTCGCGCCCATTGCCACTCCCTTGATTTGAATGAAAAATTTATCTTCAAAACTGAAATAATTGTGACCAATCACTATCTCAGCCAGTTCGGATACAAAATCTTTTTTCTGGGTAGATAAATCTAACATATTTAATGCCTGATGTACTATCCTTAAAGCCGCATTCTGCGACACATTGGTATACAGAGCCGCTACGTCGGCCGTTACTAAAACTGTGCTTCTTTATTTAACCTCACTGTATCCAATGCTTGAAGGAAATGAGATGAATCTCTAACATAAGATTTGGCCTGGGATACCAACTGTTGGATAAAACTATCCACATAACGGGACAGAGGCTCCAGAATCGACCCTACCCCCGCTACTATCGGGCACCCGGGGGGATGCGTATCAGACTTATGTATTTGGGGTATAAAATAAATATAGGGAACTTCTAGGAACTCTCGAGATAAACAATTATATTCTTTGCTAGAGATGACTGACTCATTTTTAGCTGTAATCAGTAACTGATCAATAACTTTCTTAATAGCTGAAGTTGGATCCAGATCAATTTCCCTATAAAATTCTGTATTATGAAGCTGACCCATCCTGCATTCAGATAAGTTATCTATCTTTTTCTTGTAAGTTATTAGCAGGTGGCAGAGACAGTGAACTTGCTGTGATGGTCTCTATTATAACTAACTCCGTGACTTTTCACTAGAGTTTGGTTATGGGTCTGAGCGTTCACTTAGAAATCTAGAGTCACTGTGTGACTATGAAAGTATATGGTTGTTTATTTACGTGGAAATAAGTTGATTATTTTTTGAATTGTTATACCTTTGAAGAAACAACGTCCCTTGTATTTTATGTTTATCATATTATAACCATGAGCTTGCAGTCTTGCTGTTCTTTTAGAGAGGCTGGAAAATCAGTAGTCACTCAGGAGCTTAAGAAATACTGGCAAAATGTGGAAATTAGAATATCCTGATCAAGATGCTATGATAAAAGCTGAAGTAGCCCAATATTATCTAGAGAATGGACAGAAATAAGTTATTCCAAATTATCCCCAGTCAAATGCTACAAAGGTTGTACATACAAATAAAAAGCTTACTTTAACTCCTTCATGTCCCTTGTTGTCATATAGCAATGGAAATAACACGCGTTTATGTGCATTAAAATAGTGTGGGCCACGAAAGGGTTAAATTGCTTGTAAGTGAATGCCAGAAGTTTAGAAAATAGGATGGAATGAAAATAGTTATTGGCAGAAGGAAGGCAACCAATAGAACACTGTGACATCAAGGTACAATTTATATCAAAATGACAAGATGCATTAAATTGGTGGAGAGGTGGTATTTTATGTCAGTGGTCCCCAATCCTGCCTGGAGGACCACCAGCCAGTCGGGTTTACCTTATAGCCCTAATGAATATGCATGAGAAAGATTTACATATAATGGAGGTGGCAGGCATGCAAATCTGCTCCATGCATATTCATTAGGGCTATCCTGAAAACCAGACTGGCTAGTGGTCCTCCAGGACAGGTTTGGGGATCACTGTTTTATGTTATGGATGGCAGACAGCCAAACAGGATAAAAATTCTGAAGGAAACAAAATGCAATGTGGAATTTTTACAACACAACACAACACAACACAACACAACACATTACTGGTTAAAACCAGTCTTACAAAGAAACGTTTTGTGCATCAAGGCTTTAGTCATGAATAACAGTATCAAAATGATAATATCAATAACATTATTCTAAAAACTTCCTAAACAAATAAGTTTTCCTTAGATTCCTAAAATGTAAATAACCTTATTAAAGAATGTAACTGTAGTTCCCAATGAGCAGCCTGATATGATGGCTTTTCAAAACCCGGCATTTTGTCTGGGTTTTGAAAAGCTTGTAACAAATCACTGTCGGGCAGGAGTGCGTGCATGTGATGTCATCACGTCACATCCATGCATGTGTGGATGCGCTCCCAACGAGAGCAGGCAGCGGGGACAGGGCTAGGGAGGGACTTGGGGTGGGATTGGGGCGTACCAGGGCAGGGATGGATGGAACTGGGCGAGCCTGAGGGTGGGTCTAAGGGTCCGGATTTTCCAAATGGAAAATCTGGTAACTCTAGTTTAAAAGGAAGAGCCAGGATCAGAACCAGGGGTCCCAGAGTGATGGATGGACATGGAAGACTAGGAGAGAACTGTAACATTCCCAACTGAGGTAGGAATCTTCTGAACTGAAGGGGTTTTTTTTTTTTGCTTACACAGGAATAAGTAAAAATGCTCCATTTTAAAACTCTGAGGCGGGGTTGCATAAATTGTGCTTCTGGCTGGATGTGAAGGACTGTCACCCAGAACTCTGGCCTGACTAAACTAAACTGAGAGGGGCAGTGTATTTTGGGAAAGCAGCGGGTTTCTGTGAAGGGCGATCTGTGAGGAAAACCAGATCCCTAATTCTGCGTAAGAAAACAGCTTATTCTCCTATCTTCCCAGATTGCATGTTAGAACTTGGGTGACCATACCTCCTGGCCACGCCCTCAAAACTGAAACAGCCCGCAAACGCTCCTACTCACATTTCATATCCAGGCATACCATCTCGCCATCTGTTAGAACAATAGATGGACTTTGGAGCTTCAGGAAGGGTGTGAAAACCTTCCTCTTCACAAACCCAGCACCTTAAGGACATTCACCCAGAAATCTCAGTCAGAGTCAATGCACCTACGCCATCTACTCTCACCAAAGCTGCTTAATGTATATGGTTTTTTTCTGTCATGTCTATATTGTAAATTATGTAATCTTTGTCCTTTCTCGATTATATTGTGGATGTACTTTGTAACCCATTCTGGGCTCCTTTGGGAGGACGGGCTAAATAATTGAGCAAACAAATAAATAAAATAAATAAATCTTGTTTCAGTAACCGGGCTATGGCTGTTACATGCCCTTTACTAAAGGATACTCAAAAAAGTGAAATTATGTAAGAAATGCTAGGAATTATTAAAATGAAAAATATCTACTAAATATTCTGGACCATGGAGCACCTTGTAACATAAGCAACCAAATTGAAAAATAATCTTCGCTTTCAAATGGAAGCCATATAATTTGCGGTAATAAGAGGTTACATGGTCAAATTATTTTAAATGAAAAATTAAACATGCTTGATAGGGAGGAGCATAATGATGGGGTTATATTACTGTCCAATTGGACAAGATAAAGAGTCAGACAATGAAATGCTAACAGAAATTAGGAAGGATAATGAAAACAGAACACTAATGGCAAATTTCAATTATCTTAATAATGATCTAGTAAATGCGCTCATTGGGGTATGCTATGAAATTAAAATTTCTAGGTGATGTAAATGATTGCTTCATGGAGCAGTGATCACAATATGATCATACAGTATTTGTAAGAAACTATAAACCGGTGAGCCTGATGTCAGTGCAGGACAAAATGGGTGAATCTATATCAAAAAAGCACCCCCCCACTGATATTAAGCCCATGGTGGTCAGTATGTTTTTTTTAAGTCAGCCAATGTGGGTAAAAATATCCAGATAATCAGCATGGTATCTAAATGGTGGTTGCTACTGATTATCCAGATAGATCAGTCTGCTGGTGGCAATATTTGGATTGTGTTGATATTCAGCTGCAGGTGTCCCCAAACATTTCATAATAAGGGTCCCATGGAACATTTGAAATCATCGAGAGGGCTGGGGAATCTCCATTGGTATATGCTAAGGGGGAGGGAGGGCACAATTATCTAACTTTTTCAGTGATGTGAAATTCTGGGAAAGTGAGAGAGGTAGAGATTTTGGGGCTATATCCATCCTTTGGGGCTGTATTCATCCAGCTACTTTGACAGGTGCTGTGGAGGTTGCAGGTCCTAGCATCTTCTGGTGACTCATAGGTCCGCCATGACCCAATTAGGCTTTCACTGTTAAGACCCCATGCTCCCTCCAGCTAGTTGTTAGAAGGCATGCTGAATCATCACCTCATCTTAGGATTTTTCGCTTCTCTTTTTATTGTATTTCCTAGGGCTCTGACACAATTTCATTTCCTGTTGCTAACTCTTCTCAGTCTCATTTCTTAGTTCAAACTACAGCAAACCTCAAGCCCATGCTATTTGAGGAGTGCAAAAACTCAGTCCATGAAGGCTACAACCCAGTCAGGTTTTCAGGATTTCCACAATGAATATATGAGCTCTGTTTCATATAGTGGAGGCAATTTAAGCAAATAGACCAAATGTATACTGTCAAAATTGATAAATCTTAGATTGTGGCTCTTGAGGGCAAATGTTGTACACCCTTGCTCTACATTTTTCAGCTCACCAACTGTTTTTTTTCTCAAATCCTTTCCTCTGCTTTTGAGCTTCAAAGTTTTCTTAACTTTTTTATTTAATCATCTCCTCCTCCTCCTCAGAATACCTCTCTTTTCCTTGTGTTCTCTCCTCCTTCTCTTCCCTCCCCCCCTTTCAGCTGGTCATTACAATCCTAATTCTGACTGTCCATGACAACTCACACCATCTATGCTCATCAAACCTTAACCCTTCCAATCTTATTCATATTCCTTTTCTTTCTCCTTCTTCTTTCCCTATCTTATGCTACCTGTGGAATATCTGCACTATTTCCAACAAGTATACTTCTCTTCTTTAATCTACATGTCTCTCTTACTTTACCTGAGACTTTTCCTAAGGCTTCAGCTGATGGCTTCTGTCATGAAGTTTACCTTTTCTCTCATTCGCCTCATCCCGCAGTGGTGATGCCAAGCTGCTGCTTTTCCATTCCTGTAGGTTTAAATTCCTTCTTGCACCCCACCCCCTTCATTGCTTTTCTTCTTTTTAAGGACCTCTCCACCTACCTATCCACTCTACAACCTCTCTAGGTAATTGTGATGTATCAATTCCCTAAGAAGTCACTTTCTTTCTCATTGATTCTGACTCCTGGTTTTCCTCCTTTCTTAAACTATCTCCTCCTTTCCTTAAATATGAGAATTTCAATTTCCATGTTGATGACCATTTTGACTCTTTCTTATATGTTAAAATTCCTTGATTGCAGCTTTTTTATTCAACCTCCAACTATGCTCTACCACCCTTACTCTGCAGAGTCATATGTGTCAAGCCAGAAGATATATGGTCCTTACTCTTCAATTTCAGGACCCCTCTCTTGCTCTTCAATATCAATATCACATCAAGATTCTGCTGGGGCTGAATCACTCTGAGCCTTGCACCTTCCTAGACTTGATTTGGAAGTAAATTGACAGACTGTGAGTTCTTTTGAGAATAACGTTCTTAGTTTTCAAAATAGAAGAATAAAATTTGTACAAACTAGTTTATGAGGAGGAAGTCCATGATGCTAGGGGAGGATCTAGCTAGGTACTTGGGACCTGGGTTGGCTATTGTTGGAAACAGGATACTGGGCTTGATGGATTTTCAGTTTGTCCCAGTATGGCAATTCTTAGGTTCTTATGAGTTGAGAAACTATTGTATGTAAAGGTTGATGAGTGTGTTATTTTTTTTTAGAGTTTTCTTCAATTTTCTTTTCAGTTTTGGATTAGATTCATAAATTTAATGGAGAAACATTATGTTTTCTAGCTTTCACATAGATACACCTATCCTAAAAATTTGGGCATGATATTCAAAGCAATTTAAATGGTCAGGAGAAGCTCCTGGCTATTTAAATCGCTTGTCCAGAGCTAAGCAGCAATAACCAGTGGCACTTAACTGGACAGTGCCGATGAAATATCGCCACTTAATGGCCTACTCCTAACCAACAAGGTTAGGGGTGGGCCAGAGGTAGAGTTGGAGCAGTCTCCTAGCTGGTTACTATGGTAGTGATATTCAGCTTTCTAACCTGCTAAGAACTAGCATAAAATTAGGATAGGAAAAAGGCTGTCCTGACATGTTGTGAAGGTAACCAGGCGCCAGTCTGAATATTGTCCGATGCCCAGTTACTTAAAGATAGCAGCTCCAGATGCCTCCCTGAAATGGAAATACTCCCCAGCCCAATCTCCTCATGTTCCCACTACCAAAGATTCAAAATAGACTGGGGCACCCACCTCCACTGGCTCCCTTCTCCCCTGAGCCTACTTGCAGAATCCCTGGTCTGAAGCTACTAGAAAATGGCTGCTATGACCCCTAAGGCAGTCTTTTGATACTTGAAGTACCATGAGTATTTCAAGTACTATAGTACATGAAGTACTGTGAAGTTGCTGTTAGAGGTTGTGGAAACCATTTTTTAGCAGCCTTGGAACTGGGCAGGAACAAGTGGCATCAATCACCACAGGAACACCAAGAATACTGCAAAGTAGGCCTGGGGGAAGAATGGGGCCGGCGAAGGTGGAAGCCTGGGCCTGCATTGTATCTTTGGTAGTAGGGGGATAAGGGGATTGGACCAGGGGGAGGTTATTTTCATTCCAGAGGGTGGCAGTGGGATCAGAACAGGGGGAAAACAGAATGAATGTCTTATGTGGGTCCCAGCTGACATTTAGACAGTTGATTGTTGTAACTTGTAATAGTTGAAGAGAGAATGGGGGTAATTTTATACGAGAGTGACTGTGTTAAAATAAGCATTAGTTAGGCACCTTTTTATTTGCTTTTTGTGTGTCTCTCATCTCACAAGAAGTGTTGGGAAAATTAGGATTCCCTACATCTTCTACTAATCAATCTTTCTATGCTATCACCTCTGTTTTCCATTGTATTAAACATAGAAGGGATAACAGCAATGGGAGAAAAAGCAGAGTTGCTGGCTAGAAATTAGATAAGTAGAACAGCTGATGAGTTTACAGATATGCGGTTTGCTCCACTTAATTTTAGAAAAGGGATGAAAGGGTAGCAGGATTAAGGAAGAAAACAGGGAAAGGAGAGATATAGGTAATTCAATGAAGAGCTCAAGATTAATCTTATGAATCTTGCCATGGAAATAATTAATCATAATCTGAGCAGAGTGTGAAGAGGAGGTTAGAGATGGAGGAACTTTGAAAAGGGAATTGAGCTTGGAAAAGAGACAAGTAGGAATGGAGGCAAGATGGGTATAGACTCTGGCTTATCAAGTCTAACAATGAAACAGAAGAAGGTAAGGATGAACATGGGATTTTAGCCAGAGGCACTCTGCAGAGCAGGCAAAGAGACATAGGGAACAAATTTTAGAGGTTAGCCAACGCTGAAGTTTTGTATCCCTTAAATGACAGGGGAGTAAAAGAACAGAGGCAGAAAAAGTGTCTCATCAACGGACTGTGATAACAGTGGAAGAGAGTACATAATAGTCAATAGCCTGGAAATTCCAAAGTGTGTTGATGGTGACTGGATGAAGAGGGTGGTAAAGTGTGAAAGTTATCAGATGAACCGCTTTGGGTGAATCTCTTCATGAAAAGGCAGTTAATAAATATATATGCAGAGAGGAGAAGAACTGAGGTGAAGTTAAAGAAAGAAAAAGACTCCATGTGCTCACTACTTCAGCTCCTGTTCCACAGGTGCACCCATAGTAGAGAAGATGATGATGATGTGGGGGTACAGTTACCATGACAGCACAGAGCTTCAAAAGGTGCAATTGAACCCCTCCTAAAGAAGGTGCTGCACAGATTTGGTGATGGGACTGGAGGAAAACAAGTCTCATATTAATTGCTGTGGAATTTGAGTTTTCCTGTTTTTAACTTGATGTTGCATTTGATTTCAGTGCGTCCTTCATGACTAAAACTGTACCCTGTGGAAATGAACTTCATAAGTTTCTGATCTGGGACACTGCTGGGCAAGAGCGTGTAAGTCTAAAAAACTTCTGCTTTTATAAACTGGGGAAATGAATAGAAGTTCATAAGCTTAATTTTATTTTACTCAAAACACTCTTCTGAAATCTCTGAAGTTCTGTTTTTAAGTCAAATCTATTTTATTAAGCAACAGAAAATACATCTGTTTTTATTTGCTACTACATTCTGCTTTTCTCAGGTTTGACACTCTTGTTGTAAAAGTTTAAAGTCAGGTACCTTCAGTGTATTATAATGTAGACAACACCTTTAATTCCTCTGTTACATAAGGATATATCTCATAGAGAGAGAGATGAAAAATGGGGTATATTTGCTCCCCCCCAAAAGGGGTAACTATTAAAATAGTTGAGAGAAGATGAACAAATTGTAGCCTGTGAATGGGAAGCGAGGGATGCGCTTGGGAAACAAATTGATAATTCTGTTTGTTTTCCAGGAATCTGGTACTCCTAATCATAATGGGTCTCATAATCAAAACTTAAACATGTCTAAAAACCCGCCCAAGTCGGCACTTGGACAACCTAAAAGACCGAATTTCCAAGTGCCGATAATCAAACCAACTTTCTGGATGTGCTGTGGGACTTTTTATGCCTCAGAATATCACTGTGCACTCAGAGCTGAAAGGGGCATATCTGGAGTTGTGGTTAGAGCAGTATGTGGGCAGGATGGGGGGCCAACCTAGACTTAGTTGTCCTTTAGGGATACTTGATTGTTTTACTAGATATCCTGGACGAAACTTAAACGTCATGAGTTAGACGATGTAAAAACAGGTATACGTGCCAAAAAGGTATCCAAAGTGACCAGATAATCACTGCAGAGACAAAGTAAAGACCCTCACACACTCCCCCAGTATTCACTGACCCCCCCTCACACCCCCACAAAGATCAGGAAAAAAAGTGCATACCTGTCTCCAGAACATAGGCACCTAGTATAGGAAAGCCAAGCAGTGCTGCACATAGGTGTCTTAATTAATTATTTATCATTTTTCAATAACATATCAAGTATCCACTTGTACAGAAAGATAAAGTTAAGCAGAAAATAAAATACAATACAAAATACAAAACAAAACAGATTATTATCTGCTATCTTAACAGAAAATATATGTATATATAGCTTAACTTTAATTCAAGTCCTCATAAATAAAGAAACCAAGATGTAGAATCAGCGAGAATATATATTAAGGCAGTGTTTTTCAACCGCTGTTCCGCGGCACACTAGTGTGCCGCGAGATGTTGCCTGGTGTGCCGCAGGGCCGCCGGGCCCGGAGCTGACAGGGGGCCCGAGGCAGGGGCGCCAGTAGCTCGCCAAGGCAAAGTGAGTCGATCACCCAGGACTCACTTTGTCTTGGCGATCTAATCTTATACATTCATCTTATACTCCAAAATCAGATTCCATATTTCATCGAGCCGATAAGTCTTCTTCTCTCCGACGTCAATTCTGCAGTCAGAGAGGAAGTTCGGGCCAGCCAATCGCTGCCTGGCTGGGCGGAACTTCCTCTCCAATTGCAGAATTGACGTCAGGGAGAGCATGCGTCGGCGTCGGCTTTGGGGCCTGTTATCCATTGGTGGGTCCTGTTCCCCGATGGCAGCGGCAGCGGCAGTGGCTTGGGGAACGGCAGGGAGAAAGAAAGAAAGGGGGCAGGCAGGGAAACAGAAGGAAAGAAGAGAAACAGAAAAAAAGAAAGAAAGGTCAGGGAGAGAGGAAGAAAAAGTTGGGGGAGGGAATGAGGTGTGGAGGAGAGAAAGCATAAAGGCTGATAGAAGGGAAGAAAGATTGGATGCACAGTCAGAAGAAGAAAGTGCAACCAGAAATCACCAGACAAGGTAGGAAAAATGATTTTATTTTAAATTTAGCAAAGTGGAGGCAGTATTACCACAGTTTTCAAAGGAATTTGCCCAAATAACTTAATAGTTAACTGGGTAAATTCCCAGAGATGAAAACTTCCCTTCACTTACTATGCACAGTTCTGAATTTATATCTGCTGTCTATATTTTACAATATGGTCACCTTTTACTAAACCGCAATAGTGGTTTTTAGCGCAGGGAGCCTATGAGCGTCAAGAGCAGCGCTGGACATTCAGCGCAGCTCCCTGCGCTAAAAACTGCTATTGTGGTTTAATAAAAAGGATGGAGGGTATATTTGTCTATTTTTGTATGCTATAAAAACCAAATACAGAGAGAGACTGAGAGCTGTTGACGAAGAGCTACGTGTGTGTCTTTCTTCGATTCCAGCCAGAATATCAGCTTTGTGTTCAGCCAAACAGGCCCAGGTTTCGCACTGAATAAAGTATTTTATAATTTTTATAATTTTTATTTCGTAATAAAGTAATTATAAAATACTTTCTTTGTGTTTATTTGATTCCTATTCAAGAGAATTACTTTATATATAGTCAATATAGGCAGAGAGTTAAATTTTTTAACATTTTCTAATGGTGGTGTGCCTCGTGATTTTTTTCATGAAACAAGTGTGCCTTTGCCCAAAAAAGGTTGAAAAACACTGTATTAAGGGACTATAAAATAGAGAACTAAAGATTATATAGGCTGAGATAGGAGTCAAAGAGTACTCATATTTCCCCTCCTTTTTTCAGGGAAGCCATTGACAAGAAGATTGTAAGTTGGCTAGGATCAAAGAATACATATTTTTGCATTTGATGCAATATCACACATTTGCATGGGTGCCAAAGAAAAAAGGTTGCCCCAAGAGCAATAACTCCTGGCTTTAAAAGTAGAAATTCACGTCGACGTTTATGTGTATCTCATGACAGATCTGGGAACATTTGTATCTTGTACCCAAGAAATTATTTCTGTTTATTTTTAAAGAAAAGTCTCAATAACCAATTCTTATCGGGTGCTAAGGCAACTGTAAGAAGAAGTGTTGCTGGCTTTGCTACTTCCCGATCTGAAAGTTCCAAGACCGTAGAAATATTAAGCAATTGTTGATCATCTTCTTTTGATTTTTCTTCCCTTTTAGTGGGCAAGTAATACACTCAAGTGAATGGCGTAAATAGTTCCTTGGTAATTTCTAAGACTTCCTTCAAGTAACACAGGTGTCTTAAATAGCCTGAGTGGTGGGCTAATGAACCATAGAGAGGAGGACCCAGGCCCATTAACCACTATATTTATGGTGGAACATGTGCACCCACCAAAGCTCCCCAAAATCCTACTCTGCTGCCATATAGGTGCCACCTGCAGCCATAAAGGGCTATTGGGGTTGTAGGCAGGTGGGTATAGTGGTTTTTGGGGATGTTTTGGGGAGCTCATCATAAGTTATAAGGGAGTTCTGGTGAGATGTTATCTGGCACCCCTTTTTGTGAAGTTCACAGCATTACCTTGTAAGGTGCCCCACTGCTCTGTTGCCATGTCTGGGTGGCCAATCCATTACAAGATTGGTCCCTCCCACATCCAAATGGTCTTGTTCTAGGCATTTGTGACTTGGTCGAAATTTTAGTCAAAAAAGTGGTATAAATATAGATGTCCTGGCAGTCTGGATGAACAATACCCTGGATGTTCAGATAGACAATTTAAAAAAAAAATTCTAGACGTATTTTTACACTGTGTTCAGTACAAAATATAGAATCCTTTTTCAGATTTTTACAATATGCCTGGTAATGGAGAGCTTTGTGTTGCTATTGTTCAGATAACATGAAAATCAGGATTTTTTTTTTTGTATGGCGACTTCCATGAAGAAATGTTCTAGTTCTGATCTGCACGTTGTGGAGAGGTGGAATATCAGTTCCCATATAACTACGGTAATTTTATTATGGAGTGTTAAACTAAGCTTTTCTTTTGCTCGCTCTCATTTTGCTCCTTGTTGTTTGATCATGCATCACTTGTGTTTTTGTAGAAAAGCAGGTTAAATTATGTGTGGTGAGAAACATGGTTCTTTGAGTTTGTCTGAAAGGAACTACTGTTTTGCTTTAAACATGGGTGACCTGGGTCTACATGGAGTGATACATGAGGCTCGGCTATCATTTACTGTCTTACTGAAGCTACTACCCTTTAAGAAGCTCCTGCCATAGGCAGCAGCTTAGTCTTACCTAATAGCTGGGGCAGCCCTTGCCCCACCCCCATTTTGGATGCTTGGGGGAATGGAGGCAGCTCATCCCTCACCTCAGGCAGCAGATAGCCTTGAGCTGCCCCTGAAGCAGGGGTTCTTAACCTTTTTTATGCCACAAACCCCTGGTAAAATCTCTAGATATAGATTGTATTACAAAAGAAGCAAATTATGCTTATATAACGCCCAATTAACGCTTATAATTATATATGAGCCTCATTACAAAAATGTGACGTGCTAGTGAAAAACTACACACAGATTTGAAATCAGCATGAAAAATACTACAAAAACCACCCAACATTAACTCTGATGAAAATTATGTGTTGACCTGTGTAATTTATGCTGAGCCCTCCCAAACTCCCCTAAAACCTACTAAACCCCAATAGCCCTTATGGCTGCTGGTGGCACCTATATAGTAGTATATTAGGGTTTTGGTGGCCTCACACTTTCCACCATAAATGTAGTGGTTAGAGTGGCTTATGGGCCTGAGTCTTCCTCTCTATGGTTCACTAGACCATCCACCAGGCTACTTAAGAAACCTGTGTGCAGCTCTATTAAGCTTTCCCATACCAGGTGTTGCAGTTCTAGAGACAGGTATGTACTGTTTCATTCAGATCTTTGTTGGATGGGAGAGGGTTAGTGACCACTGTGGAGTGTGGGGTTTCATAACTTAATTCCTCCCAGTGGTCATCTAGTTGGTTTGGGTACCTTTTTGACACAGACACTTTTAAAACAGGTCTAGCTCTGAACGTTTAAGTTCTGTCCAGGACGTCTTGGGAAAGGTTCAATTATTACTACAAGACATCCAAGTCTAAGCGTGCCCAGAACATGCCTCCAACATGGCCCCCTTTTGTTTTGAATGCACAGTGGTTAGGATACCTTGCAAGATGTCCAGAAAGATGGTTTGAAAATCAGCACTAGGACAACCAAATGCCAATTTATGCTGGTTTTTTTGGACGCCCTTAATAGTGTTCAACTGGTTAAGTCGTTTGTAATGAAGAATACATCCTTTTATTATCGTTTAGAAAATACCAGTCAGAGAATAAACTTTGGCAGGAAGGTGGTTATTTTAGAAGCATCCACATGTGTAGAAAGTCAGGAAGATTAGAAGATAAGACTATAAGGACCATATGGAGGCTAGAGATAAAGAACTATAAGAACCTGATTAAGGAAAAATGAACTAAACACTATGCTCAAAAAGTGGGAAAATCAAACAAAAAAAGTAAAGAATTATTCAAATTGGTTAAGAATATTTTCATTGTTGAATCTAAAACTAGACCTAGGTCGGAGAATTTACCTTCATCAGATGTTCTAGCACAGTATTTTGAAACTAAAATTAACAAATTGAGAAAAGATTTAAATCTGACCCAGAATGTAAACTTTGAATTTCCTACAATTCAACTATATGATGGAATCAGAACTGTTATGTCATGGAACTAATTTAAACTTCCTGATTGGTCAATATTTTGTAAATTATTCACTAAATATACCAAATCAAATTGCCAACTTGATGACTGTCCTTCAAATCTAATGAGAAATGCATCGTTCACTTTAAAAACTAAACTTTTCAAATGGATTGTATCTTTACTAGAAGCAGGATCTTTCCAAGGGAAATAGGCCAGATTTTGATTACTCCTATTATAAAGGATCCGAAAGAACCCATTACTAATATTTCCAATTTTAGGCCGGTTGCTTCTATTCCACTATTTACCAAGTTGATAGAAGGTTTAGTAAATGCACAACTAGTGGATTATTTAGATAAATTTGAAATTTTTCAAAGCTTTCAATTAGGCTTCTGATCAAGATTTAGCACAGAAATGGTACTAGCCTCATTAATAGATCACATTCATAGTTTATTCAAATTGGGTTCCAGTGCATTAATCCTTCAGTTGGACATGAGTAGTGCTTTTGATATGGTAAACCATGAAATATTACTAACTTGTTTGGATTCCATTGGGATCTCAGGAAGGGTATGGAATTGGTTCCAATTCTTTCTGAAAAATAGGTCATACCAGGTAGTTAGTGCTAGAAAATATTCCACTAAGTGGACAAATGAAAGTGGTGTCCCTCAGGGTTCACCACTCTCACCAACTCTATTTAATGTTTATTTAGCATCATTGGGTTTTGTATTATACAGTTTCCAAGTAAAATTTTACGTTTACGTAGATGATATAACAATACTCATTCCTTTAACTGCTTTTACAACAGAAGTGTTGAATCAAATTGCTTTCATTCATACACAAATGGAAAACTGGACTTCCACATTTAAACTGAAACTCAACCCGGACAAAACAAAGTTTTTTTCCTTGCTAGCCTTACTGAAACAACGCTCTTCTTAAATGGTCAAAATTATCCCATAGTTTCTACCTTAAAAGTATTAGGCGTTACATTAGACCGTTCTTTATCTTTTAAAGCTCACACAGATTTACTAGTCAAGAGATGCTTTACTACCCTTTGGAAGTTGCGTACCATTAGGAAATATTTTGATTTTATATCCTTTAAAATTTTGGTTCAATCGTCAATTCTTTTCCATATTAGATTATTGTAATATCATTTACTTAGGTTCCTACAAAAAAACAATCAGTCGATTGAGAATAATACAAAATACAGCAATTCGTTTGATTTTAATTTAAGAAAACATGATCATATCAGTTTATATTATCAAAAGCTTCACTAGTTGCTGTTTGAAGCCAGAGTGTTATTTAAATTTGGTTGTATGTGTTTTAAAATTTTATTTGGTTTAGCACCAACTTATCGCTCTCAGGTTGGTCCTCTTTCCCCTCAAAGCATGCTGTTATAAAAAATTATTGGATAGGACCTTGGCATTCCAGGTAGGAGTAATGAATTCATGTTTGAACACCCTTATCTCTCCATCCCTCACCTATTATCAATTCCAGAAAGATCTTAAAACTTATCTATTCAAAAAAATATGAAATACAAAATTGATTTTATTTTTTAAATTTATTAAGGTATCAAGCTTTGAATCAATTTATGATGATTATTCGTACAATCAACTGTATTGTGTAATATCTATTTACTATATTGTAATTAATTGTACTGTGTAATCACTATCTTCTACAAGTTTTGCAAGGTTGTATCTTTTCCCTAGTGTTTTTATTCTGAATTGTGTTTTATCCTATTTTAAAAATTGTTTTATGACTTTGTATTTCTATTCCCTAGTGTAATACTATTGTGTAAACTGCCACGAACTGATGGTTTGGTGGTATATAAAAAAATAAATTATTATTATAATGTCAGCCTTTAAATGTTTGGAGAGGCTCAAACATTTAAATTCTATTTCAAAATGGGCCATTCAGATGTGTGGAAGCTTATTATATTTAAATATCAAGGAAGCATGGGAAGAGTGGGAAGGAGTGGTCTCGGTAGGATGGTAATATGGTGACGGGACAATCGCGCACCAGACACCAGTGTGCCAACAATCAAGCGCTGACAATTCAGCGCAAGACACAAGTGCGCCGCGGTAAAACTTAGTTTTAAAGAGCTCCGATGGGGGGTGTGGGGGGGGAGCCCCCCACTTTACTGCATAGTGTTCACTCTGCCATTGGTGGGGTGTGGGGGTG
Source organism: Geotrypetes seraphini (assembly GCF_902459505.1). Lineage (NCBI taxonomy): Eukaryota > Metazoa > Chordata > Amphibia > Gymnophiona > Dermophiidae > Geotrypetes > Geotrypetes seraphini. Next base: position 154,597,243 of record NC_047085.1, read on the forward strand.
CAAACCCCCACATTATAGAGAAAATGGAACTTTTCCTGAAAAAAATCGGAAAAAGTTCAGTTTTCTCTATAATGGAGGGTTCCAACCCCCAACCCCCCCTCAACAGCAGCGCGAAAACTGTGCAGTAAAGTGGGGGGTTCCCCACTCACACCCTGTTTCGGAGCTCTTTAAAACTAAGTTTTTCTGTGGCGCGCTGGTGTCTTGCGCTGAATTGTCAGCGTGCTGGTGTCTCGCGCACGACTGACTATGAACCGGTAATATAGAAGTGCATTTTCTGTCACATAGAAAATCCATTTTTGCAGTGGGAAACCTGGATTGTACGATTTAGAGCTGCTCCAAGGTATGAATAAATGCCTGCTGTAAGAGAAGCGCTAAATTCTAAAGTCATTGGTCCTGTGAAGGCAGACTACCTCCCTGCAATCACCCCACCCCCCCTTAGCAATCTTCCACCCCCCATTATCAACCATTTCCTGACAGGCTTCAATAAAATCAACCCTTCCCTCCCTAGAGGCCTCCACAAGTGAACACAAACCTAACACATGGCAGCCTCCCCAAAGTCACCGCACCCCCCCCCCCATCCACTGGGCCCCAGGCTTTCAAATTAGATGTGCTCCAATTTCTTAGGTCTTGAATAATGTAGGCTATAAATTTGATTAAATAAACAAGCAAATGAATAAAATATAGGATTTAATTGTTTAGATTTTTTGTAGGTTGAAGTTTGTTTAGAGTTTATTTATTGATTTCGATTTCTAGCCCATCCTCCCCAAAGCTCAGAACGGGTTACATAAGAACATTCACAGTGCAGACATTTAACAACAGGTGCAGACAGTTTACAATGCAGATATTTTACAGAGATGAGGGTCATGACTAGTCAAGGGTAAAGGGTACACAGGGGGAAGAGTGTTGGAAATTCACAGAGACTGAGGGGCTCAGAGGAGGGAAGAGTAAGGGAGAGGTAGTCTGTCAGAGTCTATGTAGAAAATAAAACTGAACTCTCAAGAGCAGAAAAAAAGAGAATCTGTGTGTCACAGGGCTAGAGTGTATTGTGTCACCCAAAAGAGCGTGCACTTCATCCCTGTCAACTGATATAGTGAAAAGGTGATGAAAATAGAGTGACATGCCTCTAAGAGGGTGAGTTCTGAGATCTTATTTGATTAGGCAACTGCCTCTAAGAGGGTGAGTTCTGAGATCTTATTTGATTAGGCAACTGGTTCCAGAGCTGAGGGATGAAATGACTGTATGAGCGTTTCCCGGCCGTTTCCATCTGGAGAGATTTTCCTTGTAGGATACACAGTTGTCTTTCCGCAGCTGAGCGGAGGGGGCAATTGGGGATGTACTGTTGTAGTTTGGAAGCTATGTATGTGGGGGTTATGTTGTGGAATATTTTGTGAGCAATTATTAGAGCTTTGAAAATGCAGCGTTTCCTGATAGATAGCCAGTGTTCTGCTTGGAGAACCGGAGAGGTGGGGTCATGGTAGTTGAGGCTGTATAGGAGTCAAATTACTGCATTTTGGACCCTTTGGAGCTGCTTGAGTTCCTTTGCGGTGATGCCGTTGAATAATGAGTTGCAATAATCTAATCGAGAGTACATAGGCATAGATGAGTTGGGTTAAGTCAGGTTTGGAGAGGTAAGGTTTAATCCTTTGGAGTTGTCTTAGGTAATAGAAGGAGGTGGAGACTACCTGTGAGATGTGGGCTGAGAGGGATAAGTGGCCATCCAGTATCACCCCAAAGCGTTCCTTCCATGGTTTTTTGCTGTTAGGGAGGTTGATTCCCAGGTTAGTGTTGGGCGGGTGAAGGTGGTTCTTTTCCTGATCCAGAGGAGTTTGTTTTTTGAGGTATTCAGCTGGAATTTGTTGGCGGTCATCCAGTTCTTTAAGTCAGAGAGGCAGTGTTGGAGATTAGACACCTGGGAAGATCGGTTTTCACCTAGAGGGAGCAGTAGCTGGAGGTCATCAGCATAAGAGTGGATTTTGATTTTATGTTTATGAACAACATCTATGATTGGCCTAATGTTGAATAGGAGTGGGGACAATAGGGCACCTTGGGGGACTCCATATTTGATGGGTTTGCGATCAGATTTGCTTGGGCTTAGTAGTACAGATTGTGTTCTTTGGTGGAGGAAGGAGGTGACCTTTGTGGTGACCAAGTCGATGCAATAGGAGTTGGTGGTCAATTGTGTCGAAGGCTGCTTTGGAGAACTCATAAAAGAATTCCATTAACACATTTTTCCATATGTTAAGAATTTACAAATAGCCCCAACAAAGGTAGTCTGGGATTTGGGAATTCTTCAGATTTTCAGTTAAACTTGGAGACCTAGATGTTAATGCTTTTTAGTTCAACATTTTTATATCTGCAGAAAGAGAGACAGGTGTGACCTTTTTCTTGTTTTATCTGGTTTGAGGCCTGCTATCTGTGCTTTAGAACTGATCTGATTTGATTTACTCACTTATTATACCAACTCGTACATCAAGTTGTATATTGTGTATGTTGACCTGTAACCATCCTGGGCTCTTTGGGGAGGACAGGATAGAAAACAAATTAAATAAATAAATAAGGTTACAAAGCAGTGCACAGCTATAAAATATATAAAATATAAAACCAGTTTACAAGTATCCACTTTATAGAACCATTCCTATCTCTACAAGGATTAAATCAGTAAAAAAGTAAAATGACCAAGCTGAGCTCCAGGGTTTTATTTATTATGCCAGTATTTGATCATGATGGAGTGAAACTTGTATGCAGTAGCAGGTGAAGCTCTGGCACTGTTACTATTTTCAAAGCACTTAAATTAGACTTACGAAGTCTAACTTTGTAAGTCTATGTGCTTTGAAAATATGCCTCCAAATTATTGTGATTCTGAACAAAGAGCCATATTTTTAAAGCTTTCTTAAAAGATAAGGGTTTCTCTTAATTTAAGTGACACTGTTATTTATATCTATATATAGGTCCATATAACAAAATTATACAGTTCTTCTAGATGACAACCCAATCTTTGACTGAGATTGGTCAAGTTTGCAAGTTGCACAAAGCCTGTTGAGAAGACTGTATCAGTTTCGAGGTAACATATGTGAACACTATTAAACTGGTAACTAACGGCCTCTTTTACAAAGCCGCGCTAGTGGCTGCCGCACGGCAACAGCCCTGAAGCCCTTTAAATCTCTATGGGCTTTGGGGCCATTAGCACAGAGCAGCCGCTAGTGTGGCTTTGTAAAAGAGGCTGTAAATCTTTAGAGACGCAAAATTTCAAGATATTCTAGCAGAAACTGGCTGCCGGGACAAATTAGGATGAATCAAGGGGACCTATTAGGATTTATTAATTAGGATTTATTTACCACCTTTTTGGAGGGATTCACTCAAGGCGGTGTACAGCAGGACAAAGTCAAACATAAGCAACAGGCAATTACAGCAGTAAAAATATTCAAATAATAATATAAAGTATGACATAGTGTGCTACGTTACAATATCAATACACAATAGAACAATTTAATAGACAGCCTATGGTATAAGCAGGAACAAATTGAACGGTGCTTATTAACTAGAAAGAAAGGTTCTTATATATATTTTTTCCAATATTTTGATTAATTTTATATGATAATTAGCAAGGTATACAGGAAACACAGATATTATCTAAGATAAAACATCAATAAAACAATCCTACTATACAAATCATGAGTGATATATACAAAGCAAAACAAAACCAAGCTAAACAATAATAAAAAATAAAAAAATAAAAATTTTACCAAACAAATAAATGAATAAATAAATAAATATACATGTATGTATACATATATATATATATATATATATATATATATATATATATATATATATATACACATATATATATATATATATATATATATATATATATATATATACACATATATATATATATATATATATATATATACACACATATATATATATATATATATATATATATACACACACACATGCATATATAGTAGGATCAGTATACAGATTATCATTGAAGGGTATATATGTGAACTTCTAATAGGATTTTCAACGAGCATTGACTTGATCTAAAGGACATATTGACTTGATCTAAAGGAAAAAAAATTTGATCAATATATACGTATATTGTGCAGCATACTCTGAATTACTATTTGTCAGAGGTATAAATCGCAGTAAGTTTGGACAGGCCTCCAGATTTTAAGGAATGAGCTGGTGGAATGATGTTTTTCTGCGATCATCCTTTCAAATTTGGTACTAATACATACTGTGTTCCACCATACCATGAACTCTACTTTGTCTAAGTTTTTCCAGGAATGCAATATATTTTTGATAGCCAAAAACAATAGGATATTGAGCAAGCGAGCATTGGATTCTGAGAGATCTTGTATGAGACCCAGTTGTTCAAGTACAATAATTTTGAGATGCAATGGTTCGTGAATCTTTAATATGGCGGAAATGGTGTTCCAAACCTTACCCCAATATTCTGTGAGATGAGGACAATGAAATATCATATGGGGTAGAATACCCACATATGGGGTATTGATATCCCCAAGGACCAGCATAAATTGGAGCCTTTATGTGAAAATTTACCAATCTTTTGCCGAGTGAATTGATTTGAACATTCTGATCCACACCTCATGCCAAATATCATCATCTGCAGAGATACCTAATTCAGAGTGTCAAGCACTCATCATTTGTGATGTAGACTCAGATGGCCCTTGACGCAGTAAACTATACCATTTTGAGACCACACCTTTGAGCGGAGCAATAATAGTACTCTGAAAAAGGAGATCAAGTGTAGGCTTTAGTTTTTGCGTATCTGGGTATACAGAATTAATACATTGTTTTAATTGATGCCATCTAGATAGCTGGTTATCTGGTAGACTATATTTGTTGCATATTTCCTCAAATGTTATCCAGCTGTTTTGATTAAGGAGATTTTGTAGTGTGTAAATCTTACAATTTTGCTATGTAGGCCAGTTCAGGGTAGAGTTTTGGATTTTGAAGGTGCCATTGTTCCATAAATAAATCAATGAGGTGTCTTTCCATTTAATTTTCATAGCAGTGTCGAATTGTTTTAATACCGTATTGGTTGATCGGAGAAGGCTATTCAGTTGTTTTTGTTGTATTGGAGGAGAGAATATTAACAGAGTGTATGCGAGCATATTGGACCCAAGTAAGCTTTTTTCCAAATCCAGCCACGATGGGGAATTAGTTATGGTTTTATTGAGAATCCATAAGGAGCCCTGCTGCATTATAAACGCCTGATGATATTTAAAGAAATCCAGGAAATTGACTCCCCCCTTGACCTATCGTTTTTCAGTTTTTACATTGCAATTCGTGGTTGTTTGTTGTTCCACAAAAATTTGCTCAAAGTTTGCTCAATATTACGGTATATTTTCTTGTGGAAAAGATAGGGGAGCATGCTTAACACGTAGTTAATTTTGGGTTGGATCATCATTTTGATTGTAGCAAGTCTGCCCCACCAGGTGATTTTAAGTGGTGACAATCTATGTGTTAGATCTTTTAACAAGGCTAATAGGAATTCAGAGTTTAGTCTTTCAGTGTCCCTTAATGTTGGACCTATGAGAATTTCAATTTATTTGCATTCCAAACAAAACCATAGGAGTCAATATTTTGCTTGTCATCGTTGCAGTTGATAGGCATTAATTCTGTCTTGGTGGTATTCAATTTGTTTCCAGACACAAGAGCATATTGCTCAATTACTTTGATGATATGAGGGATAGATTCTGGTGTTCCATAAAGCATAACATCATTGCATTGGCAGAGAGCTTAATTTCATCATCTTTGTATTTGAAACCATGAATGACTGGTTGAGATCTGATGGCCACCAATAGTGGTTCCAATGCTAAATTAAAAAGTAGCGGGGATAAAGGGAATCCTTGACGAGTGCCTCTGGAAGGTTTAAAGATGTTGGAGAGGTGGTCATTAATATATAGCCTTGTACTTGGATCAGAGTATAGTACCATTATCATGCTGATAGATGGGTAGGTGGGTAGATTAAATTTGCATAGGATAGCATAAATGAAAGGCCATTCCACTCATGTCAAACATAGAAACATAGAAAATGACGGCAGAAAAGGGCCATAGCCCATCAAGCCTGCCCACCTAACAGACCCACCCACCTAGGCCTATTTTCCTAGAGATCCCACTCCTAACGACCCTACTCCTTAACTTGACCCTCTTAGGGATCCCACATGGGCATCCCATTTACTCTTAAAATCCGGCACACTGTTGGCCTTTATCACCTGCAACAGAAGCCCGTTCCAATGGTCAACCACTCTTTTGGTGAAGAAATACTTCCTGGTGTCACCATGAAATTTACCGCCTCTGATTTTGAGCAGATGCCCTCTAGTAGTCGTGGGTCCTTTAAGACAGAAAATATCCTCTTCCACTTCTATACGTCCAGTGATATATTTAAACATCTCAATCATGTCTCCCCTCTCCCTACGCTCCTCGAGGGAATATAGCTGCAATTCGTTCAGCCTCTCTTGGTACGAGAGATCCTTGAGTCCCGAGACCATCTTGGAGGCCATCCGTTGAACTGACTCGACTCTCAGCACATCTTTACGGTAATGTGGCCTCCAGAATTGCACACAGTATTCTAGATGAGATCTCACCATGGCTCTGTACAATGGCATTATGACTTCAGGCTTCCGACTGACAAAACTTCTACGGATACAACCCAACATCTGGCTTGCCTTAGATGACGCCTTTTCCACTTGATTGGCAGTTTTCATGTCTGCACTAATGATCACTCCTAAATCTCGTTCTGTTGATGACCTAGCCAAGGTTTCACCCTGCAAGCTGTATGTTCTGCATGGATTTCTGCCGCTGAGGTGCATGACCTTACATTTCTTAGCGTTGAAGCCCAGCTGCCAGGTCGAGGACCAATTGTTCAACAAAAGCAGGTCCTGCGTCATACTATCGGGCAAATTGCAATTGCTTACTATATTGCATAGTTTGGCGTCGTCAGGTACCCTATGAATATGTTGAAAAGGAGCGGGCCCAAGACTGAGCCCTGCGGTACTCCACTGGTCACCTCCGATGTTTTAGAGATGGTACCATTAACCACCACCCTCTGAAGTCTACCACTCAGCCAATCAGTGACCCATGCAGTTAGTATTTCGCCTAACCCCAACGATTTCATCTTACTTAACAGTCTACGATGTGGGACGCTATGAAAAGCTTTACTGAAGTCCAGGTATACGACGTCCAGCGATTCTCCCAAGTCCAGTTTTTTTGTTACCCAGTCAAAAAAGCTGATGAGATTGGATTGGCAGGACCTACCCTTGGTGAATCCATGTTGACTGGGGTCCCTTAGATTCTCCTTGTCCAGGATTGTGTCTAATTTACGTTTGATTAGTGTTTCCATGAGTTTACACACTACTGATGTGAGACTCACCAGTCTATAATTCGCAGCCTCTGCCCTGCAGCCCTTTTTGTGCAGTGGCACGACGTTAGCTGTTTTCCAATCCAAGGGGACTTTCCCCTTACTTAGGGAGAGATTAAAGAGCACGGATAATGGCTCCGCCAGGACATCACACAGCTCCCTGAGCACTCTGGGGTGCAGATTGTCCGGTCCCATGGCTTTGTTCACCTTGAGTCTTGTCAGTTCGCCGTAAACGTCGCCAGGCGTCAAGACCTATGAGTGCAAGTTTACATACTGAAGATTGACATGCTGCTATTATGTTCAATAATGTATGGGAATTATGGAACGAATGCCTACCATTAATAAACCCAGTTTGATCCGTGGCAATCAGATGGGGGTAATACATTGTAGCCTTGTCGCGAGTATCTTGGCATAAATCTTAGCATCCACATTGATCATGGAGAACAGTCTGTAATTAGTGACTTGGAGAGAGGATCCTTTCCCAATTTGGGGATGAGAATAAAAGTTGCTTCTGTAAAAGTTCCGGAAGCAGATCCTTGCAATATTAGCTGCTCGTAAAACTTCAGCATATATGGGACAAGGAACTGGGCGGGCCTGGGGGTGTGGCCATGGGTCTGGATTTTCCTTCAGGAAAATCTGGTAACCCTATCCAAACTTTGTTGGAGGCCTTGAATCATATATTTGAAAATTCATAAATATGCACTCAGAAAGAAAAGACTGTAAGGAAAGAATCAGAATCTGAAAAGCTATGTAGATAGATCTGGAATTTTACTAATTGTAGAGTCTGGTCTGACTATGATCACTGTCACACAAAAAAAAAAAAAAAAAAAAAAAGATTAGGACTTCTGATTCTAGGGGTTATAAATTAAAAATTCAGGTCTTTATTATCAATTTAGTTAGGAATTTTGTCCCTATTTTTTTTTTTTTTTTTTTAAACCACTTCTTTAAGTTTTCAACTACAATTGTGCAACAAATGATTCACAAATATGGATAATTCAAAACAAGCACAATGGAGCTTACAGACTTCAACGTACAATTATATTATCCTCACCCTCCCACCTGATATATAATTAAAATAAAACCTTTACAAAACTATTCATGAAATCCCTAAATCAAATTCCAATTCCATTTCCTCCCCCCACCCCCACCCTCCATGGATGTGTATGTTTACATGTCTATGAAATAAACTCATTTATTCCTCCTTACATAATTTAGCCAATGGCTCCTAAACATCCAGAAAATTCCTGTAGCGTCCCTTCTGTATGGCAATGCAACGCTCCATTTTAAAGGTGTAACAGAGATTCCCACCAGAATGTATAGTTCAACCTATCCCAGTTTTTCCAATTTCTTAAAATGAGTTGCATTATAAAAAGTAGCTTGTTATTGCTCACAGATAATTGATTCTTAGCTCTCATAAGTGTACCGAATAAAATAGTATCATACGATAAAGCCACTGGATTCTCTAATAATTTATTTACTTGGTCCCAAATAGACCTCCAAAACTGCAATATCAAGGGACAATAGTATAACAAATGATCCAAAGTCCCTACCTCAAGATGACAGTGCCAACATCTATTCAACTTGGAACTATCTAATTTATGTAAGCGAACAGGGGTCCAAAAAGCTCTATGTAATAAGAAAAAACAAAATTATCTCATAGATGCCGACACTGTACATCTCATCCTCCAAGACCAAATTCGTGGCCATTGAGACGTGTTAATCTGATGCTTTATTGTCCCTCTTTTTTTATTAAGCTACTGTAGAGGTTTCTACCACGGCCTGATTGAAAACATAAATCCTAATGCTAGTTAGCTAAGGGTCTCTTTTATCAAACTGAATAGCATGGGCTAGCGCATTAAGGGGTCCTTTAACTAAGGTGTGGTAGCTGAATTAGCGTGCGCTAAACGCTAATGTGTCCATAGGATATAATGAACGTGTTAGTGTTTAGCGCATGCTAATTTTTAGCACACACTAAATTGGCTAAAAGGACCCCTAAATGCACTGAAGCCCATAGGGATTGAATGGGCTTCAGTGCATTTGCTACCGGCACTTGCTACTGTGGCTTGATTAAAAGAGGGCCCAAGTTTGTTATGTTATTAAAGATTCTAAACAAAGTTGTGTCATCATTAGCAACACAACCACCTCTATTCATCTTTGAGTGATGCATGCAACCAGTATGTATGTGCAACACAAAATTAAATTTCAGGAACATTTTTAAGTGCATTCCATTTTTTAAAATGTTGTGAGAGCTACAGATTTTCTAGATACCAAAGTAGTTTACACATTCCATAAGGGACCAGGCTGTTGGGAGTAATGGCCATAGTACTTAAAGCTTTCTGGTCAGGCAAGCAGGGCATGTACCAGTTTTTATTAAAACAAACAAACAAAAAAACCCAAACAGGTACATCTTCTCTGCAAAATAAAGGGAAGGGATGGTCATAAGGCTTTTGAGTACTCGCTTCAGCTGGTATACACTTCTAAACTCCTCTGACCTTATTCACTACATCTTCTTGATGATAACACCAGCATGGACACAACTGAATTCAAAGACTTCCTCACCTCCCTTGGCTTCACCACTCCTCCACCCATACCTACCCATGATAAAGGACATAAACTAGACATCATCATCTTCCTCGACCTGACTGAGCACAAAACTTCTGCCGAAGAGGCCCGCTGGGACCTTGTCCCGTGGTCTGACCACCTTCTAGGCTCTTTCTGCCTCCCCATCTTCATGTCTCATCTAGGTACTCCACCCCGGCCCACAAAATCTATCACCTACTGCAAAAAAATCACGAGCGAATTGTTCTGGACCCAATTTCTTAACCAACTTCCCCCTTCTCCTAAACACACAGACCCAGAGTCCAACTGGCATAATTGGGTTACCCTTTCTGGGACTACCTACCATGCTCTGGCCCCTTTATCTACAAAATCTATCTCCCACTCCCACAAAGCCCCCTGGTACCTTCCATATCACAGGGAACTAAAACAGAATTGTCGAGCCCTGGAACGGAAATGGAAAAAATCGAAATCCCCCTCAGACAAACAATCCTGGCGAGACAACATCAAGTGCTATAACACAATACTAAAAAAAGCAAGAAAGAATTTCTATGGAGATAAAAACACCAGATCAAAAAATCAAAATAGTACTCTGTTCTACATCTGGCGAAACTTAACCTCAAAAAACGATTCCACCTCTCTCCTCTCCCCTCCTTCCGCAAACGACTTAGCCAAATTTTTCAATGAAAAGATTTCCACCATAAGGAGCTCTTTCCCCTCAACAGTCTCTTACAATTCTCTTCCTCCCAATGACTCAAACCCTATCCCAGCGGATAGATCCTGGACGACATTTGAACCCATATCTGAACCCCAGATCTCTAAACTCTGCCTCAGACTGAAATCCTGCAAATGCATCTTAGATCCTTTCCCATCCCACCTTTATGAAAACATTCCTGCACAGGCCATCTCCTCCCTTATGAGACTCATTAACTGCTCTACTATCAGGCTTGTTCTCCACAAAAATGGGCCACATTGCCTTGTCACCTATTCTGAAAAAAGCCGATCTCGACCCCTCCCTACCATCAAACTACCGTCCCATAGCAAATATCCCTCTACTTACCAAACTTCTAGAAACCATAGTTGCTACCCAGCTCTCCTCCTATCTCGAGAGATTCTCCATTCTTCACCCCTACCAACATGGCTTCAGACCCTGCTTTAGCACTGAATCCCTCCTAGTTTCCCTAATTTCAAAGGTACAACAACTACACTCACGTAACAAATTCGCTGTCCTACTACAATTCGATCTTTCCGCTGCTTTTGATGTCGTCCATCACGACATACTACTTTACCAACTTTCCGAGATTGGAATCGACTCCACCGTCCTAATGTGGTTCTCAAACTTCTTACGCTCCCGTTCCTACACCGTCAACACAAATGGCACCATGTCCACTCCTTGGACTCCATCTTGCGGTGTCCCTCAAGGATCACCCCTTTCCCCTATTCTCTTTAACATCTACATGTCCTCCCTGAAACTCTTTCAACTATCCCCCCTGGAAACAATCTACACTTATGCAGATGACATCCTTGTCCTCCTTGAGACTGACCAGAACCTCACCAACCTCCACGAAAACATTACAGCTTGCATAATGAGACTCCGTGCCTGGTCCCTCTCGGTACAGATGAAACTAAACGAATCTAAAACAAAACTACTCTGGCTCGGCCCAAAATTCGAACACCTGCCCACACTTTTCACACTACCCACAGGCGATACACTACAGCTCGAGTTCTATGCAAGGTCCTTGGTATCACTATCGATTCTCCCTCTCTCTCCCTCAATGACCACCTTGGCAAAATCATGCTTTTTCAGCCTTCACATGCTGAGGAAAGCTAGATCCTACTTCAGCCAACAACACTTTGCCATCCTTGTCCAATCCATCATTCTCTCCAAACTAGATTACTGCAACGCCATCTACTTAAATCTATCAAAAAAAAGTATTCTAAGACTCCAGCTAATCCAGAATACTGCAGCCTAACTGATCTTCTCAAAACGCAAGTCTGACCATGCCTCCCCACTCCTTGCCAAACTTCATTGGCTCCCAATAATCTCCAGAATCCATTTCAAATGTTCCTGCCTGGCTTTCAAGATCATTCACGGAATCCTGCCTCCTCTTATCCCACTGTCTTTCAACTCCTCCAGTCCCGACTCCTCCAGAACTGCCCAAAGGCTTAAACTAGCCTTCCCCTCTTCACGCGGCATCCACTATTCAGGCAAACTGGGAAAATCCCTTCTCTTCAAAATCACAGGTCTTTGGAACGACCTCACCACCCCACTGCGGAACCTGAGCTCCCTTCAGTTATTCCGCAAACAACTGAAAACCTGGCTTTTCAGCAAATTGTAGCTCTATCCTTCCCCCCCTTTCTCTCCCCCCTTCTACACATAAGTTCATGTAATCCTTTTTCTTCTTCTCTACCCACTATTTTAAGTTCTTGTAAACCGTGTCGAGCTCCATTCTCATGGAGATGATGCGGTATATAAACTTAAGGTTTAGATTAGATTAGATTAGATTCTTGCCTTTTTGCCCAGTATTGGAGTTAATTTCCATTTCAATTCCGATTATGTCAATTTGAGGGTCTGAATATCAACATTTTTCCAAACCTCAATATGGAAACATTGCAGAGAAATAATGAACTTATTCATAAAAAAAAGAACTTCAGGATAAAGGATTCAAGGTGAACAATTGATTTCTTGCTAAATTAGTCCTTACAACAGAAGGTAGGTGCAAATTTCTGTCTATCCGTAATGAAGCTAGAGCAGGAGCTTGTCAAATCATCTGCGCCAAGGATCACATGCCCCAGGAGTCCTTCATCAAGAGTACTCTGCTTGTTTCCACCTGGGTTGTCAAATATTTGGGGCAGAGACAGAGCCAGAGCAGACTTCATAAGTAGCTTTGAAGAAAGCAAAACAGAACATTAGCTCGGAAACAGAAGCTGGTGGACCCAAAGCTCCCAGCATATCCCAGAAACTGGGGACTTATCTTCGTTAGGAGTGGATGAACTGAATGCTCAGCAGCCCCTGGGCTTGGAGGAGATGGGAGGAAGCTTTGGTCACTGCAGATGATTATGAAGGATCCTCACTTGAGGAGGGTTTTGACTCATAGGTTACAATGGACTGGGAGGCTGAGGCTCCAAACGTGGAGGAAGCAAAGGAGCCAATGGACAGTATGAGCAGGTCAGAGAGAGTTTATGAAGTGGTCTGTCCTTTTAAAGCACAAGGAGTGTTTTTTTTCTACTGCTTAGAAAAGTCCGTGTGGCTTTTAAGCCTTAAGCCCTAGAGCTCCAGAGAGGGGGAGGGAGGGTGTGTTCTCTGATATAATTCAGACCTAGGGATACTGACCACACCTTTTTCCCCAACCTGGGTGCTGTTTCATATTAGAGAATGACATGGTGGCTGATACCTGCGGCTAGCTGCAGGTAACCCACCGAAACGGGGATTGAAAAAATAGTAGTTGCCGCAGGGACAGGGACAAGGCCATTCACCTTGTGGAGCGGTGAATGGTCTTGTCTCAGCAGTGAAGGGAACATGTGTGGTCACGGATTGCACGGTCCAGGAGCCCCCTCCTGCCCGATCGCCGTGTCCTGCCATCTCCCTCCCTCCCTCACCTTATGTAACGAATTTAATTGTTCTTCTCCCAGCAGCACACTTTCAACAAGTCGCATGTGGCTACTTCAGTTGAATCTTCTCCTCTTACGCAACCGGAAACAGGAAGTTGCGTCAGAAGAGAAGATTCAACTAAAGCAGCCGTGCACGAGACTTGTTGAAAGTGTGCCGCTGGGAGAAGAACAATTAAATTTGGCACATAAGGAGAGGTAAGGGGAGGGATGGAGTTTGTGGGATGTGGCGATTGGGTGGGAGGGGGGCTGCTGGACTGCGTGATCTGTGACTGTTCGTGTTCCCTCACAGTAGGAAAGAGGGAGTGAAAGGGAAAGAGATGATGGGCCAAATGGATGAAGAAGGAGACAAATATTGAACCCACAGCAGGAAAGAGAAAGGGGAGGACAGGCAGGTGAGCCAGATGATAGAAGCAGAGGGAGAAAGAGGGAAAGAAGCTAGATGGGGTTGGAGAGGAGAGAGACACATTGGTGTGGAAGAGGAAGAGAGGGGAAATCTGGACACAGGAAGGTAACAGAAACAGATGAGAAATTATGTGCATGGGGGCTTAGGGACAGACACATAAAAATGAGATACATGGGGGAGAATTATGTATAGGTGGGCATAGGGACATAAATATAAAGGGGAGATACATGGGGGGATTATGTTCATGGGGGGCATAGGGACAGAAACATAAAGGGGAGATACATGGGAATGGTATATGGATACAGGGGGAGAAGTGCCGACCACAGGAGGGAGTATACAGATACAGAGTGGAGATATTAGAAATGGGGAAAATAGGAACACAGAAGGAAGATGGTTTATGCGGATGGGAACAGATGGTTTGCAGGGATGGGGTCCGAGCTCGCGGGGATGGGGTGGGGACTGAGCTTAGGGGGTTGGGACAGGGATGGGGACTGAGCTTGCGGGTCGGGACAGGAATGGGGATGAGCTCACGGGGACAAATTTTTCCCCGTGTCATTCTCTATTTCATAGCCTGCAGCACCAGGAGCATTATGAAGGCTAGATGAAGAAGTGAAGTTATACGTATTATAATGTGAAGCAGTGTGAAGTTCCAAGAATAAAATGCTAATGGATTTTGTGCCTGGAGAAGTATTTCTAGGAACTGTGCTAAGTGGATTGAAAGCTGATATTTAAAGGGGGAGTGATTCCTTACTGTTGTGGATTGCCAAGTTAAGATTTTTCCCTTTTGAAGATGCAGCGCTGGAAACACTGAACATTGGGGTGGGTTGTTTTTTTTTGGGGGGGGGGTTGCCTTTCTGCTGAGCTGAAGCAGTTGTGCATAATTTAATGGATTGGAAGCCACTGACTATATCCTGCTGATGGTGGTCTTTTTCTTGTTTAAAGAATAAAGTAAACTGTTTAAGCCAAGCCTTGGACCATTCTGACAAGTTTATTTGCTATTCTGACACTTATTTTGTTTTTCCTGACTACTCGGAGCTATAGGAATCTGGTGTTGGGAGTTTATCACATGCTTGTCCAGTTTTCCCAAGTCATAAGAGAGCGCTAGTGGCACACTATTCTGCATATACCTCTCTCCCCCCCCCACGAGCCGCTATCCACAATACATGCTTCCTCCCTGGAGCTGCTATCCACAGTGCAGGCCCCCCTGGAGCCGCTGAACTCCATGCACTCCCCCCTCCCCAGAACCACTATCCTACATACACCCACGTACAGCATTGCACTTACCCATTGGTGCCGCCGATCGGCTATATGTTAATCCTTTGCAGGGCCTTGAGCATGTGCCTGTTGGCTCCCGCCCCCTACGAGATTCTCAAGAGAAGGTGGGAACCGGTAGGCCTTGATCTGGTGCAGGGCCTTAAGCATTTGTATATGCTCAACATCGGCAGCCTGCATCTTTTTTAAAGCCATTGGAAGCTTATTTTTCTGGGCCATTGAAAAAAAATAGCCACAATTAAATTAACTAAATTTTAACTCAGAAAATAGCTGACCAACTCGCCAATCACCAAAAAAGGTTAGTGATGGCAAACAAATAAAAAAGAAAAAAGCTTAATGAAATCAGCTGAAAAGTCTAAGGGATGGCTCAACATACTGCAAATAAATCTAAAAATATACATAAGGACATTTTTCTAAGAGCTGCACATGGAAAAACAAAGACTGATCCATGCCTGTATCATGATGCAAGGCACAACTGATGCACATGTGGTGAGTCCCTATAGTTTCTAGAAGTTTTAACTTGTGAAGTTTCTTCCATGCTGAAGTGCCATTAAATTAGACCAACCAGTTGATGACTTGCAATCTTGCTTATCCTCTGGGAAATGATATTCAACATTTTATGTAAGTCTAAAATTTTACATTTCCCCCACTGTTCTTTTTCCTTTCTCTATATGCAACCACTACTTTCCTGCTTTGTGCCCCCCTAAGACTAAAAATAAATACCTGCATTGGGAAGGGTCCCAAAGTCCTTCACCTGACCAGAACTTGTAACCTGGGCAGTCATGAGGCCAAATATAATCCAAATTATCCTAGGAGAAGCAGGCAGCATATTCTCACATGTGACTGATGTCATCCACGGAGCCCGGTATGGGCAGTTTTAAAAGTGAACCATCACTTTTAAGTTTTAAAAAACTTTGCGGCTGTCTGCACCGCGCATGCATGAGTGCCTTCCTGCTTGATGTCGACATATGGTACTTCAGTTCTTCGTTCTCCATGGAGCGAAGAAGTTGTGTTCTGGACTTTGTCCGGTTTGCATGCCTTTGACCTACTGTATTCTCGTCTTTCAGCCATTCTTTTACACTTTATTTTGGTCTAATTGGCCTTTTTGTTCTTTTTCTTCAAAGAGAGGGTTTTTTTCGTTCTCTCACGGCGGGCTTTTGTCTCTTTAGGGGGTGGTTTCTACTGTTGCGTGAAGTATTTTTCGAGGTTTCTAGCCTTTGAATTTCTTTTCTTTTTCTCAGAATCTACGTTTAAACATTGAGTTTAATTTTCCTGTCCATGTCAAAGCCTTTGACGGATTTTAAAAAGTGCTGTCAGTGTTAGCAGCCTATATCCTTAACTGACCTGCATAGCTGGTATTTACTTGCTTAGGCCCAGAACATCATGTGGAATCCTGCCTGCACTACTCTATCCTACAGAAGTATTCTTTAAAAGCAAGGTGCCTCCAAAAAGAGAAGCTTTTCGGGTCGGTGATGGATGCCAATAAGCATTCTGACCCGGTGGTACCGGTAGTACCTGCATCTACATCGGCATCGGATGACATCCTGGATCGCAGATGCCAGCTAAGAAGCCATCCTCTTCCCAGCCAACGTCACAAGCCTCTTCCACATCGAGTCCCTTGATGCAGGTTAAAAAGTGACATCATTGCTTGCCATCTCCGCAGTGGCTGTTTCCTTCAGGGCGTGCATCCTCGCTGTGGTCACCCACCCCAAGAGACCCTGCCACACTGATGATACCGGCGCTTGAGCCAAGGGCACCGGTGCAGCTCTTCAAAGAGCAACTCAATTAATTCTTTCGGAGAGAGCTTGGAGACATCCTGAGCTTGCTTGCTGCACTGCTATTACATTACATTAACACTAAAATCAACCATACATGAAGCAACTAGCTGCTTCATAAAATCAGTAAATAAACGACAAAGAAACAATAAACCCCAATGGTTCACCGCGGAGATCTCGCACCTCATTAAGGAGAAGAAAAAAGTGTTTCTCTCCTACAAGCGCACGGAGAAAAGAGAGGCAAAGGTAGAATATAGGATCAGGTCTACAGCGGTCAAAATGGCAGTTAGGGAGGCAAAACTTCGAGTAGAAGAAATTCTGGCAAAAAACATTAAAAAGGGGGACAAATCCTTCTTCAGGTATATTAGTGACAGAAAAAGGAACACCAGGCGGGATAGTACGCCTTAGAAGACCGGACGGAAGCTACGTGGAAGCAGATTCCGATAAAGCCGAACTACTGAATGAATACCGTAGTACTTCTGCTCAGTCTTCACCTGTGAGGCACCGGGACACGGTCCGCAGTTGAAGGCAACACAAAGCACAGAAGACCCGTTTCAGAATTTTGAGTTCACATCAGGTGAAGTTTACAGTGAACTGGCAAGACTCAAGGTGAACAAAGCCATGGGACCAGACAATTTGCACCCAAAGGTGCTCAGAGAATTGAGCGATGTCCTGGCGAAACCGTTGGCTGAGCTATTCAATCTCTCCCTAAGTAAGGGGAAAGTTCCCTAGGACTGGAAATTAGCTAATGTCGTTCCTCTGCATAAAAAGGGTTGAAGGGCAGAGGCTGCGAATTATAGACCAGTGAGTCTCACATCAATAGTGTGCAAACTCATGGAAACACTAATTAAAAGCAAATTGGACACAATCTTGAATGAAGGGAATCTTCGGGATCCCAGTCAGCATGGATTCACCAAGGGTAGGTCCTGCCAATCCAATCTCATCAGCTTCTTTGACTGGGTAACAAGAAAGTTGGACTTGGGAGAGTCTTTGGACGTTGTGTACCTGGACTTCAGTAAAGCTTTTGACAGTGTCCCACACCGCAGGCTGCTAAGCAAGATGGAATCGATGGGGACACTAACTGCATGGGTCAATGATTGGCTGAGTGGCAGACTTCAAAGGGTGGTGGTTAATGGTACCCTGTCTAAAACATCGGAGGTGACCAGTGGAGTGCCGCAGGGCTCAGTCCTGGGTCCACTCCTTTTCAACATATTCATAGGGGATCTGATTCAAGGGCTTCAAGGTAAAATAACACTATTTGCCGATGACGCCAAACTATGTAATATAGTAAGTGAATGCAGTTTACAGAATTATATGTCGCAGGACCTGCTTACATTGGAAAGTTGGTCCTCAACCTGGCAGCTAGGCTTCAATGCTCAGCAATGTAAGGTCATGCACCTCGGAAGCGGAAATCCATGCAGGATGTACTTCTTGAACGGAGAAACTTTAACTAGTACTTCAGCAGAACGAGATTTAGGAGTAATCATCAGTGCAGACATGAAAACTGCCAATCAAGTGGAGAAGGCTTCATCTAAGGCAAGGCAGATATTGGGTTGTATCAATAGAAGTTTCGTCAGCCGAAAGCCTGAAGTTATAATGCCTTTGTACAGGGCCATGGTGAGACCTCATCTGGGGTACTGTGTGCAATTCTGGAGGCCACATTACAGTAAAGATGTGCGCAGAATTGAATCAATTCAGCGGACGGTCACCAGGATGATCTCGGGGCTCAAGGGTCTCTCGTATGAAGAGAAACTGAACAAATTGCAGCTCTACACTCTCGAGGAACGTAGGGAGAGGGGAGACATGATCGAAACATTTAAGTACCTCATGGGACGTGTCGAAGTGGAAGATGATATTTTCTTTCTCAAGGGACCCTCGGCCACAAGAGGGCACCCGCTCAAACTCAGGGGCGGAAAATTTCATGGCAACACCAGAAAGTATTTCTTCACAGAGAGAGTGGTTGATCATTGGAACAAGCTTCTAGTGCAAGTGATCGAAGCAGACAGCAGACTTTAAGAATAAATGGAATACCCATGTTGGATCCCTACGACGGTCAAGATAAGAAAATTGGGTCATTAGGGCATAGACAGGGGGTGGGTAAGCAGAGTGGGCAGACTTGATGGGCTGTAGCCCTTTTCTGCCGTCATCTTCTATGTTTCTATGTTACATTACATTAGTGATTTCTATTCCGCCACTACCTTGTGGTTTAAGGCGGATTACACAAGAGTTGTCAGGAGGTTACAAGGATTGTAACATTACATAAGAATTGTCGTAAGCATTACATAAGAATTGTCGAGAACTTAAGAATTACATAAGAATTGTCAAGAACTTAAGGAACAACATGTTGGGTAATAAGAAACATTTTAGATTAGATATGGGTGGAGTGTGTGGTAGGTGGAGTTAAGGAAGGAACTTGTGTTAAACAGGTTTTATGTGTTTTTTGAAGAGTAGGGTTTCAGTTTCTATTAACTTCCACTCCCTTGGTACTGGCCCAGTCTCAGAATAGCACATCAAGGCCACAGGGTACCAGATCTCCATCGAGGCATTGATCGCCTAGTGTGCATCGACGCTCTTCATCAAGACATCTATCCCCTGCCTCTGAGTATCACTCTTCATTGAAGCATCGTCGTTCTTCCTTGAGGCAGCACCATGTTTCTTCAATGCATCGTCATTCTTCTTCGACTAGATGCTCTGCATCAATCCCATGCTACTGGGACTAAGAGACCTTATAATCGTTCTTCTTCCCCCTCATCAGAGAGGTACCGAAGGCATTGAAGATCATCAACTTGCCAATCTCACCATTCTTCTCCTCATTCATCATCATTCAGAGAATCTTCTGAGGTTCAAGTGGTTGATTCTGACCAATCTCAGCACCCTACTGATTCTGAGTGTGAAGCCACCTTGTCTGCTCCAGAGTCCTATGGAATACCATCGGATCCTCCTCCTCCTCCAAGAAGGTCTCCTCTAGAAGGACTCTCTTTATTATTAAGTATGTGAGACAGTTGGGACAGGCTTTACTGGTCAAGCTAGAAGCAGACACTGAGCCCATGGCAGAGCTATTAGATGCCTTAGCTTAGACTATGATGAGCCACTGGAGGAACTTCTCAAGCCTTTACATAGTCTCCTAAAAGAAGTTTTGTTTCATAACTTGGAAACTCCTCTCACGGTTATTGCAGCCCCCAGGAAAATTGACTCTCTCTACATAATCATCTACTGTCCTGGGTTTGACAAGATGCAGCTTCTACACCAATCGCTGCTGGTAGAGTCCACCCTCAAGAAGTTTCTAGCACCAGGGTCTATGCTGCTGCACCACCAGGTCATGATGGTCGGACCATGGACAAATTTGGACGTTAGCTCTACCAAAATTCGATGTTGGCCAGAAGAGTCTTAAACTATAATTTTGTTATTATACTTTAAACATCTGGTAAAAATGTTGGCTGAGTTCAAACAATACATTACATTACATTGGTGTCTTCTATCCTGCCAATACCTTTCAGTTCTAGGTGGTTTACAACAAGAATTGGCCTGGGCATTTCCAGGGAGAATGCATGGTTAACAGATGTAGCATGTTTCGGCATCCCACAGAATGTCTGGAGGAGTATCTGCAGACTACTCAGACCTTTTCAGACTTGCAAATATATGGCCCGGATGGCATTTGATGCCATTGAAATGTCATCCAGGGCATCAGCTATGTCTGTGACAATGTAACGTTTAGCTTGGCTATGAGTCTCTGACAAGGACATCAATTTACAAGATTGACTAGCCAATATTCCGTGTTTGGGAGAAGAGCATTTTGGTGAGAGGGTAGAGGTGGCTACCCAAAAGCTCACTCAACATGAGCAAAACTGGAATTCATTGAATAGATCCAAAACTAAATCCCAATCATCTAAGTCGGCTCCAAAACAATCTGCTTATGCTTAGAAGAGGCGGTTTCCTGCTATATCCTCTTCCTCCAAACCACCACCACTGCATAAGAGGCAAACAACAGCAACGTGCTCAAAAATCCGTCAGCTACCCCTCAAAAATCAACAATCTTTTTGATGTCCTTTTAAAGAGTATAGTCAACTTACCTCCTACACAACCTCCTCCCCAGCCTATTGGAGGTCGAGAAGGCTAGACAAATCATGGGTTATATCCGTAGAAGTTTCGTCAGCTGAAAGCCTGAAGTCATAATGCCGTTGTACAGATCCATGGTGAGACCTCATCTGGAATATTGTGTACAATTCTGGAGGCCACATTACCAAAAAGATGTGCTGAGAGTTGAGTCGGTTCAGCGATTGGCCACCAGGATGGTCTCAGGACTCAAGGATCTTCTGTATGAGGAACGACTGGGTAAGTTGCAGCTATACTCACTCGAGGAACGCAGAGAGGGGAGACATGATTGAGACGTTCAAATATGTCATGGGCCGTATCGAGGTGGAAGAAGATATCTTTGCTCTTATAGGACCCACAGCAACAAGAGGGCATCCGTTGAAAATCAGAGGTGGGAAATTTCATGGTGACATCAGGAAGTACTTATTCACTGAAAGGGTGGTTGATCACTGGAATGATCTTCCACTACAGATAATTGAGGCCAGCAGCATGCCCGATTTTAAGAAAAAATGGGATAGGCATGTGGGATCTCTTCATGGAGGAAGTTAGGGGGTGGGTCATTAGAGTGGGCAGACTTGATGGGCTGTGGCCCTTTTCTGCCGTCATTTTCTATGTTTCTATGTTTCTATGACTGCAAATTTACCATCCTCACTGGGCTCTCATTAAAACAGATGCTTGGGTCCTAAAAGTCATCACAGAGGTTATTCTCTTCACTTTGAAACACTCCATCCAAATCACCCTCCAAGAAGCCTCTTTCACATCACAACAGACTCCCTTCTTCAGGAAGTCAAAGCTTTGCATCAACTAAATGTCATAGAAGTAGTTCCTCCTTCACCAGAAAAATCAGGTATTTCCTAATTCCAAAGAGGATGGGAGGTCTTCATCCAAGTCTCGACCTCTGAAACTTAAATATCTGGTCAAGGAAAAGTTTTGCATGTTATCCCTTGGGACCCTCTACCCCTTTCTGGATTGAAATGATTGGCTATGCTCTGGGTGTACACATACATACCCATACACACTGTTCACAGAATGTTCCTTCAATTTTCATTTGGCTCATTTTCACTTTCAGTACAAGGTTCCTCCATTTGGCCTGGCATCTTCTCTAAGAGTTTTCACCAAGTGCTTTGTAGTGGTAGCAGCAACTCTACAAGATCATGGGCTCTAAGTTTTCCCATATATAGATGATTGGTTAATAAAAGTGTTATCACCTCAGGCAGTTCTGTCTGCAACAAACCTGACGATAGCATTTCTTCAACAGTTAGGCTGAAACATATGTGTGTCGAGCCATCACACAATTAGGCAGAGTTTTGAAATAAAGTTGCACACCTGGACCTTTGAACATCTCCACTGTTCATTTGTTAGTATTTGAAGTTGTGGAGCATTTTCTCTCTGTTTTGTTTGCCCTATCTTACTGGTCAACACTGTTAAGCTGAGCAGGTGTCCTCCAATTGCATTGTTACCAGTAGAGGCTGGTGCTTCAATATTGTGTTTTCAATCTCTAGGGGCAGGCAGGTTCCTGGAGTCCTGTAGAACTTGCCTTTCCCTCACTATTGAAAATGTGGTGGTGAAACAGCATCCCCCACTGACAGGAATGTAGATGGAGGACTCCCTCTCGGCTTACAGCAGCGGTCTCAAACTGAAACCCTTTGCAAGGCCACATTTTGGATTTGTAGATACTTGGAGGGCCGCCTCACTGCTGTAACCTCACGCAAGTGCTTTCCTGCGTCTGTACATAATTGTGACGTGGAGTGGACAATCGCATACAGACGCAGGAAAGCGCTTGCGTAAGGTTACAGCAGTGAGGTGGGCAACGTTGCAGAACAATGGTAGCATACTGAGGGCCTCAAAATAGTACTTGGCAGGCCACGAATTTGAGACCACTGGCTTATAGGGAACAGTGCTGGACAAGCATCTCTGAAAGGGGTTGTTTTATACATACCACAGTAGGAACGAACCTTGCTCTTAAATATGAAGACCTGCAGAGCCTATCAGTTGTCAAGATTTTTTATCATGGTATTGACCTCATTTTATCCAGATCTTTTCATGGGCCTTGGTCATTTAGGGCTTAAACTCGGACTTGAATGCCAGATGTGTAGAGGATTTGGTTTTTGGGGGGTTTTTTGTGTGGAGCTCACAGAATATTTTATTCCTCCCCCTCCCCCACCACCATATTTATAGGTCAGTTAGCAGAAAACAGAAGTAAGCTTTTTCTTTTCTTTTTCACTTTTGAATGCAGAGGCATTTCTACAATTTTTACAGTATTCTAGGTATTAGAGTTGTCACATGACTTTATCTTTCTCTATCTCTGCAAGGAACCTCTGTGATATCTTTTGATCCTTGCTTGTCTTTTATTCCTTATAGATCAGAACTCTGCATTTATCTGAGTCAACAAGTCAATAAATTTGCTCCTTTCTTCCCACAGATGCATACTGTGTTGTCCTTCATGCATTCTTTACCTGACATTTAGTCTATTTGCAGCTCTCTTTGCTAGCACTCCTGATTCTTCCAAGTCTTTCAGAACTCAGTCACCCCCTCTCATTTATTGTGGGAAAAGAAGTGACTCGTATGTATCTTTTTCAGTTACAACTCAAGGGGAGATATATATTTAGGTATAGTATGTATTTATCTATTCCTGGGGACTTATAACCTAAGTTTGTACCTGAGGCAATGGAGGATGAAGTGACTTGCCCAAAATCATGAGGACTGTTGTAG
The DNA here is from genome assembly GCF_902459505.1 of Geotrypetes seraphini. Lineage (NCBI taxonomy): Eukaryota > Metazoa > Chordata > Amphibia > Gymnophiona > Dermophiidae > Geotrypetes > Geotrypetes seraphini. The sequence goes on from NC_047085.1 coordinate 154,621,058, forward strand.
GGTTTGAACTGTTTTTCCAGCCACTGAGCTACTTCCGCTCTGCAAGTCATGTTCTGTTCTTTTTCACATTCAAGTTCATGTCAGTTGTAGGAAAAGCAGCAACTGACCTGCTATGGGCAGAGAGAACAAAAGATCCATGAGGTTAGTTAATCTAGCCCTTAGTCTTTTTAAACATTTTTTTAAAGTTTGCATTCCCAGCACTGGAGTGACACCTAGTGGACCAACAGCCCCCCCCCCCCAAGGCAGGCCTCCAACTGAGGGCCGAAACACAGACTGTGTCGGGTTATTGGCTGGATCCTTTCAATATAAGAACATTGTGTCCATAGGATTTTTATACATGTGTTTTTATTCATGTGCTTCTGTACTTATTTTGACGTGCTCTATCCCACTCCCCACTTGTTCTCTCTCTGCATACGATGCTACACCACAGAACAGAAACAGAGATGCATATCCTCTAATATTGTGCAAAATACAAAATTAGAAGATATAAATTTGAAAAAACAGAGAAATAGCAATCATCGCTTTACAAATTAACACATACCTACCCCCCCTTTTATGAAGCTGCGTTAGGGTTTTTTATTGTAGGCCACGGCGGTAAAAGATCCGACACTCATATGAATTCTATGAGTATCGGAACTTTTACTACCATGGCTGGCGATAAACCCTCCCTTTTATGAAGCCACATTAGCCTTTTTTATCGCCGGCCGTGACAGTAAAAGCTCCGGCACCCATAGAATTCTTATGAGCGTCGGAGCTAATATTGTCGCAGCTTCATTAAAGGGAGCCGACAGAGGGAAAAATAAAACAAAAATGGAAAATAAGATACAATTTTATTGGACTAATACATTTTTCAATTAGCTTTCATAGGCCAAAACCTCTTTTCTCAGGTCATTAAAGTATATTGCTGTTACAGTATCCTGTCCTGACCTTAGGAAGGGGGTTTTGATCTCTGAATTAGTCAAGAATGTATTAAAATTAGTCCAATAAAAAGATCACCTTTATTTACATTTTCTGTATATAAATATTTATCAACACAACTACAATACTACTTTATCCTAAAGCAAAAAAAAAATTTCTATTTTTGGTTTTTCTGGTTTCTGCTTTCCTCATCTTCTCATCACTCTCTTCCTTCCATCCACTGTCTGCCCTCTCTTTGCCCCTTCTATATGGCATCTTCTCTCCTTCTATGCCCCTTCCAGAAACAGTCTGCCTCCCCCTTTCATCTTTCCCTCAGCCCCCATTGGTCTTGCATCCATCTTCTTCCCTTCCCTTCTACCTCAGGGTTCACCACTTTCTCCAACTTTATTTAGGGATCCTTTTATCAAGCCGTGCTAGCGGTTCAACACGCGTAATACCGCGCGCTAAACCGCTGGCCGCGCTAGCCGTTAACATCTCCCTTGAGCAGGCGGTAGTTTTTAGGCCAGCATGGGGGTTAACGCGTGGCTTGATTAAAGGAGCCCTTAATGTTTACTTAGCACCTTTATGTTATTTATTACATAGTTTACAGGTAAAATTTTATGTTTACGGAGATGACATTTCAATACTCATCCCTTTAACCGAACTCACTTCAGAAGTGTTAAATTATATAGCTTGGAAATTTGGACATCTATATTTAGATTGAAATTAAATCCGGGCAAATCAAAATTCTTTCTAGCTAGTCCTAATGAAAAAATTACTGAAACAACTTTACTTTTAAATGGTCAATCTTATACGATATCTCCTATGCTGAAAATTTTAGGGGTTATTTTAGATCGGTCCTTATCTTTTAAGGCCTATACAGATTCTCTGGTTAAGAGATGTTTTATTGTCCTCTGGAAACTGCGCACTATTAGGAAACATTTTGATTTTATATCATTAACTGTACTCACAAGCGCTGCAATTTCTCTAGAAGAATTGGAAACTGTAGTATTGATCTTCATGAGAGCCTCCCAAATGCTCTCTAACGGTACCGCTGCAGGTTTTCTTTCTTGAGGAGCTATCCCCATGATTTCTCCTCCCTCCAGCAGTTCCTGCGCAGCTACAGCCCATGCTGCCGGGGTCTCCCTCAAAGAAGTCACATTGGGAGATACACCTGGCTCAGCCGCGGTGAACGCCAGGGGCGGCGGTGGCTCAGACATTGGGGGGGGGGGGGAGTAGAGAGAAACCTCCCAGTCCAAAGCCCCAGCCTCTCTTCCAGCTGGGGAACCGCCGGACTCTCCACCGATAGTCGGGGAATCAACTCCGACGAACTCGAACATGGAGCGTTGTGAGGGAGTAGAAGTTCGTGCTGCAGAGGGCTCAGTACGAACAGCTCCCTTTTGCTTTGAATGTGGCATACTCGCCACAATGAGGAAACACTGGGAAACAAGAAAAATTGTTCCTGCTTAGATTGACCTCAGAGACGCCGAAGGTAAGCTGCCGCCATCTTGGAACTCTCCCCGACCAAAAATAAATTATTATTATTATTATTCCCTCCCCCTCCCCAATGGTCTGGCATTTCACTCCTTTTCTTTTCTTCCTTCATCTTCCTTATCAATTTATTTTCTGTATCTATCTAGATTAAATTCTTGTTACCCAGTCCTCAATGCATCTGTCTAGATTAAATTCTTGTTACCCAGTCCTCAATTTCCCTTTTCACTATGTCTACCTACAGCTTGTCTCATCTTTCCCTCACCCCTTCAGTATTTCAGTAACTTTATCCTTTTCCCCCCAATCCAGCATGCACCCTTTTTTATTTATCCCCTCCTTCCATCACATCCCCTCTTTCTATACCCCTTCTATCCAGCATCTTCTCTATGTCCATTTTCATCCATTTGCCCCCTTTCTCCACTTACATTGCTCCCTTCTTTCTCACTCTCCTCCCCACTTCCATCCAGCATAGGCTCTCCCTCCCCACTAACATCAAATGTCTGCCATTTCTCTCTCTCCATCCACCCCTTTTCCATCAGTATCTGCCCCTTTTTTCTCCCTTCACCCCACTTCCATCAGCATCTGCCCCCTTCTCTGTCCCTTCACCCCACTTCCATACCAGTCTCCACTCCCTTTTCCCTCCTTCCACCTCAATGCCATCCAGTATCTTGCCCCCTCACCTCCCCACTGCTGCTGTATTCTTCTCAAACCAGCAACAGTGGCTTTAAACTTAAATTCAGTCTTCGTGGGATCTTTCAGCACCTCGCATCTCGCATCTGCTGGCTCTGCTCCAGAACAAGGAAGTGATGTCGGAGGGGGTGGACCAGCAGCCATGGGGAGGTGCAGGAAGGTCCCGCGATAACTGAATGTAAAGTTTACTGCTGCTGGTTCAGGAAAGCAATACAAGATGAAAAATTATTTCAATATCATGAGGGAAATTCTTTTATTCAACTAAACACGTTGCACAACCTGTTATATAATGATAATAACTAAGGGGTCCTTTTATCAAGCCATGCTAGCGGGGTTAGCCTGTCGGACATTTCATCACACGCTAACCCCTGCGGCCGGCTAAAAAACTAACGTCTGCTCAATGCAGGCACTAGTGGCTAGTGCGGCAGGCAGTTTAATGCACGTTAAACCCCTACTGCAGCTTGATAAAAGAACCCCTAAGTGATACCGAGGGTCCTCAGTTTTCACAACTCTGCACAGGAACCCCTGTGAGAAAAGAGTTGTTGATAGTCATTCACCCAAAAGGGTAACTTATCGTTGGTTAATGTCTTTTTGTGTTTGTCTTCTTGAAACATGTTTAGCATTTCTTAAATATGTATGCATGTAATTTTGTAAACCACATGGTTTTTATGCAGTATATAAATTTTTAAATAAATAAAATTATTGTGAAACATCCCTGGACCTCACGGTATAAGTGCTTTAAATAAAAATGTGTAATAGTGATATGTAAAAATCAAAAAAGTATATCCTGCAGTGTCCACAACACTATCCCGTTCATAAAAATTTTATTTTTAGTTCTAATTCAGCATTTATCCAAAGGTTGCTAATAAACAGTACTTATCTTTGGGCGATCAATTCAATAGCATGGCAGTAGACAACATGTTCAACAGAGTTCCATTTTGGAGGACTCCCCCTCCTTCATTGGGAGGCGCTATGGTTCAGGAAAGCAGCAGCAGAGTAGGGTAGGAGGTTCTGGATCCGGTGTGCTGGCTGTGTACCTCAGCAGCAGTGGCTGTAAACTTAGGGCTCCTTTTACTAAGGTGCACTAGCGTTTTTAGTGCACGCACAAGATTAGCGTGCGCTATAGGGTGCGCTAGCCGAAAAATTACTGCCTGCTTAAAAGGAGGCAGTAGCGGCTAGCGCGCGCTAAAACCGCTAGTGCACCTTTTGTAAAAGAAGCCCTTAAATTCAGGCATCGTGGAACCTTACTGCACCTTCCTGCAGCTGCTGGCTGTGCTCCGGAACAAGGAAGTGAAGTCTGAGAGGATGGACCAGCAGCCATGGGGAGGTGCAGGAAGATCCCGCAATGACTAATTTAAAAGTTTACTGCCACTGCTGCTGGTTCAGGAAAGCAGCAGAGTAGGGTGGGAGGTTCCAGACTCAGTGTGCCAGCCGGCTATGCACCCCCTTAGAGCGTGTACTTGGGCAGACCGCCCCTCTCGCCCCACACATGGTACACCACGGGTACACTTAAGATACAGTCTCTGTTTTACAGAGCTTATAATCTAGGAATACAGAGACAAGACAAATAGGAAGTGCCTGGACATTTATTTTGGTGAAAAAAATGATTAAAATCAATAAGGCTACAATCGGAGAAAACCAAGGTTTGAGATTTAGAGTCTCAAAATGGTGGATTTTGAAAGTGGGAATTGAAGAGCCTGAGAGAATATGAAGCATCGAATCAGACAAATGGCAGCTGATATGCCTGAACATTCCTAGGGACAGGATCCACATGAGAGTGCTGCTGCCTATGACTGACCACTGTTTTTCAGTGGTTCGTATCATGCTTGATGTCACCCTCAACTTATGCTTGTTTTCTTCACTTAGTACTGGGATATTTGTGTAACTGAGATTTTTTTGTTTTTTTAACAGTTCCATTCACTGGCGCCAATGTATTACAGAGGTTCTGCAGCTGCAGTCATAGTGTATGATATCACTAAACAGGTAAAACATCCTGCTCAAGACACTCTTTTTTAATGTTTACTTTTTAGCCCTGTACTTTTAATTAGAGATGATATAGGCAGGGCAGGATTAATTCTTCGAGGGCCCCTAGGCACCCAGGTACACTGGGCCCCACTGGCCCTTCCCCGCCCAACCATGCCCATGCCCCGCCCCTACCCCACCCATACCCCCCCCCATTTATCAGTTTTCTTATTTACTTCTTTATTTCCACTTGTATTTTTTTTTTTTTATTCAAAACAAACAAAGATTAGCATACCAGTGCACAGTTTCTCTTCTATGCACCCCCCAAACATCTCTGAACAAACCCTCCTTCCCACCTACTTACCCAGGACTTTAACTCTGAACCCTTTCCATGCATATAGAAAAGTGTACAAATATTTGTAAAGCAGTAATACTATCCAAAATATAAGTCTATATTAATAACCAAGTTTACAACGCCTCTCAACTGCCTCACTCTACATCAACCAACGGTAACCCATATATATATACAACCAAATCTGTAACTCCTCTAGTACGTTCCACTCCATGTATGTTAACTTGCAACAAAACAACAAGGCAAGCAGTCCACCAAAGAATCCAACATGAAACAAAAGAAGATTAGCAGAAAATAAGGAGATTCAAATCAGGTTAATTCAAGGTGCTCCCAAGACCCATGCCTGATGCATTTCGCCAAACAAGGCTAGTCAACGCTAACAAAAAAACATGTCTTTCATACAAACAGAACACAGAAAACACCTTCACCTAGTATGGAATATGTAATCACAAACTAACCTCTCCCCCTTTTACAAACTGTAGTATGGTTTTTAGCCACGGCCAGCGCTAAAAAATGCTCTACAGTTTTGTAAAAGGGGGGATAAAATAGAAATACCTAGACAAAGGTTAAATAAAACCACCAAGAAGCTGGACTCTGCATACAATGCAACACCACAGAAACAGCAATACATGTTCCCTAAAGCAAAAAAATAAATAAATATAAATTTTTTTTTCTACCTTTGTCTTCTCTGGTTTCTGCTCTCCTCATCTTCTTGTCACTCTCTTCCTTTCATCTTCTGTCCTTCTGTGCCTCTTCCAGAAATTGTCTGCCTCTCCCTTCCATCTCTTCTTCCCCCCCATTGGTGTGACATCCATCATCTTCCCTTCCCTCCTCCAATGGTCTGGCATCTCTCTCCTTTCCTCTCCTCCCCTTTCCTCTCCCACACCCCCATTGTCAGGCATTTCACTTTCTCCTCTCCCTTTCTCTTCCTCCAATCCAGTTCCATCCAGGATCCTTCCGCCTTATGTCTCTCTCCCCTTTCTTTGCACCCCAATTCCATCAGCATCTGCCCCCTTTCTTTCCCTTCAACCCGATTCCATCCTGTATCCTTCCCCTTATATCTCTCCCCTTCCCCTGCACACCAATTCCATCAGCCCCTTTCTCTCCTTCCACCACCCTCCCATACCACCCTGCCCCCTTTCTCTCCCTCCACCACCCTTCCATGCTCCTTTCTCTCTCCCCCTCCAAACATTGCAGCTGCCGGTTCTGCCCGCTAAGCTCCTTTGCCTGAAAGCAGCATTATAGCAGCTGACGGCAACGGGTTAACCCCCATGGCAACGCCCCTCCCCTGCAGCAACGGCAACGCCCCCCCCGCAGCAACAGCAATGGTCCCCCCCCCGCAGCAATGGCAACAGGGCCCCCACCACAGCAACAGCAACGGGCTCCCCCCGCAGCAACAGTAACGTGGCCAAATCTGTTACAGGAAGGTCCCGCGATGACTGCTTCTGCTGGTCCATCCCCCTCCAACGTCACATCTTCCGGAGCAAGTAAGTAATGTCGGAGGGGGATGGACTGGCAGAAGCAGTCATCGTGGGACCTTCCTGTAACAGATCCGGCCACGTTGCCATTGCTGCTGGTGGGGGGGCCCCGTCCGTTGCCATTGCTGTGGTGGGGGGGGCATTGACATTGCTGCGGAGGGGGAGCCCGTTGTCGGGAGGGGGCCCATTGCCATTGATGTCGGGAGGGGGCCGTTGCTGTTTAAAAAAATTGCAAGGTGAATTGTCCTCCTTCAGTGGGCCCCCTCACAGTTTCTGGCCCTAGGCACGTGCCTACTGGGCCTATTGATTAATCCGGTCCTGGATATAGGCTCATAGCATATCCAGGAGATGGAAGGAGCAGGTTTTTCCTTTGACTGATCTGAGCAGAATAGAAGACTACAAAATGAGGCCATAGGGCCCTTGTCTTCTGTCCCTGTTCTTAAGGGTCACCAATAGATCAGATTTTCAGGGTACCCTTAATGATCATTCATGAAAGAGATTTGCAATTTAGAGAATGACACGGGGACAAATTTGTCTCTGTCCCTGCTGGATATATCTCCATCCCTGTCCTGTCCCCACAAATTCTGTCCCTCTCCCATCCCTGCAAGCTCTATCCTTATTATTTTAAAGTGTTTGAGGCTTGTGCAGATGGGGACAGAGTTTGTATGGATAGGACAGGGACAGAATTTACAGACTGGATGGTCAAAATAGTGGAAACCATTATAAAAAAAAAATAAAAATTGTGGAACACGTAGACAAACTTGATTTAATGGGACAGTCAGCATGGGTTTAGCCGATGGAGATCTTGCCTCACCAATCTGTTGGACTTCTTTGAAAGTGTGAATAAGCATGTGGATAAAGGTGAGCCAGTTCATATAGTATATCTAGATTTTCTGAATGCTTTTGACAAAGTTTCTCATGAGAAGCTCCTGAGAAAATTAAAGAGTCATGGGATAGGAGGCAAAGTTATCAAACTGGTTATCAGATAGAAAACAGAGGGTAGGGATAAATGGCCATTTTTCTCAGTGGAGAAGGGTAAATAATGGAGTACATAGTGGAGTACATCTCCAAACTGGACCTAACACAACTCTATGCCTACGTTCTCTCCAGAATGGATTACTGCAACTCCATATTTAATGGAGTTGCCAAAAAGGATCTCAAGTGCCTCCAGCGAGTCCAAAATGCAGCAATCCGCCTCCTATACAATCTCAATTACCACGACCCCATCTCCCCAGCCCTCCGCGCAGAGCACTGGCTGCTGATCAACAAAACGCTGCATATTCAAGGCCCTTGTAATAGCACATAAAAGAGTCCACATCACCACCACAGCCTATGTAGGATCCAAACTTCCTCTGTACACTCCCACCTGCCCGCCTCAGCTCTGAAACAGAGCCTGTGCATCCCCCCGAGAAGGTCTCTCTTGTCAGAAACTGGCTGCAGATGCTCCTACATCCACTTCATCCCTCAACTGTGGAACCAACTCCCCCCAAAAATCAGATCACAGAACTCATTGATGACCTTCCAGAGAGTGGTAAAGACCCTCTTCTTCAACTAATAATTCAGCCACTATCAATCCCTCTGACTCCTCCTTACCATCCTCCACTAATTGTCAGTCCCTTAGATCCTTTCCCTGTTCTCCCCCAAGGAATCCGAATACCCCCCTCCCAAGCAGACCATAAGACACCACACTTCAAAGCTAGGGCTTAAGCTTCTACAGTGTCAACTCTTCTAGCCAATATAGTCCCCTTAAATACCATCAAATCATTGTTCTTCCAAACTTGTGCTTAAGTTGCTGTATTGTCATTTGTGCTCCAATGTAATCCACTGTGATTGTTGACTTGTAATCTGTTCTGACCTGCATGATAGAAATCAAATTAAATAAATAAATTTGCAGATGTCATTAAACTGTTCAAAGTTGTTAAAATGCATGCAGATTGTGAAAAATTGCAAGCAAACCTTAGGAAATTGGAAGACTGGGCATCCAAATGGCAGATGAAATTTAATGTAGAGAAATACAAAGTGATGCACATTGGGAAGAATAACCCAAGTCATAGTTATTAGATGCTAGGGTCCACCTTTGGGGTTAGTGCCCAAGAAGGAGTTCTGGGTGTCAGACAATACGATGAAACCTTCCGTCTAATGTGCAGCAGCAGCCAAAAACCAAACAAAATGCTAGGAATTATTAAAAAAGGGATTGTTAACAAGACTAAGAATGTTATAATGCCTCTGTTGCTCCATAGTGCGACCTCACCTTGAGTATTGCGTTCAATTCTGGTCGCCTTATCTCAAGAAAGATATAGTGGAAGGTTCAAAGAAGAGCAACCAAGATGATAAAGGGGATGGAACTCCTCTTGTATGAGGAAAGACTAAAAAGGATAGGGCTCTTCAGCTTGGAAAAGAGATGGCTGAGGTAAGATATGATTGAAGTCTTCAAAATCCTGAGTGGTGTAGAACGGGTACAAGTGGATCGATTTTTTTTTACTCTGTCAAAAATTACAAAGACTAGGGGGACACTTGATGAAGTTACAAGAAAATACTTTTAAAACCAATAGGAGGAAATATTTTTTCACTAGCAAAGTAAAGAATAGTGAAGCTCTGGAATGCATTGCCAGAGGTTGTGGTAAGAGCAATTAACATAACTGGTTTTAAGAAAGATTTGGACAATTTTCTGGAGGTAAATAAAGTTCATAGTCTGTTATTGAGACAGACATGGGAGAAGCTACTGCTTGTCCTGGTTTGGTAGCATGGAATATTGCTACTATTTGGGTTTTGCAAGGTACTAGTGTCCTGGAATGGCCACTGTGAGGGCAGACGTCTGGGCTAGATGGACCATTGGTCTGACCCAGTAAGGCTATTCTTATGTTTATTCTCTAGTTTACATGCTTGCTACTTCCCATTGTATGCAGATCTTTCATGTATATTCATGAGAGAAATTGTGTGGCAGCCATGTTAGTCCACTTGTAATGATAATATGTAGAAATTTAAAAAGCAAACAAACCCAAAAAGAATCCAAGTGATACCTTTTTTATTGGACTAACTAGAGCATGGTTAGATTAGGTTTCGAAGGAATCCTTCTTCAGATCGGAGATAAGCAAATGAAGATAGCTATCAGTATATAAGAGTAAAACATCAAAGTATTCAAATGAGTTTTACAGGAAAGGGGAGAGGAAGGTGTCAGTGCAGTAAAAATTATGTTTTGTAATGCGAGAAAAAGCCAATGTCTTACGTTATGTCTGGTGGGTTTCAAAATGTTTTATCATTTCGATCTCAAAGGTATTATGTTCTTGGATTGTCTTAAAATTTCTTTTTAATATTCTCACCATAAAATCATTGATGCAGTGTTCTGGTTTTCTGAAATGTTGTCCCAAAGCTAACCTCTAGTTAGTCCCATGCTCCCATGCTCTAGTTAGTCAAAAAAAAAAGTATCACTTGGATTCTTTTTGTTTTGTTTTATTTTCACATATGTACTGTATTTTTATTAGAGGGGTCCTTTAACCCTGACCTCCTGGCAACCCTCAGGGACTGGAAGTAAAGAGCATAAAAGAAAATTTTTTCCCCTACATATCCAATTTACTCGCTTCATTCAGACAAAACCACCCTGTTTCAAAAATGTTTATTTTTTTAGTACAGAGTATCCACTGAGTTAAAGTAAAAACATTCTGTTTAAATGAACAGTAGGTCTCTACTAGATTAAACAGACTTTTTGGTTGGAGTAATGTTGTTGGTAGTTTTATTTTTACCCTTCAGAATATATGATGTATATTTTTTTAGTGATGTTCTCTCTCAAAATGTGACTATTTGTTTATTGCCTTTCCTCAACATTTATATCTATCTGACATAAACAAATAGCAAGCAGAACCTAAATAAATTATCTCTAGCAATATGTGATCTAACAGGAGCTTGGTCATGTGATCGTGGCAGGGATTTTGCTACAATAGCCTTTAATGACCTCAAAACTCCAGAGTACAATTAAGGGGGCAGAGAGGGGAAGCAGATGAAATCTAGTTACAGAATGTGCTCTAATGGATGTTTGCCGTGGTTTGCTTACATTCCATATCTTTGACTGAAGGCAAAATTACGTGCTTTCTGAGGACAGGATTGTCATGCTGGCTCAGAAGAAGACTGCATTAATATAACGAGCTATCACCCTTAACACTTGCTGGTTTCTGCTCTTCCTTGATAGCGTGCTGAGTTTTCTTCATGTGTGAAAGGAGGATGATTATCCATTGCAAAGTGACTGACCTGTACTTTATTAAAGGCTATGGCCCAGACTCTATAATGGTGTCGACCGCTTTAAAAACAGCCCCCAATCGCTGGCAAAATAGATGAGAAGAAGGTGCTTGAACAGAGTTGTGAGGTCAGCAAATATCTCCAGAGAAAGGAGCAGGGCTGAAGCAGCAGTGACAGAAGGCAAATGAGGTAGAGTCAGGGATTTGATATATTGCTTTTCTGTGGTACAACCACATTTTATACATATACTTTCTCTATCCCTAGTGTGGATGATAGACTTCTGAGTACTAGTTTATGGATGTCCAATCGTGAATGGTGCTATTAAAATAAGCACCTTAGACTCCTAAGTTTGGCTGAAAACAAGGACACAAATCTAGAAGCCTAACTTAGGAGCCTAAATTGAGGAGCTCAGCCTTTTAATCTCAAGTCTGTTACTAAGGTTTAATGCAGCAGGGAACTGAGGCAAAGCTACAACAGCTATAATACACAGTCTGCTGAAGGCTGTCTTTTTGGCAAATATTTCTCTTGATTTGCTCCAGAGGCTGGGCTTTCCACATCTTGTTTTGAAAATTGTAGACACCAGAAATGGATGATGTCACTGATGTTATGCAAGGCTATGTACATCGATGGAGCAATCTTATTATTTATGTAGCACTATGAGTGTAAAAAACACTGCATGAAGTCACTCATGATTGCAGCATTTGTTGCTGGGCATGATGGACCTCAGGTCTGACCCAGCAGAGGCACGGCTTATGCAAAGATCATACAATTCAAGTTTAGCACAGGAAGGTTGTCACTTAAGGTCAAACAATGAATGGTGGGCAGGGACCTAAACCAGGGCTCTGGAGTTAAAGCTTTGGGTTCAGATCATCATGCAAGGCTGATCAAATATGATATCGCTTCTATGAGGTCCTGCAAGATGTGTTTAACTATTTATTTCTTTGGGTTTAGGATTCATTCCATACTTTGAAGAAATGGGTAAAAGAATTAAAGGAACATGGCCCTGAAAACATTGTGATGGCTATTGCTGGGAACAAATGTGATCTTTCTGATATTAGGTAATGTATAAAATCCCCTTTGGTTTGTTTACAGGCAATTCTGCAATCTAGGCACCTGCATTTTTACCCCCATTTGGTGCATAAATTGCTAAAATCCTAGCGCTTACATGGGCATGTGTGCACAACCAGCTTTAGTGCTAGCAGGGTGCTTCTCCCAAAATATCTGCTTAACTTTTATAGTGCATATTTGCAAGGGGAAACGTACATAGGGGTGGAGTTTGCACTTGACATGTTTTAACTTACAGAAAACTGTAAGCTAACTCTCATCCCTGCGGCATTTAGATTCTCGCTCTTATGCCCGCCCTGTGGCTCGTGTAGCTGGGGGCACCTAAATGTTAGGCACACTAATACCAAGCTAAGTTAGTGTTCAATAATATATTTTCTGCCCTCCCAGGGAACACCTAAGCATTAGGGCTGGAGATCTTTTGCCGTAATCCTCACCCCTAAGTGCCGTGGTTCCTGGCACTTCAGATTGCTATTGCGGCAGGAGAGATAGCCAATCTCTCCTGCCGCAATCCATCCTCCCCCACCGAAGCGATCTGGACATGAGGGAGACCAAACCCTCCTTCCCAGGCATCCCTCCCCAACACGCGATGCAATCCGGGCAGGAGGGAGTCCAACCCCTCCTGCCCAGGTGATCCCCCAATCCACGATGTGATCCAGGTAGGAGATTGCCCAACCCCTCCTGCCCAGGCAACCCCCCAACCCATGATGTGATCCGGGCAGGAAAGAGCCCAACCCCTCCTGCTCATGCAACCCCCCAACCCGTGATGTGATCTGGGTAGGAGGGAGCCCAACCCCTCCTGCCCCGGCGACCCCCTAACCCCCACCCCCATTAAGATATGGGCAGGAGGGATCACAGGCCCTCCTACCCACGATGAACCCCCCCAACTGCTGACCCTGCGACACCCACCGCCGACCCTGCTACACCCACCTCCGAACCCCCTTTACCAAAAATAAGTTGGCCAGACAGGTCCCAAGCCTGTCCACCGAATGGCAGGTCTTAGGGCCTGATTGGGCCAGGTGCCTAAGGCCCCTCCCACAGGAGGGGCCTTAGGCGTCTGGGCCAACTGGAAAGCTGCCCATTCTTTTTGGTAAAAAGCCTCCAGATCCTGTACATTTTTTGGCTGTCTTGGTCTTCCTGACCATGTTTTGATTGTCTTGGTCTACCTAACTATGGCTTAGTATTAAAATAATCCATAATTTTCCACTTCTTGATCAGAGTTTGAACAGTACTGATTGGCAATTTATCTTTGGATATCTTTTTATATCCTCCTCCTGATTTATAAAGTTGAACTACTTTTGCTCACAGATCCTTTGACAGTTTTTTTTGCTTTCCCCATGCTACAGTAACCAGCAAAGTCAGTGCAGCCCTGGATGAAATGCACAAGGGTTTCTCAAAAACTAAGAAACTCACTGAGTATTTATACATAGACACTAGTTACAATCAAACAAGGCATGGGAGTGGATAATTACCCTTTATTGCCATCTCAACTTGTGTGTGAACTTGAGTGTATATTATCAGCCCAAGCATTCAAGCATATGTAAACTTTTGATCAGGGCAATCTGTGTGAGTTCAGTTATCATTATGATTATTAAAGGATAGACACTATTCTGTGGTGATAAATAGCTTTACCTGACCAATATTTCTAAATTGAAGAATGGTTTTTTGTAGGATCACTCTTATTTTCCACAAGTGGTACACCTGTTACAAATTTTGATCTGTATTTCATTAAATATTGGATATATGTGCCGAGTACACACAAACATTTATACTTTCTTTGAAGTAAGCATAAGTTTGTGCATAGGCACTTGTGCTTTTGGGGCTAGTTCTAGAAACTATTTTGTAAAGGCACATTATAAAGCTATCTTCCCATTGATAAAATGTACCATGTACCCCTGTTCTCTTTCTGTTGTACTAAGAAAAGGACAAAAGAAACGGAATAGGCTGTAGGGATCATAATACCTCAGGAAAAAAACTGCTGTTCTGCATCAGCTGGGACCATACCAGCATTCAGACTGACTCTAAAAGGATATTGAAGCTTTCAAATGCTACCTGCAATCCACCAATGAATACAGAAAGAAGGAAACCTTGAAGCCTACCTTACATTCCAGGGAATTTGAGGGCTTGACGGGGGACAAGGTCTCATCTTTCCTGCAGTTGACGGTAAGTATTCACAAACATTGATTTTGTATTTACTGCCTTTTACAGCTATTACATTTATTTTTGATTTAAAAAAGACAATCCAGAAAAAAAGAAGACATAACATATCAAAATACTTGCTTTTCTATTGTAAACAGTAACATTGAGGTAGAGTAACATTGAGGTAGAGAAACAAGTGGCAAAATTGAGAGCACAAGTAACATAGGAGCAAACAGAAGATAAAGACCTGTATGATCCATTCAATCTGCCCAATAGTCATATTCCTTATCCAACAAGAGGGAGGCATAGTAGAGGTACTATACAGGGGTATTTTATTCCTTGGCAACTCATGCCTTTGCCGAATCCAAGATAGAAGCTAGGAAATGTCAGCCTGGTAAGTGCAAAGCCTGAGTATACATTACACAGCTATAGTATACATATACTTTAGCTCCACATGAATAGGAAAATTTGCAAGGAACCCGTCTATGTAAACACCTTCTCCAAATGGAAGCAGAGGTTTCATGATGAAATGCTTATGGTGTCTTCTTAATCCACAGGTTCTATCTCATCCTTTACTAGTCCTCCTCAGGACCCCTCCATTTACAACTGCAGTGAGAAGCTGATACAGGCACAGCACATGGCAAGTCTGTGAGTACAGCTCATTACTGTCTATGGGGAAAATTGGGGTGGGTCAGAAATTGGCAAAACTGAAGGTTTTTGGTGTTATCCCAAGGGTTCCCAACCTCTAAAATCCTATTTTTAGCATTTTTAAACTTTTAGTTTTGTTCCCACAGGACGTTTTTAAGCTACCATGGTAGCCATCTTAGATTTCTCGATTTTTATTTTAAAAGCCTCTATCTGCCTCAAAAACCGTGAATTCTGGTTTAAATCGGTTGTAATGGACTCCTCAGGTGGTTGGACCCCTATATCATGCAAAGTTTGTGCTGAATAGGGGGCCTGAGTCCATGTACTGCATGCTGCGCAGGGGGGAGTCAAGGACTTAGCCTCCTTTTGGTTCCTCTGTAGGACATGTCGTAGAAAGCACAAGAGCTAGGTCTCAAAATCCCATTGGAGCCCCTAAATAGCGACTATGTGTTACTGGTGAAGCACTGCTGTATGGACTTGGCCCTGAAAGGAGGTGAAGATCAGACCGGCAGAGGTCCATGGAGGATCTGGGCCAGGTCCCTGGAGGATCCGGGCCAGGTCTTTGAACTAGAATTTGTGACCCTGATGTATGCAGCCTACCAAAAATACAAAGGAGTGTCAGGGTGGCTACAGGGAGGTACACAGAGAGAGTTACCTCCTCAGGAACCAGAGGTCTAGTCCAAAAAGGACTGGGATGATTTGGGTTCAGATACTATGCCATTACTCTTCAAGAAATCTTCCTCCTTGGAGGATTCTGGTTTGCATTTCAGGGCAGATAGCTAGGAATCAATGGTAGCCCTAGACCAGGGAGAGGATCCGACAGTTCAAAGACTTTTCAAACTGTTGGATATAACTGAACTTATTAGTGTCTTTGCAGGAGTTGGACCTAGAGCTCCTTAGTATTTTTGGGAGCAGTCATACAGTTGAAAGGAGTACTGCAAGTAAGCATTTTTCTACATGTACCAGCACTGTAGAAGCAACTGTATCATAGTCAAGGGGCTGTGATTGTGGCAAAAAAACCCCAAAAACTAATTAGAATGTTATATGAGTAGGTCTGTCTAGAACAGGGGTGTCCAACCTGTGGCCCCGTGAAGTATTTTGTGCAGCCCCTGTCGTGGGCGATGCAGTGTTTTCCTCTGCTGCCCCTGGGTATTTACCGTCTTGCCGGCTCCTTCCTCTGTCTTGCTGTAGCGTTTGCGCGGCCCCAGAAACATTTTTTTCGGCCAATGCGACCCAACAAAGCCAAAAGGTTGGACACCCCTGGTCTAGAAGGTACCTTTCTTTACAAACCATACTAATATCTAAGACATACTGACATTTCTGAGCCTGAGGGTTTCTCTGAAGGTATTAGTGTGATTGATGAAAGGATCCTCTTATTTTCTACCCATTTCTCTCATCACCTAAGTACTTCTATCTGCTTATCAAACCTATTTCCTAAAAAGCACACATGCCCTTTTACACCCCAGATACTAGAGAGGAGGATTACCGAGTACAAATGTTGTGTGTGTGTGTGGGGAGGGGCTCTGCTGCCAGCCTGTAGGAGCCTTAGCTCATGGGACAGTTTTACTATAGTGAACTTCAGTCCTCCTATCATCTGGTGTCATTGTGCCTCACCAATCAAGCTGGCTGTGCCTGTTCACACTATTGATGCTGTTTCCTTCCGGAGGAAAACAAGCAAGAGATTGACTCTTAGTCCCACAGATAATGCAAATCCAGCGAAAGCGAAAATTCTGTGGAGATGGTGATGTTCAAGATGCAGACTTTATTTAAAAATATACAAATTCATAATCCACATAAAATATATCTAGGATCCAAACCTCATCCTCGCAGAGTTACGATTCACTATTATTTCAGTTTTTATCCACGTGTTTTATATCACGACTTTTAGGGACCCCTGAGGAAGACAACATTGTCGAAACACAGACCGTGTTGGGTCCATATTTCCAAATGGTTTGGGTCCTAGATTTATTTTATGTGGATTATGAATTTGTATATTTTTAAATAAAGCCTGCATCTTGAACATCACCATTTCCATAGAGTTTTTGTTTTCGTTTCCTGCCGTAGGCCATATTATTCCTTTCTAGACTTCTATATCAACCCAGACATTCTTTGATTTCCTTGCAGGAACTTGATCTGCCTTACTTGGTATTATTTTCTGCTTTGGCTGCCTGCTTCTTGCTGGATCCTACTCATCTTGTTATACACTTCTTGATCATGCTCCAGTCCCTTCTGGACCATGGTTTTACAACTGCTTTACTGCACAAAAAAGGTTGCAGAGCAGAGGCTGCGAATTTCAGACCAGTAAGTCTCACATCAGTAGTATGTAAACTCATGGAAACTTTACTTAAAGGTAACTAGACATGATTTTGGATGAGGGGAACCTAAGGGATCCCTGTCAACATGGATTCACTAGGGGTAGGTCATGCCAATCCAATCTGATCAGCTTCTTTGATTGGGTGACTGGAAAGTTAGACTCGGGAGAGTCTCTGGACATAGTGTACTTGGATTTCAGTAAAGCTTTTGACAGTGCATGGGTCAACGATTGGCTGAGTGGAAGACTTCAGAGGGTGGTGGTCAACGGCACCCTCTCTGAGACATCGGAGGTGACTAGCGGAGTGTCGCAGGGCTCAGTCCTGGGACCATCCCTTTTCAACATATTCATAAGTGACTTGACCCGAGGGCTTCAGGGTAAAGTAGCACTGTTCGCCGACGACGCAAAACTGTGTAATATAGTAAGTGAAAGCATTCTCAAGGATAATATGACGCAGGATCTGATCACGTTGGAAAACTGGTCCTCGACGTGGCAGCTGGGCTTCAACGCTAAGAAATGTAAGGTCATGCATCTTGGTACCAGAAATCCATGCAGAACTTATACCTTGAATGGAGAAACACTGGCTAAGACTTCAGAGGAACGGGACTTAGGAATAATCATCAGTGCAGACATGAAGGCTGCCAAACAAGTTGAGAAGGCCTCATCTAAGGCAAGGCAAATGATGGGATGTATCAAAAGAAGTTTCATTAGCCGCAAACCTGAAGTCATAATGCCACTTTACAGAACCATGGTGAGACCTCACCTGGAATACTGTGTGCAATTCTGGAGGCCACATTACCATAAAGATGTGCTTCGGGCTGAGTCGGTCCAGCGGATGGCCACTAGGATGGTCTCCGGACTCAAGGGTCTCTCATACGAAGAAAGACTGGGCAAGTTACAGCTCTACACTCTAGAGGAGCGTAGGGAAAGGGATGACATGATTGAGACGTTTAAGTACATCACAGGTCGTGTCGAAGTGGAAAACGACTTATTCTTTCCCAAGGGACCCTCGGTCACAAGGGGGCACCCGCTCAAACTCAGAGGAGGGAAATTTAATGGCGACACCAGAAAGTATTTTTTCACAGAAAGGGTGGTAGATCACTGGAACAGACTTCCAGTGCAGGTGGTCGAGGCCACCAGCGTGCTCGACTTTAAGAATAAATGGGACATCCATGTGGGATCCCTACGAGAGTTAAGGAACTAGGTCATCAGCATTCAGACCTAATGGGGTGGGTCAGTAGGGTGGGCAGACTTGATGGGCTGTGGCCCTTTTCTGCCGTCATCTTTCTATGTTTCTATGTTTCTATGTTTCATCATTAAGTGCCCTGTGCTTAGGGTTACCAGACATCTGGGAAAACCTGGACAAGTCCTCTTTTTAGAGGACTGTCTGTCATGCCCAGGGAACATCAGAGACTGTTTGGGCAGGATCCAGGATGAGGTTCCTGCAGATTTAATATGGTCCACTTATGATAACCCAGATTAGGTAGATTTTACTAAACTTTTTTGCAGATATTCTAAATCTTACTGCATGTTGGATTCCTGTCCTGCCAATCTTATGTCCTGTGCACCTCCAGGATTCAAACTAAAAGTGTTAGAATGGATAACCAATTCCTTAGATAATGGCATTTTCCCTCAAGAAGAGGTCAATATAATCATTACCCCAATCATCAAAAATAATAAAAAATCAATCTCTTTGCCATCAAATTACCGACCGATAGCGTCCATTCCTTTTTTTGTAAAGATCATGGAGGGGCTGGGGCAAATGCAATTAACAAAATATCTGGGACATCATTGATTTATGGCCTGAGGAAGTTTGATCATGTGACGCCTTGCTACCCTGAACTTCATTGGCTTCCGGTAGAGGCTTGGGTAATCTTTAAGTTGGGATGTTTATACTATAAAGTAGCCTTCGGACTTGCCCCAAGATACCTTGTTGACAGGTTTGATATTGTGTTGCAGAAGAATAGTAGGAAGTCACATGCTCTGTTTACGTTTCCTTCAGTCAAGGATTGTAAAAGTAAGAAATATCATGAACACACTGTCGCTTATCAGGCAGTGTATTATGATAAAGATTTCCGACTACTATTAGTTAGATCTATTTCATATGAACATTTGAGACAGTTGTTGAAAACCTTTCTCTTCTCTAAATTTTTGATTAATTAGATACCCTCGTATTTTTTATAACATTCTTTGTTTTTTTTCCCTTAGTATAATCTTTTGTTAACCGCATTGAACTCATGGCTATGCGGTCTAGAAATCTGCTGGTATGTTATGTTATGATTTCCAAAACCCGGCAGTGTGTCTGGGTTTTGGAAGTCTCTGAGCTTGGGCTGCATCTGGAGGGCCTCTGCGCATGTGCGGACATCAGCATGATGACTTCACACACATGGGTGTGATGTCATCACATCAAAGTCCGTAAATGCACAGAGGCCCTCTAGATGCGGCCCCGAGTTCAGGGAGGTTTATGTGGGGGCAGAATGGAGTGGAGCTGGAGGCAGAATGGGGCGGGGTAGGTCCAGGTGTCCCCTTTTTTTTATTTTTTTTATTTTTAAATATATGTTTATTAGCAGTGAAGCAGCACATACATTCAGGCGGCAACAATACCATAATCTGCATGCAAATAACATAAGGGATATAAAAACAGCTGGTAAAAGCAAACCAGACCAGAGACATCAGGGTGTCGAGAGGGATCCGTGAACAAAAATACAAGGAAATTCCCCGCCATAAGGCAGTGCCAACTTCACCTTTTGTTACTTACCCCCCAAAATATCTAAATAGACATTCCTCAAGCCCGACTCAAAGCCCATGCACACCAAGCACACACATGACAACAACAGGCACATCTCCCTTTCACACTAACCCCCCCCACACACACACAAACAAGCAAGCCGCCCCCCTCCCCCCCAGTCCTAGATAGAAGAGCTGTCAATGAGTATAGAAAAAGAAATAGGCCTACAGACGGAAAATAGAAGGAGAAATAGAGAAAAGGTCACCCAGGTAGGCAGAGGACTCCCGAGAACCCCCAAAAGGGGGTCTACACCTCGGGGCCAGAAGCTCAAAATTAGTTGTCACCGGGTACTGGCTCCAGAGCAGAGATCGAGCGCAACAAGCTGTCCCACAATGCCACATAATATCTTTTATCACAGTTGGAAGATCCCGCATACCATTGGCGTTCAAAAGTGGCCATGTCCCGCAATTTGGCATGCCATAGTGCAATGGGAGGGGGGGCCTCAGAAATCCAACTGGAAAGAATTGCTTTCTTAATCACTAGGAATACATTATAAAGGAAGCGCCGCTGGGGGACAGACAAACCCTGTTCAATAAGCGGCTCCTGCAACCCTAGAAGTAAAACCCCATAGTCCCATTCCACCGACCGTTGAAGGATAGCCTCCAACACAGCCAGCATCTCCCTCCAGAGGGTAAGTTTAGAGCATTCCAGAAAAGAGTGGAGGTACGTACCTGACTGGCATTTGCATTTAACACAAGAGGCATCTTCCCAGAGTCCCAAGCTGGCTCCCCGCTGTCGAGTTAAGTAATATCGGTGCAGAATCTTAAATTGAGTGTCCTGGTATTCGACAGCTTTAGTGAATGCAAAAAGGGTGGCAAAACACTCCTGAAACTGATGCTCCTCAATAGATACACCCAGATCACTCTGCCAAACCTCTCTTACTCTGGATATAGCGTCAGTGGGACTCGATATCTTCAATATTTTATACCAATGTGAAAGCTTATTCATAGAGGCCGGGGTGGAGAGAAATTGAGCGTCTAGCCTCCCGAGCGACCATGCTCCGGGGCATCGGTTCCTTTCTGCCTCCCAATAATGGCGGACCTGAAAGTAGGAAAACAGAAAGTGATTGGGGAGGTCCCATGTTCGCTGAACCTGGGAGAAAGAGGGAAAAGTCCGGGAATCCAACTCAAGCAACTGCGCCATGACCATACAGCCCCGAGACGCCCAACCCTGAAATGCAGAATTTCCCCAGCCCGGTTGAAAGTTGGAATTTCCCAAGAAACGAAGAAAGGGAGACACCGTGGGGCTAAGCCCCTGTCTGTGCCTCCACCATCGCCAGGCCTGCCGTAAAGGCCACATGAATTGCATCTGAACTCTGTACCGGTGAGAGGGATCGGATTGGGAGTGGAGCATATTCATGAATTGAAAAGGATGAGTCCAACCCTCCACCCATCCCTGCGGAGAATATCGTTCGCATCCCGAGTATCCCTCATGTATCCAGCGCAGAAGCGCGGCCACATTGTAGAAACGAATGTCGGGGACATTCAGCCCACCATAAGACTTATCCAACATCAATTTTGCCATACTAATTCGCGGAGCCTTGGAGCGCCAGATAAACTTAGAGATAATCGATTTGAACTTAAGTTCCTCTTTGCGACACAACCAGATCGGGATGGTCTGTAAAGAGTATAACAGTTTCGGAAGCATGACCATTTTGACTAGCGCTATCCGGCCCATCAGGCCCAACGGCAAATCCTTTCAACGCTGACATAGCTTGTGAATCTCCTCCAGCGGACGCATAACATTTTCCGCATAGAGGACAGAAGGCTGTGTGCTTAAGAAGACACCCAGATACCTCATAGGCACCGTCGTGGGCGGAATAGTCAAGAGCGCGTGCCATGGCTCCGGCGGGCCCCCAGACAGCAGTAAAAGTTCCGACTTAGAGCAGTTCACCTGAAGGCCAGAAAGCAACCCAAAGGCTCTCACCACCGCAAGAGCTGGATCCAGATGAATGGAAGCCTGATCTAAATACAAAAGGATATCATCCGCAAACAAGCTGATTTTGCACTCGTGGCCCCCTACTCTCACCCCCCGGAAATGATTACACCCTCTAATTTTGATGGCTAATGGTTCCATGGCCAACAAAAATAGTAAAGGGGACAGGGGACAGCCCTGCCGAGTGCCTCGTTGAAGGCCAAAACGGGCCGTCAAACTGCCATTGATTAATAAGCGTGCCTGCGGGTCCACATACAACGCCTTCACCCAAGCCAGAAAGGAGCCTTGAAATCCGTATCGCTCCAAAGTCCAGAAAAGATATTCCCAGGAAATGCTGTCAAACGCCTTTTCCATGTCCAATCCCGCGATAGCTGAGTGGCCCCCGCATCCCGCATGGATCCGAATGGCTCCCAGCACTTTCATCAAATTCATGGAAGCATATCAGCCGGGAACAAAACCCACCTGATCATGGTGAATAAGGTCTGGTAAAACAGAATTCAGCCTACGCGCTAGGGTAGCCGCCAACAGCTTTATGTCCTGGTCTAAGAGCGAGATGGGCCGATACGAACTCACCAATGCATGGTCCTTGCCCGGTTTCGGCAGTAAAACCACATGGGCAAGGTTATCGGGAAACTCGGTCTCGCCCACTGACACTCCATTATACAGGGCGCACAAAGGCTCAGCCACCAAATCCTGAAGAATCCTATAATATTCCGGGCCTAAACCGTCAGGGCCCGGCGCCTTCGCCAAGGTAAGGGAGCGGATACCCCGCAAAATTTCCTCCCTTGTAAGCGGAGCGTTTAAGGCTTGGAGCTGCGAGTCCTCAAGCCCCGGAATCTGAAGATCAGAGAAAAAGGACAGCAAGGCCTTTCGGTCCAAAGGACGAGCTTCGTATAGCTTAGAGTAGAAAGAGACAAATTGTTCTATCTGCTGAGCTGTAGTGTATTCAGTACCCCGGGCATCCTTAATGGATGTAATAACTTGCCTTTTTTTTGGTGGTCGCACCAAATTAGCTAATAGTTTCCCCGCTTTGCTCCCCCAGCGATACAGTTGATATCTGTGAAAATACAAAGAAGTCCGCATACGATCATTAAGCAGCCCCTCTATCTGTTCCTTCAGAGACTGAAGTTCTCGTTTGTCAGAGTCAGACATCGACTGAATATGGCGCTGCCTGAGAATACGCATGTCACTCGTAAGTTGCAATATCTTCCCATCCCGCTCTTTCCTCTTATGAGCCGTGTATGCTATAACGTGCCCTCTCATCACCGCTTTAGAGGCATACCAGTACGTACTGGGGCTCACATCATCATTCTGATTAGTCATTTGATAATCCACCCACCGCGCTCTAAGATATTCCCGGAATGCCTTATCCGTATACAATTGAGGAGACAGCTTCCAGGACTTTCCCCGAATCCCAGATGAAAAAGAGAGGGTCACCCCCACTGGAGCGTGATCAGAAACGGTGCTCTCCAAGATGTCTGCTCGAATTGCTGCGGGAAACAGCCGGCGATCTAGGAGAAGATAATCTAGGTGCGCGTATGTGTTATGAGCGTGCGAAAAGAAAGTGAAGTCCCTATCAGAAGGGTGTAAGGTGCGCCATATATCCACGATGTCTAAGTGGCTAAGTAGGAAGTTGACCCCTCTTGCGGCCTGATCACGAGGCGACACTCGGGGTGGCTTACAGTCGAAGCTCGGATTAGCAGTGATATTAAAGTCCCCGCCCAAGATAAGATGGTATTCGGTATATTCTGACAGTTTAAAGAGGAGAGTAGAGAAAAAGTTGTGAGTGTATACGTTCGGAGCATAGATATTGCAGAGCATCAGCTTCTTACCCCAAAGCTCCCCCAAGACCATAACAAATCTCCCCTCGCGGTCTTGAACCAGCTTGTGAAACTGAAAAGGTAACTGTTTGCTAAGAAGGATCGCCACCCCTCGCCGCCTACCCCCAAAGGAGGAGGAATATACCTCACCCACCCAGCTTCTACGTAATTTAGAATGTTCCAATTGTGACATGTGAGTCTCCTGGAGATATGCTACATCGGCACTCATTTTTTGTAAGGAGGCCAGTGCTCTCGATCTCTTTATAGGTGACCGAAGGCCAGCAACGTTAAGAGTAACCATCTTTAAATCAGCCAGTGTCAAAAGGCCAATACTCAGAGAATTGATCATTATAGAAGTTCAGCCACCCCAGCGGGACCTCCCAGCTAAGTCCCTGGGTAGAGAAAAGATAGGTGCCACTCCCCCATCTAGGACCAGTCATACCATACATCCACATCCATACAAACCACCACCCTACCCATGCACACCCAGCCATACAACCCCAAAACCCCCCCACACACTCCCCCCAACCCAAGACCTTCCTCAGCGGTAGCTCCCTTCCCCAGCCCTGCACCACCCAAAGACACACCTCCCACCCCGCTCGCCAGGGAGCCCCCCACCTCCCCTCCACATCCAAAAAGAGAAAAAAGAACTCAGCAACAAAAACACTGTGCCCCACCAAACGGGTGGACATAGAAAGACAAAACTGAGTCACAAGAGACCTGCAGAATCAGAAAGGTCCTTACTGGGCCCTGGAAGAGAACACAAAGACTCCAGTCCGGGAATCCC
Organism: Geotrypetes seraphini; assembly: GCF_902459505.1. Taxonomy (NCBI): domain Eukaryota; kingdom Metazoa; phylum Chordata; class Amphibia; order Gymnophiona; family Dermophiidae; genus Geotrypetes; species Geotrypetes seraphini. The sequence continues at coordinate 154,645,645 of NC_047085.1, forward strand.
AGTGTCCTGTCAGGGGTACACTCTGGAGTCTTCCCTGTGCAAGATTTGTCAGTAGGGAATGCTACAGGTCCTGCAATAGTCAGCCCAGTCCACGTGACCAGTTATGCCTGGAGAAAACCAGCAGCCTCAAAGTTTGTCCACAAAGTGGCGGGCCTCATCTGCGTCTTGCAAGGTGAATGATTTGCCATCCCTCCAAACTCGCAGCTTAGCAGGAAAAACGAGGGCGAACTGGATGCCTTTGGAATGCAGCACCGAGCAGAAAGGTGACATCAACTTGCGCTGCACCACCACTCTGACAGAGTAATCATTGAAGAGAAGAATCTTCACTCCCTTGTATTCCAGAGGTCCTGCCCTGCGATATGCCTGTAGAATGGACTCCTTCTCACGCCAGTTGACATAGCGGGCAATGGCGGTGCGTGGTCTCCTGTTCTCCGCTTGCTGCATGGACCCAATCCGGTGGGCACGCTCACAAGTGAAGGCCATACCAGACTCTTGCAGCTGCAGCTGATCTGGCAGCCAGTTGGAGAAAATGTGATACAACTCCGCATCCGCGACCGCCTCTGGAAGCCCCACCAGCCTAAGATTGTTCCGACGGCTCCTGTTCTCCTGCTCGTCCAGCTGTGCTTTCAGGGCCTCTGTTTCCTTTTGTAGCGTGATCACTCGGGCATCCAGGCCACTACAGACATCTTCCTGCCCAGAAATCCGCTGCTCCATGTCGGCAATCCGGCGCGCATGAGAATCAAATTTTTCATGCATCTCCTCCATTCCCGATTGTAGCTTATTAAGACGGTCCTCCAGCGCAGCCGACACCGACCGCGTGATCTCCTGCACCCAGTCCCCTGCGGGGACCGTGAAAGTGGCGGACTCCATCGCCATCTTGGTCGGGGTCAGGGCCGGCCTTTCTTTAGCTGCCCGAGCCTGTTTCACAGGCATTCCAAGCAATGGGACCCGATTAAAATGCCGCAGCCGCAGCGGAATGCAAGACTCACTTTTACTCGGCAGGGCAGCCGCTCGGTGGGGAGGAAAGCAGGATATAATCGCCGATTTTACGGGGGATCTGAGGGAGCTCCGCCAGCACGCGTCCTATCAGGTAGGCTGCATCACGTGACCCCCTTTTTTTTAAAGAGGAAATCTGAAACCCTACCTATGCTTGTATCTCCATTGAGATTCCTCCACTTTCTGGTTCTCTTCTTGGTTTTTGGGCTCTGGCAAGAAAAACTTGGTGACTAATAGCACTGGAGGATTCAGCCTGAAAAGCAAGTGGTTGCTATAGGTGGAAGACCTTGCTCTACCTTCCTTAGGACCTGAGGGAACATGCCCTGTAGAGAAACTGTTTGTGAACTAAGTCCATTCACCACTCCTGGGTCTCCTGTACTGATGAGAATGATCACAACATCAAGGCCCATAGTCTATAAATGGTGCCTTAACTTAGGTGCCGGTAGGTGCCCTACGAGTGCCTATGGGGCTCCATAAAAATTTAAAAAAAAAAAAAAAGTCTACAAAGTGGCCTAAATGGGTACTTGGATGATCAAAAAGCCTCATCATCCAAGTACCCATAACCAAAGCTGGTTTTAGACTTATCTAAAACCAGCTTAGGTCTTTCCCCTGCCTCTAAACGCATAGAGCAAAATGAGGCATTTTTAGAGGAGGGGAAAGAGCGGGAGGTGGGCCGACCTATACATAGGCGTACAGGAAGTATAACCAAAAGTTTAGGTTGGTCAAAAGAGGTATAAGTGCCGAAAAAGGGGCCACTGAGCTGATCACGGCTGCCACGATTAGCTCAGCGGCCCCAGCTGTCTGCTCACCGCAACCATCGCGGTAGGAGAGATGGCGATCACCCCTCTACCCGAACTGCTGCAATCCACAGCAGGAGAGATGCTCAATCTCTCCTTCTACGACTTATGGCAGTTTAGGTAGAGGGGTGATCGCTATTGTGGCAGAAGAGATAGCCAATCTCTCCTGCTGCGATCCACTCCCCACCGAACTGATATGTGCAGAAGGGATCCCAGGCTCTCCTGCCCCAGCTACCCCCTTCCCCCGACTTGATCCGGGGGTATCGGGGATGGTATTGGGGGAGGGGGTTCACCAGGGCAGGAAGGGGGTTTTGCCAGGGCAAGAGGGGTTGGACTCCCTCCTGCCTGAGCCGATCGCGGGGCTGCGTTGGGGCAGGAGGGGTTGAGCTCCCTCCTGCTCGATCATGGGGAGGCGGGGTGGATCGCGACAGGAGAGATTGGCTATCTCTCCTGCTGTGATCGTTGCTGGGGGGTGGGGTGAGTAGATTCTGTAACCGGTGTTGTTTTTGACAGACACCAGTTACAAAATCCAGCTTTTAGACGAAGGACTGGCTCCTCCTTTGCCTAAAAGGCCTGGTTTTGGGTGTTTGGGACTTAGGCTGTATTTTGGTTGGTAATGTGTCTTTAAGTGTAGATGTAGTGGTGGTCTGGGCGTTTAAACAGCTGAACGTAGAGATAGGCCATTCTAAAAGAAACCCTCATTTTCGATGGGTTTTTTTTTGAGAATGGACATTTTCCCTTCTTCTACTTTCAGTGTTTAGGGCCTAGGCCAAAAGGGGACTTAAACGTTTGTTTGTTTTTATTATGCCCCTCCACGTTAATTGCAAAACATAATTTAAAAGCAGAAGAAATGGACAAAGATTTAATTGAAGACATTCACAAGATATCTAGGAAAGAGGAAGTACTACTGATAGGTAATTTTAATATGCTGAACATTGATTGGACCAGCCCAGCTGTGAGATTGTCTAGAAGCAAGGAGATCTTGAATTCACTACAGGAAGAATTGTTCCGGCAATTAGTAATGGAACCCCTGCGGGATAGAACTATTTTGAACTTGGTGCTTACAAATGGGGAAAGTGTTCCTGAGATTACCGTGGATGATCATTTAGCATCTAGTGATCACAGAATGGTGAGGTTCAATATCAAAATGTAGGATGAGAGGATTTACTCAAGACTGAAGGTTCTAGACTTCAAAAGAACTAACTTTGTCAAGATGGAGGAATACTTCAAGGAAGAGTTAGTTGGATGGGAACAACTGAATGAAGTAGAAAAGCAGTGGACGAAACTGAAAGAAGCTATCCTAAAGGCAACAAATCTAATTTGTTTGCTTTTTTGACATTTCAAAAGATTTTATTGATATAAAAAGGCATGTACATAAGCCAAAACTGCACATAACAATCACCCCAACAGACTCCCTCCCCACCAATACAATACAGCAAACTTTGTACAGATACTCTTCAGTACAATGCTCAGAAACACAACTCTGAGAAACTCCTCTCCCCACCCCAACCCCTCCACCCACCAAATCAAGAAAAATAGCCAAAAAGGCAGGTGTATGGACACAAGTTTAGACAAATCACAGCATAGCACAAGAGAAGTTCACCAATTGGTATATATGTAACTCCCCCATACACAACAAAAGGAACGATACGAATATACAAATATAGTAATATCCCATCTCCCCTTCAAAAATTACATAGACTGCTGCCTCCATTGTATATAAGGTTCCCAAATTTTAGAGTAAGATACAAGTGTATTATGTCTCAATGCCGTCAATTTAGACATCAATTGTAAATAATCCAAATGAGAGTAAACAGTTTGTAAAGCAGGAATAGTGGGGGAACATCAACACTGTGCCAGAGCCAAACGATTGGCCGTAAACACATAGGCCGCCAGTTTCTGCTCATGGAGAGTGAGACCAGGAACTCCCACATTAAGCAAGCAGCAATCCATTAAAACACAGCAATCTTTCTGTAAAATGTGAACTAAAATACAGGCCGTCCGCTGCCAATACAAACGGACTCCCCTACAAGTCCACCATATGTGTAGGAAATACCCCCTCTGCCCACAGTTGCGCCAACAATGATCAGAGCCCACCCAAAAAATAGAAAACAGCCGCTCAGGGGTATAATACCACCTGTAATACATTTTATAGCCATTTTCTATAAAATGAATGGATAAAGTCAATTTCAACAACTTTCGATACAGAGCATCCCTACTAGGCAAACTACGTCCGGCCGGCAAATCTCATTCCCAGGCCAATCTATAAGGGTCAATAGGGGATTAGCTTTTCAATAAAGCCCGATACAAGCGAGAGACTCCCCCTTTCCCTGCCCCCTCCCGAAGAGCTTATTCAAGACAAGTGTCACCCGAGAGCTCCCAAAAAGCCCACTTGTAAAGCTAGGTCAGCAAGCGCATATACAAGAAGGAATCCCTATCCGCTAAGCCATATTTCTCTTGCAAAATATCAAAAGAACGCATAGATTGATTTTCCCAAAGTTGTCCTAACGTTCGGAGGCCTGTCAGAATCCAGGCATGGCGAACAGAGTCCTCCTGACCTGGCGAACCGGCAGGCAAAGCTACTATAGCCATAAGAGTAAAAAACTTGCGCTCCGGAAGCATCTGTCTGCGAACTGCATACCAACATTGTAGAACAGCCTGTAAATACGAATTAGGCGTTTTCAAGGCCAAATGCAGACAAGCACTCGGCATCCAAGGTAGCATCCATAAAGAGACCTGTGGAAGAAAGTGCTGTTCAATATGAATCCATGGCCTATTTTCATAAGTGACCCACATGACCACTTCCTGCAGTAAAGCTGCCTGATGGAAAAACCGAAAATTGGGGATCCCCATACCCCCTTCCAATTTAGGCTTATATAAAATACTCCAGCGAACACCAGATGAATGTAAAAACCTTACGTGATAAGATGAAAAAAATCATCAGGTAAGAGAATGGGAAAAGCCAGAAAAACATATAACATTTGAGGCAAAAGCATCATTTTAATAACCTAAATGCAGCCTATCCAGCTAAGGTTCAGGCCCTCCCAACACTCAAGATCAGCAAACAAGGCATGTAAGCGCTCTGGAAAATTATATCTATACAAATGGGTAGGATCTGCAGTAAGATTCACTCCCAAGTAGGTAATAAAATGAGCGGCCCAAGTAAAAGGAAAGGCAGACTGCAAGCGCCGCATGGCCGCCGTCTGCAAAGTGATATTTAAAATTTCCAATTTGGCCATATTTACCTTAAAACCCGAAAGGGGGCCAAAAGCATCCAATTCGCTAACAACAACCGGAAAGGACCTTTCCGGGTCATGCAAAAGAAGCAAGATATCATCTGCATATAATAAAATTTTATGTTGATGGGCACCCAAACAAATCCCCTGAATCTCCCCCTGAAGACGAATCCGACTTGCAAAAGGTTCCATAGAGAGCGCAAAGAGCAGTGGAGATTGAGGACAGACTTGGCGTGTCCCATGTGCCAAAGTGATAGCTGGTAATAAGAGGGGCGTCATACGGCAACCATAAAAACGCTGGTCAATACCCATTTTACGCAAAACAGTAAACAAATACACCCAACTTATCTGATCAAACGCTTTTTCAGCATTGAGGGATAAGATTAAAGCAGGGGAACCCTCCCGACGAACATGCCACATCAAGTGTAAAGCTGATTTAATATTATCAAATGGTTGTCGTCGGGAAATAAAACCTGCCTGATTGACATGCACTAATTGTGGCATATAGGGCTGTAATCTCAAAGCCAAAACCTTAGTAAAGATTTTACAATCAATGTTGAGCAGCGAGATGGGCCTATATGCCGCACAAGAAGATGGATCTTTACCCTTTATAAATCAACATCACTGCAGCAGTACGCCAAGTGGAAGGTAATGGATGAGTTGCATCAAAATGATTAAATACGTAAACCAAAATCGGTAGCTTCCTGCTCTTGGCAGTGGGAGGAATCCAGATAGTGTGCATGATAGCCTCCCTGCTCTCAAGACCTCAAGAGGCAAAGCAGCTCCCTGCACCTTGAAACCTCTGAAATATTCAATGAACAGAGGCATCCACCCCTCCTCACACTTGTATTAATCCCAGTAGAACTATGCTTTGGGTACTAGGTCTTATAGGAGGCAGGGTAGCTCAGGTTTGAAATACAGGGTACTGCTTCCAGAGAAAGCTATGACCTTTTAGATTCCTCACTGAATCTGTGGCACCTGTGCTAAATTTTCTCCCTTTTAATATAATCTGTGGACCCTCTCTGCTTTCTTCTGTTGTATTCTTAGATCCTGGACGTTTTTTAACTTCCTTTGGTAATATCTACACAATCTGCATCTGGTTTAACGACATCCAAACCCAAGCCATTTGGACTTAGGAGGGGCCACCATTTATACTTCACTGGCCACACAGACATGCCAGCAAAGCAGTGGGGCACCTTAAAGAACACTTCTGTGAACTTCACATAAAGGGTGTTGGGTACATATTTCACTATAACCTCCTTATAATGTGTGTTGAGCCCTTCAAAACTCCCCCAAAACCCACTACACCCACCTGTCTAACACCCCAATAGCCCATGTGGCTCCAGGTGGCACCTATATGGCAATATAGTAGTGTTTTGATGGCCTACATAATCATCATAAATATAGTGGTTAGAATGTCTTAATGGTCCTCGGTCCTCCTCTCTATGGCTCACTAGCCCACTTACCAGGTTACTTAAAACACCTGTGCGCTGCTGTACTAGGTTGTCCCATACCAGGTACTGCTGTTCTAGAGATAGGTATTTACTGTTTCATTTAGATCTCTATGGAGTGGGAGGGGGGTCAGTGACCATTGGGAGATTTTGGGGGGATCATTGCTTAATCTCTCTTGTGGTCATCTGTCCAGTTTGAGTTTCTTTTTAGCACTTAGATGCTTTTAAAACAGGTCTAGCTCCAGACATCTAAGTCTTGGGAAATGTTAAATTATTATCATTGAAAGATGTCCAAGTACTAAGTATACCCAAAGCCTACCCCTAACACTCCTCCAATGCTCCCCCTTGAACTTTGGATGCACAGCAGACAAAATGCCTAGCAAGACATCTAGAAAGTATGTTTTGAAATTCAGCACTTGGATGTCCTAGTTTATCCTTTCTTGGACATGTATCTTTTTTGAAAATGAGCACCATAGCATTTTAGGGGCATAGGTTGCTTTTCATGATACCTTTCTACTAAGGTTTTTCCTGTTTTGAAGGCAAGATTGGTTACTTATTGCTAAACAATTTTCATGGGCATATTTGGGGGATTTTCACATCCAAGTGGTGTGCTCGATAAATGCTAGGTATTTAAGTTTAGGTGATAGGCATGTTTTGGGAAAATGTTGACTTTCTGCTTGGAATGAGTTCTTAGTAGATGACAGTTGATCTTTGCATTTCACAGATGGTGGTGTTTGTCACAGCCTGAAGTTGGATACCACAGGCCCTACATGATGGAATTGTGGCTAGAAGATTTCAGAAAAACACCCACAAACTTAAGGTCATGTGTACTGGATGCTGCTCATTCCTTCCATGCAACATCAGAAGCGACTTTTGTTGGATATCCTTTCAAACAGAAAGAATGAAGTGCTCTTCATATCATTTGCAGCCAAAATAGAGGAAATGTGTGATTTTGGCAACCCCCCCCAAAAAAAAAAATAAAATAAAATAAGTACACTAATGTGATCTGATGGTAGCATCATTGTCTTTTCAAGGGCAAGAAATTGTTTCAAAATGGGATTTTTCTATCAATATTTCTGTTCTAGCATATTCTAGAATGTTGCCTGAGTAAGACCTGGGCTTCAGTGTCTCTCTCTTATAGTATAAGTTTTTAGTTCTATTTAGTTTTATTTTGTTAGTTTCTACTTTATTTTGTTCTTTTCATCTACCTTATTCATAGTTTTACAGGGTTCTGTACTTTTTTCTTTTAATTTTCTCTCGGGCGAGTCAGAAAACATCTTGGATAAGAGGAGTTTGACAGTTATAGAATCACAGCATAACTGTCTGCTAACCTAAAGGCCTGGAACTGGAGATTACTGTGGGGAGATCGTTGCTGGAGGCGGGACCAGTAGAGGCATGGTGGGTCGCTGCTGGTTGTTGCCTAGGATGGAGCGGCATCTGCTCTCTCATTGGGGAAGAGCTGGTGTTGTCTCCGGATCCGTGGAGTGGGACCGTGCTGTGGACTCCTCTTCCAGGTTGTCCGATGGAGGCAGAGTTTTGTATTCTTCGGGAGCTGCCCATGAGCATCCGCCGCCCACTGAGAGCAGTGCGGCCCGGGGCTGGATTGTTCTATCTCTGTGCATCTTCTGCCTGGAAGCGATGAGTCGGGGTTGCAGCAGCTGGAAAGTCCGAGCTGATATCTGTCCCGTCTGGACTTTTGCCGTTGGGATTATTTAAAATTTGCTGAGGCAACAGAGCTGCTTCAGGAAATTGGACTTCTGCTAGACTTATTTGATTTTGTTTTTCAATTTTTTCTTCCAGTTTATGAATTATTTTAAATTTTATTCCATTGTTTTTACCCCTATTGTTTTTATTTTATTAACTGAATTCTATTGTTTAATGGTTCCTCCCTTCTATTCCTTTTTACATATTACTTTAATTCATTTACATATCATTTACATAGGTGGTGCTCCTATCTGTAAAGTTAGGAATTTCTATGAAATATTCTACATGCTTCTCTTCTCTGCACTCCTTCCTGCCCTCCATAGTCCTCCCTACTCTCTTCTAACCCCTTCCTCTGTAATGTCGCCTAGAGCTTGTATAGGTATGTGCGACGCACAAATGGAAGAAATAAATAAATAAATATTTTCCTTCTCATTTTATATTATAGTTCCATGAACTTAAATAAAATAAATGAAAAAGATGCAAGTCATGCAGGCTTATTTCTGAGCAAGAATTAATTTATTTTGGGTGGAGGCATCTGTGAGCCAAATAAAAATTGCTTGTCTAATGAGTGAAAAAATCCTTGGAGAGAGGATGGGGATGTTCCTGTTAACGAATGCTATCATCTTTCTGATGCTTCAATATATCTTTTTTCTAGCTCTTTCAAATAACTTGAATATTTCCAAACACACTGAATAGCAGCTGAATCTCCCCTTTTATGACAATAGATGTGGGAAAATGCTCTCTAGAGTTGCTACTGTAAGGCTTTGGGCCTTATTGAGAGTTGGTGGAATACAAATGATCCATTAGATTAGGGAGGAGTATTTTTTTTTTTTGAAACAAAACAAAAAATACAACAAAAACAGGCTTGTTTTATTCCCAGTAATTTATTTAAAATTTGTTTTGTTTCATATTTAACTTGTACAGTTTGCAAATTCATATGTGCTAAAACTGAAAGCAAAACAAAATGAAATAGATTGAAAAAGAAAAAACAAACAAACTGGGACTTCCTCCCCCAAGAAATGTAAAAAAAAAAAAAATGACATCCCCCCCCTCCTTCTGTTAATCTAGTGGTGGCTCAAACATCTTGAAAAGATGATGTTTGTTGCTGGAAAATAAGTAGAATTTGTATATATTCATTCAATACTATATTTCTGATTCAATAGGATGAATTTTTTATTTATTTATTTTGATTTATATCCCATCCTCCCAGAAAGCTTAGGATGGGTTACAAGTCAACATCCGTAGTTGCAGATAAACAGAGAAGAAACACAGCACCAACACATAGGAGTGGACACAGTAGCAGAGCAAAGGGCATAACAATAAGGAGGTCAACAATAGAGCGATCAAGCTGGGGTACATGCTTAATGTCAGAGGGTCACATCTCGATAAGTGGATGTCCAGGCAGACAGATCTCTAGTCCAAATATAGAGAACCAGGTCTGGTTAGTAGGAGAGGGTGGTCAATAGTCTCAAATGCTGCAGTAAGGTCGAGTAGCACATTGTTTCCCTTGTCCCTTGTTTTGTAGTTTGGTGCTGAGATTAGTAAATTGGAGATGTAGCTGTCTAGTTTCACTGCTTGCGTGGCGAGTAGTCCAGAAGTTTCCAGCAGGCATCGATAATGTTAAGACTGTTTCAGTGCTATGGAATGACCTGAAGCCAGATTGGTAAGCAGAGAGGGCTTCATGTTGATCTGTAAAGGTTTGTAATTGAGAGAGTACCATTTTCGCCAGCATCTTAGAGATGAATGGTAGGTTGGAGATTGGTCTGTAATTACTTGGTTTGTTTGTCGAGGGTGGGTTTCTTTAGGATAGGTCTGCTGCAGGTTGTACCTATATGGTAGTACAGTAGGGTTTTGGTGGGCACACATTTTCCATAGCCCACCCACACCCAGACTACTTAAGACACCTCTGTGCAGCTCTACTAGATTTTCCTATGGCAAGTGCTGATGTTCAGGAGGCAAGTACTGTATGTACGTTTTTATTCTGAATTTTGTGGGGATGCAACAGGATCAGTGAACATGGAGGGTGCATGTTGGAGTCTTTACTTTGTCCCTGCAGTGGTTATCTGGTCACTTTAAATACCTTTTGGGCACTTATATGTAGTTTTAGATCGCCTAAGTCACAACGTATAAGTTCCATCTAGGCAGCTTTGTCAAAGTTTCGATTATCCCTGCAGTACGACCAAGTCTAGGTCGGCCCACATCCTACCCTAACCACTCCTCCAAAAATGCCCCTTTCAGCTCTGGGCGCACAGTGGGATGCAGAGGCCTAAAAAGTCTCTGGATATGTCTAAAAACCCGTTTTGATTATCGGCACTTGGACGACCTGTCTTTTAGATCGTCCAAGTGCTGACTTGGGTGGGTTTTTAGATTATGAACCCCATAGCGCATATGTTATCAGGACTTACCATGGAAACACTGAAGGCAGGAATTTTTGATGGTCCACAGATCAGACAACTTGTAAATGACCCACATTTCATAGCATCAATGAATGAAATCGAATCACGTGCCTGGTTTTCATTTGTTGTTGTGAGCCAGTCCATTACAATGCTTGCCTCTCCTATATCCAAATGGTCTGGATTTAGATGGTTTACTCGGGCGTTTTTGTGGTTGAAAATAGTGAATAAAGATGGATGTCATGGCCAAGACGTCAAAGTGGGTGATTAAAAAAAAAAAAAAAAGAGTTTCGCACTAAGGTTGATTAGGACCAGGAGCAGTTTTGAAAAGGGTTGTCGGACTTTGGACGTCTTATGGGAAACATCCAAAGTCAGATGTCCTATTGAAAATGCCCCTCCACATCAACTGGCTCACCTATATTTGCACTTTCAAAGAAATGCAGCAAATTGGTGAAACAGGACTTCCCTTGGCTGAACCTATGCTGATTCTAACCCATTAAAACACATTTGTCCCTTTACAGAGGTTCTGCCCCAGGGCATCCAGGGTCTAAATATTTCTAGCCCAAGCACACTCCAACCAGGATACATTAATGTCACTGGGAGAAGCAATTTTTTGGACTCTAAAATGGAGGTTTTCCCTATAAAGAATAGTGTTATAAGAGAGCACATACTTTAAGATATAATGTATATGCCCATGTCATAGTATCATAATGCTTGTAAATTGGTGCAAAAACTTTGCACTTTGAAATGTTGGCCTGCATTCTGTTGGTGGATGAACATGATGTGGAGATTGGGCAAAGTGGTACCGATATTCAGAGCAATTTAAGCAGGCAGAAAACTCTTCTGATCACTTAAATATTTCCGGCTGCCTAAAAAGTGATATTCAGTGGAACTTTATCCCCTTAGATCAGCTTTTGAACAGTTCTAAATATGCCCACTTAGCTATGTGGGTGCCAGCATTGAATATCATAGAAACATGATGGCAGAAAAAGGCCAAATATCCCATCCAGTCTGCCCATCCACAGTAACCGTTATCTCTTCCTCTCTCTTAAGAAATCCCACATGCCTATCCCACACACTCTTGAATTAATCGTGCCAGCATTCACATGACTTAAAAAAAAAAATATATAATAAAAACCAAAATCCTGTCAACCTCCTCGGTCATGCCTCTCCCCTGGCCGTGACATGCCTCTCCGAAGACCCTACCCCCCACTGTCTAGGTAGGCTGCCCCAGTCTCCTCCTGCCCCTTGCCATAGCTCTGCAAAACGGCTGCTGTGACCTCTCGCTGCAGCTCACATTACTACAGGAAATACTACAAGTGCCATGAGCTGCAGTGAGAAGTTGTGGTAGCCATTTTGCAAAGCTGCAGCAAGGGGCAGGAGCGAGGGAGCAGTGCTTCTGCCCCTGCAGACCCCCGCTAGGCCATCGGGGACAAAGGAAGGCCCAGGGGCACCTACCTAGACAGTAGGGATGGGGGTGAGTCTTTGAAGGGGGCTTGTTATAACCAGAGGGGAAACATATTCAAAGGAGTTGGGGGGAGGCACAAGAGGAATCAGGGGGAGTATTTTTAAATTTTATTAAAAATTTTTTTTTTATTCATCTGGCCCAGTATTCAGCCAGGGCTGCGTAACTTTTATGTGCCCCTAGCTGAATATTGGCTGGACTGCATAAGCTCTGAGTGACCAGGCACTAAATAATTTACTACTACTACTATTATTAATTATTTCTAAAGCACTACCAGATGCGCACAGTGCAAAGAAGACAGTACCTGCTCAAAAGAGTTTAAAATCTAATTAGACAAGACAGACGAACAGGATGTCATGGATACATTTAAGGGGAACAGTTAATCTGCTGGCTGGGTTGGTGGGCAGTGGGGAGTAGGGTTATGGATTGACGGCTATATCAAAAAGGTGGGTTTTCAGTCTGCTTTTAAACAAGGTAAGGGAAGGGGCTTGGCGGATAAACTCGGGTAATTTAACTGGTGGCGATCAGGGTGTAAAAACACGCTGCTTACCACTAGCTGAATATCGGGGGAATTGTGAGTAGAGTGCATAAATATGTGCATAGATTATAAAATACTATAATTTATGTATGTACTTGATAAATATTGGTGCAGATGTTTATACCTACTGTAGGGCTAGTATAAATGTCTGCACCTGCCACCAACGATAGTATTTTGAAAAGGCCAGTAGATGCCTACTTGTCTTTACAAAATTCCTTTCACATACGAGGTGTGTTTAACTAGGCACCTCCTTATAAAATTACCTCTTTAAAGAACAAGTGTTGCTTCCCCTACTGATTATAATGGAACTGAATGAAGCAAATAGGTTTTGGAGATCTGAAAATGAATTTGTGAGTGCAAATTTACAGCTCTTTTTATCAAGCTGCGCTAGAGGTTTTTTTAGCATGGGCTGGCGCAGTAAATGCTCCAACGCTCAGAGAATTCCTATGAGTGTCAGAGCACTTGCCTCACTGCCTGCGCTAAAAACCTCTCGCACAGCTTGATAAAAGGAGGGGTTACATAAAACAAAAATGACCCAGATCAAAATTTTTGTGTATGCTTCTCCACCAAGTACTCCTTTTTGATAGTATGATTAGGCTTTCAGAAGACTGCAGGCCTGTGGCTAAGGCACTAGTTTATTTGCCTCAATTGGTCCGCTGACCCGAGAATCGTAGAGCAGCTGCGACACTGTTATTCAGTGCACAATACAGTACTGTACAGCTGCGAGCTTAGCTTCCTCTTCAGGCCGTGCAGATGAAAGGATCTGGCAACATCACCTTGTTTTTTCCCCCACTAACATTGCTGTAACATTTTCTAAGGCTACATTTATCTCAGCATTGCTGCTGTGGTTTTTTGGATTGCATTAAAAGGGAAGGAGGGCTGGGATTGCTGTATCTCATTGGCGAGAAGCTGAGGCTGGGTATTAAATAGAAAAGATTAAAAAACTCATTTATTTTCTTTAGCTTTTAGTCTGTATTAGCTGTTTGTGTGTAATTTTGGTATGATTGGTCTTGGAAATGCATGGTCTTTACTTTTAATTTATGGAGTTCTTTTCTATTTGTATCTAATAATAATGATAAAGAAAGATTGATTTGGCCTTATATACATATGAGGGATCTTCAAAAAGTTTCTGCACTTTTATTATTTTTTTTAAACACTATTAAATATCTCAAAAGCAAATTACTTCGCTACCTGCAAGGTGAGCTGGCTCACCAGACTGACTAGTCACATGACATTCTCTGACATGCCCTCTTACCATTTCTCCCACCCCCAACCATTTCTCATGAAAATATGAACGTGCGGAAACTTTTTGAAAAACCTTTGTATAAACGATGCTCTGAGTGGCACATGAATGATTCTCATATGCTAGTCTCTTTATGTGTGATAAAACTAATATTTAGTGCCAACAAGAACATGCAGAATACTTAATTATGACATTTCTTTTAGCATATAGTGTTTTACTGATATCTTAAGGTTTTTTGTTTTTTTGCTTGGAGATTAATAGAGTTTTATTATACCCATGGATGTAATTTTGGGGAAAAATTTTCCCCATGTGTAAAGTCTCTCTTTTACAAGCATAAAAGAACTAGAGCTTAGGGCTATATAGATTGCTCTAAAGCAGTGTATTGCAAACTGTGTGCTGCGGCACACTAGTGTGCCTTTTGGGATTTTAAGTGTGCCACTGCTCACAGGGCAGGAAGAGAGGCTCCGGCGCCTGTGTCAGCTGACTTCTACCATCATGTTGCGTGTATCTACCAGGACTCCTGCCTTCCTCATCTCCGCATCCTCGGACCAGAAGTGGCATCTCTGTGTGCTTTTAACTTCGGCACACAGCTGCCACTAGCAGTAGTTTAGCCTGGTTTCATCAGGCAGCCTCAGGGCCTTTGCTAGGCCGACCCACATCGCATCATTGAAGTGGTCTGGCCTAGCAAAGGCCCTGAGCCTGCCTGATGAAACTGTGCTAAACTACTGCTAGTGGCAGCTGTGTGCCAAAGTTAAGCACACAGTGAGCTGCCGCTAGCAGTGACAGGAGAGGTATTGCTGGACAGGGAAGGGAGAAGGGGTATTGCTGAACATTGGGAGCAGGGAAAGGGGAAGTGGTAATGCTGGACAGGAGGGGAGAAGGGAAGGGAGAAGTGGTAATGCTGGACAGGGAAGGGAGAAGGGGTACTGCTGGACATGGGGAGCAGAGAAGGGAGAAGGTACTGCTGGACAGGGGGAGGAGGGAAGAGGTACTACTGGACAGGAGTGAGGTAAAAGGAAGGGAGAAAAGGTGCTGCTGGACCTGGCAGAAAGGAAGGGAAAGGAAAGGTGCTACACATTGGAGGGGAGGGTGAGATGGTGCATGGGGAGAGTGCATGTTGGGTTAGGGGTGGGAAGGGGAGATGCCACTTGAGGGAAGAGGCAAGGACAGAGAGAGAAAGTGTGCAGGAGGGAGAAAGTATTGGACTCAAGGAGAGGTAGAGATGGATGAGGAGGACAGAAAGGAGGGAAGGAGAAATGTTACATTCTGGGGAAGGGAGAGAGGGCAGAGAGTGAAAAGTTGGACTCATGGAGGGAGAGGGAAAGAGAGATGTTGGTTGGGGGAGGGAAGGAGAACCAGAGGAGAAGCATGCAGGAGGAAGATAGAAAAAAATATTGGACTGGTGGAAAGGAGGGAGAAATGTTGGACTGGGAGGGGAGCCAGAAAGGAGGAAGGGAAGGAAGATGGACTGCAGAGGGCAGAAAGGAGGAAGGGATAGAGATATGTTACACGGAGGGGGGGGGATAGATAACTAAAGGAGGGGAGAGATATCAGAAAAGGGAATAGAAGGGAAGGCGGGGGTTTAGTAGCGCTATAGAAATAATAATAATAGTAGTAGTAGTAAAGAAAGATGCCAGACTGGGAAGGGGGGAAAGGAAGAAGAGAAATGTCGTTGGACCACTGGGGGGGGGGGGTGGGGAGGGGGGTAGAGGGAAAGAGAGAGAGGGAAGGAGAGAGAGAGAGGTAGTAGATTTTGAGAAGAAAGAAAAAATGGAAATATTGAATGTTAAGTTAATGCCAAAGATGGATGCAAGGCAGAAAGTGAAGACGGAGAGAAAAACAGTCAATGGATAAGAAGACCCTGGAAACATAGTTAAAAGCACAGAAAAATAAAGTCCCCAGACAACAAAGGTAGGGAAATTATTTTATATATAGTGATTGAAATGTGTCAGTTTTGAGAATTTATATCTGCTGTGTATATTGTGTTTATATGAAAAATTAATGGAAAAATTACATTACAATTAGTAAAGGGGGTGAGATCTGGGGAAGAGCTTAGGTGGGTCTAGGGTGGAGTTTGGGAGGTCTGTGGTTGGGGGTACTCAGTTGATATTTGTTAGACTTCCCTGCTGGCACACCCTACTGGCATTGCAGGGCTGTCTGGAGGGCCTCTGCGTGTGCGTGGATGTCAGCGTGATGATATCATGGCGACGTCCGCGCACTTCTGGGTGCAAGCTGTGGCCACTAACTTTAGTGTGCCCCGGCTCGAAAAAGTTTGAGACACTGCTCTAAAGGCTTTCAAAGATCGGCTGCAGAACCAAATTGTTCTTATTCAAACCAACAATCAGGTTACAATGTTTTATGTGAACAAGTAGGGAAGTACAGACTCCTACCCCTTGTGTCTTGAGGCAGTGAGGATGTGTCAGTGGGCTTTCTTTCACATAAGTGGCTACCTTAAGATCATCACATACTGTCTCACCCAAGTCCCGCTCTTTGTGCACAAAAGTTCTTCACCCTCTAAACCAGTGTTCTTCAACCTTTTGACACCTATGGACCGGTGGAAATAAAATAATTATTTTGTGGATCAGCACCGGTCCATGGACCAGCAGTTGAAGAATACTGGGCTAAGTCATGCCCATCTCCACTCAATCTCCGCCCCAGACCCCACCCCCATAATAGTACTAATTGTAACACCATTTTTTCCATTCATTTTTCATATATACACATAATATAATTGTATTAACAACACATAATGTTTAACCACAGAATGAAAATACACAAAGCACACTATGCTTTTTAACATTCATTCCTACCAGAAAACAGATAACCCCATGCAAATGCAGGGCCAAAAACTAAAAGTACTAATATTTACAAACAAACCCTAAGATGCAAGACTCTGCAAGCAGTACAACCCCAGAGGAAAAGAAACAAATGCATTTCTTCCTGAACAGACAAATAAATCACTAAATAAAAAAAATTAAAAGCATTTCCCCTACCGTTGTTGTCTCTCTCCCTCCATGTGCCTTGCCTTCTGGCCTGTCTCCCGGTGTTATCTTTGGGCCGGTCCACTGTGCGATCAACGCAGCGTCTTCGGGACAGCTCCCTGAGTGCTGCATTGCACAAAGCTGTGGGCAGCGGCTTCTCGTGTGCGTCCCGCGCCTCATCTGAAAGCCTTCCCTCTGACGTTGCGATGTCAGAGAGAAGGCTTCCGGTTCAGGCGCAGGCCTCGTGTAGGAGCCTTTTCCCACAGCTTTGTGCACTGTAGCACTCAGGGAGCCGGCCCAGAAAGCCACGTTGATCGCACCGTAGACCAGTGGCTGAAGAATGCTGTCTTGGGCCCAATGGACATGCTGGCCCTGTGGACCAGCAGAAAATTTCTGCGGACCGGCACTAGTCCATGGACCAGGGGTTAAAAAACACTGCTCTAAACCACAGGTTCCCAACCTTTTTTGAATCAGAGCCCACTTTTTCAGTGAATGATTCAATAGCGCACCCCTTGGGTAAACTATATTGTACATACTTCCCTTCAAGGTCTGCTTCTCTCTCTCCCCCCTCCTCACTTCCCTTCAGCATCTGTTACCCTTCCCCCCTCTCCCTCCACTTCCTTTCAGCGCCACTCAACCTCTTCCCCTCATGGGCCACCTTCTTCCCTTCCCCTTACCTTCATGGGTGCTCTTCATAGTTTTCTCTTTCTGAGGTGTCTGGATGCGGCAACGTTCTCACCAAGTCCTGCATGACTGCCCTAAAGCTTCTCTTCTGATGCACTCTCTGTTTCTGCCTGGGTGGTTTGCGTCAGAGGAGAAGCTTTGGGGCAGTGGTGGGTCATCAAAGCCTCCCACTGCTCTAAACTGTACTGTGTTTTTGCGACCCAAATACACGACTTTGCAATTCTTAGCACTAAATCTTAGTTGCCAAATTTCAGACCATTCTTCAAGCTTCACCAGGTCCATCCTCATGTTCTCCACACCATAAGGGGTGTCTACTCTATTGCAGAATTTGGTATCATCTGCAAAGATACAGTTCTTACCAGACATCCCTTCAGCAATACTGCTTAATTCTCTGATCACCCAGTCAAATAAATTGATCAGATTAGTCTGACAAGATATATCTCTAGTGAATCCATATTACCTTGGGTTCTGTAATTAATTGGTTCATACTGATCAGGTGGGCTTTGTACCTGGCTGCTTTGCTTATTTTTGAAGATTATAGTGGCTCTACAAGAGGGAAGAACTAAGGGCTCCTTTTATCAAGGTGCGCTACGGGGGTTAGCACGTCGGACATTTCATCACACGCTAACCCCTGCGGCAAGCCATAAAACTAATGCCTCGTCAATGGAGGTGCTAGCGACTAGCACGGTAGGCGGTTGAACGCGCAGTATTCCATGCGTTAACCGCCTACTGCACCTTGATAAAAGGAGCCCTAAGGGAGGGGACAATTTCCTGGTCAGTCTAGGCCAAAAAAGCCTTTGATAAAGTCATTTGAGATTATCTTTTTTAAGCTTTGCAGAAATTTGGATTGGTGAGCTCCTTTCAGCAATGGATTGTCAATTTATAGAGAGTACCAACTGCTCAATTGCTTATTAATAAGAGCAGGACTGGATCCTTTCCCTAGCTGATAGGCACCCAATGGGATTGCCCAATATTGCCTCTGTTGTTCATCTTTCCCTGGAGAAAAAGGACGGATTGAGACATTCGGGTTTTACTTTCATTACTTTCAATGAAAGTAAAACTCAGATATGTCAATCCGTCCTCTTTTTTTTCTGGAGCCATATGGTAACTCTAGCCATTAAGATTCATGAATCCCCAGAACTACAAGGTAGTATACACAAGAAATTTTTGAGCTATAAACAATGCAGCTTATTTAAATTTTAGGTGCAAAAATGCATCTTATTTAAATTTTAGGTGCATGTTAAAAACAGTTTTATTTACTACATTTCTGGGGAATCAGTGATTGTATATTTATGTAGTACTGTACTTAATGATGTCAGATTTATATTTTTGCTGATTTTGTACAGCTTGATTCTTTTGTAAGCCACTATGTATAGGTAAGGCTCAGTGGACTATAAATACAGTTTTATGTTGTTTATGTTCTTTAAAGGGGTGATAATGTTGCCTTGTATGTATGTTTGGATTTATTTGGATTTATTAACCACCTTTATGAAGAGATTCACCCAAATGCTCATCCCTGCGGGCAAGGAAGAAATGGCTCGGAGTGATTGGAATTTTTCATGTCATTCTCTTTTGAGGGGGTTTTATCCTCCCTCCATGTTCAGTTTTTATTACCTGTTTACTCTATGGTGTTGTATTCCAGGCTTCATTCTTTATGTAAAAGCATGCATCTGTTTCCTTTACTGTGGATCAGTTTGACTATGATTGCTTCTATACTCAATAAAAAAATTATTAAACAAAAAACACATATTATGAGCTCTTTAATTAGATGGGCAGACCTAGAAACATGGAGGCAGATAAAGGCCAAATGGCCCATCCAGTCTGCCCATCTACAGCATCCACTATCTCCTTCTCTCTCTAAGAGATTCCACATGCCTGTCCCATGCTTTCTTGAATTCAGACACAGTCTTTGACTCCAGCACCTCTACTAGGATGACTATTCCATGTTTCTACCACCATTTCTGGAAAAAAAGTATTTCTTTAGATTACTCCTGACCCTATCACCTCTTAAATTTAACCCATGCCCTCTCACTCTGAAGTTTCCCTTTATTGAAAGAGAATGGCCTCGTGTGTATTTATGTCACGTAGGTATTTAAACGTTTCTATCATATCTCCCCTCGCCTGCTTTTTCTCCAAAATATACATATTGAAATCTTTGTGTCTGTCCCTATATGCCTTATGACGTAGACCACTGATCAATTCAGTAGCCTTCCTCTGGACCGACTCCATTCTGTTTATATGTTTTTGAAGGTGCGTTTCCAGAATTTTACACAGTATTCTAAATGAGGTCTCACCAGAGTCTTAAACAGGGACATCAATACCTCCTTTTTCCTACTAGCCATACCTCTCCCTATGCACCCAAGCAACCATCTAGCTTTCGCCGTCATCTTTTCAATCTGTTTGACCACCTTAAGATTATCGCACATTATCATACCCAAGTCCTTTTTCATGTATGGCGACCAGTGTTGGACGCAGTATGCCAGGTGAGAGTGTACCACGGCCCAGTATAACGGCATGATAACCTTTTCCGATCTGTTCATGATCCCCTTTTTGCCACCGCCGCACATTGCGCGGATGGTTTCATCAACTTGTCTACAAGTACTTCCAAGTCTCTTTCCTGGGGGCTCTCTCCAAGTATAGCACTGGACATCCCTGTATTCGTGCATTACCTTGCACTTACCCATTCCTCAAGTGTATTTATGTCTCTTTGTAAGTCTTTGCAAGTTCGCAATCCTTCTGTGTCCTCATTACTCTAAATAACTTTGTATCGTCTGCAAATTTAATCACCTCACTCATCGTGCCAATTTCTAGGTCGTTTATAAATATGTTGAAGAGCACAGGCCCGAGCACCGAACCCTGTGGCACTCCACTCATGACACTTTTCCAGTCCTAGTATTGTCCATTCACCCCCCACTCTCTGTTTCCTATCCGCCAACTAGTTTTTAATCCACATGAGTATATCACCCTTGATTCCATGTCTTGCAATTTTTTTAAGTAGACGTTCATGCGGAACCTTGTTGAATGCCTTCTGAAAATCTAGATATACGATGTTGACCGGGTCACCCTTGTCTAGGGGAGGGGGGAGGAGGAGAATGAAGGAGACGTAGATCCAGTTGACAATATCAGTGGTGCAACTGATGAGAGAAACCCATACTATCCAAACTAAAAAGACCTCAATGACTTGATCAGCGATCTTGGTATCACCAAGACCAGTGCTGAGCTTTTGACTTCTAGGCTCAAGCAGTGGAACTTGCTTGATGAAAGTGTGCAAGTCATAGATCAGAGGAAGCATCACCAAGCTTTTTCCACCTTCTTCACCCATGAACTTGGGCTCAGATTCTGCCACAGTGTGACCAGTCTGTTTGAGGTAATTGGAATCGCCTGTAACCTAAAAGAGTGGCGTCTTCATTGAGAGCTCATCCAGGAGCATCAAAGCCTTGCTGTTTCATAATGGGAACAAGTACTTGTTTCTTCCACTGGCTCACTCAGTGCATCTCAAAGAGGACTAGAACAGCATCAAGACCTTACTAAATGCCTTGAAATATGATGAGCATGGCTGGGAGGTCTTTGGAGATTTCAAAATGGTGGCATTCGTTATGGCGGAGTATCCAAGAGATCGTCTTATTATTGCTGCTTTTGCGCACAGGCTGAGCTTTTTTTGTCTGCAGTTTTATCTGATACCTTATCCACCTGGGACTCCTAATGAAGGCGTGTTTACCGAAACACGGACTGTGTCGGGTCCTTTGGTTTGGTTTAAGGTGGTAACATTAACCGCATTCATGATTTTGGTTTAATAAATTTAGCCTGCTTCTTTGTACAGCTGCTATCTTGCAGTTTTCATTGTTTTTTGGCATTCCTAATGGGACTCCAAGGTGGTTTTACCAAGTTTCCTTGCTATCTCTGCCTTTGTGATGGCAGGGACACAAGTTCTCAGGTCCGCACATGTTCGGAGGCCCTCAAGACAAGGACCCGAGCTCTGGCAGAGCCAGGGTTGTGCAAAACCCGGACAAAGTGCTGGGTTTGTAAAATCCATCCAGACACCCTGACAGTCCTCTAAAAAGAGGACATGTCCGGATAAATCTGGACATCTGGTAACCCCATGGTGGGGCTTCTTCATCCTCAGTACTGCCCGTTGGCCACCAGTGTTGTGACAACTGTCTTTGACCCCCTCCTCCCCTTTGACTTGAAAGTGCTACTTGTACAGGTGAAATCTTGAGTTTTTGATGTTAAAGACAGTACTTAAGAACGTAAGAATAGCCATTCTTGGCCAGACCAATGGTCCATCTAGCCCTGTATTCTGTTTCCACAGTGGCCAATCCAGGTCACAAGGACCTGGCAGAAGCCCAAATAATAGAAACATTCCATGCCACCAATCCCGGGGCAAGCAGTGGCTTCCCCCATGTCTGTCTCAATATAAGACTATGGATTTTAACTCCAAGAACTTGTCCAAACCCTTTTTAAACCCAGATACGCTAACCACTGTTTACCACATCCCCTGGCAACAAGTTCCAGAGCTTAACTATTCATTGAGTGAAATTTTTTTTTTTTACTCCTTTTTGTTTTGAAAGTATTTCCAAGTAACTTCATTGAGTGTCCTCTAGTCTGTAAGTTTTGGAAGAGTAAAAAAAAATCATAAGAACGTAAGAACTTTTATCCATTCTATACCATTCAGGATTTTGTAGATCTAAAGTCATATCTCCTCTTCTTTTGACTGGTGTTTGACTTTCTTAAACTGCCAAAGCAATTCTGTCTGATATAGAATGTCTGTTAAATGACATCATTGTGTACCTTGCTAATTTTACTTTCATGGAAGAAAATAAGGAAAAATATATTTTCTTTTAAAGATGGTGGATTTAAAGGTACACTAATACGAAGAATAAAGCTTTTCTGTTCCATTCGTGATGTCTAAATCAGACAGAGAGAAACTGAGGCAGAGAGGCAGCAGTTATAAATATTATTGTATTTTCTGACTGAAGCCCTAGAAGAAGATGGAATGTGATTTGCATTTTTAAATATGTTTATGAGATAATGATAAGGAACCAGCTGTATCTGCAGGAAGGCAGTGGAGTATCACAGCACAAAAGAGTATTTGAGTAGCAATGAATCTTCTAAAGCACTTGCACTGATTTCTGTATGGATTATTTATTCTTTTCAGGGAGGTAACTGTGAAGGATGCCAGAGAATATGCTGAATCTATTAGTGCAATTGTTGTTGAAACCAGTGCTAAGAATGCCATTAATGTTGAGGAACTCTTTCAAGGAATCAGTAAGTAACCTTTCGTTTCTTGTTTTTATCTCAAGTCCAATATTTAAAGGACATATTTTTTTTATTTGTAACACTTTTATTCTTCACTATCAGTAAGTTTCTATGTGAGACCACATTCAGGTACTCAAGCATTTTTCCCTATCTAATGTTCCTGGGGCAATAGGGGATTAAGTGACATATCCAGGGTCACAAGGAGCAGCTTAGGGTTTGGACCCACAATCTCAGGGTACTAAGGCTATACCTGTAACCACTAAGCCACACAGTCTCCACTGTTAGCTTTGAGTTATGCTCTTGAATCAGCCTCTTTGAAAATTTACTAGAGCTGAGTGCCTAAGAGCTCCTTTTACTAAGCTGCGATAGCAGTTTTAACACGCGCACGCTAGACGCTAATGCCAGCATTGAGCTGGTGTTAGTTCTAGCCGCATAGCGCACGCTAAAATGCTGCACGCGCTAAAAACGCTATCGCAGCTTAGTAAAAGGAGCCCTAAATTTATACTTAGGGCTCCTTTTACTAAGCTGCGTTAGGGCCTTAACACGTGGAATAGCGCACGCTAAATTGCTACGCATGCTAGACCTTAACGCCAGCATTAAGCTGGCATTATTCTAGAAGCATACCACGCGGTTTAGTGCGCGGTAATTTCGTGCGTGTGCTAAAAACGCTAGTGCACCTTAGTAAAAGGAGCCCTTAATTTTTCACTTAGGGCCCAATAGCCAACCTGTGGTGGTAAGCTGCTGATAAACTACAGGCTAAACTAACTCCATATATTCTATTCTGGGGCATTTGTGGATCCTGGCATTGAATAACCAGGTATAGAAACATAGCAAAATGAAAGCAGATAAGAACCATATGGCCTATCCATGCCATCTACTATCCTTTCCTCTCACTTAGAGATTCAATATACTTGTCCTAAGCTTGGCAAATCTAACCTGTAAGGTAGAAAGGGACAGATTCTTCAGCCTATTGGGAACCACAAGGACAAGGGGGCACTCGGAGAAATTGAAAGGGGACAGGTTTAGAACCAATGCTAGGAAATTCTTTTTCACTCAAAGGGTGGTGGACACCTGGAACGCGCTTCCAGAGGTTGTAATAGGACAGAGTACCCTACCGGGCTTCAAGGAAGGATTGGATAAATTCCTGAAGGACGCGGGGGTTGAGGGATACAGATAGAGGTAGAGATAAGTTATGGAAGGGCTTACAGAGAAGGATAAGGGGATTAAAAGGGCTTAGACGCCGATCACCTTACAGGTCATGGACCTGATGGGCCGCCGCGGGAGTGGACTGCTGGGCACGATGGACCTCTGGTCTGACCCAGCGGAGGCAACTTCTTATGTTCTTAAACTATCTGTGTGCCAAATTAGGATAAAACTTGCAATGTAAGGATAACTATGGCAAATTGTAACCAGTAAACTGTATATAGTATTATATATATTAATATTAGACCAGAGTATCGCAAAGTGTGTGCCCCATGAGATCTCAGGTGTGCTGTGGCACACTGGAGAGGAGTAGAGGCGCCAGCACTGACTGCCTATAGGCAATCAGCTGACATCAGTGCCTCTCCTTCTCTCTGGCCTTCTTCCCTTCTGGCACCCCCCACTGGCATGTCAGGGCCTGTATGGAAGGCCTTCTCTCATATGCGGTTGCCTTAAGCCACAACCACTACGTTTAGTGTGCCACAGCTCAAGAAAGTTTGCGGTACACTGTATTAGACCCTAGCAGGTATCAAGTTAGGATAAAAACCTGTATTGTAAACTTGTACTGAAATTATGTATGTTTAACCTGTAACCCGTTCTGAGCTCTTTGGGGGCAACGGGATAGAAAATGAATTAAATAAATAAATAGTTTTGTTCTGGACAGATGTGCTAAGGCAACTTTCCTTTTAGGTAAATTGATCAAAACTAAAAACATCCTTATGTGAGATAAACTTGAAAAGGAAAGTGTGTATGAATATTTGGGAGTGGAGGAAAGAGCAACAATAAAGCATAAATCACTACAAGGAAACTAACATTGATATCCCAGACTGCTCCTTGTGACCCTGGGCAAGACACTTAATCCCCCACTGCCCCAGGTACATTAAATAGAGATTTTAAAGTATTTATCACCACTTAATGAAAAGTGTGGCTCACGGCTCGCCTAAAGCAGGGGTCCCCAACATGCTTCCCTTCTCACTGCCCTCCCCCAAGTCACAGCCGGTGAATAGGCAACCACAGCCACCATCGGGGAATAGGCTAACACCGCCGCAATCAGGGAACAGGCTGGCACCGAGTTCTTAGCTCTCCCTGCTTATCTTCCCCAGCGCGGAGCAGACCAATTCTCAATACCCGACGTCAATTCTAACGTCGAAGAGGAAGTTCTGGGCCAGCCAATCGCTGCCTGGCTGGACTGGAACTTCCTCTCCGACATTAGAATTGACGTCGGGTGGTGAGAATTGGTCAGCCCCGTGCTGGGGAAGATAAGTAGGGAGAACTAAGAACTCGGTGCCGGCCTGTTCTCTGATGGTGGCTTGGGGGAGGGCAGGGAGAAATAAAGAAAGAAAGGGGGGACAGGGAGACAGAAAGAAAGAAAGAAAGAAGGGAGACGGGACACAGACAGAAAGGGGCATGGAGAAAGAAAGAAAGAAAGAAAGAAAAGGCATGGAGAAAGAAAAAAAAGAAAGAAAGGGGGCACGGAGAGAGAGAGTAAGACAGACATATAGAAAGAAAGGGGGCATGGAGAGAGAGAGAAAGAAAAAAGGGGGCAGGGTAAAAGAAATAAAAAGTTGGGGGAGGGAAGGAGACAGATGCCAGACCAGGGGAAAGGAAGGAGGGAGAGAAAAGAAAGAAAGAGATGTCAGACCATGGAAATAGGGACGGAAGAAGAGAGAGATAAAAGGGAAGGTAAGACATGGAAATGTAGATTTTGAAAAGAAAACAGAAAAATTGAATATTAAGTTAATGCCAAAGATGGATGCAACTACGTCAAAAAGGCTTACAGGGAAATATATATACACTAGTCAGTGAAGTAAATGTAATAATGAGTGAGAAACTGACTATGTTTATAAATGCCAATGGTAAGAGAGAAAATGCCATCCAAAAATTGCTCAGAAAAAGTGAAACTCTGAAGGGAGGTGGATACCTTCCCTTGGTAAAAGAGTTTACCATCCAATCATTGCATTGCTTTAAAAGACATCACTCTCTAACCAGGTAGAACTTCAATTGTATAACAAAGATACTTAATCGACAAAATATATATGTTTCTCATATATATTGAACATGTTTTTTGTCGATTAAGTATCTTTGTTATACAATTGAAGTTCTACCTGGTTAGAGAGTGATGTCTTTTAAAGCAATGCAATGATTGGATGGTAAACTCTTTTACCAAGGGAAGGTATCCACCTCCCTTCAGAGTTTCACTTTTTCTGAGCAATTTTTGGATGGCATTTGCTCTCTTACCATTGGCATTTATAAACATAGTCAGTTTCTCACTCAAAGATGGATGCAAGGCAGAAAGTGAAGACGGAAAGAAAAACAGTCAAAGGACAAGAATGCCCTGAAAACATAGTTAAAAGCACAGAAAAATAAAGTCACCAGCCAACAAAGGTAGGGAAAATGATTTTATTTTCAATATAGTGATTGAAATGTGTCAGTTTTGAGAAAGGAAAGATATTAAACTTTAAATGTGAGGGCTGCAGAAAAAATAGGGTACTTGGAGGGCCGCAGAAAAAATAGTTAATGACAATTTGCTTAAGGTAAAACTCTTTATAGTTTATAAATCTTTCCTTTAACTGTTAAAGGAAAGATTTACAAACTGTAAAGAGTTTTACCTCATGCAAAGTTGTCATTTCTTTAATAAGACATTAACTATTTTTTCTGCGGCCCTCCAAGTACCTACCTATCCAAAATTTGGCCCCACTAAGGGTTTGAGTTTGAGACCACTGATCTAGGCCATAGTGGTGAAAGAGAAACCCAGAAGAACTGCATTAATAATAGAGGTGTAAGTGCTAAGAGATTATTCTGTGAATGGTGTGGAGAGAGATCCTCAAGTACTAAGAAATGCAATTGGAGAACAAGAAAATATGACAGGAGGATGCAGAAATATTTCCCATTATTTTGGTTGTCATAGGCTTGATTAAAATACATTTTCAAGTGGAGACTATTATTGTTGTTTCAATTACAATCTTGCAAGGGCTTTCTTCAGATTGCAAAACAAGATAAAATGGCAATTAAATCAGAAAAATCGGCCTGAAATCCTCTCTGTAAACCCTTGTACAGAATTCCAGATCTGGCAAAAAAATTGTAACGGTAACCATGAGTCAAAATCCCCTGTTTACCTCTCTGCATTTTTGTAGAATGCTAAATGATTTTTGGCTGCATTTTAATGACATAGAACCATGCAGTGGCATAGTAAGCAGGGTGGGGGCACTGGTACCTGTCCTTTTCCCCCTGGTGATGGGAGGGGATCTCTAAAATGCACTCACCGCACCTTGTCAAACCTTTGCCAGAAGAGGGCAGGCTCGTCTTACTCGCTCTTCTTTCCAGTCTTATCCCTCCTCTGATGTCACTTCCTGTTCACGGGACCAGGAAGTGATGGTAGAAGGAAAGTTCAGCTGGCATGAGCAGCAGGTAGAAGAACCTGTTTATTGCTGGTGAAGATTTGAAGAGATATGGGGAGGAGGAAGGGGGACATTGTGAAGCCAGGGAGGCTGGGAAGAATGCATCAAGGGGCATATGATGCAGCAAAGCTGGGCAACACTATCCTGCATTCAAACTTTCCTCACTTTGCCACTTTGGCTATGCATTCTGTGCAGCCATTGACACCCTCATTCAATCCCTCTCTGTATTGCTTGGTACATACAACCTAAGTGCAACCCTCTGTAGCCACATGGGTAGGCCTGTGATGAATTTCTGCATTGGCCCTTAACTACTTTATCTGACCTTTGATGGTCAGGAGCATACTGTACTTGAATAGTTATCACCTTCTATTGAAGTGAACATCCAGTGGCGTAGCAAGGGTGAAAGGCGCCCCCCTTCCCCGCCTGTGCCCCTGTACCTTCCCCGATACCCTCTGCCGTGTGCGCGCCCCCCCTTCTCCCGTACCTCTAGTTCACCACCGCGAGCAACAAGAACTTCAATGTGCTCCTCACGACCCGTCTGCTCTCCCTCTGATATCATTTCCTGTGCGCGGCACCCAGAAGTGATGTCAGTGGGAGAGATGACGTGGTTGCGAGGAGCATGCTGAAGTTGTTGCTTGCAGCGGTGAACAACTAGAGGTGCAGGGGAAGGGAAGGGGGCGCATGCGCATGGTGAGGGATGGAGTGGGGGGGCAGAGAGGAGGAGGGGTGCTGGCACCCCCATCAACATGCTGCCCAGGGTAGACCCCCCCCCCCACCCACCTTACTACTCCACTGAGAATAAGTATTATGAGAATTAGATTTGCATATCTAGTTATGATTGGTATAGTGTTTATAAATCTTTATGAATATTCACTGATAGACTTTGTTTCTTTAGAAAATAAATTCTGTACAATCGTCATGTTTTTCAGGTCGACAGATTCCACCCTTGAATTCTCATGAAAATGGCAATACTGGAACAATTAAGCTTGCCAAACAAACATCACAGACAAGTAGGCGGTGTTGCTGACCCAACTGAACCTGGCTGACTATACTTGAAACACCCCCCCCCCACACATACAAAACAACCTTTTGATTATTCAAAGAGTGTAGAGACTTCATGTTGTTAATAAGATACTGCTTGGGAGGAATACGTTCAGAAAATACATATGTGTAACAAAAAGTATTGATGGATGTGTTTTTTTCCACAGAAGGTCACTGAATTTGTGGTACAAAAGCTCTTTGCTGTGCAAGCTATTGAATCACTGTTGAAAGGAAAACTTACAATTTTCTTTCTTTAGTAGGAAAAGAGAAATGAATGCATGCCAGTTATCTTACTAGAAACATGAACTTTATAAGATCAAACACGTGCTTTTGAAGATCCATGTAGTTTCATAGGGTTAATGATGGAAGCAGACAAACCAACTAAATTGCATCAGTAAGCACATTTGCTTTAATTGGGGGGGGGGGGTCAAAACAGATCTGTTCATATTTCATTTTTCTCCAGCTTGCAACAGATTTTGTACTTTCTGCTACAAGTGATTTATAGAATTTTTTTTAATGACATCTTCCCGAAACAAATCTGAAAAAGCTGTATTAGAGGTATTATGCAATTGAGGTTAGTCAATTTATATGCAAACCCATTCTTTTTATTTCAGTTCAATATCTTTATTGAAATGTTTCCATACAACATATTTATGTACTGCTGATTGGGATGTGGTTGGTTAGAATTTGCCAGTTAGTCAATTCACAAGCAATAGAAGGGGGTGGGCCACTAGGATCATGGCCCCACCAATATTTTACTCAACACACAGCATCAGCAACTACAGAGATTGGGGACATAGACAGAGCTCAGTTTGTTGGACCCTCCAACAAAAAAAGTGTTCCTCTGCCCCCAAGTCATTAATCAGAAGCAATAAATACTTGATCAATAAAAGAGACTGCTTGGACCAAATAAATAATAATTTGAATGATTAGTTTTAAATCAGCAATTAATTAGCTAAATGTTTTCCAGGAAAGAGGAATGTGTTTATGCCTGTATTTCATTAGTGGTATATCTATTTTGATTTCTGTATTACAGGAATGAGTTAGAGAACGAAGCCTAAATTGTATTCTGTTTAAACCAAGAATGTGAAGATCATATTCGTTCTTTAAGATTACATATGATCTTGCTTGAGTTTGTGTAAGTCCATAATGGAAAATGGGAGAGAACCTTTTTTTCTGAAACGTCATCTTTCAGAATCCAAAGGGAAACAAACTGCCATGCAGTAGTAATTACTAGAGAATGTGTATTTTTCTAGATGGCTTATAAACACATTTTTAAATTTTAAGCTGATGATTATGATTTTTTGTAAGATATTTAAAGTTCTGCAAAATAGGGTAGGGAATGACACTTTTCCTTAGGCTGTTTATCATTAAGACTCCCTTTTAGCAAGGTGCAGTAGAGGGTTGTAGCGTAGGCCAGCGAGGTAAATGCTCCGATTCTCATTCAATTCCTATTAGTGTCGGAGCATTTACCTTACTGGCCTGCACTAAAACACTCTACTACAGCTTGATACAAGGTGGCCTACACTTGATTTATTAACACGAAACAACATAGTAACATAGTAAATGACGACAGATAAAGACCTGAATGTTCCATCCAGTCTGCCCAATAGTTACACTCATTATAAATTCATGATTAAATTTAATCATCTTTTTCTTTGATATGACTGGGTCATAGGCTGTAGAAGTCCATCCAGTACTTAAGCTCCAGCTACTGGAGTTACTGTCGAAGCTCGGCAGCTTATGTTCCAAGTACTGGAGTTGCCATCGAAGCTCACTCCAGCCTATCCAAACCATCTCATCATTTGCAGGAAACAGACCATAAAAGTCTGCCCAGCACCGTCCTCATATTCCAAATTACTGGAATTCCCGTTGAAGCCCTTTCCAGCCCTTCCTAAACTGAATAGCCATATACAGGGCACAAAGGATTAAAAATGCAATTGTTTATTTAGAGGTCTGGAAGATCTGTCAGCTATCTTGGATCTCTGCTATGGCCTTCACTTAGTTCGAGCAGGTAATTATCCAACTTGGTTATTGAGATTTCTCAGTTCTAGTGGTTTCTTTTTTCCTACTTTTTGGCCTAGGTTTGGCAAGGGACCTCAACAGGAAAGCATTTGATTTTTGCAGGGTGAATAATTTCTCTAACCCTACTGCCTAGTATTATGAGTGGCATTTACCTTTTCAATTAGCTATTGGAAGAGAGTGTGTCGTAATGGTTAGAGCTTCAGCCTCAGCACCCTGAAGTTGTGGGTTCAAACCCCACACTGCTCCTTGTGACCCTGGGCAAATCACTTATGGTAATCCTCCACTGCCCCAGGTACATTAGACAGATTGTGAGCCCACCGGGCTAGATAGAGAAAATGCTTGAAGTACCTGTATGTAAACCACTTTGAGTGTGGTTGTATAACTGCAAAAAGGCAGTATGCAAGTCCCAATCCCTTTCCCTATTGACAGCCAATAATTAGACTGAAGCCTAAACCACAGAGGGCACCCGCTCAAACTCAGGGGCGGAAAATTTCACGGCGACACCAGGAAGTATTTCTTCACGGAGCGAGTGATTGATCGGTGGAACGGGCTTCCAGTGCAGGTGATCGAGGCAAGCAGCGTGCCAGATTTTAAGAATAAATGGGACGCCCATGTGGGATCCCTAAGAGGGTCAGGGCAAAACACTAGCTAATCTTAAGGGGAGGGTCTATAGTGGGCAGACTTGATGGGCCTTGGCCCTTTTCTGCCGTCATCTTTCTATGTTTCTATGTTTCTATGTTAAACTGCCACTGTATTATTTATTGATACAGTAAATGCTGGGGCATCAGATTGACCAATAGCTGCAGTCTGCGTAACTTATGCTTTCCTGTTTTTTTAGTTTCAGCAAACTTTTATATTTTGTTTTATTTTACTAAGGTCATGTATTTGTCAATGGATTGGTCAGGCTGATGTATGTGCCAACTTACACATGGAATGTA
Source organism: Geotrypetes seraphini (assembly GCF_902459505.1). Classification (NCBI taxonomy): domain Eukaryota; kingdom Metazoa; phylum Chordata; class Amphibia; order Gymnophiona; family Dermophiidae; genus Geotrypetes; species Geotrypetes seraphini. The sequence continues at coordinate 154,676,991 of NC_047085.1, forward strand.
ACAGGGCATCCCAGAAAGGCACTGGTTATGATGCCCATTCTATGGAGAAAAGTTAGGCACCTAGCCTTCTTTGTTTTATTAATGCAAGCGGTTAAGAAAGTGCCTACATTTAAAGCACAATGGCTGACATAAGCTCTATGGTTTGTGTAATAGCCCACACCTAGATGTTAGCACTTACGCATGCATATTAGAATATTATATAATTTCCATGCATGCCATGCCTAGGTGCTCTATCTCAACTTTGCCTATGCAGATACCCACTGACAAATCACCCACTATCATAGGAGCTGACTCTATGAATGCCAGTGGGTGCTGAGAATCCCCAGTGTTAAGGTCCTTCTTTGTGTCTGGGGAGGAGTGATTTGTATTATGTTTGGCACCCCCAATCATTATGAAATTTTAGCACCCATGTGCATTATCAAATCATGGCATGGACTTTTCCTTCTGGTCAATATTCTATAACATTATTGATGTGTATAAATGATGAATACCTTCATTTACATACCAGCTCCTCATTGAATTAACCCTTTGGTAAAGATGCCTCCTTTTCTATATAACACAGATCCTTAAGGTCCAGTCCTAAGTCCAGCCCTTAAGGTCCACAAGCCAGCTTGGTTTTCAGGATTTCCATAATGAATATGTATGAGATCTATTTTCATGCAATGGAAGCAGTGAATGCATACGAATGTCTTACATATTCATTGTGGAAATCCTGAAAACCAAGCTGGGTTGTGGACCTCAAGGAATGGATTTGAGGACATCTGCTTTATAGAATAATAGCATAGCAGGGCAAAAACACTCTTGCCATAGAGCTGATTGCATCTAGAATGCCTATAATTTATCTGCATAACTGTGCTTTCCACCAACACTCTGCCCAGGTTCCACCTACATTCCAACTATGCACCATTGTATTTAAGTGCCTTGTTACAGAACAGCACATAGCCAGAATATTGTCATGTATGTGTATATGTGCTAGTATTCTGGTAATTTATGTGCATTTTTGGTACCTAAATGTTGGCACATTCCTTATGGAATTACTCTCATGCTGCATATACTGTATACATTCTAGGATATCATTTCTTCATCATGAACTTTTGATCAAAAGCATATTAGCAATATAATGTATGTATTAGACTTGCCATTATAAAACATGAAATGGCGTAATATTGACACAAGCTATTAATTTCTTGCCTAAATTTATTACTATGAATGAAACAAATGTGCATGTGCTTAAAAGACAATTAATCTTATGCTTAGCTTTGATAAACTAGGTCCATCTGATTTTTTTTGTCACAGAAAAGCTTTCAGAATGCAGCACAAAATAGCATCATCCATCCATCTAGTGATCTGCCGCTTGTCTCTGTGTTGCTCTTTAGGGTACCATGATAATATAACTAGACAAGATAAGCAAATTAAATAAAGCAACTTCACTCCTATTCCATGTCTTCCCACTTACTGTTGACTTATTGTTATGTTCTGGCCTGAATTATTTGAACTCTTTCCAATGGTCAGCTGTCTATGTAACATATGATAGGAGCTGTAGTTAATATTATCCTTTTTGGGTTTTTATAAGAAGCTTTGACTGGGCTGGCCCCACCTGCAACATATATGTATAAGAAACTGCAGTATAATAGTGCTTTATACTTCCTATTTTGTACATTTTACAAATTATGTTGAAAAAGATTTTGCCTGGAATCTGGATTGTTGTGTAATTAACCTACACTGATTAATAATATTAATAAATGTTTAGATATCTTCCTTATCTGGCACTTATGTAGTTGCTGGAATAAAGGCGTGTTATGAGTAAACTGTTTACTGCTTAAAATTTCTAGTCATTACAGTAAGTGTATGTTGTATTTCCAGCAAACTCCTGAACATTATGAGCTTTGGGACATGCATGCATAAGTTGGGAAATTCAGAGTAATGGGCATCCTGCACTATTTTAAATTCTGTGTAAAGTACATCCCCTCAGTTTTACACACTGACTCACAGATTCTGCTGATTTTACACAGCTGATTTGCACACACATGTTTAAATACAGTTTACAGTTTATTACACTTTATTACACCTTTAAGACCAAACTCATTCAGTGGTTTACATAATAAAAACAATGAAACCTCAGAAAGGAACTACATAAATATAAGCCCAAAGCCCATTCCATAAAAACATACCCTAAGGGCTCCTTTTACTAAGATGCGTTAGCATTTTTAGCGCATGCAGGATATTACCGCGCGCTACGCGGCTAGAACTAACACCAGCTCAATGCTGGCGTTATTGTCTAGTGCGTGGGGGCAATGTAGTGCGCGCTATTCTGCCCATTAATGCCCTAACACAGCTTCGTAAAAGGAGCCCTAAATTTCAATATATTTATTCAATGTACGTATTCTCTGCCTTCACAGATTTCATCATTCGTCACTCTAATAATCTAATACATTTCATTCCCAAAAGCCAACCAAAAATAATAAGCGTTCAAATGCTTTCTGAACCAAACAACAGACAATTCTTCCCTTAACTCCTGGGGAACATTATTCCACAAAATATCTAAATAATAAAAGGCAGCATGATCCTAGTAAGATGAGCCTCTTTTACTGCTGGCACCTAAAAGCAGAGAGGCCTGACTCAAATGCAACGTACGGGAAGGAGCCAAGTTTCCAACTTTATTTTAACACCTGATATACCACAATGGAAGAACATCTATGTGGTTTACAAATAAAACTAATAGTTAAAGTAATATAGATAAAGGTAGAACTAAAATATCAATAGAAAAGGCAAAAAAGTCAAAAGATGAAGGGTTAGCTGATTTTGCATTCCTTGTTTCAGAATGGTCTCCGTACAGCTCATTAGCCCATCATTAGTTAAATGTGCCTATATATAGGAAGGTTTTTAGTAATGGTTTAAAAACGTTCAAGATTGTGTTCTGTTCGAATGTAATTTGGAAGGGCATTCCAGAGTTGGGGACCAGTGACTGCAAAAGAAAGATCTCGAGTGGATGAATACACAATTTGTCTAATCGATGGAATCACTTAGAGGTTTTGCTGTAGAGAGCAAAGTGGACGTATTGGTTGCTTCTTGTTCTGTGAACCTCAAATCTCCAAGCCAAGCCAGTCAGTTACCAAGCTGTTTATGAGAAATATCAAAGAAAATCCACAGAATCCTGTTTGTATGTGAATAGAATGCAGACACAGGATAGTCTAGCACAGTATGAGACACAAAGGGCTATATATCAGGCACAACAGACCAAGGTACCAAAGGCTCTTAAAGAGACAGAGCGATACACAGAACCTCCAGCAAGGGACACTGAATCCCAATATTCAGGCAGTTCTAAGTGCTCTGTAAGGAGTTCTAGGACTAGCAGAACCTCCAGATGACATAGGAGAAGCCATTCCAGCAGGTTCTCTACGGGAATAGACTTAGTAGATAAGGACAAGTTGTTCACCCTCTCCAAGGTAGGGAGAACGAGAGGACACTCTCTAAAATTGAAAGGGGACAGATTCCGTACGAACGTAAGGAAGTTCTGCTTCACCCAGAGAGTGGTTGAAAACTGGAACGCTCTTCCGGAGTCTGTATAAGGGGAAAACACTCTCCAGGGATTCAAGACAAAGTTAGACAAGTTCCTGTTGAACCATAATATACGCAGGTAGGGCTAGTCTCAGGGCGCTGATCTTTGACCAGAGGGCCGCTGCGTGAGCAGACTGTTGGGCACGATGGACCACTGGTCTGACCCAGCAGCAGCAATTCTTATGTTCTTATGTTCTCCATGGCTAATAAATTGTGAATGGAGGCAGAATCTGTGAAAACAAAGGTTCTGTATAGTCAACAAAAAGCAGCTACAGAAACACAGAAATTAAGACTAAAAGAACAGAAAAAGGCAATGGCAGAGGTAGCACCTGAAAAGGTTCTGGCTGCTGCTGCTGGATACAGGAAAGCAGAAGTAAAAAAGCAGAGGCTGTGGCTACTGCTGATATTGCAAGCAGAAAGGCAGAGTTAGAAGAGGCAGAGGCAGAGGCAGAAGCCACCACAGCCTGCAAAAAGGCGGAGCTAGATATTGCTTGAAGGTGCTCCAACAAGAGAAGGAAGTAGCCACCATTGAGGCTTAGATTAAGGTGCTAGAAGAATTCACAAGGGCTGAAGATGGGGAGAATCAGCTTAGCCATATCATAGCAGAAGATTCTTCCCAGCTTCCTGATTGGCATGGAACTTCAAAAGAACCTTCAGCAAAAATTGATGGGATGATGCACAAAGAAACTCCAGCTTCAGTGAATTTAAGGAGAGGTTCCCTGCAAGAAAGGTCCTGAAGTTCTGAGACCATTCTTGCTAAGGTAGCGGTCACAAGAAAAACCATCTTGAGCGTCTGGTCCATCAAAGATTATTCCATCAGCGGCTAGGAACTTGGCTGAGAACCTGCAAAACCAGGTAAAAGTCCCATGAAGGGAATGGAGGTTTACCGGGTTCTGAGACACAGAGCTCCCTTTAGGAATCTGGTTATGTCTGGATGACATGCCAATATAGCTTTCAGTCACGAGCCTTAAAACAAGAGAGTCACGCTACTTGTGCTCTAAGAGAACCCTGTCAAGGCTAGCCTGGATGAAGGCCAACATTACAAGTCCAGAGCAAAGAAAGATTCTTCCATTCCCATGATACACCAGTGCTGGAAAGATTTCCATGCCTTAACATAGGCAGAGACCATTGATGGCTAATTGGACCTAAGCAGGGTAACATACACTACTTCTGAGAATAATTTATGCACTAACATTACACGTGTAAGAGCAAAGCAATGCGGAACTTCTATAGGAACATAAGAATAGCCTTACTGGATCAGACCAATGGTCCATCAAGCCCAATAGCCCATTCTCACGGTGGCCAATCCAGGTCCCTAGTATCTGACCAAACCCCAAGAAGTAGCAACATTCCATGCTACCAATCCAGCGCAAGCAGTGGCTTTCCCGTGTCTTTCTCAATAACAGACTATGGCCTTTTCCTCCAGGAAATTGTCCAAACCTTTCTTAAAACCAGCTACACTATCCACTCTTACCACAACCTCTGGCAACGCATTCCAGAGCTTAACTATTTTCTGAGTGAAAAAAAATATTTTCTCCTGTTGGTTTTAAAAGTATTTCCCTGTAACTTCATTGAGTGTTCCCTAGTCTTTGTAATTTTTGACGGAGTTAAAAATTGATTCACTTGTACCCATTCTACTCCATCAACTGGTCCCTGAGAAGAAGATCCAGTAGTACTCATAGGCTGAAACTTGTGCCTGTCTGAAGATGCACTAGGTCTGCATACCATGGTGGTCAGTAGAAGGACTGCACTCGGTTGGCTTGCAGTCCTGGAGAATCCAGCCTATCATGGTTTAAGAGCTTGTTTTTCAGCCATGGCTGGACCAGAGTGTCCAGACCTGTGCTTCCAGGCTTAGATCTTTGACTGAAGAGTCTGGCTGCCTTCTTATGTTTTGCTGTCACTATCAGTGATGACCAATGGCTTGGAAGACTGCTGCAGACAGTGTTCACTCACCCAGATTCAGTGTTTTGACTGCTGAGGAAAATAGCTTGGAGATTGTCCATTCCCACTACATGTGCTGCTGATAGAGCCTGAGGATGAAGCTCTGCCCACCTGAACAGTAAGTGAGTTTTCAGACTCAGCTGTACACTCTTGGTGCCACCACTGTAGCATTGCCCGAGAAGACTCAAATTGCTTGATCACCAAGATAGGAACATGTTCTGGAGAAGACGCATGCAAGCCTTTGCCCATGGAACCTCTTCTAGTGTAGCCATCCTGGAACCTAGTACTTAAAATTAGTGCCACTTGGACGGAGCTGGAATGGCCAGTAGGCTCATTATCTGAGAGCAAGGCTTTGGTCTGTGTGCCTGAGATAGATAGACATGAACATCTACCATGTCAAAACCTCCCCTCTCCCCCCAGGCATTCTAGAGATTGTGATTGCATTAGTTGGCTCTGTCATTATCCAACCCTGGCTCTGCAGAACCCTGACCACAAGATCCACTACTTGTTCCCCTTCTGGGAATGATGAAGTTCTTTCACAGGTGGGCAGATACCACCATAATCACTTTAGCAAGATGCTGATGCCAGTCCAAAGGGAAAGACCAAGAATTGGTAAGCTTTCCAAGACATGAAATCTCAGGAACTCTCTGTGGCCTGGTAATATGTGAATGAGCAGATAGAGCTCTTGTCAAATCCAGGGAGACCAGACACTGCCCTGGAGCTGCTGCTGCTATGACTGATCATACTGTCTCCATGTATCGTAGGATTCACTGAGGACTTCCATTTTTCTGAGCCCTGTAGGGCACACCAGAGTATATGGAGAATGTGCCTGCACTTGAATCAATGGATAGGACCAACTCTAAGACATAAATTCTAACAGCCTCTGAGCTGTAGCTGCTGCGAGCTTACTTTCTCTGGACACGCCACCAGGGAGTGCACCAACCAATCTGTGAAAGGCTGAGGAAAATTCAAGCTTGTAACCACTCTCAATGCTCAATCATTGTCCAGGCTGCCACCTAATCTGAGAGCCGTCCACTTGTCCTCAGAGGAATTGCTCTGGACCCGGCGTCATGGTGCTTTCATGAAGGCTGAAGTGGAATGAAACTGGAGGCTTCGCCTGGGACCTGAGCTTCTCCGTCTGGATTCCTGACTCTGAGAGGCGGTTCCTGCTGAGTACCGCTGAAAGCGCCTGGAGCCATGAAAATTAGACACACAGCCCCCCGGAGCTACTAGAATTGCATGAGCTGCTGCCAGGTAGAGATTTAGCAAAGCCTTTGACAGTGTTCCACAGAGGTGTCTAATTAATAAACTGAGTGCCCCAAAGTGATGAACTGGGTCAGGAACTGGTTGAGTGGAAGGCGACACAGGGTAGTGGTCAATGGAGATCTCTGAGGAAAGGGATGTTACCAGTGGTGTGCCTCAAGGTTCAGTTCCTGGGCCTATTTTGTTTTTTATATTTATGTATGTGATATTGCTGAAAGGCTGACTGGTAAGATTTAACTCTTTACAGATGATACTAAAATTTGCAATAGAGTAGACACCCTTGATGGTGTGAATAACATGAGGAAAGACCTAGTGAAGCTTGAACAATGGTCTGAAATTTGGCAGCTAAGATTTAATGCTAAGAAATGCAAGGTCATGCATTTGGGCTACAAAAACCCAAAGGAGTAGTACAGTTTAAGGGGTGAAGAACTTTGTGCATGAAAGAGGAGCAGGTCTTGGGTGTGATAGTATGTGATGATCTTATGGTGGCAAAACAGATTGAAAAGGCGGCGGTGAAAGCTACAAGGATGCTAGGGTGCATAAGGAGAGGTATGGCCAATAATTCTGGAGACCGCACCTTCAAAAAAATATAAACAGGATAGAGTAGGTTCAGAGGAAAGCTACTAAAATGGCTGATGGTCTACGTCATAAGGTGCAGAGGATCAGACTTAAAGATCTCAATATGTATACTTTGGAGGAAAGGCAGGAGAGGGGAGATATGATAGAGATGTTTAAATACCTACGTGGCATAAATGCCCATGAGGCATATCTCTTTCATTTGAAAGAAAGCTCTGGAATGAGAGGACATACGTAGGATGAAGTTAAGAGTTGATAGGCTCAGGATTAATCTATGGAAATACATTTTTTACAGTAAGGGTGTTAGATGCGTGGAACAGTCTCCTGGTAGAGATAGTGGAGACAAAGACTGTGTCTCAATTGAAGAAGGCATGAGACAGGCACATGAGATCTCTTAGGAGAGGAGGAATTAGTGGATGCTGTGGATGGGTAGACTGGATGGGCCATTTGGCTTTTACTGCCATCATGTTTCCATGTTTCTATTCCTGACATTCTTTCAGAGCTTGGGATCCCTCTCCTTTTACTCTAAATTTCTTCCCTCTTATAAGTAATTTACAAGGATAGGCCAATTTCCTTAATGTAGGAAGATCCCCTTTACTAGTCACATTTCGGTGTTATTCCCAGACTTGAAATCTTTTGCAGAATTGCATATATCTCCCAAGGGTTCTCAGTTCACCAGACTTTCTTCTACTGCCCTGCTTCCAGGAAACATTTTGGTTCTCTGCTCCTTGCTGCACAGCTGCACACAGCACGCTCTGTGTCTCAGCTATTAATATATGCTCTCACAGACTGAACTCTTCACCATAGAACAGCAGTCCCTAAGCTACAGCCCCTGGGCCACATCTGTCTCAGTGGCAGTGGGAGGAGTGGTGGGAAATCATTCTGTTGCTGCTCACTATTCTGTCAGTGACTGTACCAGAACCATGAGCACTTTCTCCCTACTGACCATGCAATGCACAAATTCAGTAGGAAGAAGAGGAAGTGCCAGCCTTTGATTCTGAATATCCTTGTGAAGCCAGTATAGTCACTGCCAAGACAGCTGATCCAGCGAGAAAGGAGTGAGAAGCAGGAAGAAAAGGTTGAGAAAAGGCAGGAGGTAGAGGGCATAGTTCCAGGAATGTGATAAGGTTTAAAACTTTTGAAAAATATAGAAATATTATTACAGGCTATGAAGCTTGCTCCATCTTCCCCAGCATTTAAGTCATAAAATATACTGGACGTAGACCTTTCTCTAACCTTTCCTGATCAGCAGATTCAGGAATGAGATGGTTGGGGGGGGGAGGTATATGGCCCTATCAATGATTTAAAATATTGTAGGTGGCTCCTCTTATGCAAGTTTTAGGGACTCCTAGCTATACAACCATCACCCAGTTGTGTGAAATACAAAATTTTACATTTTGTCACCATTTAAAAACATATAGGGCCTCTTCTATTAAACTGCGCTAAAAACTGATAGCACAGCTACTCCAAAGTCTAAATCAAGTTGAGCATGTCAGTTCAAAAGTCTGCTTCTAGCAGTGGGTGTCAAAGTAGAACATAAAGGCAACCAACATCGAAGAAACAATGTGCCTTGCTTAGAATCCATATCAGAGATAGCCTGGCGCTCATACCCTGCCAATTGAATCATTTGGGTCTGCCAATGCGCCACCGTGGGAGTATGCGGAGTCAGCCAGCATTGAAGGATAGTTTTGAGTCCCATAAAAATAACTTTTTGAACAAAGGCAGCAGTGCCTGGTCGAACAGGGACCAACAAAAGTTTCAAGGTAAAAATAAATTTATTCGTGGACACCCAAGTGCAGTTCCACAAAGATCTGATCTGGAAACAGAGGCGTCTCCAGTATGCCTGAATGCCTGGACATAAACAAAACATATGGCCCAAAGTGGCTCTGGAGGCAGCACATTTAGGGCAACTGTCCGTAGGGCTAATATGTGCTTTGTAGGCTCTGTTAGGTGCAAAATAAGCTCGAACCAGGAAAGCACAGTTACTTACCGTAACAGGTGTTATCCAGGGACAGCAGGCAGATATTCTCACTGATAGGTGACGGCACCGACAGAGCCTCTGTAAGGACATTTTAGAGTGAATTGCACTCTAAGAACTTAGAAAGTTCTGGCTAGCCCACACCGCAAATGCGCGAGTGCCTTCCCGCCCGACAGGCGCATGGTCCCTCAATTAAGATAAGCCAGCTAAGAAGCCAACCCGGGGAGGAGGGTGGGTTGTGAGAATATCTGCCTGCTGTCCCTGGATAACACCTGTTATGGTAAGTAACTGTGCTTTATCCCAGGACAAGCAGGCATCATATTCTCACTGATGGGTGACCTCCAAGCTAACAGAATGGGATGGTGGGAAAGTTGGCCATTAGGAAAATAAATTTTGTAATACAGATTGTCCGAAGTGCCCATCCCGCCTGGAGAAAGACTCCAGACAGTAATGAGAAGTGAAGGTATGAACTGAGGACCAGGTGGCAGCTTTACAGATTTCCTCAATAGAAGTAGATCTGAGGAAAGCCACAGAAGCTGCCATAGCTCTAACTTTATGGGATGTGACACGGGTCTCCAGTGCCAGTCCGGTCTGAGCATAGCAGAACAAGATGCAGGCGGCAAGCCAGTTAGAAATCATTCTCTTGGAAACAGGATTCCCCAACTTGTTTGGATCAAAAGAGATGAAGAGTTGGGGAGAAGTTCTGTGAGACTTAGTACGATCAAGGTAGTAAGCCAAAGCTCGTTTACAATCCAAAGTATGCAAAGCCGCTTCTCCAGGATGAGAATGAGGCTTAGGGAAAAAAACTGGTAAGACAATCGACTGATTGAGATGAAAGTCAGAGACAACTTTTGGAAGAAACTTTGGATGTGTACACAGAACCACCTTATCATGATGGAAAACTGTGAAAGGTGGATCTGCTACTAGTGCTTGTAACTCACTGACCCTCCTGGCAGAAGTGAGAGCAATAAGAAAGACCACTTTCCATGTAAGAAACTTGAGATGAGCTGTGGCCATTGGTTCAAACGATGGCTTCATCAAACTGGAAAGAACCACATTAAGGTCCCAGATGACAGGAGGAGGCTTGAGAGGTGGTTTCACATTGAAAAGCCCCTTCATGAATCTGGAGACCAAAGGATGAGCAGTAAGAGGTTTTTCCTGCACTGGTTCATGATAAGCAGTAATAGCACTGAGATGGACTCTAATGGATGTAGATTTAAGACCAGAGTCAGACAGAGAAAGGAGATAATCCAACACCAATTCCATTGCCAAGGAACTTGGATCATGATGATCTAATCTAATCTAATCTAATCTAAACCTTAAGTTTATATACCGCATCATCTCCATGAGAATGGAGCTCGACACGGTTTACAAGAACTTAAAATAGTGGGTAGAGAAGAAGAAAAAGGATTACATGAACTTATGTGTAGAAGGGGGGAGAGAAAGGGGGGAAGGATGAAGAAAACACCAGGAAGAGAACCGAGTCCACTTCTGTTTATAACATTGCTGTGTGGCCAGTTTCCTGGAGGCATCAATAATTTGACGGACAGGCTGAGAGAGGTTAAATTGAGAGGAACTCAGCCCGAGAGAAACCAAGTTGTCAGGTGTAGAGACTGCAGGTTGGGATGTAGAAGTGATTCCTGATTCTGAGGACGTAGAGTAGGAAATATTGGCAGACGTATGGGTTCCCTGGAACTGAGTTTAAGTAGAAGGGAGAACCAATGTTGTCCGGGCCACTGTGGAGCAATGAGAATCATGGTGGCTACTTCCCTTTTGAGCTTGAACAGAGTTCTCAACATGAGAGGAAGTGGAGGGAAGGCATATAGAAAACGACCCGTCCAATCCAGAAGAAAAGCATCCGCCACCAGACAGAGAGGAGAGTAAAGTCTGGAGCAAAACTGGGGCAACTAGTGATCGTGAGGGGCTGCAAATAAGTCCACCTGTGGAGTGCCCCATTGAGCAAATATGGACTAAAGAGGTACAGAGTCGAAAGTCTATTCGTGAGGATGAAGGATTCTGCTGAGGTTGTCTGCTAGTGAATTTTTCTCTCCTTGAATATAGACAGCCTTCAAAAACAGATTGCGAGCTGTCGCCCAAGTCCAAATTTTTTGGGCCTCCTGACACAACAGGAGAGAACCTGTGCCTCCTTGCTTGTTGATGTAGTACATTGCTACTTGATTGTCCATGCAAAGGAGGAGGACTTGAGGACAGAGAAGATGTTGAAATGCCTTGAGGGCATAAAACATCGCTCTGAGTTCTAGGAAATTGATGTAAAACTTTCGCTCCCTGGCAGTCCAAAGATCCTGAGTCTGCAGATCGTCTATGTGTGCCCACCATGCATAAGGAGACGCATCTTTCGTGATGATTTTGAGATGAGGCAAATGAAAAAGAAGACCTCTGGAAAGATTGGAGGATGTCAACCATTGAAGCGACTGCAGAAGAGACAATGTCACAGATATGTGCTGTGAAAGACGATCCATCGCCTGAGACCACTGAGAAGCCAGAGTCCACTGAGGAGTACGCAGATGGAGTCTTGCCAATGGCATGACATGAACTGTGGAAGCCATATGGCCCAGAAGAACCATCATGTGTCTGGCAGAGATGGTCTGAACTGGAAGCACTTGTTGGCAGAGACGGATGAGAATCTGAAGACGATCCGGTGGGAGGAACTCTCTCATGAGGATTGCCCCAATGAACTGAAGATTATGAGTCGGAATGAGATGCGATTTGGGGAAATTGACCTCGAATCCCAGAAGCTGATGAAAATAAATGGTCTGAGATGTTGCTTGGATCACTTGTCCAGGTAAGGAAAGACTTGGAGGCAGTGAGAATGGAGAGATGCGGCCACTACAATCAGGCACTTCGTAAATACTCTGTGAGAAGATGCCAGGCCGAAGGGGAGTACCTTGTATTGGTAATGACACCGATTGATTTGAAATCTGAGGTATTTCCTGGAAGCTGGATGAATAGGTATATGTGTGTAGGCTTACTTGAGATCTAGAGAGCATAGCCAGTCATCCTGATTGAGGAGAGGATAAAGAAGCACAAGAGACAACATTCTGAACTTCTCCTTCAACAGAAATTTGTTGAGCTCTCTGAGATCCAAGTCTCCGGTCTTATTGGGAACCAAGAAATAACGGGAGTAAAATTTGCATCCCGCTGATCGAGAGGAACTTCCTTGATGGCATTCAGCAGAAGAAGGGATTGTATCTCCTGCAAAAGAAGGGAGGACTGTGCAGGGTTCAAAGCAGACTCTTTTGGAGGACTGTCTGGTGGAAGAGTCTGAAAATTGAGAGAGTAACGCTGACGAATGATGTTGAGGACCCAAAGGTCTGAGGTGATGAGTTCCCAACGATTGATGAATAACTGAAGACGACCCCCGATGGGCTGAGGGCAAGGCTGAGAAATGAGAAGACTGGCTACGCCCCATAGAAACATGTCAGAAAGGCTGTGCAGCTTTGGGTTGCGCAGCTTGCTTATTCTGCTGCTGCTGCTGGCATGGTTGCTGCTGCTGTTGTTGCCTTGATCTACGAGGTTGAGGCTGAGAGGTCTGCAGAGGTCGAGCAGTAAAACGCCTCTGATAAGAAGACTGTGGTCTGAAAGGATGAGCAGGTGGAGGCTTCTTCTTGTTTTTAATCAAAGTATCCCACCTGGTTTCATGAGCCAATAACTTTTGGGTAGTAGTATGTAAGGATTCCCCAAAAAGTTCATCGCCCAAACAAGGAGCATTGGCTAGGTGATCTTGATGGTTAACATCCAGCTCAGATACCTGAAGCCAAGCTAAGCGCCTCATAGCCACAGCCATGGCAGTAGCTCGAGATGTAAGCTCAAAGGTGTCGTAGATTGAGCGTACCCAAAACTTCCGCAGTTGTAACAAACTGGAAGTATACTGTTGCAGAAGAGTTACCTTGCGCTCAGGAAGATACTTCTGAAGGGCAGACACTTGCTGAACCAAGTGCTTGAGATAAAAGGAAAAATGGAAAGCATAATTACCAAACCGGTTGGCAAGCATAGCATTTTGATACCTTACCCTCTCTGCCTTACCATCTCTGCCAGGAGGAACAGAAGCATATACACTGGCCTCAGCAGACTTCTTCAGAGTGGACTCCACCAGGAGTGATTCAATGAGAAGTTGAGGCTTGTCAAAACCCGGAATAGGAATTACTCTATAAAGGGCATCAAGCTTACAAGGAGCACCAGGGACTGTCAAAGGAGTTTCAAGATTTTTATAAAAAGTCTCCTGTAAAATGTCATAAAGGGGGAGCTTGAGGAACTCCTTAGGAGGCTGATCAAAATCCAATGCATCTAAAAATGCTTTAGATTTCTTTGAATCAGACTCTAGAGGGACAGAAAGTGTCTCTGACATTTCCCTCAAAAACTTTGAAAAAGAAGTCTGTTCTGGTTTAGGAACAGGCTCTTGAGAAGAAGGATCTTCATCAGAAGAAGCCTCATCATCTGTCACAAGAGGCTCTTCAGAATCATCCCAGAGATATGGGTCCTGCACCGGTGGTAATCCACCCCGAGAATCCGGAGTTGAGGACTCAATATGTCTGGTCTTCCACACTGATTTCCCCGATCTGACCGACATCACATCTGGGGAAGTATGGGAAGAATGATGTCGAACTGGCTCCGACATCGACCTCTGGCCTGGCGGCACAGAAACAACCCTTTGCTGAGGTGGAACAACCATAGACACCGGTTCTGCAAAGGTCAGTACTGAGGAGACAGGCTCAGACCGCACCGGAACTGAAAGGGCCGGCGTCAGCACCCAAGAGTCGGAGCGAACCGGTGCCGTAAGGGTCGATGCCAATACCAAAGGCTCAGACCGGACCGGCACCGGGGGAGCCGGTATCAACAAGGCAGGGAGTATGAATTGTAACTGCTCCCGTAATTGGACTTGCAATATTGCTTTAATTTTGTCGTCCAGAGACTGCACCGGTACCGCTTGCTTTTTCGCTGGTACTTTTGGTGTTGCTCTGCGCTGCAGAGATGAGGAGGCCGATGATGAGGCACTCACCTCAATGGGAGCCAAGCATTTCTTGGGACGCCTCGAGGTCTGCAGGACTTGGCTCACTGCTGAAGTGACCTGAGGGCTCGAAGGTGTAGGGGAAGGCTTCTTAGCCGGCTTACCTACTCGACTGATGTGACGCCGATTTTGGTGTGTACGCTGACATTGGAGCCGGTGTTGAATCATCCTCCATACCGGAGCCGAACAATAGTCGCTGCTGAATCTGACAGTTTTTGAGGGACCGCTTCTGAAGAGAAGAATGGGTGCAGGAATCAGCCCTGTGGTCTGGACCCAAACACTGGGGGCACCAGCGATGTGGATCCTTAAGGGATATAGGGCAAGCACATCGTTGGCACTTTTTGAAACCTGATTGTGGACGGGACATGAAGGGAAAGACGGCCTCAGCAAAATCAAAGGTCGAGGCTTGAATTGTGGCAACAGGCCCCGCTGGGCTGCGGTCAGAAAAAAAGCAAAAAAAAAAAAAATACAAGTTTAAAAAAAAAAAAAAATAAAAGAATAGACAAATAAAAGAAAATCGAAAAGAGACAAAAAAGTCAAGAAAAAAAAGCCACGTGAGCGGGAAGGCATCGAAAAAAGTTCAACAGAAGTTGAAACACGACTTCTTAGCTCCGCGGAAACTAAGAAACTGAGGTACCATGCGCCTACATCAGGCGGGAAGGCAATCGCGCATGCACGGTGCAGGCTAGCCAGAACTTTCTAAGTTCTTAGAGTGCAATTCACTCTAAAATGTCCGTACCGGGGCTCTCACGGTACCGTCACCCATCAGTGAGAATATGCTGCCTGCTTGTCCTGGGATAATTTATAGTACTGCTCTCTTTCCGCTGCAGAGACCAATAGTTTGGCTCCCAGCTTAACACTCCGCTTCATTATGGCACCAGAAGTTTGCAGCTGTAGATCCTGAGTCCATTTGGTCGCCAGTCTTATAATCCAGATCACCAGCCAGCTCCTGCAAAAAGTGGTGATGAAAACGCAACGGTATGGGTACCTGCGCAGTCAAACAGAGGGATTCTGACAGTTTCTCTTGAATATCTTCCGACAAAGATATGCTGCGGAGGGAATGAACATAATGCTGCAGTTATCTATAAGAGAACCAATCCCCAGCCACCAGGTTTAAGGAGCCTGTTAACATCTGAAATGATTGCATCGTACCATCAGAATGCAACACTTGAGACAAATAATTCAAGCCCTTCCTAGACCACAGAGAAGGCAACCCTGGACTCATGTCAGGGACAAAGTCCCCATTATCCGCAAAAGGCAAACAGGGTGTCACATCAAATCGAATAGCCAGTTGTATACATAATTGTTTCCAAACTTTGCACACTGGATAGAAAAACAAGTCCCCATAAGATTGAGCACGTATAGGGAAGCACTTAACATGTAGTAAGTAACTAAAATGAAAAGGGGCATAAGCAAGGCATTCTACCCCTGTGGCTGAAAAATGATTAGTCCTGCAGAACCAATCATTCACGACTAAATTGACAAGCCATATTAAGTCTTCCCAAATGCAATAAACCTAGGCCCCCCTGATCAGTAGGAAGTGTGAGGGTGTGTAAAGGAATCCTAGAGCGTTTACCTACCCACAAGAACATAAGCAAAGATCTATTTAGTAACCTTAGGTGACGGTGCTATATGAGCAAGGGTAAGGTTTGAAGGAGGTAAAGCCACTGGGGTATCGCCATCATATTGTACAAAGTAATTCTACCAAGAAGGGTCAATGGGTAAGAGCGCCATGCCTGCACCCTCTGTCCTGTTTTCGTAAGCAGCAGAAGCATATTAAGGGAGTAAAGTGCAGTCAAGTCCTGAGGTATAAGTATACCTAAATAATGCAAGAACGAGGAGGCCCATTCCATGGGGAAGGGTCCCGGCCAAGTATCTCGAACCTCCACTTGTAAGGGAAGCCAATAGATATGGCACTGGACATACTCTAGGTTGAAGACCAGTGCTTCATGGGAGTTCTTCTACCAACCAATATCTTCCCTGCATGTACATTTTACCTCCATCAGGCCTTCGCTCAAATTTGTCAGCCTACTTATTGATGATCTAATGCAATGTCTCGCAAACTTTTCTGGCCGTTGGCACATTAAACTAGTGCCAGGGCCGGAAGGCACCCGTAAGTTGACATGATGACATCACATACATGCATGAAATCATCGTGTCAACATCCGCGCATGCACGGAGGCCAGTCTGGCCATGACCCTGCCGTTACAGGGATCCAGGAGGTGCGGGGAGAAGAAGAGAGACGCTGGCCAGGAGGAGAGTCAGCTGTGCCAGGACAATGCTGTGCAGTCGGAACTAAACCTCTTCATGAATGATGCTGCACGTGATATATCCAGTCTCCAGCACTATCCAACTGTGGAAGACGTGTTTATTCTGAATACACGCCTTCCATCAAGCACACTACTGGAGAGACTCTTCAGTATTAGTAGACAGATTCTTATACCACGCAGGAACAATTTAACTGATGAGAATTTTGAAATGCTTTTAATGCTCAGCCAATAACTCATCTGATAATAAAGTACTCAGTTGTAATGTTCTTATAGTTATAATTAATAAAGTAACTATTAACTACCTAGTTAACCCTCCCCTTTTACACACTGATGTCCATTAATTCCCTATGGACATCGGAGCGATTACCTCAGCAGCAGCAGCTGTTAGTGCGGCTTTGTAAAAGGGGATAGCGGTTTTTAGTGCAGGCTGGCGCGCTGAATGCTCTGCACTGCTCCTGATGCTCATAGGAACTCTATGAGTGTTGGGAGCAGGGCAAAACATTCAGTGTGCTGGCCTGTGCTAAAAACCACTATCACAGATTTGTAAAGGGGGGGGGGGGGGCGTAATTCTTTTAGTAACTAGTAAAGTAACTACACATTTAGTGAAGAGTAACTGAAATCAGTAACTAGTTACTTTTTATTCCATGTAACCAGTAATGGTAACTAGTTACTTTTTTAATTTTTTTTTAACAGTAGCTATAACAGCACTGAATTGCGTCTCATGTAAAAATATGGTTTTAGCAATTGATCTTTTTAACAGACATAAAGTTTTGTTTCCCTTTTATCAGGATGTCTAAGCTCATGAACATTCCAAGACACAATCCTAACATCCGATAAGTTGGCAGCCATAGTATTCATACATTAGTGAAACTAAGAAATTAATTCTATATTCCTGTTTAAAAATATTTTAAGCAAATAGTTAAGTTGCAGAAAAATTCACAATATTATGCTTTATAAATAAGAAGTACATGTATATATATATATACACAATGTTGAAAATTAAAAAGGAAGGGGTAGTGTGGGACTCGCTGAAAGCGTTGTCCACAAACCCAGGATGATGGGTTTGGACATTCCAATAATATTTATGTGCAGAATAGCAATACATGTACAGCCATGCACATGCTGGTAATGTATGTGCATAAAACCCCACCAAGTTGCTCTAAAATTATTTCCCGTTGTTTAAATATCAACACGTGGCCTCCAATGTTTACACGTATTTTTTGTGCGCAAATTATTTCAATGCCATTTGGTTACAACATGAGAAGCTGAGTTTCAACACTGGAATGCGAATTAACAGCTTGCTACATCGGCCTTTTAGTGTAGTGGCAACAAATGGGTTCATCATAACATATGCCTGCCTCCGTTGCCCTGACTACGGTACTCATCGGCACGCGGACAGAAATAGTCAGCCGCCGAGAGCGCGAGTAGCGTAACGGATCGGCGCAGCCGGCTGCACGTGAGGGGGTGGGCAGATTTCGGCCGGGCACGGCGCGCGCACGGTCACGTCATGGAGACTGCGTGCCGGGCATTGCGCGTCGCCGCGGTTGTGTGGTGATGAGTGAGTCAGTTGTGGCCTGGCGGGGAGCGAAAGATACCGGAGGAAGCCCAGCCTCGGAGGGAGCCGCCTCCCCCCTCTCCTCTCCCCGCCCCACCGCCGCTGAGCCAACAGCTGTGGCACACCCACTTTCCCTCCCTCCCGTTCCCCGCCTGCGCCCCGCTCCCCTTCCTTTGCCCTCCCCCTCCCCTCCCCCCAGCCCACCCCACCCCCTCTCTGCGGCAGCGCCACCAGCCTCCAGCGCCATGGCAGCGAATAAACAGATCCTCATCCTCGACCCGCCCAACGAACTCAAATTCAGAGGTAAGGGGTGGTAGGTTCGCCGCCGGGCGGGCAGAGAGCCCGGCTCCTGCCAGCTGCAACGGTGCTCTGACCCAGCGGGGAGAGTGGAGGCAGGGGAGAAGACCGGACACGTGTGCGACCAGGGAGCGACAGTGGTTGTGGCCTTCCCTCCCCTGGCTCCGTAGCTCGGTCGTCGCCGCCGCCTCCTTCTCTCCCCGGTGTCAGCTGGCGGTGGCGGGCTTCAGGTGTCCTGGCCTCCGCTACGCCATTTTGAGAGTTCCGTGCCCCTTCTTAGCTGATGGAGCTGGTTCTCCGCTGGTGTTCTGCAGCTGTCCTGTCTGTCTGGCATTTGCAAGCACCTTCCCTGAGCCCTCCGTTGATAGGGTGACTGGGGGAGGTACTGATTCCAGAGGAGGGCGAAGACTCCTGCAACTGTCCCAGCAAGATATCCCTATTATCATATTAATGTGTCCAGCTCTTGTTAAGGCTGGCGGTACTAAACTTAATGGTGCTAATATTGGTATTGTTGCTCTTGTGACGCCGTGAGGGGACAGACTGCATTCTGTTATTGTGTTCGTGTAGTACAGTTCAAGAGAAGTCTCCTGAGTATAGTCGTCTGTCATTTTTCCTAACCATGGAAGCATAGACGCCCTCTTCACTCTTGTCCAACCCTGGCAGGGCCTTGCGCTCCGGGAAAGTGCATGGATCAGCTTTTCCGTGCATAGAGCAGGTTCCAACTGGGCTTCCTTTTCCTGCAGCAGACAGGAGCTAATCTGGACTGGAGCCGGGAAGAGGGTGCATTGAGAAGCTATCTACCTTTTTGTTGTGTGTGTGTATATCTATCTATTTTTTATGTCTTTTTCTGCTTGTGGTCTGGCAAGAGACCTGTTCTTTTCTTGGAGGGAGAGATCAAGCAGGCGGTTTCATAGGACCACTGAATGTTCAAACTCTGGGAAGGGTATGCAGACTCAGAGAGGGCCTCTCTGACCCAGCTTTTATCTGGACAGCCTTTATTACCGCATATACTCAAATATAAACCGAGGCAACCTTTTTTTTCTCCCCAAAAAGAGTAAAAAGGTTGGCTCAAGTATAAACTGAGGATTTATAGGGAAGGGGTAAAATGCATACCTCACGGACCTGACGGACCTCGTGGATCTAAACCCGTACGGCCTTAAAAATCTGAGGTCCATGTCGGTCTGTGTCCGTGGCGCTTGTAGTTTTTGTCGCTGACAGACCTTGATGAGGTTTTAGCACTGACGGATCCGTCTCAGCATAGGGAGGGAAAAGTGTCAGGATCCGTCAGCGCTAAAATCTCTTCGAGGTCTGTCAGAGCCAGAGACTAGTGCTGTGCTCTGCCGCTCCAGCACTAGTCTCTGGGTCTGACAGACCTCGAAGAGATTTTAGCGCTGACGGATCCTAACACTTTTCCCTTCCTATGCTGAGACGGATCCATCGGCGCTAAAATCTTATCAAGGTCTGTCAGCGACAGAAACTACAAGCGCCACGGACACGGACCGACACGGACCTCAGATTTTTAAGGCCGTATGGGTTTAGATCCACAAGATCCGTCAGGTCCGTGAGGTCTGCATTTTACCCCTTCCCGGATTTATATTCAAGTACTGTATAAGTATTGTTGGTCCAGTGGTGAGCTGGGACAGGAGCAATCTCTCCTTGTCCTATTCCGTCTGGCTCTAACCCCCTCCCTTGAGCCCTGGTTGGCCAGCGGTGTGCTGGGACAGGAGCGATCCTTCTCTTGTACTATCCCAGTTGACTCTGTACCCTGACCACTCCTCAACCTGTTGCAGACCTCCCCCGAGCTTGCTTTGAGCCCTGGTGGTGAACCAGGACAGGAGCAACCTTTCCTTTCTCTTGTCCTGGCTGCCACTGTACCACCCCACCTGCCTCCTGGACCCAGCAAAGGCCTACTTTGCACACCCTGGTGGTCCAATGGTGAATCGGGAACAATCCTACACTTCTGCCCTGTGCAGAGCCGCTAAAAGAAAATGGCTGCTGCGAGTTCCTGTGACAGCCATTTTCATTAGCAGCTCTGCATGGGGCAGGAGCATAGGAGGATTGTTCCAGCCCTGGTTCACCACTGCTGGATCACCAGGGTGTACAGCGTAGGCCTTTGCAGGGTCCAGGAGGTGGGGTAGTGCATGGTCAGTCAGGACAGGAGACGGGAGGGGTTGCTTCTGTCCCAGCTCACTGCTGGACCATCAGGGCTCAAAGAAGGCCTGTAGCAGGTATAGGAGGAGCCAAGGGTGGATAGCTAGATGACTCGAATATAAACTGAGACCCCGTATGGGCCATTTTTTGGCCCAAAAATCTTGGTTTATATTTGAGTATATATGGTGTTATAGTCAGATTTTGGCAGTTTAGTTACTTTTAGTCCTAATACACAGGAACATAATTTCCATGCTGTTTAAATAAGTTGTACCAGGTTGCCCTGTTCATGAATAAAGTAATTATATAGTATCAGATTTCAAAATGCCACAGACACTTAGGAAAAGAAAATGATGGTGACATTATTCAAAACTTAGTGTAAAAGGAATTTTAAGAATTTAGGAAAGGTGATGAATGGCTATGTGTAAACCTTAATTTACCAGAATGTTTCTTTTTGCTGCTAACTTTGTTACTGAAAAGTTGATAGCAAGAAAAGAGTACTTTGTGATAACTGAGATTGGTTTTAGAGGTCTAGCCTATTGTTTCATCACCTGTGTTTTGAGATGTTTCAGGAGTGAATCAGGAAATACAGACTACTGAGCCTGATGTCCATGCCTAGCAAAATGGTAGAAATGGAGATAAAAGTGCTTTGGATGAATTACCGGTAATTTAACTTATACATATGGTAGTTTAATGTGACAAAGCCAACATGGAATGTAGCCAAGGGAATTCTTACCTTGCCAGCTGTTAGATTATTGTGAAGGCCTGAATAAACATGTAGAAAAAGTTGGGCCAGTGAATACAATTGATACAGTATACCTGAATTTTCAGAATGCCTGACTAAGTACCTTATTATGAGAGACTTCTCAGAAAATTTAAGAAGTCATGGGATAGAAGGCAATGCCCTCTTGCAGATTGGGAACTTGTTAAAATAGAGAATAATACTTGATGAGTTTTCTCAGTGGAGTGTTCCAGGGGACCATGGTTTTAACATAATAAATGTTGAAATTGTTCTTTACCCATTTACATTTTGAGATATTGTATTAGATTGGAACCTTAATCTGATAAAGCTGTCAATATAATAATAATAACTTTCTTTTTATATACTGCCATACCACAAACAGTTCTAAGCTGTTTACAAGGGAAGAGACTATACAGACAGCAACATTACAGAGTACTTTCGAAATTACATTGGCATGCTAAGTTTAGTCAGGTTTATCTGGAAGTGTTTTGGAAGTACATCAGGTTGAAGTGGGGTCAGAGAATTTTGTCAAAGAGAAGTTTTTATTGACTTCCTAAACGTTTGGTACGAAAGTGCATTTGAGATGAAGTTGGTTAAACATTTGCTCCATTTGCCTGCTTGGAATGATAGTGTTCTATTGAGGTATTTCTTGTAGGTGCAGCCCTTTAGGGATGGAAGCGCGAACAAGTAGGTACTGCGTGTATTAGATGTGCCTGGGAATTCGAATTGGTGAGACAGATAGGATGGGGATGAACCTGTCATGGTTTTGAAGCATAGGCAAGCAAACTTAAAAATGACCCTTGCTTCCACAGGCAGCCAGTGTAGTTTTTTTGTAATATGGGCTTACATGGTCTGATTTCTTGAGGCCATAAATGAGACGGACTGCAGTATTTTGGATGACTCTGTCGTTTGATGGTTTTCTTGAGAGATCCCAAGTATATAATATTGCAGTAGTCTAAGGTACTTAAGATCAGGGATTGAACCAGCAGTCGAAAGGAAAAGAAATCGAAGTATTGTTTAATGGTACGAAGTTTCCATAGAGTGAGAAAGCATTTTTTGACTTGAGCATTAGTGTGATCTTCAAACGTCAGGCTTCGGTCCAGGGTGATGCCAAGGATTTTGGTTGTGGGATATGCAGAAAATGTATGGGAATTCTGCCATAGTTGAACCCTGGTAGCCTCTCAGATTACTCTATTGAAATTAAATATTAATTAAAATAATAATACTTGAAAGTTTTATGTTTATTCAGGCCTCCTGCCTAGGGTCTGCTGAGTCCCAACTACTCCATTGGCTATAGGGTATAATTGGAAGGGGCACACACATGCACAGAGCATGGGAGGGATATGGATGTGGCATCTACTTATGTGCACAGCTTATAGAATGCAAGAACGCACTCAAGCAGCCCATTTAGACCTGTCATAGACTTCCACCCCCCCTTTCAAAGCTACCGCTCATCATACTGATTCCACTTTTTCCCCATTAACGGTACTTGGTATTCCGTATTCTCTGACTCTTCAATGTCTTCCTCTCATTTGTATTTTGCTATTCACTGGTTTTTCCAACCATTTCAGTGTAACATGTTAAAATTATATGAAACCTATGTATATCATTCTTCTTGCCAATTTGCATCATGTAATCACTGATCGTTCTGAGACCCCTTCTCTATCTATATGTTGTAATTCGCTGACTGTACAGCTATTCTTCTCTGTGAACCGCCTAGAAGTCGCAAGATTATGGCGGTATAGAAAAATAAAGTTATTATTATTATTATTAATTGGGTAATCTGATCCATTTAGTCTCAAGGAGGTGTTCACGATCTTGTTATTGGGACTTGCCAAGAAGATCTTGTTTTTTTCGGGATTCAGGTTTAGTTTGGAGTGCATAGTCCAATGTTCTACCTTATAAGGACGGATGAGATGAATATGATGTTTCCACCCCACTGTCCTAATCCCTTGCCATAGCCCCAACTGAGGCTACCTGGCAACAGAAAGTTATCTCTCTTCCCCACCACATACACCACAGTCTCCAGCATGTGTTTGTGCCAAAGTGACTCCTAACCTTCATCAGTCCCATCATGCTTATTGTCTGTCATTTTATGTTTATTTATTGTGAACTTGATAAATCATCTTTTTCATTAAACAAATTGGGGCAGTGTTTAAAAAAAAAAAAAAAGTTATTCAATAATCATGTCAGGAAAGTTGCAGAAAACCCAGGAAACACAAACTTAGGGGTCCTTTTACTAAGGCGTGCTAAATGATAATGCATGCGAATATGTCCATAGGATATAATGGACGTGTTGGCACGTTTAGTATTTAGCACGCACTAAGACGCACTAGCACGCCTTAGTAAAAAGACCCCTTAGTTGCAGTTGCTTAATCAACAAAGAGCTGGGCTGTTTACTTAGACTTCTGGTGGTTCACTGAACATTAGACCAAAATAACGTCCCACTCTTTATTTAGCCGGCTGTGGTCAGAAGAAAGGCTTTGTTATTAGGAAAAAGGGCTTGTCTGCAGAATCTTATAGTTTGATCTTTCATAGACATTCGATCTGGCTGATAATCTTTTTAAAAAAATCAATTTTAAGTAGCCTGGGGAATACTGATAGCATGTTCTACTGATTTAAAGGCTTTTTAACCTGTAGATCATACAAGGTGAAATTTCATGATACCTTGTCCAAAGCATAGCGAGTGGAATTTGGGGCCCCCCATCACCTACTTTGTTTAATATTCTGATGTCCTCACTTGGGTCTCTTTTTAGAAAGCCATGCTAGCAATTCTCATACAGCAGATTATTCTAGGACAATTGGGTGACACATTTGGGTGGGTGACATCATCCACAGAGACTGGTACGGACAGTGTTAAAAGTCATTGCCACTTTAAGTTTTTAGAAACTTCGTGACTGCCTGCACCAGGAATGCATGAGTGCCTTCTCGCTCGATGTTGGCTCACGGTACCTCAGTTCTTTGTTTTCTGCAGAGCGAAGTGCTATTTTTTTGGATTCTGTCCAAAATCGTGTTGCTTTCCCATCAACGTTTCTCTTTTTTGCCCTTCAGCTTTATTTCTTTCTTTGTTTTTATTGTTAGTGTGTAAAGAAAATAAAATTTTTTGTTGTTGCCTCAGTCGGGCTTTTGGGTCCTCTCTTTTCTACTTCAATAATATTTTGTCCTCAGTGATCCCATTGAGTCTTTTGAATTCGCTGCTGTTATTTTTCCATCCATGCCTAAACCTTTGAACAGTTTCAAAAAGTGCTGTCTGTGCCAGCGCCCTACTTCAATCACTGACCTGCACAGTTGGTACATACAGTAAGGCCTGAGTATCAAGTAGACACTTGTACTCGTTCTACACTACAGAAATGCTCGTCGTATCCAGCAGGAAAAGCTGTTTGGCTCAGCCATACACTCCAGTGATAAATCTGAGCCATTGGTAACTGTGGTACCAATATCGGTGCTGTTTCTCAGTGGCGTACGCCAGGGGACCATGGTTTTAACATCATAAATGTTGAGCCAGTTTACATTTTGAGATATCGTATTAGATTAGAACCGTAACAATCTGATTTGTAACCAAGAACTCTTAAAGCCTTACCCCTGTATTCTACTTACATGTCTCTCTCCCTCCCTACAAATATTCATGTATTCAAAGACTTCATGTTATTTTCTTCGCTGACTGTCTAGCTCTTCTTATTGTAAACCACCTCAAATTACTATGGCTTTGGCGGTATATTAAAAATAAAATTACTATTATTATTAATTATAAAACTGTTAAAATATGATGCTTCCAGTCCACTCCTAATCCCTTGCCATAGTCCCAACTGTGGCTATTTGGCAACAGAAATATATCTCTCCTCCCCACAACAACCTCCAGCATGTGTTTGTGCCAAAGTGATTCCTAACCTTCATCAGCCCCTCATGCTTATTGTCTCAGTCATTTTATGTTTATTTATTTATTGTGAACTTGATAAATCACCTTTTTCATTAAACAAATTGGGGGTAATGTACAGCAAAAAACAATTTTTTTTTAAAAAAAGGAAAGGAATTCAATAATCATGACAGGAAAGTTGCAGATACCCAGGAAACACAAACTTAGTTATAATTGTTTAACCAACAAAGTTTCAAGTTTTCAAGTTTCAAGTTTATTTAAAATATTTGATATAATCGCAGTATCCAAATCCAATTCGATTTACAAAATTAAAAATAGAAAAATAAAAAATTTCCAACAAACAGGACATTAAAGACAATTATGACGTAAAAACACTGATGAAGAGGAGGGGGGAAAAACGGATTAAATACAATTCTAAAATAAATAAAAAGGAAGGGTAAGGAAACAAAAGGTTGGGGAACGGTACCCACTTAATTTCTACTTAACAGTGTTCCTTGTCCAGATAAATTCCAGGGAATAAGATAATGTGATTATGAAAAGGGTCAGTTAAAGGCGTCCTTAAACAACCAGCTTTTTAGTAGGACTTTAAATTTAGTAGGTAATTTTTCTTCTCTTATATTGAGAGGAATAGTTCTAAATTTGGGGAGCTGTAACAGAAAAGATCAAATCCCTCCTTGAATAAATAATTTTTAGTGAGGGAGTTACCAGCAGGGCTGTTTACTTAGACCCTCTTTTACAAAGGTGTGCTAAGCTTTTTAGCATGCGCTAAATCAACGCGTGCACTAATCGTTAACGTGTCCATAGGATAACATGCACACATTGACATTTAGCGCATGATTAGTGCGCGCTAATATTTACCATGTGCTAAAAAGCATAGTGCACCTTAGTAAAAGAAGGGGTTAAACTTCTGGTGGTTCACTGAACATTAGGCCAAAATAATGCCCCCTCCTTATTTAGCCAGCTGTGCTCAGAAGAAAGGCTTTGTTATCAGAAAGAAGGGCTTGTCTGCATAATCTTATAGTTTGATCTTTCCTCCATTGGGCAAGCCTGCTAAGAAGCCATCCCCTTCCCAACAAGTGTAGCAGGCCTCTACTGCATTGAGTCCCTCAATAAAGGCCAAGAGTTGACACCATTGATCTCCTTCAGTGCAGGCGGTGTCTTCTACAGGGCATGCATCCTCATTGAGGTCTCCCAACCCTCGATACCCTGCAGCACCGATGGTACCAGCTGTTGAGCCAAGGATACTGGTGCAAGTCAAGTTCAATTTATTTAAAATACCGCAAATATAAAACAAAGAGGCAAATCTTAAGTGGTTTACAATAATAAAAAAATAAAATTAGGGTAAAAACAAAATCAGCAACAAGAGTACTAGTCAAAACATGAAGAAAGACAATTGAGAACATGGGGAAAGAGGAAATCAATGGATTACAATAGAAATAAAAAGGTTGGGGAGCGGGATGAGCAATTCGGTAACAGTCTTCAGAGAAGAACTGAAAGAGTTCTTCCAGAGGGAGCTCGGTGACTTATTTAAATTGCATTCAACACCTGTGCTTGCATCGACTCCCCAGCCTGAGCTTAGCACATAGAGGCCACATAGTACCAGTAACAGGTCTGCATCGCAGCATCGGCGCTCTGCATTGCAACATCGCTAAACATCGACATCACATGGTACTGCTGCCCATTCTAGCTCCAAGAGACCATTACACGGTACCAACTTTCCATTGCATCAATGTTGCTCATCATTGCATTCACAATTGGATTGAAACTGAAGTCGTCGAAGAAGCTCTTCTCGACGCTCTCGCACTCATCAGACTCCTCTTCTTAGAAAATCTTTTGTTCTACAGAGAATCTTCTGGGGTGCTGGATGTCGATTCTGACCTGTTTCAACATAATATTGATACTGAGTTTAAGCCTATATTATCTGCTCCAGAGTCTTATGGCATCCCATCAGATCATCTCCTCATCCTCCCAGACGAAGATCTCCTCTAGAGGGATTTTTATTTACCAAGTATATTGGGCAGATGGGAAAAGCTCTGCCTGTCAAATTGGAGTCGGATACTGAGCCCAGAGCAGATCTCATTGATGCTTTAGATTTCGATGAGCTTCCCAAAAAGCTTCTTAGCTTGCCTCTGCACAATCTTCTCAAAGATGCGCTCTTTAAGAACTGGGAAATCCCTCTCTCTATTACCTTAGCTCCTAGAAATATTGACTCTTTATTGAATATAAGCTTGTCCAGGATTTGATAAACTGTAGTTGCTCGTTAAATCAACTGTTAAAAAATCCTCCAGCTCCAGGGTCTATGCCACTGTACACCAGGACGTGAGGATCGTACTATGGATAGGTTTGGAAGTTGTCTTTACCAGAACTCTCTGTTAGCTAATTGAGTTCTCAATTGCAACTTCTACAGGGCTTTTTTTTTTTTTAACCTTAAATAGCTCATAAAGAAGTTGGCTGATTTTGAGCAGTATATTCCATCTGACCGCCTACCAGAATTTCAACAGACTTCTCAGTCTACTTCAAATGTGGAAATTTATGGCAAGAACGGCGTTTGAGATAACATCTAGAGCATCAGCAATGTCTATTGCTTTGAGACGTCTTGCATGGTTGCGAGTCTCGGACATGGATATTAATCTTCAAGACCGGTTGGCAAACATTCCTTGTCTCAATAAAGAACAAAGTGGAAGATGCTACTCAAAGACTTACTCAGCATGGGAAGAGTTGGAATACTTCACGGGATCTAAGGCTAAGGCTCAACCATCTAAGCTGCCTTGAAGATTTGTGCCTTTTTCCTATAAGAGGCAGCATCCAATAACATCCTCTTCTAATCCTCCACCACAGAAGAGGCAGAAACAGAGGCCTCAGAAGCCATCGCAGTCTTTTTGACATGCTTTTAGAGAGCATAGCCAAAATTCCTCCTCGGCCTCTTCCACAATCCATCAGAGGTTGACTTATGTTGTATCATCGGCGCTAGACTTTCATCACCATGGACATCTGGGTCCTCATTCTTCCAGACCACCCTCCACCAGGGTCCTCTTTCACATTTCAATAGATGTCCCTTCTTCAGGAAATAAAAGCTCTACTTCAACTAAATGCCATAGAAGTAGTTCCCCTTTCTCAGAAAAATCAGAGGTTCTACTCTATGTATTTCCTAATTTCAAAGAAGACTGGAAGTCTTTGTCCAATTCTTGACCTCCAAGCCTTAAACAAATATCTAGTGAAAGAAATGTTTTTTGAATGATATCTCTAGGGACCCTATACCCACTTCTAGAATAAAACGATTGGCTGTGTTCTCTATACTTCAGAGGCCTATATAAACATATTCATACATCCCAATCACAGAAAATTTCTGCGTTTTCAGATAGCTTATCAACACTTCCAGTACAAAGTTCTACCATTTGGCCTAGCTTCTCCAAGAGTGTTCACCTGCCTAGTGGTGGTGGCAGCAACCGTCTGTACCCACAGGTGTCAAGAGTTCCATAACTGGACGACTGATAAAAGCTCCATCTCCTCAAGCAGTAGTCAGCTTTCCCAAGTCGCAACTTCAATTCTCTCAAGTGCTGGAATTCATAAGAGCCCTACTTGACACCACTCTTCTATGAGCTTTTTCTACCTCAACAAAGACAAGGCACTTTACTTCATCTTTGCAGTCATGTCTCATTCTACATCTCAGCAAGACAAATGATGTAACTTATAGGTCACATGGCATCCACAGTTCATGTCACCCCCTTTGCACAACTTCAGATCAGTGGACCCTAGCATCTCAATGGTCTCAAGCCCTCGATCCCTTGTCTCGATGGATCAGTCGCCTCACCTCTTCGCCAGTCTCTTCAGTGGTGGATGAATCCAACAAATTTCTCCAGAGGTTTGTTATTTCACATCTTCCCACATCAGAAGTGCTCACCATGGGCATATCCATGTATGCTTGGGGAGCTCAACAGGAAGTCATGGCAGCCATTTGGATGACTACTCTGCACGGGGCAGGAGCATAGGAAGATCGCTCCTGCCCTGCTCTCGACGCTCATAGGCTCCCTGCGCTAAAAACCTCTATTGCGGTTTAGTAAAAGGGGACCTTAGTGTAAAATATAGACAGCAGATATAAATTCACATACATTTTGATCACTAAATTTAAAATAAAATCATTTTTCCTACCTTGTCTGGTGATTTCTCTGGTTGCACTTTCTTCTTCTGACTGTGCATCCAATCTTTCTTCCCTTCTTTTAGCCTGTATGCTTCCTCTCCTCCTGACCTCATTCCCCCCCCCCCCACAACATTTTCTTCCTCTCTCCCTGCCCTCTCTTTCTTTCTCTCTTCATGGCCCCTTTCTTTTTTTCTGTTTCTTTTCTTTCCTTCTGTCTCCCTGCCTGCCCTCTTTCTCCCTCCCTGCCCTCCCCCAAGCCACTGCCACTGCCATCGGATAACAGGCCGCCAGCCAAGCTCTCCCTGCTTCGGGCCCACCAGCATTCCTCTCCCCGACGTTAATTCTGCTGTCGGAGAGGAAGTTCCGTTGGCCAGAACTTCCTCTCCGGCAGCAGAATTGACGTCGGGGAGAGGAAGGCTGATGGCCCAAGATCGACCTATTGGAAAAAATGCTGCCGGGTCCTGCCTTTGAGGAAACAGAAAGTAGGCAGGACCTGGCAGCAAGAAGAGCAAATCGCAAGCTTAACTGACCTGTCTCCCGCTTTAGCCCGCGAACGGGGCTCTAACATGTGCGTGTCGGCTTCCCTTCTCTCTCCCCCCCCCCGGACATAACTTCCGGTTTCAGAGGGAAGAGAAGGGAAGCCGGTACAAGCACACGTTAGCCCCCAGAGCATAAGTTCTTCAAGCCGGTTTTTTTTTTTAAATGTTGAGTAATGGCGGCAGCAGCAGAATTCAGGAGTGGGCTAGTCAGGAGGGGAAAAAAAGAGAAGGAAAGGGAACCCGCTCTGCGATCGACTGGGTTCGCCTGAGTGAGCGACCTGTCGATCGCGATCGACGTATTGGGCACCCCTGCTCCAGAGCTTACACTAAAGGTGCGACGGAAAGATGAGAAGAAAACCATAAAATAACAGAGCCCTGAAACTCATGCGAAGACAGTGTATCAATAAGTAGGCGGTGATCTATGGCAGTGTTTCTCAACTCAGTCCTGGAATACCCCCTTGCAGGTCAGGATTTCAGGCATATCCACAATTAATATGCATGAAAGAAATTTGCTTATAATGGAGGAAGTGTATGCAAATCAAGTTTATGTAAATTCATTATGGATATCCTGAAAATCTGACTGGCAAGGGGGTACTCCAGGACCGAGTTGAGAAACACTGATATATGGTGTCGAATGCCGCAGATAGATTAAGGAGGATGAGGATGGGTTAGAATTCATAGAAACATGATGGCAGATAAAGGCCAAATAGCCCATCCAGTCTGTCCATCCTTAGTAACCATTATTTCTTCCTCTCTCTAAGAGATCCCATGGGACTATCCCATTCTTTCTTAAAATCAGACACAGTCTCTGTCTCCACCACCTTTATCGGGAGACTGTTCCATGCATCTACCACCCTTTCTGTAAAAAAAAGTATTTCCTTAGATTACTCTTGAGCCTATCACCTCTTAACTTCATCCTTTGCCCTTTCATTCCAGAGCTTCCAGGTCATTGGAGACTTTTTAGTAAGGGCAGTTTCTATAGCGTGAAGGGGGTGTAAGCCCGTTTGAAGAGGGTCAAGGATATCTCAAGTTGAAAGAAAGTCAAGACAATTAATGGCAGCAAGTCAAGACAATGGTGATGGACAGCTTGTTCTAGTAGTTTGGATAAGAAGGGGAGAAGGGAGATGGGGTGATAATTGGAGAAGCAGGTAAGGTCCAGTGATTGGTTTTTTTTTTTTCAGGAGCGGTATAACTACAGTGTGTTTGAAGGCAACAGGTACAGTTGTAGTGTAGAGAGATAGGTTTAATTAGCTTTTTTGGATTCACGGATTAATGTACTAGTTAAGAGATCATTTCTATCCTTAAGAACACAGATGAATTCAAGGGATATTAGATTTCTCAGTTTTTCGGTTAGTGGTACAATATATTGTTCTGTCATTTTTAGGTTATTATAATGTACTTATGCAAGCTGTCAAAAGAATTTACAAAAAAACCTTCAAATTTTCCAAAATATGTTAGCCAGATTGATTTTCTCCATTCATATATATGAGAGTTACTCTATCGTTCATTCAATTACATTGACTTCCTATAGAGGCTAAAATTAATTTTAAAGTGTATTATGATTTTTAAAATATTGCATGGTTTAGCACCTGATAATTTAACATGACAAATATGTTTTGTGACCCAAAATAACCCCCTCCTTTACTAATGCATAGTACGGGTTTTAGCACCAGTAGTGGCGGTAACTGCTCCGACGCTCATAGGAATTCTATGAGCGTCAGAGCAGCTACCGCCGATGCTAGCACTAAAACCCATGCTACGCTTTAGTAAAGGAGGTGGTAAGTCTCTGGAATTCAATGTTATTACATTATCCTACCCTACTCCAAAATGAAAGTGTTCTAAAACTTATGTTATCGGTCAGTCTCAGCATGAAATATGTTTCCTTTGGATATCCGCTGCCGGAGGATGTGATAGGCAGAAGTACGCTACAGGGCTTCAAAGAAGGTCTGGACAGGTACCTAGAGGACAAAGGGATTGAGGGGTACAGATAGGAGTAGAGGTAAGGTTATAGGGACAGGATTAGAGGTAAATTATAAAATTAGTCAGAGACTACTGTTCAGGCAGTGGGCCTGATGGGCCGCCGTGGGAGCGGACCGCTGGGCAGGATGGACCTCTGGTCTACCCCAGCGGAGGCAACTTCTTATGTTCTTATCATTTAGGAAAGGTTTAAAAATTTCCTGAGAGAGATCTCTTTTAATTGGAATGGATGCAGCAACTTGGCTTTAATTGAGAATTTTGTCATAGAAGAGTTTTCATTTGTGGTAAATAGGCTTTGTTTTTTTTAGTGAGTCTTTGTTTGCTGTGTAACTCAATCTAATGTAACATTGCACTACCCAAGGTCTGCTTGGTTTTCCTCTTATTGTTATTCTCTTAGAACCTTGATAGGCTTTTGCAGAATATAAGAATATTTTTAACTGTATTGTATTGTGCATTTTATTTCTATAGTGCTACCAGATGCACACAGCGCTGAACATTAAATATGCAAGAGATGGTCCCTGCTCAGAGGAGCTTAGTCTAATTATGACAGAGACACAGGACACAAGGTGGATTAATATATACTGTTCACCAAGGGGTTGTAAAGGGATGAAGAGGTATAGAGGGTGGGGTTGCATAGAGAATAAGAAACAGATACCATTATCAGCTTTTGAGCTGTCCTACATTAGCTTGCTTAACTATGTGGGCCCTGGCACTGAATATTGCTAGTACCAGTGCAACTCCTGGCTGCTTAAATCACTTTGAATATTAGCAGGAGTAGTTTTGTAGTAACATTTTGAATAATTTAATATAACAGCCTTACTGGGACTTACCAATGATACATCTAGCCCAGTATCCTGTCTTCACGGAGACCAATCCAAGTCACAAGTACCTGGCAAATTTTATGCATTCCATGCCACCGATCCAGGGTAAGCAGCTGCTTCTATCCATGTATGTAATTACCCACTCTTACCACATCCTCTGGTAATGCATTCCAGAGCTTAACTATTCTCTGAGTGAAAAAATATTTCCTTGTATTGGTTTTAAAAGTATTACTCTGTAACTTCATTGAGTGTCCCCTAGTCTTTGTAAATCTTGATGCAGTAAAAAATCAATCCACTTATACCCGTTCTACACCACTCAGTATTTTGTAGACTTCAATCAATCATATCTCCCCTCAGGTCTCTTTTCCAAGCTGAAGAGCCCTAACCTCTTTAGTCTTTCCTCATACGAGAGGAGTTCCATCCCCTCATCTTGGTCGCTTTCCTTTGAACCTTTTCTAGTGTTACTATATCTTTTTTGAGATAAGAAACTAGGCACAGATGAGGTCACACCATTGAGTGATACAGAGGCATTATAACATTCTTAGGGCTAGATTCACTAAAGTCAGCGATTGACACTACACCTGAGCCAATAAGGGCCTTAGGCCCCTCCCTGTACATCGCATGATACACCAGGGAGGGGCCTAAGGCCCAATATTGTCAGCAAGAGAGGAGGAGCAAGAGGTGTTTTCAGTACCGCTTGTGCCTAACTTTTAAGATATGGGGCATGGGGCCCTGGAAGGGGAGGGCATCCCTCCTGCCTTTTTCTTAGGGGAGAGGGTAGGGGAAGGTCTTTCCTGATAAGAGGGAGTGGGCATCCCTCCTGCTGTTTTGCTGCAGGGTGGGGAGTCAATCGGGATGGCAGGAAGGAGTGGGCATTCCTCCTGCCATCTTTTTGGGGTTCAAGGGGGGAGGCCAATGGCTCAGGGATGCTCGCGCGAGGGGGGGAGCTTTTTTTAATGGGATAGATGGTGCATGTTTAACACAGGTACAACATATGTGCCATTTAAAAACAAAACTAGAAGCCCTAACAGTGATAGGAGGCTGCTTTCCCTGTCACTGCTGTTAGGGCTCCACGCATGTGTCAGTTATTCACTGAGCGATTGAATTGGTTGCGTTTGCATGCAAATCATTTGTACCTCCGTGCAAATCATTTGCATATAAACTTGATAGTGAATCAATCGCTGTTGGAGAATCGGCCAGAGAATTGCTCAACAGCAATTGTTGCTATCTTTAGTGAACCTAGCCCTTAGTCTTGTTTACCATCTCTTTTCTAATAATACTTAGCATCATGATTGCATTTTTGGCTGCTGCCGCATATTGAGTGGATGGTTTCAGTGTATTATCTGCGCTGACTTCCAAGGTGGACCATAGCATCTGTTAACTGTGATTTGGATTATTCTTCCCAATGTGCATCGCTTTGCATTTGTCCACATTAAATTTCATCTGCCATTTGGACGCCCAGTCTTCCAATTTCCTTAGGTCTTCCTGCAGTTTTTCAGTCTGCATGCATTTTAACAACTTTGAACAGTTTAGTATCATCTGCAAATTTAATAACCTCATTTGTAGTTCCAATTTCCAGTTCATTTATAAATAAATAGCACTGTGTTACACCACTATTTACCCTTCTCCATTGAGAAAAAAAGGCCATTTAACCGTATCCTTTGTTTTCTGTCTGATAACCAATTCTTAATCCACAATTCAACATTGCCTCCTAACCCATGACTCTTTAATTTTCTCAGGAGCCTCTCATGATGATCTTTGTCTGGATATTTAGGTACACTACATCAACCAGCTCGCCTTTATCCACATGTTTATTTACACCTTCAAAGAAGTTAAGCAGATTGGTGAGGCAAGACCTCCCTCAACTAAACCCATGCTGACTCTGTCTCATTAAATCATGTTTGTCTACTTGTTCCACAATTTTATTTTTTATAATTGTTTCCACTATTTTGACTGGCACTGAGGTCAGGCTTACCGGTCTGTAATTCCCCGGATGTCCCCTGGAACCTTTTTTAAAAATCGGCGTAACATTGGCCACCCTCCAATCTTCAGGCTCTACAGATTATTTTAGCGACAGATTACAGATCACTAACAGCTCAGCAATTTCATGTTTGAGTTCTTTCAGTACCCTGGGATATATACTATCTGGTCCAGGTGATTTATCACTCTTTAACTTGTCAATTTGGAACTGCTCTGATTTAGTGTAGGATTGGGCTGGGGAGGGCATCAATGGGAACTCCACTAACTTGGAACATGAGGATGTTACTGGCCAGAATTTATGATAGATATCCTGCAAACAGGATGGTTGGATAGGCTGGAGTGGGCTTTAACGTCAACTTCAGCATTTGGAACCTAGGACAATACCAGGTGGATTTACAGTTTATGACCCAGAAATATCAAAGAAGAGACAAGTTAGTTTAATCACGTATTTTTAATGGGTATAACTAAGGGGAAGACTGGATGGACCGTTCAGGTCTTTGCCATCATTTGCTATGTTATTATGCTCTAGTATGAGGAAAAAGTAGAGGATGGAGCTCTTCAGTTTGGAAAAGAGACTGTTAAAGGAAGATATGATTGAGGTCTACAAAATAGTGAGTGGTGTAGAAAAGGTATGATTGAATCAATTTTTCACCAATAGGAGGAAATATTTTTTTTCACTAATAGAATAGTTAAGCTCTAGAACTTGTCAGAGTAGGCGCTTACATCAGTTAGTGTAGCTAGGTTTAAGAAAGGTTTGGACAAGACAGACATGGGGAAAGCCACTGCTTGCCCTGGATCAGAAGCATGGCATGTTGCAACTATTTGTATTTCTGTCAAGCACTGTGACCTGGATTGGCCACTGTTGGAAACAGGAGACTGGGCTAGGTAAACCATTAGTCTGACCTAGAGCTGCTTGATTCAGGAAAAAACTTTTTGATTCAATTCAGCCTATTGAATCCATTTTTCTATTCGATTTGCTTTGTTTCAATGACACAGTTAAGTTTAAAGTTGAATCAAGTTTTATTGTAAAATTAAACAAGCCAGATTATCTGTATTAATCGATCCTGCACAGTTAGTGCTAACAGAAAACCATGTCCTTTTCATACACATAGAACACAGATATACCCTCGCCCAGTATGGAATAAATAATCACATACTAAAGATAGAAATATATACAAAAGTTAAACTAAACAGCCAAAAAGCCAGACTCTGCATACAATACATTAACACATGTTCCTTAATACTGTACAAAATATAAAGATAGCAGATGTAAATTTGAAAAAACTGAAATAACAAATCACCACTTTACAAATTAACAAATAGAAATAAAACAGAAATGGAAAATAAGAAAATACCAATTTATTGGACTAATCCATTTTAAATTAGCTTTCAGATGCCATAACATAAAAGTCAGCTTATATACCGCAGGACCGTGAAGTTCTATGCAGTTTACAAAAAGGAAGATGTACAATTTTAATGGAAAAATTAGTTACCCAAATATTTAACAAATAAATATGTTTTCAAATGCCTTCTAAATTCTAAATAAGAGCTGGAGGATATGATCAAACGATCCAAATCCTTGCCCCATAAAGCTGCCTGGTAAGACAAAAAATGTTGGCAATTTTTTTTTTTTTAAGTTTACAGCCTTTTACAGATGGAAAGACAGAATTCAAATGTGAACTTCTCATGTGCTTGTTAGTTGCAAAAGAAAAAAAATCAGATAAATATTTAGGAGCGAAACTAAATAGAACCCTGTAACAAAAACAACCAAATTTAAACTTCACCCATGCCTCCATCGGCAACCAGTGCAATTCCTGAAAAAAGGCGTTATATGGTCATACTTCAGTCCTAAAATCAATCTAACTGTGGCATTTTGAATTATGTGTAGTTGTTGCATATTTCTCTTAGATACTGCCAAGTAAGCATTATAGCAGTAATCAAGTTGACTAAGTATAAGAGATTGCACCAAAAGCCTGTACGATGAAACATCAAAGTAAGTAATGGATCGAAGCTTCCAGGGGGTAAAAATCCCTTCCTAACCAAAGAGTTCGCCTGATTCCTCATAGTTAGGCCCTGATCCAATATCACCTCCAATATCTTAATGGACAACTGAACAGGATAGCTATGCTTATTTATGATCAAAGATGTATCACTATCACATGGACTTTGAGAAGGAATAAAGAACTTTTTTTTTTTTTGCTTAGTTTTAATTTAAACTCGATCATCCACTGTTCCATTTTATCCTATTACCGTACTTCTGTTACCATAAGAGCTACTTCTGAAAGGGAATCAGCAAAGGGGAAGATGATCGTAATATTCGCATAACTAAACAGTTTATCCCCAAGTGAAATAACCGAGAACCCAGAGAGGACATATAAATATTGAAAAGCAGTGGGGACAATGGTGAGCCCTGAAGACCACCAGATGAATTATTCCAGATTCCTGAGTGATCATCATTAAAACGAATCTCATTCTTCAGGTCAGTACAGTATCCTGTCTGACCTGGTTAGTAAAAAAAAATAAATAAATATTAAAATTAATCTAATAGAAAATGGAAATAAAGTAATCTTTTTATTTAAGAACATTTATCAATACAGCTACACTAAAGCACTATACTAAAGCACTACCTTTTGTTGTTTCTGCTTTAATCATCCACTTCACTCTCTTCTTTCCTGACAGTATTCTCTCTCTTTTCTTTTTCTCTCTCTCTCACTGTGTTCCCATTCCTCCCCCTGTGGCCCTGGCTCTGTTCCCTTCTTCCTCATCCCAGGGCAAACATCTCTTTTTTTTTTTTTTTTCCTCTCCATTTGTGGATTTAGCATTTTTCCCACTCATTTCTCTTTCAGCTCCCCTGTCCCAGCATCTCTTTTCCTCGCTCTTTTACTTCAGCTTCTCCCTTTTTTCCCACTTTTTTTTTTTGGTCCCCTGAGATTCATCTCCATCCATGTGCCCCCCCCCCCCCCCCGGAGGTTTGATAACTCCCCTTTTCCCTTCCCACTTCCCTACCTCCCTCACTAAACCTTCCGATCCTGTACCAACGATCAAAAAAACAGTTTTACTGATTTTGCAATCGTTCCCCGACCCAATTCACTAAACAGCTTCCTGATCAATCTCTTATCTGATCTGATCCATCCATGCAAATGAGGGGAATGGCATGCAAAAGTAGGAAGCAATTGATTCATTAAGCAGAAGAAGAAACACCGATTGGGTTTGCTGATCTGAAAAGAAGCAACTGCAGAGGACCAGTCGCTTACTATCCTTGCTGACTCTCCTGCCCAGAAATATCAGTATCGAGGTTACAATCCTATATAAAACAACCATTAAAATTAAAAATAAAACTAAAATAACTTTACACATAGGTAAGAATTCATTCATGTGCAAGAATTCATTCCTCTTTTATATTTTCTGTAAAAAGCGCATTGCGAGCCCGTGATTTTAACCCGTGGGTTTAAAGCATGCTCTGTTTGATAAATGTCCATAGTCTGGCTACACAAAAATCTAATTCACTGCGTCTGTCACAAATCATTCCTATTTAAAAATATCTAACTAGAATGGCCAGCAAAAGTAAACTTCAGCCACCCCTCCCCCTTTACATAAGAACATAAGAACATAAGAAATGCCTCTGCTGGGTCAGACCCGAGGTCCATCTTGCCCAGCAGTCCGCTCACGCGGCGGCCCAACAGGTCCAGGACCTGTGCAGTAATCTTCTATCTATACCCCTCTATCCCCATTTCCAGTAGAAATTTGTCCAATCCTTTCTTGAACCCCAGTACCGTACTCTGCCTTATAACGTCCTCTGGAAGCGCATTCCAGGTGTCCACCACACGTTGGGTAAAGAAGAACTTCCTAGCATTTGTTTTGAATCTGTCCCCTTTCAACTTTTCCGAATGCCCTCTTGTTCTCTTATTTTTCGAAAGTTCGAAGAATCTGTCCCTCTCTACTCTCTCTATGCCCTTCATGATCTTATAAGTCTCTATCATATCCCCTCTAAGTCTCCTCTTCTCCAGGGAAAAGAGATCGCTTATGCTTTGTGGGCAGCACATTCAACATCCATCAATGACGTGCGGGAATAAACCCCACCCACCCACTAGTGCGAAGAGAAAGCACATGCTTAAATTGCATCAATAACATACAAGGATATTCTGCGCATGCGTTTCAATTGCTCTTGCAGCGATTCGTGGGATCGCTATAGGGCGTGCATTTGATCAGATCATTTGCATGTAGAATCGGTTGCGAATCGGTTGCTCAGTAAAAATCAGCCAAGAATCGCCCGACAACGATCTAGTTGGCAAGTTTAGTAAATTGGGCCCTTGTTGTCCTCTGCCTAGTCCCACCAGCAGAGGAGAAGCTTCCGGATTAGCGGCAGGCATCATGTAGGATTTGCTGCCGCTTACCCTTTGAAGCAACTGAGCAGTGCAAGAAAAGCAGGGACCAAGACTGCAAAATTAATTGCTGTAGTAGCGAGTGGCTCCACCAGCAGGTTGATGAGGAAGGAGGGTGGGAGACCCATGCAGTGCTGTGTACCCCTAGGGGTATGTGTATCGTGTGTTGAGAATCTCTGGGTTAGATGATCAAGTATCTGCTTTGGCAGTATGATGGCAAGCTCCAGGACTGCGCCAGTTCTTCTACTGGTGGTGGTGTTGGATATCAAATTGCAAGTGCAAAGTGATACATGTGGGAAAGAGGAACCTGAACTATAGCTATACAATACAATATTCCACATTAGTAGTCACAGCCCAGGAAAAGGATCTAGTTATTGTTGAAACCCTCTACTTGGTATGCAGTAGTGACTAAGAAAGCAAATAGTGTTGGGAATTACCAGGAAAGGAATGGAAAACAAAAATGAGACTGTTTATAATACCTTTATATCAAGCCATGGTGCGATCGCCCCTCGAATACTGTGTGCAATTCTGGTTACCGCATCTCAAAAAAGATGTCAGAATTAGAAAAGGTCTACAGAGAAGGTTGATGAAAATAATAATGGGGAAGGGTTGATGTCCCTATGAGAAAAGGCGGCTAGGGCCTTTTCAGCTTGGAGAAGAGATTGCTGAGGGATATGATAGAGGTCTGTAAATTGCTTTTTACTCTTTTGCGATCTTGCCAGGTTCTTGTGACCTGGATTGGCTACTATTGGAAACAGAATTTTTTTTTTAAGTTGGTGTTTCTGCCTCCATCTGCTGATTGGGAAGAGCAGCACACTTTTCTGGACTGGTCTAGTAGGATTTAAAGAAAAGAAATTAGCAGGTAATATCAAATTTCACTGTTTCTTGCACACAGATTAGTCTCCTTTGTAATACTTCAAATGTATCTAAGATTAGAGGAGGTTTAGAAGAAAAACCCCATACTAACAGGCTTTGTTCTGGGCACTGCAGCCATATGCTAATGTTGAAATTGAGAAATACTTCAACAATAACTACTTTGCGACAGCTACTCTGAAGAAAGCTAAATGAACTCTCTCTAACAAGACATTTGATTGAACTTGATAATGAACTATATTGAGTGCTAGATCAAGAATGGATCTTTAAGGAGGATATTGTAACT
Source organism: Geotrypetes seraphini (assembly GCF_902459505.1). Taxonomy (NCBI): domain Eukaryota; kingdom Metazoa; phylum Chordata; class Amphibia; order Gymnophiona; family Dermophiidae; genus Geotrypetes; species Geotrypetes seraphini. Next base: position 154,717,215 of record NC_047085.1, read on the forward strand.
AGACAAAACTGTCAGACAGTTTTGAACAATGAGTTAGAGAAAAAATGAACATATGCTGACCATCCTAAAGTGCTTCATAGGAATCCCCTCAGCTGTGCAGTGCAGAATTCCCTATTTATGCATCACAATTAGTGAAGGTTGGCCTGCATGGCTGAAGAAGAGAGGTAGCATCATGTTTGTGCCATGTAGCTGATGGGCAGAGGGAGCCTTAGTTAACCTGTGAATCTGCAGTTTGGAGAAGACTTGGGAATCAAACCAAGGCATTGGAGAAAAAGTTAATAGGTGAGCCTAGCTTTGAAGGAGACTGGTTATACCTTGAGTCAAAGGGAGAACCAGGAACAGTTGGGGAGGTTAAGAGGGAAATGAGTGTTTTGAGTCTGGGAAAGAGAGTTTGAGAATGGGGAAGGTTGAGCCTAGAAAAGGGGTAAAAGTGAGCAGGAGGAGTTGAGCATAAGTAACTAATGTGGTAGGATGAAAACACCAGGGTCATCAAAATGGGGGAAATGGGAGAGCAAGCTGGAGGATCAAGTACAAGTGGAGGAATCAAACCTATGAAGGGGCAAGTTGTGAGCAGTTTAAAGCCTGGTAAGGAAGAGACAGGCCTTAATTTGCTCTTTTTAGTACTCAAGCAAGTACTGCAAAAACTGTTCCAATTCAACTTCATTATCTTCCTCCTAGACCTGACAAATTTTGATTGTGCTCTCAAACCATCAGATGGAGGCAGAGAATACAGAGTTTTCAGTGATGTCATAACTATAAGGAGTGGTGCAATCCTGGAACTCATTAATATTCTTTGCTCCAGCAGATGATGTAGCAATAATTTTTTCTTTGGGTCTGACTTCCAGGGGTGCAGATCTGGCTTCTGCTTCTTAATTGAAACTCTGGCCAGCTGGAGTACTCTGGCATTGGTTTATGAACCTTTTCCCTGATTTAATGTGAGGGAGGCCTTCTCTGTGGTACTTGTCTGGCAGTGGTTCAAAGGGTCCTGGTGAAGGAATTGGATGTCTGGCACTGTTATCCCACAGGGTTGCTTCCAGTAGTCTTCCTCCCCTCCCGGACTGACCTACAGGCCCCAGTGTGGGGGGGTGGGGCAGGGCAATCATCTTTGTAGCAGCATGATCCCACAGAGCCCTTGCCAGAGTCTGACTCTTCTCCTTGGTTTGGGGGTAGGTTGGTGATTTTAGATTCCTTGCCTGCCAGCCTGACAGCAGGCAGATTGGGATGCCTGTAGCTCAGGGCAGACAGTGTGAGCTCTGGCAAGTGCTTTGTGGTTGCATGGTGCACTCAGTAGAAGTAGGGAGGGAGGAGCAGTGCGGACAGCTGTGATAGAATGTTGTTGATTGCCTTGGGGGGCTGCCATACATTTAGTGTGGGTAGTAGCCCATTCTTTTCTGGCAGCTTTTTTGCCCATGTTTGCTAGGAAATGCTCTACTCTGAACAGAAGCCTTGTAAATTGCAGGGAAGCTCTGTGCAGTCTGGGTCATATTGACATTTCAACCCTCCTCTTGGTGGGAACAGCAGCCATGTTGTAGACTAGATTCTGGTGGTGGCAAAGTTCCTTTTGGATTTCTGGGGAGCTGTTCCTCTCCCTGTTAACTTTCTAGTTGTTTTAGCACCTTTTAAACTTGAGTGCTTCTGTGCTGCCACTTCAGTGGCTTACGTGAACCTAGTGGTGGGGGGGGGGGGGGCTAAAGGCTGAGACCTTTAAGGTTGAGGGTTCTCATGCAGTTGCCCTTAGTCTTCAGAGGTCACAGTTGTTGGGTGAGGGGGGTGACAAGAGTGAGGCAACCTATCTGGAGTTTGAAGCCCAGAATGCATATGAGGCTTAGGCTTAAAAAAAATTGTTGCTGTTGAAAGCAGACTTGCTGGTTCAGAGCCTCCTTGTTGTAGTGTCTGGTAAGTACTGGGAGAATTGAAGTAAAAGGCTAGGTTTTTCTTACTGGAATTTCCCCTCTCTGTAGGAGGAGGAGGAACACACTACATTTCCTCTCAGTTTTGCAAGCCTGCTCAATTCTTTATACAGGTGTTGTCACTGAAAGTTTGATATTATTTCTCTGCTTCCATCTGTTGGTTGGGGAGCATAGCCCACTCATCTGGACTAGTCTAGCAGGATATGAGGAAAAGAAGTTAGCAGCAAAGAATAAATCTAATGATTTCTGAATAACTCTTATTCCATTTTGAATGAATTATTACTCAGACAATGATGGTTGTTTTTTGACAAAAATATGCAGACTTTTTCAGACTTTTTTTCCCCCAAATTTTGCTCTGAATTCCCCTGGGATATCGTAAAGCTACTTCTGTAACTGAACAATGGAGAAGAATAGCTCTTATATTGGATGCTCTTTAAGATTGGAAGGAGTTGTCTGAGATCTTGAAAAGAGAAATAGGTAATGATACTGTTAAATTACAGGCATTTAAAAATTGGATGGTAAACGGCTCATTTTCTTGCTAATATTCTCAGTACTCAGTATTGGTTCTTTAACTGCTGAAGAAAAGGAGTTTGTGAATCATGGGCATCCAGCAATCATCCTTATTTAGTACCAATAGTAATACATAAAGACCACTGAAATGGTAATCCAGGATTTAACAGTAGTAACTTTATTTGCAGATGTAGAAGGATTTTTTTTTTAACCTCTCTTTGAAATCATGAGAAATGAAAAAGCAGGAAAAATTTTTCCATGTTATGAAAAAGTAGGAAAACATGCAAAGGATAGCTGCATTTTGCAAAACTTTTGTTTCTCTTGGTTACTTGGCTCTATGTGCCCTTTTCACTAAAAAAACAACAACAAACCACCCCAAAATTCATTATTTACATTTACAACTCAATCTGGTTTCAGAGCTAATCACAGCACAGAAACATTACTGGTATCTTTACTTGATATAGCCCGACAGCACCTCAGCAAAGGAAACAAGTTACTAATCATCCAACTCGACCTTTCAGCAGCATTTGACTTAGTAGAAGTATTGGATATACTTCTCCAGACACTAGATGCCAAAGGAATAACTGGTAAAGTTCACAACTGGTTCCAAGGATTCCTTCAAACAAGATCATATAGAGTTAAGTCAAAAGATATTTTATCCGAACCCTGGACAAACCCCTGCGGAGTACCACAAGGATCCCCACTATTGCCCATACTATTCAACCTCTTCATAGCTTCCTTAGGCACTGCCCTAGACACCCTAAATATAACTTCTTTCAGCTACGCAGATGACATAACCATCATTCTCCCATTTGACATCCAAGACCCCAGCTCCAATGGACACCTAAAAACAACACTGGAAACAGTAGAAAAATGGATGATGAACCATAAGCTGAAACTGAATGCGGAGAAAACCAAATTCCTACTACTAGAGAAGGAACAAAAGCCATCTATAACAGAACTGGAAGTAAACGCAATCAAATATCCCATACAGAGCACTCTCAAAATTCTAGGAATACAATTAGACAGACGCTGCACTATGCAGACACAGATACACAAAGTCATACAGAAGGCATTCTTCACCATGCGAAACCTAAGAAAAATAAGAAAGTTCTTTACCAATGAACACTACAAGATCATTGTACAATCCCTCACACTCAGTACCTTGGATTACTGCAACAGCCTATACCTACCATGCCCAAACAACATGATAAAAGAACTACAGACCGTTCAGAACACAGCCATCAGACTCATCTACTATCTCAGCAAATTTGACCACATCACTCCCGCCTATGTAGACTCTCACTGGCTTCCGATAAAAGCAAGAACTCAATTCAAGTTCTATTGTCTACTATTTAAAGTAACCCATGGAACTGCCCCCTGTTACCTAAACAACCGCCTATACCGCTACCACTCATCCAGATCAAGAAGAACTCAAAACCTATTCACCTTCCCCCCTCATAATGGAACCTTCTAGCGACACAGGCAGCGAAAATTGACCCCACCATCACCAAACTAATGATCAACACAACAGACATCAAAGTGTTTCGAAGAGAAATCAAAACATTTCTATTCAAAAAACACGTCCTTACCAACTAATATCCTCCCCTTTTGCACAAGCTCTCCCTCTATTGAATAACACATTAGTCATCTCCTAGAACCTGTCCTTCCAAACATATTCTGACTCCTATATAAGCATTTACCTCACTATCCAACAAACTTCTTACATCATTATTAGGTAACTTCTAGTCTGTAACCCGTATATACTGATATTCTCTACTGTATCCTGTTATCACTTGATTCTCTGCTATGTAATTCTTACAATTGAATCCTCTACCACACCATGTAAAGTACATGAATCACTGTTATGTAATTTCTCTAGATAATCGTTGTTACGCAATTCTCTCGGTAATGTCCAGATCTCTTATAATTTGTAATCCGCCTAGAACCGCAAGGCACAGGCGGAATAGAAATCACTAATGTAATGTAATGTATATTTGAGTTAACTACTATTGCTAGAGGTTTTTAGCATTGGCATTGGAGGTAAGTGCTTCGATGATCATAGGAATTCTATGAGCGTTGGAGCATTTACAGTGTCAGCTTGTGCTAAATACCTCTAGCACAGATTGATAAAAAGGGGGCCCTAATTGAACTGGAACTGGTTTGCCTCTTTATGAGTTTGTATCTACTTTGAAGGATTTGATCATTTTATGTAGTACAGTCCTTTTGTTGAAAATCTGAAAATGGAATACACGTACATATTTTCCTAGAATGAAACAGTATACTGATGAAGAATGTGTTAAGGCTATAAAGCACATGTGTCAAGCACAAGGCCTGCCTGGCCTTTTTATGTGGCCCACAACAATGCTCCCGAACTTCCCCTTCTCAGAGCCCAACATATCCTCCCTCCTGCGCAGGTCCGATGTCGCCGTCATGCCGGAAAGTCTGCTGGCTTTGACAGCGATTCGGCAGTGTTGGCCGTGGCTCCCCCTTCTGCCTTCCATCTGCTGCGGTCCACCTGGGTGGAAACAGGAAGTTGCACGTCATTGGAGACAGACCACGGTAGGTGAGAAACAGGAGGGGAAGCCATGCACAACACTGCCGACTTGCTGAGGCCGGCAGATTCCTTGGGTTGGTGGCAACATCGGACCGGCGCCAGAGGGAAAGGCATGCTGGGCTGTGAGCAGAGAGGGACCGGCGCTGGAGGGAAAGGCAAGCTGGGCTGTGAGGAGAGCGAAATGAAGGGAGAGAGGTTGGACCTAGGGTAGTGTGGAGGAAGAAGGAAAAAGATACTTGAAGGAAGAACCGTTGGGAAGAGAAAGGGAGAAATTGTGGACCTGGGGGGAGGGAGGAAGGCAGGCAGACAGAGGGAGAGATGGGATGGGGACAGTTGGGACGAGAAAGGGAGAGAAGTTGGATCTGGAGATGGAAGGGAGGGAGAAATGTTAGGCCTGGGTGTGGAAGGAGGAGAGAGAGATGCAGCAACTCTTTTTTTTTTTTCTTCCCCCCTTCCATCTCATTGTTCAGCATCAAGGGGGGAGAGAAGAAGAACAACAGATAAGAGAGAGAGCAAAATGTTGGACCAAGAGGAGAGAGGAGGAGAGATAGAAGGAAATAGGAGGCTGGGAAAGGAGTGAGATGGGCAATGGGAGAACAGCAGAATAAGAGAAGATGGAAAATTGATAGGTAGCTGAAAATTTAAAAAGGAGAAGGATGAGAAAGAGGGTGAGATTTGAGTGGACAGAGACAGAAAAGAAAAGAGAAAAGTTGAAAGGGAAAAATCAATATGTTGGAGACGGAGACTGGAGCAAGAGAGAAGAGAAAAAAAATGGATAGCAGACACTGGAAAGAGAATTACAAGATAGACAAAATCAGAAAGAGAAATTGGAATTAAAAGCAAAATGACTAGACAACAAAAGGTAGAGAAAATAATTTTATTTTCTATTTTGTGATAACAATATGTCAAATTTGAAATGTGTATCCTGCCAGAATTGGTGTTAGAGACAGCAAGCGTGAGCTAGGACCTAAAAGAGAGGAAAAGTCTTATTTGTTTTTGTAGCTGGCATGGAGTTGGAGAGGTTGTATGAAGACTAACCCCCTCCTTTCCTGGCACGCAGCATGGGTTTTGGTGGCGGTGAATGATCCGATGCTCACAGAAGTCCTGTGAGCATCAGAGCCGCCACCGGCGCTGGGGCCCTTGCTGTGTGTCAGCAAAGGAGGGGGTAAGTATCTTAATAAAAAATCCGGCCCACGACTTAGCCCAAAGTTGGTCCTCAAGGGCTGCAATCCAGTCGGGTTTTCAGGATTTCCCGAATTAATATGCATGAGATCTATTAACATACAATGAAAGCAGTACATGCAAATAGATCTCATGCGTATTCATTCGGGAAATCCTGAAAACCCGTATAGATTGCGGCCCTTGAGGAGGGACTTTGACACCCCTTACTTAGTCTGTGTTTTATATTTCGGCCCCTTATGTGATTTGAGTTTGACACCTCTGTTATAAAGTAAAGAACAAATTAAGTTTTTAATAGAAAATGTTTAAATAGAATTTTCCTGGTTAGTGATTTAAATCATCTTTGCCCTGATAAAATTAATTTAATTGTACAGTGGATCACTGTATTCATTGAGTAATTAATATACTATATTGGACTCTTTCAGGGGACTGCTTTTATAGAACCATAGACATATGATGGCAGATAAAGGCTAAATGACCCATTCAGTCTGCCCATCCACAACATCCACTATTTCCTCCTCTCCCTGAGATTCCACATGCCTGTCCCATGCTTTCTTGGAATTCAGACACAGTCTTTGTCTCCACCACCTATATTGGGAGACTATTCCACACATCTACCACCCTTTCTGTAAAAAAAAGTATTTTCTTAGATTCCTGAACCTTCATCCTATGCCCTCTCATTTTGGAGCTTCCTTTCAAATAAAGGAGACTCGCCTCATGCACATTTATGCCAGGTAGGTATTTAAATGTCTATCATATCTTCCTCTCCCGCCTTTCCTCCAAAGTATACATATTGAGATCTTTGTCTGTCCCCATACACCATATGACAAAGACCACTAACCATTTTAGTAGTCTTTCTCTGGACTAACTCCATCGTGTTTATATCTTCTTGAAGGCGCGGTTTCTAGAATTGTACACAATATTCTAAATGAGATCTTACAACATCCTTATGTGCAAACTGTATGAAAATATATAACACTAGTGTTTAAGCCCGTTACATTAACGGGTGCTAGAATATATGTGTGTCTGTCTTTCTTTCTCTTTTTCTCTCCTTGGCCGCTGTCTTTCTTTCTTTCTGTCTCTTTCCTTGGCTGTCCACCACCACCCTTTGCTTGCTCCCCCTGTTCAGCAGTAGCCCTTCCTTCCTTTTACCTCCCCCGTGTCCAGCAGCACCCCTTACCTGCTCCCCCTGTCCAGCAGCAGCCCTTCTCCCTTAGTTTTACGTCTCCCCCTGTCCAGCAGCACCCCTTCACTGCTTCCCCTGTCCAGCAGTAGGCCTCCTTTCCTGTTACCTCCTCCCCCCTGTCCAGCAACACCTCTTCCCTGCTCCCCCTGTCCAGCAGCACCCCTTGCCTGTTTTCCCTGTCCAGCATCTGGCTTCCTGGTCGTTCGTGTCTGCCCTCCTCTTCAAAAAAGCCTGCTGAGGATTGCGGCCGGCTGTAGCGAACCTCGCAGGCGCTATGCACCTTGGTAGCACGTTCCCTCTGACGCAATCCGGTGCTTTAGAGGGAACATGCTACCGAGCTGCAGAGCGGTCTGCGAGGTTTGCTACAGCCGACCGTAATCCTCAGGAGGCTTTTTTGAAGGGGAGGGCAGACAGAAGAGCTGCTTCGGTGGACTGGATAGAGGACTGCCACTTCGATGCCTGGAGGAGCTGGAGAGCAGGGAGGCCCGCGCTTTACAATTTCTGTGCCGATCATTGGCACAGCTAAGCGCGCATGCGCACTCCTGCTGGCCAGGGACCTACGGATCACGCAGGTAGGAGTGCGCATGTGCGCTTAGCGTTTTATTATAGTAGATAATTTTGCTGTAGTTGCCAAAAGTGTAAATCACATTTTATAGTGACTATGATGACTTGTAACAACATTGCTGTGCATGGGGCATAATTTCTTCTGAAATCTATTGTATTAATAGGAGATGGTGGAAATATATGGCAATTTTATAAGTAATCGCTAGCAATCCTAGGAAACAAGTTGGAAATAGCACATCAAGGGGTCAAATGCAGCAAAATGTTCAGATGTTAATGCAGGGTTTAGTGTGATGTTTGAGCATAATATTCTCTACAATCACAAGTGCAAAATGTAGAAAGGGGTTTAGCATATGAGCAATGCTGTGCAGACAGTGCTTTGCTTAATATTGCATGGTGGTGTGTTCCGATTATTGTAATGGCATGGAAATTAGGCCATTTGCCATTCACCCAGATGTAAGAAAGTGTGTAGAAGGTTGGAAGGCTTTGTAAAAGGTTCCTTAGCACTGTGAATATAGCATGTACCATATTTTTTTGCTCCATAAGACACACCTGACCATAAGACGCACCCTAGATTTAGAGGAGGAAAACAAGAAAAACCATTCTGAATCAAATTCTCTCTGCCAGGCCCTGCACCTAACCCCACACTCCATTCTAGGCTCTGCATCCTGTCCCCCGTCTCTGCCAAGCTCTGTACTTTGTCCCCCCCTCTGGTGGTCTAGTGGTAGGCCAGGCCAAAGGGTAGGCATGGACAAGGCAGGCAGGCAGGTCTCATACCTCTCATGTACCCCCCCAGTACCTTAAATCATCCCTGTATCTTAAATCATCCTCCATGCCCCCCATGTAGCTTCCCAGTACCTTAAATCATCCCCCTTCCCTAGCAACAGCAGCAGATGAATCCAGAGACCAATGGAATAGCCCACATCTACCAGCAGGTGGAGATAGAGAAACTGATTAACAGGTGGTCCTATTGGCTGGCACTCCTCCTGTTTATCCAGTATGCTCTATCTCCCAGCAGGTGATAGTCGCTATTCAACTAGCTCCTGGATTCTGGCTGTGACTGGAACTTTATTTTCCCCTGTTGAGGTTTCTCTTCAGTGGGCCAACATTGATATTTCTCCTGTTGAGGTTTTCTCTTCAGTGAGACAGGGCTGTCCGGCTGAATGGTGCCGGCTTTGGGGGTTACACCTAGGCCCCTCCAGGTCCCTGCCTCACCCTCCCTCCAGTGATAGAAGATATAGTTGGGTCTCTATTTTTTCTTCTTTCCCTTACAAAAAAAAAAAGAGACCATATTTGCTATGTTTGATGGTGCCCTGTCAGGGGTGCTCAACCAGTGTCTAACAGCGTCTACCAACCCTGTCAGCCTGGTTGTGAGCATGTCTTCTTTAAATTACGAATGCGGGTTATATCCCTTTCTCGTGGTGTTGGAGCTGTGAGTTTAGTTTTGCAGTTGTCTTTGATCTGTGGGTTTGGTTGTTAGTATTATGTTTTGAAAGTCTATGGAACCTGCAGCTGTGCGGTCGCATGGGTCCCCGAATGGCTTATTTATTTCTCTAACGCTAAACTTTGTTTTATTTTGATATGGCGGTCTCCAGATATGTATTTGGGCACTGTGAATGGGCTGGTGCCTTCCCGCGTGCGGGAGATGTGAGCTTGTTTTCAGGCGTGGGCGGGAGAGTTCGCGCATTTGCGGCCTGTTCCCTGAGGCTGCCATTTCCACAGCGGGTGTCGCGGCTGTGCTGGAGTTGACGCGATGGTTGATGTTTGTGCCGCCGGTGTTTTTCGGCGAGCTGGAGACTCGCGCTTGTGCTCCAATGCTAGCGGGGTTGCCGCGACGTTCTGGGAGACTGTTTCAACGACCTTCTCTCGTAGCATACTGTGGTCTCCCTGTTTCTAATCCTAGCTGTGTCTGCGGGTTGCAGTTGCCGATAATGCGGCAGTTGGACTCACTCCCGTGGCTGCTGTTTGGCCATAGCTACTTTTTCTCATATGGGAGACATTCTGAGTGGCCTGAGGGCGCTGGAAAATAGTGCACATTTCAGTGCTTGGCTCCTCGGTTGCGGATTGTTCCTGCACGGGGGCAGCAGCAATCAACTTGCCGCTGAGGGAGGTCAGTGGCAGGAGGATACCCGGGTCTTGGTTCGGGGCTGTCCTCCTATCTCCTGGGGCCCCTGTATGGTGAGGATTATATGCTTGTCTATTTTCCTCTTCTTTGCTCCTTGGGGCCACGCTGCTGGTGTCTGGTGGCGCTATAGCAATGATTCGTGGTCCTAGAATGCTGGATTTCCTGTTGGGCTGCACTCTGCGGGTGGAGTTGAGTGGCCTGGTGGCACCTGGCCTTTTCCCACAGGCAGGACTAGATTTTGTTTGGTTTCTGGCGCGATGCCAGGTCCTGTGTTTTACGCAATACTACATAGACTTATGTGGCTACCATCTTCTCCTGTCATATGGTATGTAGCCCCCCCCCCCCCTGTTCGATTGGTTATTCGAGGGTTCCTTTCCCCCTGGCTGCCATGTACCAGGAGTGTTGCTTTCTTCTTTGCTGAAATTGTGATTGGTGCCCAGCTCGTTTTATGACCGCAGCTGCACTTTGTGGGGGTCATTTCTTCCGCTGTCAGCTCTTTCAGCTTTCTCGTGGACAGGGAGCTGCATATGGGCGGGTCACGACGCTTTTGTCTGTTACCTGTTAAGATGCTGTTGTTTTCCAAAGGGCGGTAGATACAGCATCTTGATTGCATCTAGTACGTGTTCCCTTTAAAGGCCATACGTATTTCGCTCATGTTGCATGAAGTTAGTACTGTTTTCATGGGTTACATTACGAACCTTGATTTTTTTTTCCTTGATTTTTTCCTAGGAGAATTTCTTTCTTCTTAAAGTTCCTACAGTGCTCATCCTGTCGTTTACTGACCTTTTGCACTTCATTCTGAGGGGATCTTGACTTCTTCCAAGGCCTCATCAGGTTTTCTCATGAGGGAGTAGTCGCTATACTGTCAGGTCAGGGGGCTTTGAACATTTTTCAGGATGCTTGCACCTTTGCATCCTCCTCAGGTTTCCTGTTCGTTCATGGAGTGTCTATGTTTTGTGTTTCTCTTTGAAGTGTTACTGGTCCTCAGGACGGTTCTTGTAGTTCTTAGGGAACCACTTACTGCATGGTGGCCAAGACGGAGGCATTGGGCAGGCTGGATCACATTCTGCTGAATTAGTTTCTCAGGGTTACACATTTCTGCAGGCAACCTGGGAGTATATTTACATTTTCACTATGGACTCCGAATCGGCACTAGGTTTGCCTGCCTCTCTTGGAGCAGCACTTTCGGTTTTGGCACATTCCATTTCGCCTACCCAAGGCTTCACGAACGTTTTAGATGAAGTGGGCGGTGGTACTGTGTTGGCGCTACCAGGCGATTCATCTAATTTCTTCTTGACTGCCTGCTTGATTTGGACGACTTCCAGTCGGGCCATTTGACTGACACGGGTGGTATCTTTTCCTCAGTTCTTTACACGTGCATCTTCGAATTTGCGGCACACTCTTCTCCTGTACTATTTATACTATTTATCGGGGTGCTGTTTTTATTCATATAGGAGAGACATGTGTTTCTTTCCGGAGACTTGGGCGTGGGGTCTCGGTCTCAGATTGGCATTCTTCTTCGCTTACCATGACCAAGAGTATGGGATTCTGTACAGTTTCTAGGATCCATATTGCTGACTCCACAGGGAACTTCGGCTTGCTTTCCCCTTCTTCCGCTAGAGTAGTCGCTTTTGTTCCGGTGGTTCCCGGTATCTCAGGGCTCCAATTATTTGGTAGGCTCCTCATGCATCGCTGTGTATGATTTGGTGGCTCAGCGAGATTTCTCTTTTCAAAGGCATGCCTCAGTCTTTGCTGGACTAGCTCATGACCACCGACCATCCCGGGCTGTCGGGTTGGGGGGCTCGGTGGCTTCCATCCTCAGCTCCAGGAGTCTGGTGTTCAGAGGCGACTCGGTACTTGTTCATTCTTCTACTCTTGAGCAGGGTCGGGCTACCTTTCTGGAGCTTCAGATCAATCTTCCGGAATGCCGCTGAGGGTCCTTTTGGTCAGTATTAGGATGGGGGTATTTCTCTACAGCTTGAGCAGTAGGTGTTGTACTCAGTTGGCAGGTGAAGTTGGTCTGCTTCAATGGGTGGACTCTCATCTTCATCTTCTGTTGGCAGATCCTTTTATGGATCAGGATAAGAGTTTGGATAGACTTTCTCTCCGCGGAATCTGAGCATGACCCATTTCTTGTATGTTACAGTGTACAGCGCTGTGTACACTCTGGAAAATGTGCATATTAGTAATAGTATAATCTTCTGTCCTGGATATTGAGATTTGTGACTCAGGCGTACTAACTCTCTCTTTATGGACATGAGATCTCCTGGACCTAGACCTCATGGCCTCGTCTCTCAATTCTAAGCTTCCTAGCTTCTTCGGCGGGCCCAGAGAGTGGGAGTTAGAGGGGGTTTCTGCGTGGCTCCTTTCTCGCCTCTGCCTTCTTTTTTTCTGTGTTTTCCGCTGGCTGATGATGGCTTGGTTTTGCCATCTCGAGCTCGCTTTCCGGGCACAGTATTTGTAGAATCTCTGGATTGGCGGCGCCATCCTTACTATGCGGATTTGATGAGTCTTTCGACAGCCGGACTAAGAAGTTTACTGGTATCTCCGGCTTTGCTCGCCTAGGGTCCAATCAATATAGATATTTGTACTACTTTAGTATTACGACCTAGCTTTTTGAAAAGTCTTGGCTGACGTATAAGGGTAATGCGAAGCAGGTTGTTTCTTCTTTTATCCAGGTGCTGCGGACGTCTTCTCCTGTGGCTTCTGCTTCCTTTTGGAGGTTTTTCCTTTCTTGGGTGCTTCTTAACGTTTGAACCACTCCAGAGTTCCTTTTTGGCACGAGTGTATTGCCGAGGGCTTAGCGTTCAATTCCCTTCGGCTTCTAGTGCCATTCTTGGCTTGTTACAAGGGCTAAGTATATTGCTCTTCGCTTACTTCTCAGCTTCATATAGTTCAGTTCCTAAACAGAGTGCAGTATATTCATGCACCTCTTAGAAAGCCCGGTTTGGAGTACAATCTTCACGTACTTCTTCACAGTTTCCCGAAGGCTTCATTTCATCCTTGTCTTTTAGGACTCTAAAGGGCTGTGCCGTTGAACATGGTGTTTCTTGTGGCCAAAGCTTCAGTTCTGCAGTTTTCTATGTTGCAGGCCTTGTTCAGCGGGGAATCCTATTTTTGATTTTCGAAATATGGGGTATCAGTTCGGATGGTACCACTATTTCTTTCCAGGGGGGTGTCATCCTTTCTTTTATGTCACGCTCGCTTTTCCTTCCTTCTTCCTGGGAGGAGAAATTGGGAGCAGTGCTTTTATTCACTGCATTTTTTGGTACGTACGTAGCATTCTCCGTGAGCTCGGTTTCTAATGACTTTTGGTTGTTTATATCTCCTTTTTGTATTCTTCAAGGGACGCCTCAAACGTATGGCGGTGTCCAAAGCCTCCATCGCTCGATGGGTCCAGGAGGACATTCTTTATGCTTCCTTGCTGGCAGGGAAGCGGTTGGCGAAAGAACTTCATGACCATTCCACCAGAGCGATGGCTACTTCTTGGGCTCGGCTCAGAGGTTTTTTTCTTGGAGGAGATTTGTCTCGCAGCTAATTGGTCTTCCTGCTTTCTCTCCGCGTTTCTGCTTGGATGTGGGGGCGCATGCGGTAGGGGCGTTTTGTGCTTCGGTTGTTGCGGAGGCGGCGTTTGCTTCCCACCCAGATTGAGGATTGCTTTGCTACATCCCATTGGTCTCTGGATTCATCTGCTGCTGTTGCTAGGGAAGGAAAAATTATGTTCTTACCTGTTAATTTTCTTTCCCTTAGACGCAGCAGATGAATCCAGAGCCCCACCCTTTCTGGATATTGTCTCTCGGTATTTTCTTTTGCAACTTTCGCAGTTTGTTATTATGGCAGGTTGTTTTCTGTATTATTGCATTTTGAAATTTATTATGGGAAAGAAGTTTTTTACCTGTTATGCCTATTGATGGTTATGGATGCTTGGGCAAGGAGCTATACTGGATAAACAGGAGGAGTGCCAGCCAATAGGACCACCTGTTAATCAGTTTCTCTATCTCCGCCTGCTGGTAGATGTGGGCTATCCCATTGGTCTCTGGATTCATCTGCTGTCTAAGGGAAAGAAAATTAACAGGTAAGAAAATAATTTTTCCATACCCTTTTAAACACTCCCCATACCTTTTAAATCATATCCCTCTGTACCTTTTTATTTTTTGTTGTTAATAAATTATTTCTATTTGAAGTACAACTGTGGCACAATATAAGACATACGGTAACACATATACCACATTATATTTCAGTTCAATATAAAAATTACACAGAAAGATGCACCAAGATTTCCACTCACTTTTGGGTGGAGAAAATTTGCGTGTTATGAGTGAAAAATACGGTAATTCAAGGTGGAGTAAAATTGCTCCAGACTGCTGAGCTCTGTGTAAAGAGGTGCCAGTAATAGAAATGTTTTGTTTAAGTATGAGTTACCTGCAACTGCTTCTGATCATAAAGTCTGTATGAGGAGGGTGGATTAGGATAGAAAAGAAAAGAAAGAGAGAAAATGGAGAAAACAGTGAATAAAGGAGAAAACAGAGCAACCAGGCACACAAAAGGGGGAGAAAGGAGTACCAAGCAGCACAGGCTGAAACTGTCAACATGAGGCCTCGCGTACAAGCAAGACAACATATTTTTGAACAAGGACAACACTGGCGGAATTACCCAAGAATTATGTGATGTATGTATACCATTTGTGCATGTGGACAATTTTATCCTTGTCCTTGTATGACAAAAGGAAGTCTGTTAAAGTAGCTTTTGAAATGGACCAAGTATCGTTTTCCTGACATTTTAACTAGGTACCGTACTTGCAAGCCTTGAAAAAAAATGTCTAGGTCTATATATAGTACTTTCAGCAGCAAGCACAGTGGCAGGAAATGAAATCTTAATTTTTCAGTGTTGCTGATTTGCAGAATGTTGGGTACAATAGATTACATCTTTATTGATCTTATCTGATAAAGAAATGGCATTTGGTAATAAAAAACACTGAAACTGATTGAATGTTCAGGTTGTCTGATGAACAAAATAAAATCCTGAATGTGGTCTCAGTTTCCAGGGAGCTACCATATTTTTATAGTTTCAAGTCTGTCCCTTGGGTGCAGTTTCAGAGGGTAAGAAAGGTGAAGGCTGGTTCCTGGGTAAGCATCACACACAGTAACTGTTTATTGTCAGGGTGTCTCTTTAAAGATGTTTCTCTCAAATGCATAAAAGGGAAATAAATTGAGAGGTGGGGGAGGCATAAAAAATGCAATGGTGGTGAAAATTGGGTTATAAATTTCTAGGTTTCCTCTCCATTATAGACTACAAATCAAGATTCCCAACTGATTTATAAAGTGTTGCATATGGGGGTATTCCTCCTTACCTTTTCTTTTATGTCTATATTCCTATTAGATGTTCTTTCTCCCTGCCTAACTACCGTTTTCATATTTCTTCTGTCTTTTGAGCACAATTAGATTCAACTTGGCACAGGGCTTTTTATTGCATTGCACTATTGTTCTGGTTTCTCTCTTATTGTCTGGAACCATCTCGTACCCATATTTTTAGAGTTTTTCTGAAGACCTGTTGTTGTTTTTTTTTTTTTTTTTTTAAGACCTTTGGAAGATTACCAAAGAGCGGTGCAGATCATTAGGCTTTGATGTTCTGCATCTGTAGTGTTTTTGCATAAAGATTTTCTCCTTTTGTATCGATTATGAGACCTTTTTTTTTTTTGTTCTATACCCTTGTTATACTAATTTTAATGTTTTTCTTTTATCTCTTTCTTTCCTATCATATTGATACTGTTCTTGTGACCTGGAATGTCTGCTGTTAGAAGCAGGATGCTGGGCTAATATGGACCATCAGTGTGATCCAGTATGGCTGTTGTTGGCTTCCATTGATCTGTGCTCATGGATTGTTATCCCTTTCTACCAGCAGATGGGAGGTAGAGAAAACTGAATTCTACCAGTGACATCACTGTATAAGCAGTTGTGCTCCCTAGAACAATCTAGTATTTTTCTCTTCCTTCCAGCAGATGTTAGGTTGGCTGTTGGTACTCCTGTTCCTGGCCTAGCTCGCCGCTGTGGCTGCAGAGCATGGTTGAGCCTAATGACTGTTCCCAGGTTTTTGGTCTCTCACAGTACTTAGCTAAGCACAGAGCTTTGCTCGACAGCTCCCAGTCACATTCCTTAGTGCCACTGGGTGAGACTACTGCTTGGTTCTACATGATCTTGCCTGATGAGTCCCCTAACCCTCTTGCCTATTCTCTCAGTTTGGGTGTGTCCCCATGGGCTCCCTATGCAGCTCCCAGGTGCTAAATTTGGTCTAAATTGCCCTTGTCAGTCTATAGGGAATAAGACTTTTTAGCTGATACTACAGGATTAAGGCTATGCTGGAAGGAAAATCCTCGCCATTTGTGGCTCCAAAAGGTCCTCATGGGATACCAGTCCCCTGTGGACTCAGATTTGGAGGACCCCCCCCCCTTGTTTGGAAGACATAAATGAATGGTCCCATGTGACCTGTCTCATAGATGAGGTTATTAGGGCTGTGTCCATGCTCAATATTTTGTCTGCAGATCCTGTGGAAGGGTGTGTGTATGTGGGCCACCAGAGCATTTTTCCCTGAACAAGGCCTTTGTCTGCATGATGCTGACAGAGTGGGAGAATCCTTATATCCTTATGCTCCCTTTCAGTGTGTCAGGCTCTTGATCGCCTTTATACCTCTACTTCGAGGGAGATCAACAGGTACTAGAAATTCCCTAAGGTTGGATACCATGGTTATTACAGTCACAAAGGTGACCACTGTGCCATTACCGGGATGCGTGGATTGCTGGTCCTTAAAGAGCTTCATGACGGACACAGTCCAGGAGCGGAGCAGCATGGTGCAGGTTTGGACTTCAGTTTCCGGAATGTCTGGTTAGCGAGTAAATTCACCCGGACTCCATGTTAACGAGGAGCAAGTCGGCATGCTACCCACTGAGCGCTAGCCACATTGAAGCACAGGAAAGTGGCCTCTGAGATGCCTTTGCCGTGATTCTATGTGCTGTGAGGGGGAGAGTGCGAACTGCGGAGGCGAATACCCTGTGCCCGCGGCGAGTTTTGCCAGAACGAAGAGGAAGGGCTATCTTGTGGACCTCCAGCCGCAAGAGCGAGTTGTGGAGGAGAAAACATTCCCTTTGGCGGATCTTGCTGGGCTCCGTTTGAGACGAGGAGGAGAACAGAGGTGGAGGAGTGGTCTGGCCCCTGAGAGCCTGAGAATCTGCTTTGAGGCTGTGAGCGGTAGCGCTGGATACGTACTGTGATGGTGGATCTCTGGCGGTATTTTCTAGCGGCTTTTCAGTGGAGGGGATCAGGAGAAGCCCTATGCTCGCTGACTGAAGCTGGGGAAATCCTGGAGGCCTTAAGGTTTGAGATCTTGTACCCAATAATAAATGCTAGAGCTTCTTTATGTTATGACCTAGGGAAGGCACTAGGAGAATGCTCAGTGAGAGGTGAAAAATTTTGGAGTTGAAAAACTAAACTAAATATTTGTATTGAACCAAGTATAAGAATAATATGCTACAAAAGTGGGTTTAGACTAAGCTGATCTGGGAAAGGAAAAAAAAACTAACAGATTTCTGTTTTGTTTAGTTACTTTTAAAGTGAATTATATTTTGGAAATATGGCTAATAAAACTAGCCACCGATGAAAGCAAAAAACTGTGGATACAGATGTTCTGGAGATAATTTATTATACACTGACATATAAAAATATGAAAATTCAATTAAAAAAGTACAATGATAAAAAATACAGTGATAAAAATTCAACCGGACCCTACACGGTCTGTATTTTTGCGGACACGGCTTCCTCAGGCATTACCCATTTGGAATCTCTTTTACATTCGAAAATAAATATAAAGTAACTTCAGCTACAGAGGCCCAACAGCTACTCATAAAGGCTAAACTCTGGGCTAATGAGAGTGAAAAACAACAATTGGAACAAATACAATCTCTAACAACGGGATTGTTAAACCAGAGATGGCATAGAACTGATCAACCAAAGTGCCTTCAGAGACAAGCAGAATAAGAATATTAGTATAAATAGAGACATTGATAAGTTTTGTTAGACTTAAGGGAAAAAGACTTAAAATGGAGTAGATAATTAATAAAGTTGTGGAGTATTCAGGATAGGGTTAACCCTCTCCAACCCTGGCATCTGGAAGTGGACCTGACTCCTGGTTTTTCAACTGGAGATCGGATCTGTCTCTAGTGGTAAGGGATGAGAAGGATTTGGTTGGGTAGGGATGAGGGGATTGGGGGTCAAACGGGTGGGAAATTGTGTGCAGAGGGAGGTATGTTTGAATTTTGATTGGTGAAAAGTTATATGTAGGTTTAAAGAACGAGTGGGAAAATATACATTAAGGAGTGAGTTTATGGATAATTTTATGTTTATTATATGGCTGAACGAGTATTTATGTCCCAGAATGTTCGAGGACTAAATTCTCAGTGTAAACCGACAACTTTACTTTCAGGAGGCTGGTAGAGTTAAAATGACAATTGGTTTTGTACAAGAAACGCATTTAATACCAACCCATGAAAGATTTTTTCATCATGCTCGCTATAAAGAAATTTATTTTGCATCTAACAAACTTAAAACCAAAACTAATGGAGTTGCTACTGTATTTGCTAATCATGTGTCTGTTAATGTTAAAGAGGTGGTCCATGATAAAGAAGGGTGATTCTTGCTTTTAAAAATACTTATGGGGGATCAATTACCGTATATACTTTATTAAATCTGTATGCCCCCAATGTGAATCGAGGTTCTTTTTATAATAAAATAGGGGATATATTGACACAACATGCAGAAGGGAAAATTTATTGATGTGCATTATGGTAAAGCTGAGCAATTCCAATTATGTCATTTTATGGAGTCATGGGACCTTATTGATCTATGGAGACATCAACACCTGACAGAGATTAATTATACTTTTTATTCTGATGTACATTCTTCATATTCTAGAATCGATCTCTGGCTGGTTGGGAAAGATCTGATGGAGGTTGTTAGTTCCTCTACTATAGAGACCAGGGTATGATCTGATCATGCTCCAATCTGTATCAATACAATCTACCCAATCTGGTAGGAAATATTGGCGACTAGGTGATAGTCTCCCACTATATCCAATTCATGTGCAACAATTGAGTAAAGATCTAGGAGAATATTTACAATTTAATAATTTAATGATATAGGAGATACTCCTCCAGAAACCCTTTGGGAATGTCTAAAAGTGGTTATGCGGGGTAAAATTATTGGCTTGGGGACTTATGTCCATAGGGTACGTATGCTAAAAATTGGGAACCTGCGAAATCAGATCTATATGTTAGAATGGAATTGCAAAGGTGAGAGCTTACCCCCTGAGAAAGAAGCAAAATTACAATAACAAATTAGATCTTCAGGTGTTAGATCTGAAGATAATTAGTATTAGACTCCAATGGTTACGCCAGGAATATTTTTAAACAAATAATAGAGCGGGTAGAATATTGGCCCATAAGCTGAAAAAAAAGACAGCTTCGTAATGTTATCACTTGTGTACAGGACCCGACTGGGGACTGTACCACTTCAGATCATATTCAGCAGACTCTTATTAATTACTACCATCAGCTATATGAACCTGAGAATGTAGTGAAACAAGCGGATATCCGTTCGTACCTAGATCCTATATATTTACCTAGTCTTACCCCTGGGGAAGCAATGGAACTTTCCCTCCCCATTACAGTAGAAGAATTAACATGGGTCATTAAAGACATGCTGGTGGGAAAATCGCCAGGATTAGATGGTTTTACAGCCAAATTTTATAAGACATTTCGAATGACTCTGATACCTCCTTTGCTGCATTTTTAAAAAAATACCTTGGTAGATAGACAAGAATTGCCTTATTCGTGGCATTTAGCTGGCATAACTTTGTTATTAAAACCAGGTAAAGATCCGATATCCTGTTCTTCCTATAGACCCTTCTCACTATTGGATGTGGATTATAAATTGTTTACTAAGATTTTAGCCAAACGTTTTCAAATGTATATGCCTCATCCAGTAGTTGATGATCAATCTGGATTTGTACGAGGTCGTCAGACGTTTGATAATATACGACGAGTCTGTCATATATTGGAGCAAGTAGCTGATAGGTGCAACTCGATTCTTATTTTGGGTATTGACGCTGAGAAGGCATTTGATAGGATTTATTAGCCTTATCTGTTCCAAGTATTAGAAAAGATGGAGATATCTGGAATTTTCCTATATTGGTTTCGACTGTTATATAAGGTCCTTTGGCCTCAATTAATATTAATGGAAGATATACTGAATGCATCGCTTTGGGGAGGGGGACCCAGCAAGGTTGTGCTTTGTCACCTGTGCTTTTTGCACTAGTTATGGAGCCTCTTGCACAACTGGTATGACAAGCTTCAAATATTTCAGGTATGGTGGGTTGGAGACAAAAATATTATTTGCAGATGATATTCTCTTTACAATACGAGATCCTTCCACCTCGAAAGCTATAGTGGAAGCTCTTATGGCTTTGGACAGTTATCGGGATTTCTGATAAATATTTCTTAAGTCAGAAATTTTGGATCTTACCCTGTCAGATTTAGACCACAGATGGATTTCTAGTAACTATTCTTTTAAATGGGCACAACAATCATTACGACATTTAGGGATTAATTTAACTAAACAAGTAGAACAGCTATATGCTGCTGATTATCTTCCCCTTTTGAAAGAGATCTGGCAGGATATGGAGAGGTGGAAACATCTTAATATCTCTTTGCTAGGTAGGATACAAACAATAAAGATGGTGGTGCTTCCGAGGATGTTGTATTTTTTTATCAGCTCTACCGATCCCTCTACCTAAATTTTTTTTTTTTTATAATTAGAACAGAAGATTTTCACTTTTATTTGGCAATATAGGACTCGAAGAATATCTCGGACAATGATGTATCAACCTAGGCAATTGGAAGGAATGGCAGTCCCACAGTTTTAATATTATCAAGCGGCCCAATTACATTATTTAATTAATTGGAAATAGGATAGGGGAAAAATCATGGGTGTGTATGGAGCAGGAGTTATTAGGCACGCCTCCATTGTGAGCGATACCCTGGTTCCAACTTTCACATCTCTCTCTAATAGCTAAGATGTCTAATCCTATACTACGTCGCACTTTTGAACTGTGGATCCAGGTACGAAGGCGATGTTATGGAGATAAGAACTATTTTATGGGGGTAGCAATTATACATATGCCTAAATTAGCTCCAGGAGAGGTTGATGTGGCCTTCCATCTCTGGGTAAAGAAAGGTCTTAAAACATTGGGCCAGCTGATAGAGGACGGGAAAATTGTTCCCATTGAAGCACTAAGGGAAGAATATGACCTTTTACGAAGTAACTTTTTTACTATAGACAAATTGAAAGTTTCATTAGAAAAGCGGTTTTTAGAGAATTAGTCACTGCTCAAATTTAGGGATGGCTATGATAAGAAAGTAGGAGGGGTAGTATTACTAGATTATATAACGCACAATTGGAGCATCTTCACCCCCCCCACTCCTTCAAAATACAGATGCTGCTCAGAAAAGATTATTGGTAAATGTTACACTAATAAAAGAATGGTCTATAATATTGCAATCTCTCCTATATGGCACTATAGCAAGCAATATGATAGAGAATGGATATAAAATGTTTTATTGTTGGTATTATACACTAGCTCGACTGCGATTTTGGGAAAGGATTGGATAAATGGAGAAGTTGTGCAGAAATATGTACTTTTGAACATATTTGGTGGTACTGCATTAAAGCACTGACATATTGGGATCAAGTAATTTCTTTTATTGAGGCAGTATTATTTTTTATTTATTTATTTTTAATTTATTCAATTTTCTATACCGTTCTCCCAAGGGAGCTCAGAACGGTTTACATGAATTTATTCAAGTGCTTAAGCATTTTCCCCTGTCTGTTCCAGCGGGTTCATAATCTACCTAATGTACCTGGGGCAATGGAGGGATTAAGTGACTTGCCCAGGGTCACAAGGAGCTGAGGCTGTAGCTTTAACCACTGTGCCACACTCTCCCTCGAGAGAGGGATCCCTAAGACAATGGAGTGTTGCCTGTTGAATACGGGACCAACTGCCCTGCTTCTTAAACATCAGAAATGGATAAATTTGATAATGACAGCAGGCCGACTTGTCTTGGCATCTGCTTGGAAACAACCAGATCTACCAACACCCCGAGTATTATTGGTTAAAGTTCAATATATACAACAAATGTCAAAATTGACTGCTCTTCAGAGAAATCAGATACATAACTATAATACTGTCTGGGGTGCATATGAAAGTTGGATTGGTTCCCAAAAAGATAACTCTATTGAATTATAACTTTAATGGATCTCCTGTACATATCCTTTCACCAGGAGGATGGTTGAGCTGGGATATTTTGAATTAAACTATGTAATCAATTACTGCATTGTTCAATCTATGAATGTATAAGATAATGTTTTTAATGGCATTAAATTTTCAATAATTAAAAAAAAGGCAAAAAAAAAAGAAGCTTCATGACAAGTTAGAGCAGCAATTCTGGCCTTTTTTGTGGGGTGCGTTGGTGTGGCTAAGGGAGTTTTTGACTTCCCTGAACCTCACGGAGGCTTTACTCTACCTTTCCATTATGATTCATCGCAGGAAATATCTGCACTTTTGTGTGCTGGGCAGAATTTTCAATTTTGGGTCTTGCCCTTTGGCCTGGCTATGATAACATACATGTTCTACAAAGTGATGGTGGTGGTGGCTATGTATCTTCAATACTGGGGGAATTTGGGTTCTCTGGCTGATTTGGGCAGATCCAGTGGCAGAGGCCAGTGAGGCCACTATCAAGTCATTTTTCTCCTAAAGTCTTTGGGCTGGGCTGTGAATTGACCTCACTCTGTCTTGGGTTCTGGAGTACCTGGGAATCTGGTTTCCTTCCAGAGGAGTGGATGGAGAAGCTGTGGACGCAGAGGCACTGGTTATGTGAGTTTGTCTCCACTGTCTGGAACTATTTTCAGATCCTTGGCTGTATGATTGTGAAACTGGAGGTAGTGTTGTGGGTGAGGGATATTTTGTGCTCTCTACAGTGGGCCTTGTCCTGCTGGTCTCTCAGGACTTCTATTGTTCTCTCCCACTTAGGCCCAGAGCAAAGATCAGTGTGGACTGGTGGGACAGTATAGTAAACCTCTTGAAAGGGATTCCTCTGGACCTCTTTTATTATTATTATTATTACTTTAAATATATCGCAATACCACAAACAGTTCAGAGCGGTTTATAGAGGAAGCGACTGTATATAGACAGCGATATTACAAAAAAACTTTCAAAATTACATTAGCATAAGACTAATCAAATTTTTCCTGGAAGTGTTTTAGAAGTACATCAAGGCAGAAATGGAGTCAGAGGAATTTATCAAAGAGATTAATTTTTATTGACGACTTAAAAGTTTGATAAGAAAGTATATTTGAGATAAAGTTGGTTAAACATTTATTCCATTTGCCTGCTTGGAATGATAATGTTCTATTGAGGAATCTCTTGTAGATACAGCCCTTCAAGGATGGAAGAGCAAACAAGTGGATTCTGGTCTCCATAGATGGCAAGTCTACTCGGTTAGGAAGCTAGGAAGCCTAGATACTTGGGTGATATTTCTGGCCCTGTAGGAGTTCCAGACGGTACACCGTCAATAAAGCGCAAGACAATTGTGCCTCGACAATTCTGCTCTGTCAAATGCACGCACAGACAAGTGCACGCATGAAGGGAGCAGAGTTTTCAGGGTTGTAAGTGTAGTGTGTTTGTGTGGGGGGGGTGAACAGCAATCTTCAACTTCAGCATCCCCCTGAACGAGAGCAGGATTGCAGTGGGTGGGGGGAGGTGTATTTCCCTCCACACCACCCCTCAGAGTGGAAATGGGAAGGCTTCAGGAAGAGAGCGGGAGTATTAAGTGTAGTGGGAGGGGTTACCCCCCCCTTCAACAAGAGTGCGAGTGTGTTGAGAGGGTTCCCCCCAAACCCTTCCTCAGAGCGCTAACGGGAAGGCATAGGGGCGGCTAGTGGATGGCACACATTTCTCCTGCACTCAGATGTCAGGGCGGAAGAGTTGGCGCACCATTGTCCTGCGCGCATTTGACGGATCACCGTTCCAGTCACTTCTGGAAGGAAAAGCAGCCTAAGTGATGTTAGCCAATGTCATGGCTGCAGTGTACAAGCAGGGCAGAACCAGGAGTCAGATGGTGGTCTTCTCTTTCAGTGATCTATGTTGCAGGCAAAGACAAGGCCTCAAGCAGCATTGGGTCTGTGGTGATGCCAGTGGCATCTTTCCGGCTTTGCATAGAAAGGTGGCTTAGTGTCTGAAGGGAGTGACAGGTGCCTCCCATCTTTGTCCTTCCTTTCCTACTTGGGACTTGTCTGTTCCTCTGGGTGTTGTTAGAGGATCTTGCCCTCAAGATGGTATTTTTGGTGGCCATCACCTCGGCTAGGAGGGTTTCAGAATTGCAGGCCCTGTTTTGTCGGAATCCCCACCATCTCCTTAGAGGATTCTGTGTCCTTGCGCACAGTAACATTCTTTTATTCCAAAGGTGGTATCTCTATTCCATGTGAATCAGAAGGTTTGTTTGTCCTTTGTAGTGTAGGGATGGTTGCTCGAGGATCGGAGGATGCTGCTGAAGTACTTCAATCGGACAAACGAGTTTTGTATCTTGGACACCTCCTTGTACTCCTAAAAGCCCGTGGAAGGGACAGTTGGCCTTGAAGGTCTCTATTGTGAGGTGGATTAAGGCAGTTACTGATTCCATCTGCAAGAATTGTCCAATGCCTCGAGAGCTCAAAGCCCAGTCTGCCGGGGCTCAGGCTGCATTCTGGGGGGGAGGCCTGGGCTGTATCCACTGAGGATATCTTCAGGGTCATTGCCTCATTCCTTTGCTAAGCACTACAGATTGGATGTGTTGCTTGAAATCTGTTCAGACTTGACAGAGCTATTGTTTGGGGTGGGATGGGGGTTCCTTGTCTTCCCCCATTCAATATGTATGTTTTGTAAATTCCATTGGTTCAGAGCAGTGGGAGTTAAAGCTGAAATGAAGAAGAAATTTGTTTTATCTGATTAGAATAGTGTCACTGACTAATGAAAAGAAACTTAGTTTCACCCTTGGAAGACCATAGCCCAGGGTTCTGGGTGTGCTTTGTGCTTCCTTTCAGTTCATAATTTCAATAAGTGGCTCAAATCCTGGTGTCAGCAAGAAGGCGTTAGATACATAGGATGATGGAGCATTATATGGAAAAACAAAAGGCTATATTGTAGGGATGAGCAAACAGCAAAAAGAGGCACTGGAGATGTCAAATCCAACTTCCTTGTCACCAACAGCAGATGAATCCAGAGACTAGTGGGATTACATCCATCAACCAGCAGGTGGAGATAGAGAGAACTGAGTTGTCCTCAGCCTTCTTGGATGCACAGCCTCCTGGCCAACCAGTATTCTCTATCTCCCGCAGGCTGATGGATGTGTTCTTCACAGATCCTGGCTTCTGCTTGTGGATTTCAGTCCAGGCCTGGATATTTCAAGATGAGAGGTGTCTGGCTGAGCAGTGCCAGCTTTAGGGGTTACACCTGGGCCCCCACCAGGTCCCTGCCTTACCCTCTTCTGGGATACACCTGTTCACCGCAGGTCCCTTTCCCTATTTGCCGTTGTGACTTGGTTACTTCTCCTTTCCCATGTAAAAAAAACCCAAGAAACAACCATGAAATCACTTGTGAGGAGTACCGGCTTTCCACAGCGGTTTTCATCCTCAAGAGCTTGAGCTCCCTTGCTTCTGCCAGCATATGTTCCTGCTCCTTCGGTTGCCCTTCGTTGTTGATGTCGGGTGAGTGTTTCTTTCCTTTTGCGGGGTCCGGTTTTCAGTGCGGTAGCGTTTTGGGCTCTTGCAGGTGCTGGCAAGGGGCTTGGTTGACCCAGCTCCGCCGTAATTCAGGCGCTCAGATGGGCTGTCTTCGCTCCTCTATAGAGAGTTTCAGCGGGAGAGGTATGTGGACTTTTCCCATGCGGGTGAGCGGCAGCCGCTTTTTCCCTCAGGTGTTGGCAGCCATTTTGGTTTGCCTGCGACGGCCACATGGAGTATGTTTAGTCCGCTGTTCACTGAGGTGTTCAGGCTGCTTTCCGATATAGTGTTCCTGCCGGGTTGCTGTGGAAGTTCGCCTTTCTTGGCGTACTTGACGTGCAGTAGTCGAGACGCTGGATTGGGTGTTCTAGGGAGCCGACGGTCTTCAAGTCTTCTCTGCCGATAGTTAGTCTTCGGCGCGCTGCAGCAGCGGTTGTGCCTATGTGCCCTGAACACGCCACATAGTTTTCCTGTCATATAGCTGGTTTTCTTCTTCGGTGGAGAGTTGCTTCTGCTGTTTATGCCCTCCCTGTATTTTATACCGGGATGGAAGTTTGATTTTGACTTTTATTATTCTTCACTGTTTTGAAAGCGAGGGTGATATATTTTCTTTCTCCTGTGGAGGTCAGGTGCCATTTCCAGGTCTCTGTGTGTGGGTTCACCGGTGGCTGGGGATATTTCTTTGTGGGCATGGCGTGCTCTGCCCTTTTGTTGCTCCGCTCCACTCCTTTTCGGTGGGCTGTGTGAGCCTGTGGCTGATTTTTTATGGTAATGTGAGTATCATAATATGGGCAGGGACCTGCTATAATTCCGGTCTTATGGGAAGACCTTTGCCTAGTCTGGCCTTGGTTGGCCCGCTTTCTTTTGGTTTTGGCGGTTGAAACTGGGGCTGATGGCAGTAAGTGGCCGAGTTGTCCTGACGTAGGGTGCGTTAGTAGGGGCGCCGTTTGGTATAGGTTATGGTGCCAGGACCACGGTGCCATGTCTTTCCGCTAAATGCGTTGCGGTGCTCGGTTTGCTGATTTGCCTTTTTCTGTTAAAATGATCAATGGGCCGGTTTCCACCTGTGGTTGCTATATTTCAGGGCTTTCTACCTAGCGCATTTCTGGCTGCTTCTGGGGACATGGCTATTTCACTGTCCTTGCGGTTGTTGGCAGGGCTGCCTTGTTCAAGTGCGAGGTATATGGCTTCCTCTTACTGGCGTAACACTTGTTGCTTGACGCCGGCGAGGCTGCTTGTGCCTATGCTATGGGTTGGGCCTTCCCTTTGGTATTTGTTGCTTGTGGCACTGTTAGGAGGGTCCTATGTTTTTTCCTCTTTTCTTTCAGTTGCGTAGTCCTTGGGGACTTTGGTGGAAGCCTTTGTCCACATTTATTTGGGGCACGCTGAGGTCCTGTTTCTGCAGTTGCACCCGTTTAGATTCTGTTTTACGTTGTGTGAGCTCGCATTCCATATCTATGGCTTTTGTCGCCTTGCCGAATACTCTCCCCTTTAGTCCTTTTCACACGATTGACGGTGTCTCTCATTTGCCTATGGGCTTCTTTATGTTTCCAGCCTATTTTCCTTTGGGTTTTGGGGTGGTGCACGAGATGTCCCTGTGTGCTGGTTTCATGTTCTTTATTTTCAGCATTTCACCCTTTCTCTGGAGGCTCCTATATGGACTTTTGGGTTCTAGAGCCTTTTCAGGCTAGCCTATCAGCTTGGCACAGCTATATCACGGCCTCCAGCTGTAGACATGCCAGTATACCGAAGTCGCCTAACTGAATGGGCGGTTGATCTGGCTGCCTGGCACAGGTGGGGTGACTCCGTGATGAGACCAGACCCTGTCATCATGGGAGAGGGGACATTGAAGGTACCTGTTTCAGTGTACCCTCGTACAACTCTATGCCTCGTTTGCATGTTGCCTCAACGATTTCAACTTCCTTTGCCGGGTGCCGCTAGGCTTTGGGGTGTTCTGTCTCCCTCCCCTTCCTTGAGATAGAAAAATAAATAAATAAAATAAAATTCTCCCTCCTGTCCTTTGGCAGTTTTCTAGAGGTCATTGTTCCCCTATAGAGGACACCGAGATTATTTCTCTTCTCTCGCATTGTCACAGGCCTCTGTCTTTCTTTGATTCTGGCTAGTGGCATGTTCATGCATGATAGTCTGGCATTTTTTTCACCTCTTGGGGTTTGGTTAAGGTTTGGTTATTATCTTGGTATCTCCTTTCTCTCCTTCCCTTGGGGTTTGGTGCTTTGGTTGTGCCTAGCCTTCCCTTTTTTCTGTGGTTGCGGTTTTTCTTTCTGGCTGACTTATTTCTCTGTTTGTGTGCCTGGGGCTTGAACGGCTGCAGTTTATGGCTGGTTTGTCTCCTAGCCAGTTCTTCAGCGGCCATTGGTGTTTATCTACCCTGGTGCACATGTGGTGCAACGGGGACTTAGTGGCGAGCAGTGCACTTTTTGGCCCACTGTCTGGAAACCATTTTCCCGTTCCTCCTTTTCCTATGGGTAGAGTCTCCTGTGCCACACTAGGTATGGTACCTCCTTTCTCCCTTTTCTGATGCGAAGGGGTTTCTCTTGCGGATGAGTCTCCTGTGCTGCTCTTTTGGGGTAAGAAGAGGATTCTCTTTTTGTCTCCTGTATTCCGTTTTAAGGATTCCTGCTGTGCCGGCTGGCGCTGGGATACCTGTTATGAGGGGTGCATGTAAGATTTGGCTTCTCCTCTCTTGTGGCTGGCTTGCACGCCCTAGACACGGTTGGTCGGGGAGGCGGTCGCTCTGGCTGTTGCTCCATTCAGTGGCTGTAGCTATTTGTTTCTTACTGTCTTACCCTACTGGTCTGGTTTGCCATTATACTCTGTTTTTCAAATTTATTCCTCACATTAAATATGGGTTCATGCGTTTTGCTCAAATTTTCTTCATTATTGCTTGAGGCTTGCCCTTGGTGGCCTGCCTGGTTTGGACAGCATGCTCCTCTATGAGTTTTGTGATGGCTCTTTGGTGTGGGCACTCTCAGGTGGTCTGGCGTATTGCTTGGGTCTGACTATGTTCTCTGTCTCTCTCCAGGGGCAATCGCCGCCATCACTGTCGCTTTGGGCATCATCTGTGGGGATGTTGCAATCAACATGGGAATGGCCTGCATGGTGCTGACGGCCACTGCAGGGGACAAGGTTGATCTTGTTCACTCTTCTACAGCGGGTGGCCTCCGTTTATTCTTTCCACGCCTTCCTGGTGGACTCATCTTTCTTTCTTCATTTTATGGATTTCTGGTCCGTGAGGCTAGCTGGGTCTAGCTGACTCTCCCTTTTCTCTGGGGTCTGGGTCAGTTGACCTTGGTATTCGCTTACCTGTTTCTCTTACGTTGTTTTCTGTAGCCCATTCTGTGGTGAGGGAGGTTCTTCCAGACTTTCTCTTTATCTCTAGTTTGTCTCATTTGTTGGTTTCCTCTGAAGAGCGAGGTTTCTCTGTCTGCATGTGGTCCCTTCCTTGCTGGGCTGTTTTTTTTTTTTTTTTTGCAGCATAGCCCAGGTAGGTGGACTATATTCTATACTCTCACGACGCATATGATCTAGTTAGTCTGTACAGCTCTCCTTGGAACTGTGTTTGTTTCTCTCCAGTGGTTTTGACTATTCACGTTTCCGTTGATTTGGTTCCCCTATTTTCTTCTGGCTTTCTTTGTGATTTCTGAAGTCTGACTTGGCGCCCTTTGGTGGGCCTCAGCTTCTAGAGGGGGGAGCCTGGCTTCATCCATGCCTCTTCTGTAGCTTTCTATGTGTGGGTGTGTGAGTCCTTTCCTCTCTTTGGTGAGGATTTCTTCTTTCATGGTTCCGCAGTTTGACTCTTTTCGGAGGGCTCTTGGTTTACTACTTTGAGATGGCTCTACTTTGGGTTGTGACCCTTCTCTCTTTGTGTTTCCACACTCCATGCCCTACACCCTTGCAAGGGGATGGGAGTCTTTTATAGTGAGCTTTTTCATGAATGTCATGGCTTTCTGGTGGACTCGGGGCCTTGCGGGCATAGTGGATTCATTCATCCGTAGTTGTTTGGGAGTCCTTAAATGTCACCTCAGTTTGGTCCTCTACACTCCTGTTCATAGTGGGTCTCGGCAGCTGTGGTTTCCTCAGCATTGTGCTATTAGCTCCTGTTTCCGCCTGCTCACATATATTCTGAGCTTAACCCCTGACTGCTTGTGGGGTTTCTTCACTCTTTCCTTTCCTTGATCTGCTGCTGCAGATCGGGCATTGGAGGGGCGGTTTTCTTCATTTTTTGGTTGTTTTCTGTATATACATGTCAGCATAGCTATCGCTACCATTCAGCATTTTTAGTTGGCATTACTTATGTCAGCGAAGGCCTATGGGAAATTATATCAATCTGACTCTGGCATGTGAATGCAGGTAGACCCTGAGGGCAGGGAAACTGTTTTAAGTAGCCCTGATTGAATCATGACTAGCTAAAAGGTGTTAATGTCTGATTAAGAGGGTGCTTAGGACAATGGGTCCAGGTGCACAGATCAAGAAGATAGGCTGCTTGAATGGGACAAAGAAGCCAGAGACTAATCCCATCTCCATGCCTGCAAGTATCACACCCTCCTTTATCAATTAAATTAACCATTGTTTCAAACAGTTTACAAATTCTAAACAGAAAGATACTGGGACATACAATAGTTTCTATATTCAGAATAAGATTCCAAGGTATAAAAGCCTCCTCTCTGCTCTATCAATCTATCTATCTATCTCTGGAGGAGAGGGGTCTTGGCTCTCTCTCTCTCTCTCTCTGGCTCTCCCTAGAACTTCAGACTCTTTGTCTCTGAACTCTGTAAGGCAGGGAAACTGCTTTGCTTTCTCATTAATTGTAATGCTTAATTATTGTAATGCTTCAGAATATTGCTTTTCTGTAAGACTATTCCTATAATATATTCTTTATGAAATCACCTCTGGCTGTGCCTCTTTGATTCTACTTCCTGGTGAGTCATCTGTGAGGGAACTGAACCTGGGACCGGGCGTTTGTCAGGGCGCCTCTCACTTAACCCCTACCACCTAATATTGTGGGGGCCACTAACAAACCTGACATTTTGGGGGCTTGGTCTGGGTGTGGAGCTTCTTTTACCATGAGCATCGGTAGGTTGGCAGTGTTGCGGTGATGTTTGTTTCCCTCCCTACGTTAAGATTGCTTTGCTACATCCCACTAGTCTCTGGATTCATCTGCTGTTGGTGACAAGGAAAGAAAAATTATGTTCTTACCTGTTAATTTTCTTTCCTTTAGTCACAGCAGATGAATCCAGAGCCCCGCCCTGTTTTGGTATTCGTGGCTCTGTGCGTGGTTTGGCACTGTTTTTTGTGCTGGAGTTGCCCTTTGGGTTCTTTGAGTATTGTTTTTTTGTGTTTCATATGTGTGGGAAAGGAGTTTCTTATGGTTGAGTTTTGTTTTTTGATGCTCTGAGATGACCTATACTGATTGGCCAGGAGTCTGTGCATCCAAGAAGGCTGAGGACAACTCAGTTCTCTCTATCTCCACTTGCTGGTTGATGGACGTAATCCCACTAGTCTCTGGATTCATCTGCTGTGACTAAAGGAAAGAAAATTAACAGGTAAGAACATAATTTTTCCTTGTGGTCACAATGTCTTTTATTGATGGTTTACACCATGAAACAATGATGAAATCCTAAAAATGTTAAAACAAAGTCCCAACTAGGATCCAAGTTTCGGCGACAACGTCGCCTTTCTCAGGGGATAGTAGTGAACTTAAAATGTACAGTAACCAGTGCGTATGAATGTATCGGTGTCGCTACTTCACAAGGGATGGCATACATCTTTCTATGGTAGAAAGGAGTTTACTTGCTATGAAATTGACAGTATGTTACTAGGTGTTTAAACTAGAGCACAGGTGTCAAACTTAAGGCCTGTGGGGTGAATTTGGCCCGCCTGGTCATTTTATGCGGCCCATGGTCTGATACCCCCAGTGTTATCTTGTGGCCAGCTCCCTCCTCCTCACAGACGCAGTGTGCACAAAGCTGCATGCAAAAGCTCCTTGCGCATCCCATGCCTCATCCAGAAGCATTCCCTCTGACGTTGCGACGTCAGAGAGAGAGCTTCCGGTTCAGGCGCAGGATGCACGAGGAGCTGCTGCACGTGGCTTCATGCACACTGCGGCTGTGAGGAGGAGGGAGCTGGCCACAAGGTAACACTGCGGAGCATCGGACCGTGGGCCACATAAAACGGCCAGGTAGAGCCAGCCAGAAGATATGACGCTCACCGGAGGGAGGCACAGCATGGAGGGAGGGAGACAACAAAGGTAGGGGGAATAATTTTATTTTAAATTTAGTGTGTGAATTGTGTCAATTTTGGGAATTTTGATCTGCTGTCTATCTTTTGCACTGCTCAGAAAAAAATACATTTGTTTCTTTTTCTCTGGGGGTTGTACTGCATGCAGAGTCTTGAATCTTAGGGTTTCTTTTTTATATATTAGTACTTTTAGGGCTCCTTTTACGAAGGTGCGCTAGGGTTTTTAGCGCACGCACCGGATTAGTGCACGCTAGCTGAAAAACTACCACCTGCTCAAGAAGAGGCGGTAGCGGCTAGTGCGCTTGGCATTTTAGCGCAAGCTATTCTGCGGGACAGTAAGGGAATTTTTTAAGTACCTTCTTACTTCTCATTTATAATCTTAATGTATATTTTCTTCAAACCGCTTAGAACCTAAAGGATATAGCGGTATATAAGAAATAAATTACATTACATTACATTACATTAAGGCCATAACGCGCCTTCATAAAAGGAGCCCTTAGTTTTTGGTCATGTATTTGGATAGGAGTTATCTGTGTTCTGGTAGGAATGATTGTTGAGAAGCATATAGTATGCTTTGTTTAGTTTAATTTTGTGGTTAACCATTATGTGTTAATAAAATTATATTGTGTGTATATATGAAAAATGAATGGGGAAAAATGGTGTTTAAAATTAGTACTATTATGGGGGCAGGGTCTGGGGCAGAGATTGGGGTGGGGGTGGGGGGGTCTGGTCCGCGACTTAGCCTGTGTTTGGATTTCAGCCCTTTAATGTGATTGAGTTTGACACCCCTGAACTAGAGTGTGGAGGTGACAAAGGGAAGCAGGTAGAATCAAAAAGTTGCCCCCCCAAAAAAAAATGCAACAGCAGAAGTTAACAGTATGCAACTATACAGGAGCTAATAGTAAAATATTGCTGAAAAGCAATTTGCATGAATGCTCGTAGTTTAGCTAATAAAGTTCAGGATCTGCAAGCCCCGATGATAGAAGCTGATTTGGATATCGTTGCTATCAGAGAGACATAATGGTTCAATGATGTAATCATACCAGGGTATAGCCTTTTTTGAAAGCATAGAGGGCCAAAAGGGTGAAGGAGGTGCACTATATGTGTAAAACAATATTAAAGCAGCTGAAATACAGGGGTCCTGGGAATCAGAGGAAGCGTATAGATCAGCTTAAAGAGAGAAGATGGAACTTCTATACATGTAGGGAACATTATGGTATTTTATGTAGGGCGGTTGGCTTCTCCTGATGAAGTTGGGGAAAGCCGTTGACTGTATAAGATTTGGTTGGATGTATTTCTACCCAGTATTTGAGCACTATTTGCTGGAGCAAAGGAAACAGGAATAAGAAAAATCTTGAACTATGGATATGCAGTGTTCTCCCCAGAAATTTTTTCCAGCCGGGTGGCATGAAAAAGTAGCCGGGTGGGGCGGGACAGGGAAATTTGGTGGTGGGGAAAATTAAGGGCTCCTTTTACTAAGCTGCAATAGCGTTTTTAGCGCGTGCAGAATTGCCACGCTACACGGCTAGAACTAACCGTCTAGCATGTGCGGCAATTCTACGCGAGCTAAGCGCGCGGTAAAACCGCTATCGCAGCTTAGTAAAAGGAGCCCTAAATGTGTACTATTTGTATTAGTTAATTATTATTAGTTATTTTCCAATGCTCAATTTGACTGCCTTTCTTAAGGTTTGACACTTGTTCCATAATATATATATTAAATTTAAGAAGTATCCAATTCTAGAATAATTAGATATTTGCCCTCTTTCAAATGGTATAGAGCAGCGTCTCTCAAACTTTTTTAACTCCGGCACACTAAACGGAGCAAATGTTTTTTGTGGCACACTAAATGCAGCAAATGTTTTTTCATGGCTGGAAAAAATTTCTGGGGAGAACACTGATGCCCTAATTTTCAAGGTCCAATCACATCAAAGAATGATGTTTATCTGGGCAGTTGTATAATAAAAAGAATGGATAAGATAATATGAGAAGTGAAATTGTCATGAATCAGAGGGATACATACCCTGTAGGTCCTAAAAGCAGGCTTGTGGATTAGATATAAACTATGAAGGCAGTGGTGTACCTAGCATATGTGACACCCGAGGCCCATCATTATTTTACACCCCCCCATTTGTATGAAAAACATGATTTTTAGTAACAATCCACACATCACACAAGAGTGTGCCTAGGAAAAGGCAGCATCTTACATATTGCAGTGAGCAGTACATCAATACACCCATTGTAAAACTAAGCAAGCCAGACTAGTACAGATCAATCCTACACAGTCAATCCTAACTGAAAACCATGTCTTTCGAACACACCTTCGCCTAGTATGGAATATGTAATCACAAACTAACCCCTCTCCCTTTTACAAAACTGTAATGTGGTTTTTAGCTATGGTGGTAACAGTTCAGACACTCATAGAATTCTGAGCAATTACCACCATGGCCAGTGCTAAAAAAAACGCTCTACAGTTTTGTAAAAGGGGGGATAAAACAGAAAAACGTAGACAAAGGTTAAATTGAACTACCAAGAAGCTGGACTCTGTATACAATGCAACACCACAGAAACAGCGATGCATCTCCCCTAAAGCAAAAAAATAAATAAATATAATTTTTTTCTACGTTGTCTTCTCTGGTTTCAGCTTTCCTCATAGTCTTGACACTCTCTTCCTTTCATCCACTGTCTACCCTCTCTCTGCCCCTTCTATATGGCATCTTCTCTCCTTGTATTCTCCTTCCATCTCTCCCTACACCCCTATTATTCTGGCATCCATCTTCTTCCCTTCCCTCCTTCAATGGTCTGGCATCTCTCTCCGCTTCTTCCCTTCCCTCTCCCACACCCCCATGGTCTGCCATTTCACTCTCTCCTCTCCCTTCCCCCCACTTCCATCAGCATCTGCCCCCTTTCTTTCCCTCCAACCCAATTCATCTAGTATCCTTCCCCCTTATGTCTCTCTCTCCTTTCCCTGCCAATTCCCTACCAATTCCATCAGCATCTGCCCCCCCTTTCTCTCCCTCCACCACCCTTCCTTACCACCCTGACCTCCTTTTTCTCCCTCCACCACCCTTCTATACTCCTCTCTCCCTCCAAACCAGCAAGGTCCCATGATGACTGCTTCTGTTGCCTCTGCCTCTGGAAGATGTAAGTGACGTTGGAGGGGGTGGGCTGGCAGACACAGGGAATTACAGCAAGATTCCGCAATTCCGGAGGCAGAGGCGGCAAATGCAGTCATCGTGGGACCTTCCTGCACTTCAGTGCGGCTGCTGACTCTGCTTCAGAATAAGTACGGCAGCCGTGCTGAGGTGCAGGTGCCATTTAGAGCAGCTTGGAAGGTTCTGGATCCAGCCGGCTGTATACCCCTCTAGGGCTGGCACCCGGGGCAGTCTGCCACTGTTTGAGGGGACAAAAAATAATAGAAAGAATGGATAACTTGACCAATTTAGACATGTCATACAATTATAACCACAAAAATACATCATAAAATGTAATTCTAAACTCAAAAGACTCCAGACGAAAAGCATACTATAGAAAGGAAACCAGAAAAGACCAAACCCATAGTACTAAGATCCAAATGCTAAAATCGGACATGTCCATTACGAAGAGACGTGTAAATCACCGCTAATTATAACGAGTGAGTCTTTAAAATATGAGACGGTAACGGATAGCCAGACCTGGTGAACGGAAGTGACAAATACTGGAGCCAAAACCAGAGCACCGTGATGAAACTTGAATATGGATACCTTGCATTTCTTGGCGTTGAAGCCCAGCTGTCAGGTAGATGACCAACGTTCCAACAAAAACAGGTCCTGCGTCATACTATCGTGTAAATCAGAGCCGCTCACTATGTTAAATAGTTTGGCGTTGTCGGCGAATAGTGTTATTTTACCTTGAAGCCCCTGAGTCAGGTCCCCTATGAATAAGTTGAAAAGGAGCGGTACTCCACTTGTCACTTCTGACGTTTTAGAGAGGGTATCTTTAACCACCACCCTCTGAAGTCTACCATTGGCTATTT
Organism: Geotrypetes seraphini; assembly: GCF_902459505.1. Taxonomy (NCBI): domain Eukaryota; kingdom Metazoa; phylum Chordata; class Amphibia; order Gymnophiona; family Dermophiidae; genus Geotrypetes; species Geotrypetes seraphini. The sequence goes on from NC_047085.1 coordinate 154,753,370, forward strand.
TTTGGGCTTGCGAGCTACTTTTAAAATGACCAAGTCAAAATGATCTACTAACAATAAAATATTTTTTAAAAACCACAAAGCACACTGTACGCAGAGAAAATGTTAATAATCATTCCTATTCCGGGGTTTTCTCAAAGAGGTCAAAGCAGATGACTCTATGCACTATCACCTCACTAACAACCATACAAAAATAGACAAATATACCCCTCCCTTTTTACTAAACCACGATAGCAGTTTGCTGCGCTGAATGCCCAGCGCTGCTCTTGACGCTCATAGGCTCCCTGCGCTAAAAAACGCTATTACGGTTTAGTAAAAGGGGACCATAGTGTAAAATATAGACAGCAGATATAAATTCAAACACATTTTGATCAGTAAATTTAAAATAAACTCATTTTTCCTACCTTATTGTCTGGTGATTTCATGAGTCTCTGGTTGCACTTTCTTCTTCTGACTGTGCATCCAATCTTTCTTCCCTTCTTTCAGCCTGTATGCTTCCTCTCCTCCTGACCTCATTCCCCTCCCCCCAACTTTTTCTTCCTCTCTTCCTGCCCTTTCTTTCTTTCTCTCTTCATGCCCCCTTTCTTTTTTTCTGTTTCTCTTCCTGCCCTCTTACTTTCTTTCTCCTTGCCCTCCCCCAAGCCACTGCCAATGTCACTGCCATCGGGGAACAGGCCCCAAAGCCGCTGGCCGCCGCCCCCACCAACCTCTCCCTACTTCGGGCCGACCAGCATTCCTCTCCCCGATGTCAATTCTGCCGTCGGAGAAGAAGGCTGATCGGCCCAAGATCACAATCGATTGGGGGAAATGCTGCCGGGTCCTGCCTTCGAGGAAACTGAAAGTAGGCAGGATCCGGCAGCAAGAAGAGCAAACGGAAAACTTCACTGACCTGTCTCCCGCCTTAGCCCGTAGCGAATTTATGCTTCGGGGATCTAACATATGCGTGCCGGCTTCCTTTCTCTTCCCCCCCCCCCGACATAACTTCCGGTTTCGGAGGGAAGAGAAGGGAAGCCGGCACACACACGTTAAAGCCCCGGAGCATAAGTTCGCTACGGGCTAAGGTGAAATCTTCAAGCCGGCTTTTTTTTTTTTTATGTTGAGCAGCAGCGGAGGCAGCAGAATTTAGCTGGGCGGTCATCTAAATTACCCGGGCGGACCGCCCAGCTGAAAGGCCCTAGGGAGAACACTGGATATGCATGCACTGAGCACTTCATTCACTAATTACACTGCGCAGCAAATTTTAACTTTTTTTTCTGGGGCAAGAAGAAAATGAGGTTTAATTTATAGAATTTGACGACCTGTGTATGAAAATAGCCTCAGTTCTCTCCTATCACATATAGTTTTTGAGCAAATTGCAAATATTATAGCATGAGAAATCATAATGTAACACATTGTGCCGATTTAACTAAGAAGCAAAACCCTGATACAGAATCAACGATTTAATTTTAACTGTGCTGATGAAGCTTGAAAATTGCTGATGCAATACAGCGCATTGCTGATGCAATAGGCCTACAGAGAACTGCATATTTCAGCTCCGCCTCCTCATCCATAATTCAATTATATAGCACATTATTACATCATCATTAAAATTAATACTTTAACTTAAAAATCTAATTTGAGGCAAGCTGTTTTAATATTTCAGATTGTTATAATATTTACTCCAAGCATTAGAAAATATAGCAAAAATGTTAATTTTTGTTTTATAATGCTGTTTTGCCAAAAATCAGTGGGTTACACTGAAAAATTAAGGTCAGTTTTGAATTCAGTGACCCCAAATCACTATAGAGCAACCATTTCATTTTATGCCCCCAAACCTCTGTTGCACAGTGTTATACAATAATAATCAATAATAATAAAAGGCTAAGCGCGCATGCGCTTTTCAAAGATCGTGATTCCTGTTGGCGTGAGGTGTGCTTATGTGTCAGTCTCACGACGCCTGCACTAGCTGGAAGAGCGTGACTGTGCAGAAGACGCCAGCGACTCCTCCCTCCCGCTGCCACTCCTCTTCAAAGTGGCCTGCTGAGGTTCGACAGCCGCTGTAGCTGAAGAAGGAGTTGGGGTTGCCGCTGCCGCCACACACGCACGTCTTTCTGCAGCCCCGCCCACCGCCATGAAGCAGGAGAACCTGCTCGACGATCTGAGCCGAGAGGTGAACGATGCAGCCCCAGCTGGAGGAATGGAGGGAGGGTAAGAATGGGAGGGGGTGGAAACGGAAGGGGGCCATGGGGCAGGCAGGCATTGCACAACAGGGGACCAGGGGGAGGGGGGAGGGGGGCAGACAGCAATCATCGGGGGGAACTGAAGGGGGCCACAGAGCACGCAGGGGAGGGAGGCAGACAGCAATCATCAGGGGGAAACAGGGGAGCCACGGAGCACGCAAGCATGGCAAAACAGGCACGAGACAGGCAGGCATTGCACAACAGGGGACCAGGGGGAGAGGGAAAGGGGGCTGCTTTGGGGGGAAGGGGGCAGACAGCAATCATCAGGGGGAACAGAAGGAGGCCAGGGAGCACGCAGGCATGGTATAACAGGCACAGGGCAGGCAGCCATTGCACAACAGGGGACCAGGGGGAGAGGGAAAGGGGGCTGCTGTGGGGGGAGGTGTGTGCTGGGGGCAGACATCAATCATCGGGGGGGAACAGAAGAGGGCCATGGAGCATGCAGGCATGGCACAACAGGGGGAGAGGGAAAGGGGTGTGCTGAGGGGCAGAAAACAATCATGCTTTGCTCTGGGAGGGGGGAGACAGAAGGGGGCCACGGAGAGACAGACAGGCAGGCATGGCGCAACAGAGAAATACAGGTAGGCAGGGGGGCCAGGGAGAGACACAGACAGAATGAATGACAGACAGCGTCCAAGGAGAGACAGACAAAGAAAAAAACCCAGACAGACATCTGCTCTAGTGCCCGTTAATGTAACGGGCTTAAAGACTAGTAATAATAATAATTTATATACCGCAGGACCATGTAAGTGTTTCAGCACATTGGTGGTGTTTTCTCTATTATTTACGTTTCTTTTTAAATGTTCATTTCAAGTTGAAGCCCCGTAATATTGGATAGAGTGATTTTTGACAGGGCAAATTATTAGGCTATTTTTGTTCTCTTTTTTATTGTAGAGTTCTTCAATGACAAGATTCACAAGATCTACCTTGAGTTCTCAACCAAGTCACTCCCCCCACTCCTTCCATCTGTTTACTCTGCCATCCTCCCTTCAACCCTTCTACCTTTTCCTCCTTTTCTGAAGTCACTGAAGATGAAATTGCTCACCACCTGTTCCTCTGATCTGATTCCTACTCACCTACTCAGAGCTATTACTCACACTGTCATCCTCCCATTTGTCACATCCTCAACCTATCACTCTCCACTAAAACAGTTCCTGATTTCAAACCTGCTATAGTTACACCTCTCCTCAAAAAAACACTCACTAGACCTCGCATCCTCCTTCAACTATCGCCCCATTTCCCTACTCTCCTTCTATCCAAGGTACTCGAAAGTGCTGTTCACCGCTGCTGCCTGGACTTACTTTCTTCTTAAGATATTCTTGACCTGCTTCAATCGAACTTTCGCCATCTCCATGCTGTGGAAACTGCCCTTGCTAAAGTCTCTAATAGACCTGCTCTTTTACAATCCCACTCTATTCCTGAACAAATGGATAGTCCATCCCATCTTGCAAGATGTCTTGTAGGAAGCTTCATTTGCATATTTTTGACCATCCCCAAGAATCCCTTTTGGGGACAGCTCTGACTGTGGGAGATCACAGACTCTTAGAGTTTGCTTCCAGGGGGTGACTTGGACAGCCTGCATTTAGGGGCTCAGAGACCGTTCCCTTGGGAGCATAGCTCACCCCAGGTTTGCCCGCTAGTGGATTCGAGTGCAGGCTGTGTGGCTCTGTGTCAGTGTATCCAGGATCAGGGCTGACTGCGACATGGGCCGAGAGGCAGTCAGTAGAAACCAGCAGTTCCAATTCAAGATTTGTTGAGGCAGAGAGCTCCCTGTAAGCTGTTTAAACTTCTTTCAGGAGCTCCCAGCACACAACATTGCACAGTGAGTATCAGTCTGACAGCCTGAGAAATCAATTCAGGGGGTTCTGTAAATTTTTATTTTTGTGAGTTTCTTGGGATATAGTACTGGGTTCCCTCACCTCAGAAATCCTAGAATCACTATTTTATTTTAATGTATGGCTTTGGTGCTAAAATCACTGCCATGGTGGCCATCTTGGCTTCCTGATTTAAATTTACAAGCTTTTATCTGCTTCAGATCAGGTGTTATCCTAACGCAGGACAAGCAGGCAGCATATTCTCACATGTGGGTGACATCATCCAAGGAGCCCCGGTATGGACAGCTTTAAAAGTGCATTGCCACTTTAAGAAATTGAAAGAATTTGCGAACTGCCCGCACCGCGCATGCGTGAGTGCTTTCCCGCACGACGCCGCTGTCAGCTCCTCAGTTTTAGTTTTCCACGGGGATAAGAAGTTGTGTTTGTTTTTTTGGTTTTTTTTGAATGTTCATATTTTTGCCTTTTGCGTTCCCGTTCACATGTCTCTTTTTTCTACTTGTTTTATTTACTTTCTTTTCTACTTTAGATCTGTTTAAAAAATAAATAAATAAATTTTCCATCACTGATCCGCATAGTTGGTGCTCCAACAAGAAAAGTTATTTGGCACCAACATGGACACCAAGAAGAATTCACAGCCTTCCATGTCGATAGCATATAGCGTTGGGTAACATCGCACCATTGGGTAAGCCAGCTAAAAAATCACCAGCTTCCCAACAGGTCTCGAAGGTCAACCTTGCATTGAGTCCCTTGATGCCAACCAAGCAACGACCACTCTTGCATCTGGCCTCTCTTCCATCAAGGTGTGCATCCTCTTCGAGGCCTCCCTTTCCGAGGCCAGCCATGGCACCAATGGTACCGGCAGAACGTCAAAAGATACCTGTGCTATCATACCATGAAAAGCTTGAAGCACTTTTCCAAGTTAGTGACATGTTCAAGCTCCTTACTCGGCCACTGACTCCATCAGTACTGGCCCAGCCTGAGCATAAGGCCACCAGGTCCTACGGTACTGATACTAGATTTCCCACTTTCTCCCTTTCTTCTCCAAAATATGTAACTTTTCCCCTCCTTTCCCCTTTATCCTCACTTTCATATTAGTCAAGTAATGTTTTTGATGTTCACCCATCTGCTTTTTATATTTATGACTCTTTTCTTTTTTTATAATTTTATTGTAAACCGGCCAGATACCTGTTGATGGTCGGTATATTAAAAACTCAATAAACTTGAAACTTGAAACATTCCACATCCAAACACAGCTCGTCTCATTGCAGAGCCCGTTCTCCATCATGGTGTCGATCCAGTTCTTCGAGGCATCACTTTCTTCCTCATCGTCTGGACGATACAAGTCCAGTCAGCATCGGTCATCCTCAGCTGCTTTGAAGTGGAAACATCGCTCTCTTTCCTGCTCTTCAAAGCGTATAAGGAAGTCACATCATATATCGTCATCTTCATCGGATCGACACCAGGCTCGACGTTGCCATTGATCCTGACGCAATCCTCCGCCTAAAGACATTTATAACTTGGACTTAGTCTGACTCGGCGGATGATGTTCCTGAGTCCACTAAAGAGGTTTATGATACTTCTGAAAAATCTCCTCAAAAATCTCCTCCTGAAAGATTGAAATCTCCTCCTGAAAGACTTTTTTTCACAAAATTTATTCGGCAATTAGGCAAAGAACTCCCAGTGAAATTAGAAGCTGATTCTGCCTACAGTGCTGAATATTTGGAGGACTATGATGAACCTCTAAAGAACTTCTTCGCTTATCATTACATGGTACTCTCAAAGAACTCTTCATAAGAACTGGGAGACCCCCTCACAATTACTGTGGCTCCATGCTGCTTCACCTCTCCCAGAGCCACAGAGTCACTTTTGATACTTTCACAGGGATACCTGGCATTATCCCAGGACAAGCAGGCAGCATATTCTCACACATGGGTGACGTCACCGACGGAGCCCTGGTACAGACCACTTTAAAAGTGCATCGCCACTTTAAGACTTTAGAAAGTTTGTGATAGCCCGAACCGTGCATGCGCGAGTGCCTTCCTGCCCGATGTAGGGTGTGTGGTCTCTCAGTTTCTTAGTTTCCGCGGAGCTAAGAAGACGCCTCTTTTTCAACAGCAGTTGAAACTCTTTCTTGCTGCCTTCCGGCTCTTGCGGATCTCTGACTTTTCAGGCAGTTTTGGTTTTTATTTTATTTGTTGAGTTCTTTAAAAAAAAAAAAAAAATTGTAACAATTTTTGTTTTTCACTTTCGCTGGTTCAGCCCGGCGGGGATTTTGATTTAGCTGAGTCCGTCTTCCCTTCAATGTCCTGCCCGCTGACAGGTTTCAAAAAGTGTGGACGTTGTACTCGCCCCATCTCTGTGACTGACCTGTATCGCTGGTGCCTCCAGTGCTTGGGGCCCGAGCACTGTCCTGAAACCTGTTCCCGCTGTTCCTCTCTGCAGAAGAGGACACTTAAGAACTGCCTGATTCAGCAGTGCCTCCTCTTTGGTGTTGCAATGGAGAGCGATTCGACACCGCTGCCGATGTCAGCAGCACCAGCCAATTCGACACTGCAACACTTGACATCGGGGGGAACCGTCTTCGGTGTCGAATACTTCAGTGGTTAAGCCAGCTAAGAAGCCTTCCCCCACCCCCTCTGGGCCTCAGGTCAAGACAGCAGTGAGCCATGTCCTGCCGACCTCGAGGAGACCCAAGAAACACTCTGCTCCGATATCGGTGAGTGTCTCGACATCGCCCTCCTTATCGCCGGAGCGTAAAGCAGCACCGAAGGTACCGGCAAAAAAGCCAATGGTGCTGGTGCTTACTCTTAAGCAACAGATTAAAGAATTGCTACAAGAGGAGTTACATGAGCAGTTTCAACTGCTGGTGCTGGCTCAAACTCTGCCCATGTCGGCACTGACTCCCTCAGTGCCAGTCCAGTTTGAGTCTTCAACACCGGTTGCACCCGTACAGGAGTCTCCATCGGTACCACCACATCTCACTAAGGAGCCGACATGAGTCGCTGGCACCGGTTGTCTTCAGCTCAGACGTTACCTGAGACGATGTCGGTGCAGTCGGGAAAGGCACTGAAGAAGTTAAAACATCTCGAGTCTTCGACACTGAGTGCTCGGTACCGTTCCCGGACAACTCAGGATTCAGACCTGGGGAGATTCTGAACAAGATCATGTACTATCTGATGAAGAGGGTTCATCAGATGACGAATCAATTCACCACTCCGGTGGTGTCTGAAAAATCATCTTTCTCCAGATTTCTAAGGGAGATGTCTGATACCTTGTCCGTTCCTTTGGAAGCTGACTCTAAGATATCTAAAGAGTTCATGGGTGCCTTGGACTATGATCAGCCTCCCAAGGAACTTCTCAAGCTTCCCCTCTATGATATATTACGGGAAACCTTCTACTAAAATCTAGAAACGCCACTTACCATCCTTGTGGCTACTGCAAGCTAGATTCTCTGTATAGAGTGGTCCCTATTTCGGAGTTTGACAAACCACAGCTCCCCCATGAATCTCTCCTGGTGGAATCAACCCTTAAGAAATCTTCAGGGGCTAGTGTGTATGCCTCTGTACCCCCTGGCAGAGAGGGCAAAGCTATGGATCGGTTTGACAAACGCCTTTACCAAAATGCTATGTTAGCCAACTGGTCTGGCAAAACTACCCGTTTCACTTCTCCTTTTATATGAAGCATTTAGTCAAACAAGTTGCCACGTTCCAAAAATATCTCCCAGAACATAAGCTTCCTGCTTTTCAGCATTTCATTTCTGACCTGCTCCAGCTCCGCAAGTACATGGTTCATTCAGTCTACGATACCTTCAAACTTATCTCACGTGCTGCGGCAATGTCAGTGGCCATGCGACGTCTAGCCTGGTTTTGAGTTTCTGAGCTGGATGTCAATCATCAGGACAGGTTAGCCAATGTACCTTTTCTGGACACGGCTACCCAGAAGTTATCTGCTCATGAGACCAGATGGGACACTCTGGTAAAGCCCAAGAAGAAGCCTCCACCTTCTCGCCCCTTCAGACCAGCTTCTTCATATTAGAGAAGGTTTGCTGCAAAGCCTACAACCCCTGCTCCACCTCAACCCAGGAGACAGACAACAGCAACCACATCAGCAACAGCAAAAACAACAGGTTGCTCCCCAAAAGTCTACACAGCCCTTTTGATGTGTTTCTTCAGAGCATAGCCAACGTCACCATTCTTCTGATTTTGCCTCAGCCCATCGTAGGCCATATCCAATTTTTCATAGCTTGCTGGGAGCTCATAACTTCAGACCTCTGGGTCCTCACCATCATTCATCAGGGTTACACTCTAAATTTTCACACTCTGCCACCAGACCATCTTCCAAAAGAGTCTGTTTTGGATCCTGCAGGAGGTTCAATCCCTTCTCCTGCAGGAGGTTCAGTCCCTTCTCCTGCTGAATTGCCATCGAAGAAGTTCCCCTCAATCAGCAGGCACAGGGATTTGACTCCCGTTAGTACCCAATAAGACTGGAGGACTGAGACCCATCCTGGATCTCAGAGCTCTCAACAAATTTCTAGTCAAGGAGAAATTCAGGATGCTATTTCTTACCCTACTTTATCCTCTCCTCAATCAGAACAACTGGCTATGCTCTCTGGATCTCAAGCAAGCCTACACACATATTCCAATTCATCCGGCTTCCGGGAAGTACCTCCATTTCCAAAACAATCGATGTCATTACCAGTACAAGGTCCTTCCCTTCGGCCCGGCATCTTCTCCCAGAGTCTTCACGAAGTGCCTCATTGTAGTAGCCGCATCTCTGCGATCACACGGCCTTCAAGTCTTCCCTTATCTGGACGACTGGTTGATCAAGGCTGTTTCACCTCAGGAAGTGGTCCAAGCAACATCTCAGACCATTTCTTTTCTTCAGGTACTATGATTCGAAGTCAACTTCCCCAAATCACATCTTCTTCCAATTCAATGTCAGCAGTTCATTGGGGCAATCCTAGACACCACTCTCATGAAAGCGTTTCTTCCTTAAGACCTGCCTTTGTCGGCAATTGCTTCCTATTCAATCCATCTCTGCCAGGCACATGATGGTTCTTCTAGGCCACATGGCTTCCACTGTCCACGTGACACCACTGGCAAGGCTACATCTTCGCACTCCTCAGTGGACCTTTCTCAGTGGTCTCAAGCGACGGATACGAGATGTCACCGCCAGTCTGGATAGACTACTCATGCCCCGAGACAACTTTCCTATGCTTCTTGTCCACATAGGAACCAACGACACTGCCAGGAACACACCAGAGACCATCACCAGAGACTTTGGAGCACTGGGTGAGAGGCTGAAGCAGACAGGAGCGCAGGTGGTTTTCTCATCGATCCTCCCTGTTAGAGGCAAGGGAAGAACCAGAGATGAACGTATTCTGAGGACGAACGAGTGGCTACAGGGATGGTGCCGGGATATGAACATTGGATTCCTAAACCATGGGGAAGCGCTACAAGGACTTCAGGGACCAGACGGACTCCATCTGACCAGTAGGGGTAAGAACGTCTTCGGACACCGACTAGCCCGCCTGCTTCACAGGGCTTTAAACTAGGTAAGTCGGGGGAGGGTACCCATTCACATTTTAGTGCAGAAAGGAATTATCCTGATGAGGTGAGTCGAAACTCCGCTTCCATGTCCAAGGTAAGTACCCACATTGCAAACAGTTCTTTGGGAGTCACACCGACTCGGGTAGGATACGCCTCACAGGGACTTAGCAAACACAAGATATGGAGGGCCATATATGTCAATGCACACAGTTTAGGTAACAAAATTCTAGAATTGGAGGCTGAAATAAGGAATGCCGACCTAGATGTGGTGGCAATATCTGAAACTTGGTTCACGGACTCACATGGGTGGGATATGGCTATACCGGGCTACAATCTACTTCATCAGGACAGAGAGGGCAGGTTAGGAGGGGGGGTAGCTCTATACATTAAAGAGGACATCAAAACCACCAGGATCACAGATGTCAAGTACACCGGGGAGTCCCTCTGGGTAAACCTGGCAAGAGGCAGAGAAAAATGCCTGTATCTAGGTGTGGTATACAGACCCCCAAGACAACTGGAAGACATGGACGTAGAATTAATTGAAGACATAGAGAATATCACTCTACGAGGAGAAGCTGTATTGCTAGGGGACTTCAATATGCCTGATGCAGACTGGAACTCATTTACAGCGACAACCAACAGTAGCAGGAGGCTCTTAACCTCCATAAAGGAAGCACGTCTCAAACAAATAGTAACGGAGCCCACTAGGACCCAGGCGATCCTCGACCTGGTACTCACCAACGGGGAAAGCGTCTCAGAGGTCTCAGTAGGAGATACGCTAACCTCCAGCGACCACAACATAGTATGGTTCAACCTTAGGAAAGGCTTCCCTAGATCAAACACGAAAACAAAGGTACTCATATTTCCGGGGCACAGACTTGGCACGCATGGGAGATTTCGTCCATCAGACGCTGCAGGACCAAGCGGAGACCGATGATGTAGAAGCTAAGTGGTTAACACTGAAATCAACCATACATGAAGCAACTAGCCGCTTCATAAAATCAGTAAATAAACGACAAAGAAACAATAAACCCCAATGGTTCACCGCGGAGATCTCGCACCTCATTAAGGAGAAGAAAAAAGCGTTTCTCTCCTACAAGCGCACGGAGAAAAGAGAGGCAAAAGTAGAATATAGGACCAGGTCTACAGCGGTCAAAATGGCAGTTAGGGAGGCAAAACTTCGAGTGGAAGAAATTCTGGCAAAAAACATTAAAAAGGGGGACAAATCCTTCTTCAGGTATATTAGTGACAGAAAAAGGAACACAGGCGGAATAGTACGCCTTAGAAGACAGGACGGAAGTTACGTGGAAGCAGATTCAGATAAAGCCGAACTACTGAATGAATACTTCTGCTCAGTCTTCACCTGTGAGGCATCGGAACACGGTCCTCAGTTGAAGCACAAAACACAAAGCACAAAACACAAAGCACAGAAGACCCGTTTCAGAATTTTGAGTTCACACCAGGTGAAGTTTACAGTGAACTGGCAAGACTCAAGGTGAACAAAGCCATGGGACCAAACAATTTGCACCCAAGAGTGCTCAGAGAATTGAACGATGTCCTGGCGAAACCGTTGGCTGAGCTATTCAATCTCTCCCTAAGTAAGGGGAAAGTTCCCCTGGACTGGAAATTAGCTAATGTTGTTCCTCTGCATAAAAAGGGTTGCAGGGCAGAGGCTGCAAATTATAGACCGGTGAGTCTCACATCAATAGTGTGCAAACTCATGGAAACATTAATTAAAAGCAAATTGGACACGATCTTGAATGAAGGGAATCTTCGGGATCCCAGTCAGCATGGATTCACCAAAGGTAGGTCCTGCCAATCCAATCTCATCAGCTTCTTTGACTGGGTAACAAGAAAGTTGGACTTGGGAGAGTCTTTGGACGTCGTGTACCTGGACTTCAGGAAAGCTTTTGACAGTGTCCCACACCGCAGGCTGCTAAGCAAGATGGAATCGATGGGGTTAGGAGAGACACTAACTGCATGGGTCAATGATTGGCTGAGTGGCAGACTTCAGAGGGTGGTGGTTAATGGTACCCTCTCTAAAACATCGGAGGTGACCAGTGGAGTGCCGCAGGGCTCGGTCCTGGGTCCACTCCTTTTCAACATATTCATAGGGGATCTGACTCAAGGGCTTCAAGGTAAAATAACACTATTCACCGATGACGCCAAACTATGTAATATAGTAAGTGAATGCAGTTTACAGAATTATATGGCGCAGGACCTGCTTACATTGGAAAGTTGGTCCTCAACCTGGCAGCTAGGCTTCAATGCTAAGAAATGTAAGGTCATGCACCTCGGAAGCGGAAATCCATGCAGGACGTACTTCTTGAACGGAGAAACTTTAACTAGGACTTCAGCAGAACGAGATTTAGGAGTAATCATCAGTGCATACATGAAAACTGCCAATCAAGTGGAGAAGGCTTCATCTAAGGCAAAAAAACACAAAAAGGCAACCTAGTCACATCAAGGTTTGTGTGGGGGACGCTCAAGACGCCAAAATTGGCTCGCAACTAACAAACCAAAATGGGGTGAATATAATATAGGGTGCTCTCAGTGTGAACCCTCAGTGATAGGAGCTCAGCTCCGACACTTCACTTCTGGGTCAAGGTGGTAAGCCTCCACCCACACACCATCATTGAGCACCCTGAGTGTGCTGAAATTAAAGGGACCGGAGTCCACTAAATCAAACAAATCAAACAATCAAAGTGAGTAAATTAAACTCAACACAAACAACCTGAGCGACCCCCAAACAAACCCTGCCAGCCAGACCCCCCGACTCACACAACAAAATAAAAAATCACCATACAAAAATCAAATGAACACAATACTTATCTGAAACTATCTCACAAACTGATAAACGCAAAAAACCGCGCAAGGAGAAGAGGTTCGAACGCGCTGGTTTCGGGAGGATCCCTTCTTCAGGAACCTGACCCCTGACGGAACACGAACAAAGAGGTCGGCTGGAGGGCGGGGCAGGGCATCTAAGGTTCATCTAAGGCAAGGCAGATATTGGGTTGTATCAATAGAAGTTTCGTCAGCCGAAAGCCTGAAGTCATAATGCCGTTGTACAGGGCCATGGTGAGACCTCATCTGGAGTACTGTGTGCAATTCTGGAGGCCACATTACAGTAAAGATGTGCGCAGAATTGAATCGGTTCAACGGACAGACACCAGGATGATCTCGGGGCTCAAGGGTCTCTCGTACGAAGAGAGACTGAACAAATTGCAGCTCTACACTCTTGAGGAACGTAGGGAGAGGGGAGACATGATCGAAACATTTAAGTACCTCACGGGACGTGTCGAAGTGGAAGATTATATTTTCTTTCTCAAGGGACCCTCGGCCACAAGAGGGCACCCGCTGAAACTCAGGGGCGGAAAATTTCATGGCGACACCAGAAAGTATTTCTTCACAGAGAGAGTGGTTGATCATTGGAACAAGCTTCCAGTGCAGGTGATCGAGGCAGACAGCGTGCCAAACTTTAAGAATAAATGGGATACCCATGTGGGATCCCTACGAGGGTCAAGATAAGGAAATTGGGTCATTAGGGCATAGACAGGGGGTGGGTAAGCAGAGTGGGCAGACTTGATGGGCTGTAGCCCTTTTCTGCCGTCATCTTCTATGTTTCTATGATCGTCCCTCACAACATCTATCTGTAACATCATCTCTTCTGCAGTCGCTTCGATGGTGGATGACCTCTTCCAATCTATCCTGAGGTCTCCTTTTTCACTTGCCCCCTCATCACAAGGTGGTCATGACGGACGCATCCCCTTATACTATGGACGATCTTCATACTGAGGGTCTTTGGACTACCAAGGAGTGCAAATTTCACATCAATTTCCTGGAACTCAGAGCAATGATTTATGCCCTCAAGGCCTTTCATCATCTTCTCTGCCTTCAAGTCCTCCTCCTTCGCACGGACAATCAAGTAGCAATGTATTACATAAACAAGCAAGGAGGTACGGGCTCTCTCCTGTTGTGTCAGAAGGCCCAAAAAATCTGGACTTCGGCAACAGCTCGCAACCTTTCTTGAAGGCTGTCTACATTCAACGGGAGAAGAATTCCCTAGCAGACAACCTCAGCAGAATTCTTCAGCCTCACGAATGGACTCTCAACTCTGCAACTCTCCAGTCCATTTTTGCTCAATGGGGCACTCCACAGGTGGACTTGTTTGCGGCGCCTTACAATCACCAGTTGTCCCAGTTTTGTTCCTCTACGTATGGAAGCAGATGCCTTTCTCCTGGATTGGACGGGCCTGTTTCTATATGCATTTCCTCCAATCCCTCTCATGTTGAGAATTCTGTTCAAACTCAAGCGAGAAGCAGCCACCATGATTGTCAATGCTCCATGGTGGCCCAGGCAACATTAGTTCTCCCTTCTACTTCAACTCAGTTCCAGGGAACAAATCCCTCTTCCGGTATTTCCTACTCTGCTAACTCAGAATCGGGAATCTCTTCTGCATCCCAACCTGCAATCACTACACGTGACAGCTTGGTTTCGGCCGAATCCATCTAACTTGCATCTTTCTCAGACTGTTCGACAAATTCTGGATGTTTCCAGGAAACCAGCCACTCAGCAATGTTATCAACAAAAGTGGACTCAGTTCTCTCTGGTGTCTCCTTCATTATCAAGATCCTACTTTCTTATCAGTGGATTTGATGTTGGATTATCTGCGTCATCTGTCTGATTCTGGCCTCAAATCTATATCTGTCAGAGTCCATCTCTGTGCTAATACAGCTTTTCACACGCCAGTCGAGGGAAAACCTCTTACTGCTCATCCTTTAGTCTCCAGATTCATGAAGAGACTTTTCAACGTTAAACCACCTCTCAAGCCCCTTCCTGTTGTCTGGGACCTCAGTGTGGTACTTTCCATTTTGATGAAGCCACCATTTGAACCAATGGCCACAGCTCATCTTAAGTTTCTCCCCTGGAAAATTGTCTTCCTTATTGCTCTCACCTCGGACAGGAGGGTCAGTGACTTGCAAGCACTAGTAGCAGATCCACCCTTCACAGTTTTTCATCATGACAAGGTGGTTCTACGTACACAGCCAAAGTTCCTTCCAAAAGTTGTCACTGAATTTCATCTTAATCAGTCAATTGTTCTACCAGTGGTTTTTCCAGGCATCTGTAGCATTGAGCCCATAATCGATGCATGCCAAGCATTGATGCCATCGTTCCCCATCGGTGCATGCAGTATGATCTGTTTATGATGACACCTCATTGGGGTCATCGTCACCCCGACATCCTGTGCAACAAACTGTAATGGTGCAATCGCTACAGGACCAGTTAAAGGAGCTGATACACTGAGAGCTTGCTCCGATTTTACAAACGCAAGCGCACCGGTGCAGTTAGTCTCCCTCAGTACTGGCCCAGCCTGAGCTTAGTGCATAGAGGTCCCTTGGTACTGCATCTCGCTTTCCTCCTGCTAAAGCCAGTCCTCAGACAGCATCAAGGTCTATTGGTACCGAATCCCAGACTTCTCAATGTAAATCCTCCTCGAAGCACTCAAGACATCAATCCCTATCTTCTTCATCATTGGATCGGTACCGACACTGGCATCGGAGTCCTTCTTGACAAAATCACCATCACACTCCTGCCTCTCCACCATCTTGTAGAGAATCATTGGGTATGCTTGAGTATGATACTGACATTTCTCACCATAATGACACTGAGCCAGAGCCTGACTTATCAGCTCCAGAGTCATATGGCATACCTTCTGACCCATCACCTCCTGAACCTAGGCATCATTCTCCTCCAGAAGGCCTATCCTTCACTAAATATATAATCAAATATGGAAGGCACTTCCTGTCCGCATGGAAACAGATACAGAACCAAGGGTGGAATTTCTGGAAACCTTGGATTTTGATTAATCCCTAAGGACCTCCTTAAGCTGCTTTCTCCTCTCATGAAGGACACAATGCTTAAAAACTGGGAGATGCTTTTAACTTTACCAATAGCTCTCAGGAGAATGGATATTCATTTATAAGAGTTCAATCCTACCTAGGTTTTGACTGGCTACAGTTACAGCACCAGTCCCTACTAGTGGAATCCACCTTGAAGAAGTCTTCTAGCACTCGAGTATATGCTAGTGCGCCTCTGGTCAGGGAAGGCCACACTCTTGATAAGTTTGGTCGGCGTCTTTTCAGGGCACCGAGTTATACTTTGTATGCCTTGCTACTTAAAACAACTCATTAAATCTCTTTCATACTTTGAAAATTCATCCCGTTGGACCTTCTCGAATAATTTTAGGAGGTAACACAATTTGTTTCAAACGTGCAAATTCATGACTCGTTGTGTATTCGGTACTTTCGATGTGACATATTGAGCATCAGCTATATCCATTACCATGAGACCCCTGGCCTGGCTCAGAGTCTTGATGTCAAAATTCAAGAATGGTTAGCCAATATTCCCTGTTTGGGGGGTGGAATTGTTTGGAGAGAAAATAGGGGAGGCCTCTCAAAAGCTAACAGGACATGAACAGAGCATATCAACCTTAGCCTCTGCTAAGTTGTCTAAGACTCAACTGTCCAAGTCTTATTTCAAACAAATTTAACCATACAAGAGGCGTTTTCCTGCTGCTGCTTCTTCTGCATCTAAGCCTTCTCCACCGAAGAAGCAAAGGAACATGCTCTCAAAAACCTCGGTCACAAAAACTGACCCAGCCTTTTTCATGTGCTTTTGGAGAGCATAGCTGCCACAACTCCATTGATCTCTCCCTATTGGAGATCGACTTCAATCCTTTCATCAACACTGGACTCTAATTAATTAACCACCGACTCTTGGGTCCTCTAAATTATACAAGAGGGTTCCTCCCTGTGGTTTTTGCACAACCCTCCAGACAACTCTCCAAGAGAGTTCTCTTTAAATTTCCAGCAGACTTCCCTTCTTCCTCAAGAAATAAAGGCTCTTCTGGAACTCAATGCAATAGAACTAGTATCCCCATCGCAAAGAAATTGGGTTTTTTTAAAATTCCAGATACTTCCTTATCCCAAAGAAGACGTGAGGCCTTCATCAAATACTCGACCTCTGAGTTCTCAATGAATATTTTGACAGAAGTTTTGCATGCTATCTCTAGTAACCTTATATCATCTACTCGACAGGTACAAGTGACTATGCTCTCTAGACCTCAGAGAGGCCTATACGCACATTCCCATACACCCTGCTCACAGAAAATTTCTTAGATTTTCACGTGGGTCATCTTCATTTTCAATATAGAGTGCTACCATTCAGCCTGACCTTCTCTCCCAGAGTATTCACCAATTGCCTCATGGTGGTAGCAGCAGTTCTCTTTGCTTAAGGTTTTCAAGTTTTTCCTTACCTGGATGATTGGCTCATCAAGGATTCTTCACCACAAGGAGTTCAAGTGGCTCTAAAGGCTATAGTCACCCTTCTTAAGCTTCTCAGATTTGAAATCAATTATCCAAAGTCACATCTTCATCCTACTCAATACTAGAATTCATAGGAGCAGTAATCGACACACCTCATCTGCGAGTGTTCCTGCCTCAACAGAGACAAATCACGCTACTTCAACCATGCACTCGGGCATCCATTCTTCAGAAGATTTCAGCAAGACAGATAATGCGACTTCTAGGTCACATGGCATCTACAGTTCACGTGGTGCCTTTTGCTTGGCTTCATCTCAAACTTGTCCAATGAACTCTAGCATCCCAGTGGTCTCAAGCAACGGATCCACTTTCTTGTCCAATTGAAGTCTCATCACATCTCGGTTGCTCCCTGCAATGGTGGTTACAATCAGCACATCTATCTAGGGAGTTACTCTTCCAAGTACCTCCATATCATCAATTGCTAACAACGGATGCCTCCATGTATGCGTGGAGAGCGCAACTCGACAGATTCTGGACTCAAGGGACCTGGTCCCTTCAGGAACTGTCCTTTCATATTAATCTGCTAGAACTCTGAGCTATCCGCAGTTCACACAAAACTTTCCAGGATCATCTTCTCAGCCAAATCCTATTTGTCAGAATGGACAATCAAGTAGCTAGGTACTTCATCAACAAACAGGGAGACACAGGGTCTCTTCCCTTTTGTCTGGAAGCTATCCGCATATGGAACTGAGTAGTCCCATAAAACATTTTTCTCAAGGCTGTCTGTATTCAGGGCAAAAAGAATGCTTAGCAGAAAAGCTCAGCAGGTTTCTTCAACCACATAAGTGGACTCTTGGTTCCAAAATCCTACATCAAATTTTTTCCCTCTGGGAGACACCACAAATAGACCTATTTGCATCTCCCACCAATCACAAGTTACCACACTTTTGCTCCAGACAGTTCTCCCCACATCATCTGGAAGCAGATGTGTTTCTTCTGGATTGGTCACACAAGTTCGTCTATGCTTTTCCACCAATTCCTCTGATTCTCAAGACATTGTGAGGGAACCAGCCACCATGATCCACATAGCTCCAAGGTTGCCCAGACAACCTTGGTTTTCCCTTCTATTTCAACTGTCGACCAAGGATTTCATTCCACTATAGATCTTCCCGTCTCTACTAACTCTGACCTTTCTACATCTTAATCTGCAGTTGTTACATCTCACAGCTTGGTTCCTTTCAACTTCAGTGTAAAAAACAACAATCTATCGGCTCCATTCAAGTGATCTTAGCTGCCTCTAGGAAACCTTCTACTCGGCAGTGTTATCATTTGAAATGGACGTGATTTGCTTCATGGTGTGCTCTCCATCTAGATCCTGTAATCTCCTTGGTGTCTGCAATACTGGACTACCTTTTATATTTCTCAGACTCTGGCCTCAAAACCTCTTCAGTCAGTGCTATCAGTGCTTTTCATCCTCTCCTTGATAGTTAACCTACACAGCCTCTCATTTCCAAGATTTATGAACGGACTATTCAACTCAAAACCTCTACTAAAACCACCTTCGGTTGTTTGAGACTTGAATGTAGTTCTTACCAGTCTCATGAAACATCCATTCAAACCTCTTGCATCTACTACTCTCAAGCATCTTACTTGGAAAGTAGTCTTCCTGATTTGTATTAGTGAACTCCAAGCATTAGTTTCTGACCTTCCATATATAGTTTTTCACCAAGATAAACTTGTTCTTTGGACTCATCTGAAATTCCTTCTGAAAGTGGTCACAGAATTTCATCTTAAGCCATTGTACTTCCTATGTTTTTCCTGAAGCCTCATTTCCATCCTGGAGAAACAGCTCTTCATACTCTGGACTGTAAACGTTCCTTGGCATACTAATTACAATGCATGTAACCACACAGGACTTCTCAACTGTTTATTTCTTTTGATCCTAACAGACTGTGGAAGTTCCTGTAACCAAACATACCACTTCAGCTTGATTAGTGGCCTCCATTTCTTTTTGCTATACTCAGGCTGGGTTGCCGCTAGAGGGTCGTGTAACAGTACACAAAGCCCGAGCCATGGCAATCTCATTTGCTTTTCTCAAATCTACTCATTGCTGATATATGCAAAGCAGCTACTTGGTCCTCATTTCGTACCTTCACATTAGAGAATGACATGGGGACAAATTTGTCCCTGTCTCCGCAGGAACTCAATTTCCCCGTTACGTCCCTACACATGTTGTCGCTGTCCTTGGCCCTGCTTCATTCCTGTAAGCTCTACCTTAACCGCACAAGCCTCGAACACTTATGATTTTAAAGTGTTTGAGGCTTGTGCAGATGACGCCAGAGCTTGCAGGAATGGGGTAGGGACAGGAAAAGAACTCACAGGGACAGGGAAAAATTTGTCCCCGTGTCATTCTCTACTTCATATCTCATTATTGTCTGGAAACATTTTCCAGACAAGAAAGTAGATTTGGCCAAGAAGTATTTCAAAACTTATTTGCTTCTTGAAGACCAACTCTCCCTCCATCCCATTTTCAGTTATGCTAGGGAGTCCCACATGTGAGAATATGCTGCCTGCTTGTCCTAAGATAAAGCACAGTTGTATAGAAGGTGTTATTTGGGGACAGCAGGTAGATATTCTCACATACCCTCCCAGCTCCCCTGGTTGGCTTCGTAGCTTTCTTATGGAACTGAGGTATCGTGAGCTGAGGTTGGGCGGGAAGGCACTCACATGAGCAGTGCAGACGCTCGGGAAGCTTCTTTGAAGCTTAGTGACGCTACACTTTTTCACTGTCCGTACAGGGCTCTGCAGATGATGTCACCCACATGTGAGAATATCTACCTGCTGTCCCCGGATAACACCTGTTAACAGTAAATAGCTGTGCTTTAACATACTGGTTTACAAATAGAAGTTTGGACAGGTTCCTGGAGGAAAGTCCATAGTATACTATTGAGACAGACATGGGGGAAACCACTGCTTGACCTGGGGTTGGTAGCATGGAATGTTGCTACTATTTGGGTCTTTGCCAGGTACTTGTGACTTGGATTCACTGTTGGAAACAGGGTAGTGGGATAGATAGACCATTAACTGTTCTTAGGAAAAATGCTTGAAGTATAGGTAAACTGCTTTGAATGTGGTTGTAAAACTACAAAAAGATGGTATACAAATCCCAATCCCTTTCTTATGTTTGTGGAATCTCGAGGTCAGCATCCACAGTAGCAATGATACAGCCAGTCATGGACTATTACTTTTCTGATAGATAAGATCCGAACCAGACATAACATAAGAAATGCCTTCACCGGATTAGACCAAGGTCCATCTAGTCCGGTGATCCGCACACACGGAGGCCCATTTAGGTGCTCCTTGTTGGAGATCCGGATTTCCTGTATCCCTCAATATGATTTGCAAGAAGGTGTGCATCCAACTTGCGTTTGAAACCCAGAACAGTATTCTCTGCCACCACCTCCTCCGGGAGAGCATTCCAAGCGCCCACCACTCGTTGTGTGAAACAGAACTTCCTGACATTTGTCCTGAACCTGCTGCCGTTCAGTTTCAGGCTATGACCTCTTGTCCGTGTCACATCTGAAAATGTCAGTAATGCTGCTTCCTGGTCAATTTGGTCAAATCCTTTTTATATTTTAAAAGTCTATCAGATCCCCACGCAGTCTTCTCTTTTCGAGGGTGAACAGTCCCAGTTTTCCGAGGCGTTCCTTGAAGCTTAAATTCTCCATGCCTTTGACTAGTTTCGTGGCTCGCCTCTGCACCCTCTCCAACAGAATTTTATCCTTCTTAAGGTATGGAGACCAGTGTTGGACACAGTATTCTAAGTGTGGTCTGACCATTGTTCTGTAAAGTGGCATTATAACATCTTCCGACCTACTCGTGATCCCCTTCTTAATCATGCCTAACATCCTATTTGGTTTCTTCGCCGCCGCAGCACATTGAGCCGATGGCTTTAGGGTTCTGTCTATCAGCACCCCCAAATCCCTTTCTTGTTCGCATTTGGCTAATGTCACCCCCGACATCTTGTAATCATGTTCTTTGTTTTTCTTTTCCAGATGCATCACCTTGCATTTGTCTATGTTAAAATTCATCTGCCACTTTATCGCCCACGTTTCCAGCTGATTTAGATCCTTCTGAAGATCCTCACAGTCCCTTTGAGAGCCAACCACCCAACATAGTTTTGTATCATCTGCAAACTTGATTATATTGCATGATGTTTCCTGTTCCAGGTCATTTATAAAAATATTGAACAAGATGGGCCCAAGAACCGAGCCCTGGGGCACGCCGCTGGTCACCTTTTCCCAGTCCGAGAATTTCCCATTTATGGTTACCCTCTGCGTTCTGTTCTCTAGCCAATTTCCAATCCATCCGTGCACTTCTCCTCCTATTCCATGACTTAGTAGTTTACTCATAAGCTTTGCGTGCGGATCCTTGTCAAACGCTTTTTGGAAGTCCAAGTAAATTATGTCCACTGGATCTCCACTATCTATTTGCAAATTCTGTGCTACTCTTTTTTTTAATTTTTCAGGCATTTTAGAATGATACCATGGTCTGTAAAAGCTGCTGAAAAATCCAGCAGTGCTAATACTCTGTCTCTGTTCTTGTAAAGATCTAGCAGGGATATGATACTTTCTGTTCCATAACTGGGTCTGAATCCAGATCGACATAGATTTAGAATTTCTCTCTCCTAGCTAGATGATTCTATAAATTTGCTGGAAATGGCATATTTATATACTGGCTGTTACTTTTCAAGCTTGTCCTGGCCAAGGTAGTTAATTACTACACTCCTCCCTCTGTATTCGCGGTTGTTAGGGGCAGAGCTGGCCCGCGAATATTGAAAATTTGTGAATAATTTTGGGACGACTCTGACCCACCCCCGCCTCCCTCCTGCTTTCCAGACCTTACCTGATGGTCTAGCGGTGATGCGGGGCAGAAGCGATCTTCCTACACTCCTGCCTGCCCCGTGCAGAGCCATCATCAAAAATGGCTGCCGTGAAATCAAATA
The DNA here is from genome assembly GCF_902459505.1 of Geotrypetes seraphini. Taxonomy (NCBI): domain Eukaryota; kingdom Metazoa; phylum Chordata; class Amphibia; order Gymnophiona; family Dermophiidae; genus Geotrypetes; species Geotrypetes seraphini. The sequence continues at coordinate 154,775,297 of NC_047085.1, forward strand.
CACTCACAGCAGCCATTTTCGATGACGGCTTCAAGGGGCAGGAGTGTAGGAAGATCGCTCCTGCCCCGCATCACCGCTAGACCACCAGGTAAGGTCGATTCCCCTAGGGGGTTGGGTCCTGGCGCAAAAAAACACGAATAGTTGAAATTGCGGGTGCCGAAACTGTGAATAAGGAGGGAGAAGTGTACCCAGACACACTCTTACAGAGTTGCACTAATGTTCAATTGTAATAGGGTTTCTACCATTGTGTTACTGCACCTGAGAATTGGATAAGTTGTTTTTAAACCTAATCACCGACAATATATGACTGCTGTCTACTGGGCAGATGTGTTTGTACCCCTGAGGCAGACTTTTAAAGCTGAAATATGGACCGTGTCTTATCTGCATTCAATATTTGATCTAAAGCAGGGGTGCCCACACTTTTTTGGCTTGCGAGCTACTTTTAAAAGGACCAAGTCAAAATGATCTAAACAACACAAAGCAGAGAAAATGTTAATTATCATTTATATTTGGAGGTTTTTTCAAAGAGGTCAAGGCAGATGACTTTAAAATATGCAATGTCACCTCAGTAACAACTATACAAAAATAGACAAATATACCCCCTCCCTTTTTACTAAACAACGATAGCGGTTTTAAGCACAGGGAGCTGCGCTGAATGCCCCACGCTGCTCTCGACGCTCATAGGCTTCCTGTACTATAATCCGCTACTGCGTTTTAGTAAAAGGGGCCCATAGTGAAAAATATAGACAGCAGATATAAATTCTCAAAATGGACACATTCTGATCATTAAATTGAAAATACTGTAAAATCATTTTTCCTACCTTTGCTGTCTGGTGATTTCATGAGTCTCTGGTTGCACTTTCTTTTGACTGTGCATCCAATATTTCTTCCCTTCTTTCTGCCTCCTGCATGCTTCATCTCCTCCAGACCTCATTTCATTCCCCAACCAACATCTCTGTCCTTCCATGAGTCCAACTTTTTCTTCTTCTCTCCCTACCTGCCCCCTGTCACCTGACACACTCCATCCCCTCCGCCAACTTTTTCTTCCTCTCTCCTTGCCCCCTCCCCCTTTCTTTCTGTCTCCCTGCCCCCCTTTTTTTTTTTGTTTCTAACTGTCGGTCTTTCTTTCTGTCTCCCTACCCCCCCTTTCTTTCTTTCTTTCTTTCTGTCTCCCTGTTCTGACTCTCTGTCTTTCTGCCTCCCTGTTCTGCCTTCCTGTCTCTCCAAGTCACTGCTGGGGCAGTCTCTGGAAACAGGCTCCCAAGCCACCGCTACATCTCAGAACAGGCCCCCAAGCCACCGCTGATGCCGCTGTTGCTGCCGAGTTCTTCCTGTTTCCCGACGCTGCAACAGGCCAGCAACTGTACCCCCCGACGTTGATTCTGACGTCAGAGAGGAAGTTCCGGGCCAGCCAGGCAGCGATTGGCTGGCCCGGAACTTCCTCTTCAATGTCAGAATTGATGTTTTTTTGGGGGGGAAGGCTGGCGTGCACTGCGCTTCTGTAGTCGCTGCTGGCATGTTGTGGCATCGGTGAAAGGGACAACGCAAAGGTAACTCGAGTCTATCATGGAGCCCGAGATGGGCTCCGCGATTAACTTGCATTGCCTTTGCGGTCTACTGATCGATCGCAATCAACCTTTTGGGCACCCCTGATCTAAAGACTGTTGTATTGACTTTTAATAAATATTTGTCTACTTGTATATCCCTGGTTGATGTGTACAGTTCTATCCCCACTTCATTCTCTTCAAGTTAGTTAATTACCAAAGGATGCACCACTGCTCTTTTTAATGCTGTTGGTCATGGCTCTTTACAAAGAGAGGAATTAATTTTTGTAGCCTCCATCTATCAGGTCTTGCAAGCCTTCTGCTTTCCTTATAGACCAGACCCCTCAATAGAAAACCTCATCCTCCTTTGCCGCCAACCAATTCTTCTGTAATTGGGCCTTGGAGGTCCTGCCTTAAAAGTCTTGGAGGTTTAGTAGCCGCCTCAGTGCAGCAGTGATCTTGAGGTGCTCCTGCTCCCGCCCACTGTGTAGTGAAAATGGTGGCCATGAACTCCTGTAGCAGCCTCTTGAGACTGTGGGCTCCTTTTACTAAGCTGCGCTAGTGGTTTTAGCACGTGCTACAATGCCGCACGCGCTAGACACCAACACCTCCATAGAGCTGGTGTTAGAATTTTCCATGTAGCGCGGGGGTTAGTGTGCGCTAATCTTCAGTGCACATTAAAAATGCTACCGCAGGGGCGCTGTTGAGCCGGAGAGCAAGATGGCCGCATAAACTCCTCCTCGCCTGATTTTTCTAAATCATTGACACGGAGCAAATTTTAAACTTTTATCCTTTGCTAGCTACTCTGACTCTATCAATAACTAATATATCAACGAACAAATCTGCTAAATCTGAGACTCAATCGACACAATCTACTGGGTCTAAAAGATCTAAACACGATCCTCCTTCTCCAGAGAAGCCATCGACTAATAAGTCTGCACATGATTCTTTTGATGCAGTTCTAGATGAGCTCCGTGCTTTAAAGGACTTAATAATTTAATTTAATTTATTTAATTTAATTTTATTTCTTATATACCGCTATACCGTTAGGTTCGAAGCGGTTTACAGAAAATATACATTAAGGATACAATAAAAATAAGATAAGTAAAGATAGGTACTTAGAAATTCCCTTACTGTCCCGAAGGCTCACAATCTAGCTAAAGTACCTGGGAAAAACAATTAATGAATAGTAAAGATGTAGAAATAAAGACAGAGATAAAAACAAGATTTGAAACATCCCAACAAGAATACATTGATCTCTCTAAGGCCACACTCTTTTTAAAGCAAAATGTACATCCCAACAATAATATAGTGGATAAACTAAATTAAATTAAAATTTTTAGAATTAGAACTAAAATATAGAAATATAAAAGAAAATATATGGACTTTGGAAGTGTGGAAAAAGGTATAGAGAGGGAATAATAACTGAACAATATGATATTACCTATGAAATGAAAAGTGAAATAAATTCACTCACTGCTTCATTTGCAGCCTATATAACACGTGTTGAATCACTAAAGAATTGAGCAGACATGGCGGTGCTCTCTTTCGCGCAATTTGAGGAACAAGCACAACAGCATTTAAAAAAGTTAGACCAAGAACTTGAAGATCTTTGTAACCGCAATCGTCGGAACAATATTAGAATAATTGGTCTAATGGAAAATGTTGAAGGTCCGGATTTAAATAAATTTCTTACTGACTCCCTGCCAAAACTACTAAATATAACAACAGATCTTCCATTGCAATTTGAGCGTGCTCACAGAACGCCATCTTCCTTGAAAGCTGGATTTATAAGACAGACCAATCGTGGCAAAATTATTGCAATACCCTCAAACCCTACAAATCTTAACTGCTGCCAAAACTGTAAAAGATCTGAAATTTGCAGACAAAAAATTTCTTATTGTTCCCGACCTGAGACAACCGCACGGAAAAGAAAATCATTCTTAGACCTGAGAGCGAGACTGAAATCTATGGGGGCGAGATACGGATTGCAATATCCAGCCAGGATGGTTGTGACCATTAATAATGCGATAAGGCATTTTGACTCTCCAGAACAACTCCAATCATTTCTGGACAATGTTCAATCGCAGGGTAATGTCATCTTCCTGAGAGATTTCTGCTATCATGCTGTCCTGTGACCGCTGCTCTAACTGAGATAATTGAAACCTGGGCTCAGGCAGACCTTTTACTCTATTACTTCCTTGACTAACTGTTATCATTATTTAGACTCAACCTTTGGATATAATAGACTTTTCTTGGTTTACTTTGACAAACATGACATTGCTGGACTCGGATCTATATTTCCATATTTGTGACTTTACTACAGATTTTGATCCTAACTGTGCCTACATACTTTGCATTGTTCCAGGTGTGAGACTCTGCGCATTGACTGATTACTAAATAGTACTTCAAGCTAACACAAAATTAAAAAAACAAAACAAAAATACAATAAAACAATTATAAAAAACAACGAATGACTACTATAGAGCATCAGATAAGCTCTTTAACCTGACTTCTTACTACTTACTATATGTTTAATTGTAGGCTCGCTCACAGAGTGATAAAAATTTTTTGTTTTTTTTCTTTCTTTCTTTAACAGAACTCTATGTGACTTATTTTATGGTACATATACCAGCCTTATCGAGACAGCATTGCAGTATCTGGCTAGCTACTGGATTATAGGTCTCTTAAAATGCTGTTAAAATGTTAATTGGTAACCTCATAGTAAAAATTTTTTTTGACAATTATTACCTTTTCTTAAATCTTTGTTGCCAGTAGGTCTTAAATATACCTTTTAAAATTAGCTAACATATGCTTTGTATATCTTTTGCAACAATACCAGATTGAACTGGTTATTTATTTTGAGGTTTTTTTTTTCTTTCTTACCCTATTCTTAGTAGGTCCTATTGCAGAATGATTTCATTTCGTTACTTCATTCATACATAATATGTTTATTACTGTGAATCTAGTTTGATTACAATGCTCATTTTAGATTACATAACTAGAGTGAATGTTTAAGAGGTTTTTTTTCCTATGTCAAATTATGCTTACTTGCTCTTTCTAATAATGTTCTTTGTTGAGAGAAGAGACTTGTGCACCTCTGTTTTTCTGGTTAATGGCACCAATCATTTTTCTTGTTTTTCTTGGTTGGACTGTTTTTAGTCCTTGATGCCTTCTGTTCTGATTTGATTTGTGCTACAGAGGTTTTTTTCTTTTTAGTTCTTTCTTTTTGGGCACATTGCATTTCTCTCTCTATACCACAATCTATTTGATAACTCTTCTTTCCTGATATTTCCTACTATATTAATACATCAGATATATGACATCGGTTAAACAATCTCCAGTCACTGTTGTCTCATGGATTGAATAATCCTAGCAAAAGAAAAGTTTTAATCCATTTGAAACAAAAATCACCTGATATAATAATGCTACAATAAAACATCTGGATCACCTCGGCGATTGGCTCCCCCTCTATGGATATAAGAGGTGGTGTATCCATATTATTTTCAACATCGATACAAACTAAGATCATTAACCAAGCTATTGATCCTAATGGTAGATGGATAATAGTACAAGTTGATCTACATAACATTCAACTTCTTTTGATAAATGTATATGCAATGACTCTGCGGAATTCTTCATAAATCTACTGAATACAATTCAGACTTTTGAACCTTTACTAATCATCATATTGAGGCTCCATAATTCATATGCTATTTGATTGCTCGTTTGTACAATAATTCTGGTTAGATGTATGGACTATAATGAAGAAGATATTTCACCTAGATTGCAAGTTATCATTCTCTATAGTAATGTTTAAATCGCAATCTCCACACATTAGTTTAATAGACTCAAATAAGAAACTTTTTGATATATTATTGATCATTGCACAGAAATTGATTCTTTCCAGTTGGAAATCCTCAAGTTCACTCCATGTTCAGCATTGGTGGAATTTAGGCTTACAACAACATAAATTTGAAATAGCATTATCCAAACGTAGAGGCCAGCTTAGATATACGACTACCTGTTGGTCCCCTTTATCTAAATATCTGCAAACTTTAATATATGAATATGCTCAAACTCATACCTTTTACTGAAATTTTCTTTCTGAATTGTTGACTATTATTATAAATGCATTATGCCTCTGTATATTTTAATTTCTTTTTCTTGTTGTTCAACTTTTGAAAAAATTAATAAATTTTCATGGATAAAAAACCCCAACAAAATGCTACCGCAGCTTAGTAAAAGGAGCCCTGTGTGGGAGGTAGCAGCCGCCATTTGGGAATTGGCTTTTCTGTTCAAGCTGGTTCCAAATCCCAAATGGTGGCCGCTACCTCCTGCAGAAATTTGAAGCTGCCGTTATTACTGTGAGCTAAGTGGGAGCAGGAGTGACTCAAGATCACTCCTGCTCTGAAGAAGCCACTTATCTTTTTTCAAAATACTTGGTTAAATAATTTCTTTCTGTCGTTCTTAAATTGACTTTAGTTTATAATTTTCTCTCCGCCTCTTCTCACTTTGTTATTGCTGCTAGGTTATCAATTTGTCTATGCTGCTAGTTAAATAATTTCTTTCTGTCATTCTTAAATTGTCTCTAGTTTATAATCTTTTGTAAACTTCATAGAACTTATAGTTACGTGGTTAAGAAGCACGATGGTATGTTATGTTAGACCACCAGGTCTTTTAGAAGATAGGCCCAAGAAGGGCAGAACTGGTGGTCGGTCTGGGAGGATGAGAGTTTTGTCTGGCCATGGGTTTGCGGCATTGGCATAGCATGGAAGTGGGTGCAGGGAATTTCAGCTAAAAATGTGCTGGCATTTTTGGCCAAAACCTAAACTCAGATTTTGTGCCAATTTCGGTGCCAAAACTAAAACTTGATTATCCTCTGCAGCGATTTTCCACTGATAACACATGATTAGGTCTGATGGCACGGCACACTAGTTGGAGAATATTGTTTCAGAAGTATAACTTAAGATTTTCATCCAGATAGTAATATTTTAAAGTTTGATAATTTTGTCTGTTTAATGGCAGGTCCTTTCACAGATGTAGTTGTTACAAATCTTATACTTCGAAATCCATCAGAGAAGAAAGTATGTTTCAAAGTAAAGACTACAGCACCTCGTCGATACTGTGTTCGACCAAACGGTGGAATTTTAGATCCTGGGGCCACCATAACAGTGTCAGGTAAAATGGATGCTTCTGCAGCAGAGAGTCTAGCTTTTTGTTTGTTTTATTTCAATCTCTGTATTACAAATTTTGAAAACAATATAACAGAAAAATGCATATTCAATGATATAACAAAAATATAAGTAATAAATGTAACCCCAAGCAAGAAGGGGGTGGGAAGTTGAAATAAAAATTAAAAAATTTTCTGCTTGTAAAATACCATCACACTGCCAAGCTTGCCATGTGGCAATCATTTATATACATTGAAGATACTCCTCTAAGCCCTGTCAAATTTTCTTTCAGTCTGATTACATTTTTCAGATGCAATCTTTTCATATTTATAATTCATGTATGGATTTTTTTTCCTGTGTTTGCCCTGTTTTGGCTCTTTGTTTAAAGTGCTTTTCAGTGAGCAAGGGGTGTTTGGCTGGGTGTTACACCTGGGTCCCCCTAGGTCCCTGCCCCATCCTCCCCTCAGTGGAAGTGAGGTGGTGTAGAGTCTCTGATTTTTCTTTCCCATGTAAAAAAAAAAAAAGGACCAGAGATTGACTTGTGTGTAGCAGTGATATACTTTGTGTATACAGACTGCAGCTACCACTTCTGCCTCAGCTTTCTACTGTTGGGTAAGCAGAGTGTTGATTTTATTCGGGTCTAACTAGAGTTGAGTGTTTTGTAGTGAAGTACAGTGGTACCTTGGATTATGAGCATAATCCGTTCAAGGAGCATGCTCGTAATCCAAAATGCTCGTTTATCAAAGCGAGTTTCCCCATAGGAAATAATGGAAACTCGCTTTGATGCGTTCCCCCCCCCCCCCCGCGATCAGGCACCCCCCGCCACGATCCGACCCCCCCCTGACACGATTGGGCACCTCCCCGCCACGATCCGCCCCCGCCCCCCGCCACGATCCGACATCCCCCCCAATACAATTGGGCACCCCCCCGCCGCTTCTTACCCTCATCTGGGCACTCTTGAAAATCGGCCTTCTCCTCTGCTGGGCCTTGAGCATCTGAGCATGCTCAAGGCCTGTGAGTTCACGTTCACGTTCAGAACTCGCAGGCCTTGAGCATGCTCAGATGTTCAAGGCCCAGCAGAGGAGAAGATTGATTTTCAAGAGTGCCCAGATGAGGGTAAGAAGCGGCGGGGGGATGCCCAATTGGGGGGGGGTTGGATCGTGGCGGGGGGGTGCCCAATCGTGGCGGGGGGGTCGGATCGTGGCGGGGGGTGCCTAATCGTGGCTGGGGGTCGTCAGATCGTGGCGGGGAGGTGCCCAATCGTGTCGGGGGGGGGGGTCGGATCGTGGTGGTGGGGGGTGCCGGTTCGAGGCAGGGGGGGGTGCCGGATCACAGGGAGGGGTGCTGGATTGTGGGGGGGGGGGGGGGGGGTGCTCGTAAATTGAGCCATGCTCGGTTTCCGAGGCACCGATTTTGCAAATTTTTTGCTCGTCTTGCAAAACACTCGCAAACTGGTGCACTCGTAAACCGAGGTACCACTGTACTTTTCTTTGCCATTCGCGTCAGGCCGTTTGGGTCTGGATGGCTATTTATGGTGGCAGAGGCAGTTAAAAGGTGTTTGCACTGTGGGAAGCTCAGAACACCATTGGGTCTCTGTTCGGCAGGCTATGAAGGCGTTGCAGGGGAGGAAATCAATATGGCAACAGAGGACACAGGCATTTCCCACGCAAAAGACGTGTGGCCCCATTCTCCATCGATTGCGGCAGAGATAGAGGGAAGCCTGGATGATGTCATCGGACTTGCCGCGTTAGCAGGGGCGGGGCCTGTGGTGAGCGGTGTGTCGGCAGTGCAGATAGGAGGGCAGATCATGCAGTTTTCCCCTGAATTCGTTGTCCTGTTGTAAAAGGCCTTTCTGTTGTAAGGCTCTCAGCCTGCACAGCAAGGGGCTAGTGGTGGGGGACCTTCTAATGCTCCAGCAGTTGGCAGTCAACCTCAAGTGGATTCACAGGCAGCTAAGAGGCGTAGGGTGATACTCTCAGATGGGGTGGGGGTGGACCCTCATTCTAACTCCAGCCTTTCCTTTCCTATTCAGGAGTCCCTGAAGGAGGATTTGGTTGAGGATTTGGAGATGGAGGATTCCCTACTGCGCTGCGTCTATTCCATAGAGAGGAACTCTCTTCTTATCCCAGGACAAGCAGGCAGCATATTCTCACTATATGGGTGACATCAACCATGGAGCACCGATGTGGATAGTCTCGCAAGCAGACTTGCTTGAAAAACTTTTGGAAAATTCGTGACCGCGCATGCGCCCTCCTGCCCGACGTAGGGCGCTTGTCTCCTCAGTTCTAAGTTTTGTGCGGAGCAGAGAAGCCCTTGTTTCGACGCTCTGGGTGAGAATTAGTTTGTTCCGTGCCTTCTCATCGCCACAGCTCGTGTGGTTTATTATTTTTTTCACAGTCGCATGTGTCTGCAATGGGTCCAATAGATGGCGGATGGGATGATGGAGTCCAGGGTGTCTCTCTCTTCTGAACTTCCTGATGTTGAAACAGGTTTAGCATATTTGGCGGATTCCTTATATGATGTGATTCATGCTTTGGTGAAGTAGATGTCGCTTTTGGTGGTGGCTCGCAGGTCCTTGTGGCTATGCCATTTGGCGGTGGATGCGGCTTCCAAACTGCGCCTCGTGCGCCTGCCTTTTAAGAGTAGACTATAGTTTGGTGAGGATTTTGAAAAATTGGTGAAAGATTTTGGGGATTCTAAAACTTGGAGGTTACCGGAAGATAAACCTTACGGATCCGTGACAGCCTTACCTTCGTGAGCCCCTTTCCAGGATGCCAAATGATATAGACTAGGGAAGCCAAATTTCTCTCCTGCTTATGGTTCCTCCTTTGCTTCCAAGCCTAAGTTTCCACAGCTGAATTACTTTCATCTTTTCAACCCCTGGCCTCTCAGCCAGCCCATACTCCAGCAGTTCGTAATTCGCAATGACAGGATCTCGGCTCCCTCCGCTGGGTCTATAGGGTGGCGGCTGTCTTATTTCCTGGTGGAGTGAGCCGTGATGACATCAGATCTGTGAGTCTTGGACATTATTCGAGAGTGGTATAAATTAGAATTCTCTTCTTCCGTCACATTCTTTCTTGGTCTCCCCATGCGTGGGGTTGGTCAAGTGGGAGAAGCGCGCTCCAAGTTTTTCTAGATTTCGAGGCAGTAGTGTCAGTTCCACTAGAGCAGAGGGGCCAGATGAGGTATTTCATTGTACCCAAGAAAGGGGGATCCATCAGAATGGTTCTGGATCTCAAACGAATCAAACAATTTTTCCACATCAGACATTTCCATATGGAAACAATGAGATTGGTCATTGCGGTGGTTCAGCTGGGGAAGTTTCTTATGGCCCTCGATCTCAAGGTGGTCTACTTGCACATTCCCATCTGGCCTCCGCATCAACGGTATCTCCGCTTTGCTGTCCTCGGCCAGCACTATCAGTTTCAGGCGATGCCTTTTGGCCTAGCCACGGCCCCATGAACGTGTTCAAAGGTGATGGTGGTAGTGGCGGCATTTCGTAGACTGGTTGATTCGGGTGTTTTCCAGAGAAGAGAGTTTGACTGTGACCCAGAGAGTGATCTCACTTTTTCAGACTTTGGGGTGGATCATCAACTTTCCAAAGAGCGCTTTGATCCCTTCCCAATCCTTGGAACATCTGGGGGTGTGGTTTGACACGGCAGTGGGGAAAGTGTTTCTGCCCATGGACTGAGGCGATAAGTTGCAGTCGCAGGTTTGTCTCCTTCGACAGTCCCCGAGACAGAGGGTATGGAATTATGTTCAGGCTCTCGGCTCGATGGTGGTGGTGCCTTGGGCTCAATTTCACATGAGGCTGTTGCAGCAATCGCTTCTCTCGCACTGGTCCCTAGTGTCTCAGGATTACGGTCGTCATCTACAGTGGACATCTCCGGCATTGTTCAGCATGGAGTGGTGGCTGAGCAAGACCAATCTGTTCAGGGTATGCCCCTGGCGTCGCCGGAATGGATCGTAGTTACCACAAACACGTGGGCTCAGTGCCTTCAGTCCTCAGCACAGGGGGTGTGGTCTCTGAAGGAGGTTCAGTGGTTGATTAACCTTCTGCAATTGAGAGCGATCCGGCCGGCACTCCGAGCCTTTCAGCCCTTGGTTCAGTAGCGACTGACAAGGGTCTTTTAGGACAGTGTCACGGTGGTAGCTTATATCAACTGGAGGGGGGGGGGTACCTGCAGTCCTCAGTTGGCATGCGGGGCGCTGATTCAGCCCACATTGCAGGAAAGGCAAGCATGCAGGCAGACTTTCTCAGCAGGCATCTCTTAGATCCCGGGGAGTGGGAACTGTCCCCAGCGGCGTTTGAGCTTGTAGTATGAAGGTGGGGTCTTCCAGAAATGGATCTCACAGCGTCGGCACGCAATGTGAAGCTACCAGTGTTCTTCAGCAGGCACCGTGATCTGGGGTCAGAGAGGGTGGACATGCTGGCTCTTCCATGGCCTCCGCATTGTCTTCTAAAAGTGTTTCTCCCGGCCGATGATTGGTTGGGTGCTGTATTGCGTAGCTTGCTTTCAGGGCAAGGTGATCCTGGTAGCTCTGGATTAGCTGCGCCATCCATGGTATGCAGATCTGATGGATCTTTCGATGGGCAAAAAGTTACAGTTCCCGGTAACGCCGGATTTACTCACTCGGGGTCCGATCAACATGGAAGATCCATCCCACTTTGGTCTTACGGGCCTGGCTCTTGAAAGGTCACGGTTGAGGAGTAAGGGATATTTGGAGCAGGTTATTTCGACTCTCTTAAAGGCCAAAAAGAGATCTACATCTGCGTCTTATGCTAGAGAATGGAGAGTATTCAATTCTTGGTGTGGTGCTCAGGGTAATTTGCCCTTCTAGGTTTCTCTGTCTCACATTCTTTCTTTTCTGCAGAATTGGGTAGCCAATGAGTTGGCATATAATTCCCTTAAAGTGCAAGTGGTGGCCATTGCTTGTTACAGGGGCAAAGTGGTGTGCTCTTCTCTGTTGTCTCAGCCTGATGTGGTTAGGTTCCTGAAAGGGGTTCAGCGCATTTGTCTACCTGTTAAACGGCTTTGTCCGGAGTGGAGTCAAGTTGGTGCTTGGGGGATTGCAGAAGGCCCCGTTCGAGCCTTTGGCTAAGGTGACATTAAAGGATGTGATGCTGAAAATGTTTTTTCTGGTGGCCATGACTTCGGCTAGGCGGGTATCCGAATTGCAGGCTTTGTCATGCAGGGATCCTTTTTTTGAGGTTTATGGATTCTGGGGTGACAGTTCGGACCGTGCCGTCCTTTCTTACTAAGGTGGTCTCATCGTTTCATATAAATCAGTCTCGGTTTCATTCCTTGCCTTTGCTCGATGTCCGTAGGATTCTTCTTCACTATCTGCAGGTTACAAATGACTTTAGGTGTTTGCGGGACGCAACAGAGGTTTAGCGGCATCCAGAGCTTCCATCGTTCGATGGGTCAGGGAGATGATTTCTTCCTCTTATTTGCTGGCAGGAAAGCAGTTCCCGGAGGGTCTTTGTGCTCATTCGACCCAAGCAGTGGAGACATTGCGGGCTGGATCTAAGGGGCTTGCCTTGGAGGAGGTTTGTTGGGTAGCTATGTGGTCTTCCAAGAATACCTTTTCAAAGCATTACTGGTTGGATGTGGCAGCGCGGGCGGAGGCTGGTTTTGGCACTTAGGTCATTGTGGAGGCAGCGTTTGCTTCCCACCCAGATTGAGGATTGCTTTGCTACATCCCACTAGTCTTTGGATTCATCTACTACCGTTGCTAAGGAAGGAAAAAATTTGTTCTTACCTGTTAATTTTCTTTCCTTTAGATGCAGCAGATGAATCCATAGCCCCACCCTTTTCTGTGTATTTGAGATTGAGTTTTGGTGTTATGGTTGGTAGTTGTATTCTGTATAGTTCAAATTTGTACTTGTTATAGGAAAGAAGTTTTTGCTCATACTAGTGATATTACTGGTTTCTGATGCTTGGGCATGAAGCAATGAGGAACAGGAATAGTTAACCCATGAGGGACACCTGTTAATCAGTTTCTATATCTCCACCTGCTGGTAGATGTGTGCTATCCTACTAGTCTCTGGATTCATCTGCTGCATCTAAAGGAAAAAAAATTAATAGGTAAGAACATAATTTTTCCTTCTTCAGTTAGAAATTGTGTTGAGCTATATTTGTTATAACATCAATAGGCACTTAAGCTGCTTGTTAAGATCTGGATTCAGGATGGTGGATTTGAAAATTACTATAGCAAAGGATATTTCAATTTCTAATTCTTTGATTTGGTTCGTCACTTCCCAAGCCTTATCCTAAAAAAACCCTCTGCTAACATAGGTTATAATTTCTTAGAAAGATCAATGTTCCTTGTTAACATATATAGTCAAACCTCGGATTGCAAGTGTTTTGCAAGATGAGCAAAACACTAGCAAATCTTGCCTCGCAAACTGAGAATCTCATTAGAATCTTAGAGAGAGTGGGATCCAGAAGGCCTTGAGCATGTGCAGATGCTCAAGGCCCAGCAGAAGCAGAAGCAGGCTCTTTGGGCACTGGCATGTCCTGTGGGTTGGTGCTGTGTTCCGGTGCCCCATCGCGGTAAGGGTTTTGGGAGGAGGGGCGATGCTGGTTCGTGGGGGTGGGGTGGAAGCGCGCAAGTGGCCTCGGGGTGGGGGGGGGTTGCCTTTTGGGGATGTGGAATGAATCAAGCGAGTTTCCCTCACTTTCTATGGGGAAACTCGCTTTGATATATGAGCATGCTTCTGGAACAAATTATGCTTGTGACACTATATGTGTAAAAAAAGCAGCTTAAATAACTGATTTATTATCCCCCCAAAAACCCTTTCTTTGATGCTGTCACTGACATCATCAGTGATGCGGCAGAGGGAAGGCCCCTGCGAGGAAGGCTGCAAAGCAGCCTGTTCAGTGCTGCTGCCACCACTGTTTGGAACAGAGGTATGCTGGCCTTGCAAGGTTCTGCTGCATGGGAGAGATGGAAAGATGCTGCGCAGGGGGATGGGTTGGCAGGGTCATCATGGTTTTGGTGCATCTCAAGACTTTTTTTTTATTTCAGAAATGTAATTTGTAAAATGTAAGGATGATATGTAATTTGTTTATTTGGTAACCATTTAAAGCTCCTTTTTAGGGGGAAGATGTGGCATACAAGAACAATGCTTAGATTAGATTTAACACAGCAGAATTAAATTGCTTTCGGGGTTCTGCTGCAGGGGGGGAGGATGGGAGGGAGGGATAGAAAGATGCTGCACAAGGGGATGGGTGAGAGATAAATCATTGTACACAAAAAAAAGACATCTCCCAAAAATAAGCCCTAGTGCATTTTTTGGACCAAAATTAATGACAGTGTTTTATTTTCGAGGAAACATGGTACTATTTGCACTACAAGCATACTGGCACTATTGGGCACCCTACCTTTACCCACTCTGCAAATCAGTATCCAGTCAGGCTGGAGGAGTGCTGGTGGAGCCTGAGGAGGAAAATCTAAGGCAGCAGCATGTGGGGCAGAGGCAGAAGATACCCAGAGATAGGTAAGACAGGGAGACGGGGTTTCTGGTTGGTGGTGACAGCAGGAGAGGCAGCAGTTAGCAGCTGCAGCTACCATCTTGAAGGCTGCAACCGGTGTTTGTGGAGCTGTGAGGGGGAGTGCTTTAAGGCACAGGAGCAGAGTTTTGGCAGTGACAATTTTAAATATATTTTTGGCAAAAATGAGTATAAAAACATCACTGAAAAGCTTCTTTCAAAAGGGGGAAAGACCCAATGATAATGAGACTACCAACAAAAAGAGTTGCATTTTAAAAGAAAATACCAAGAGTCCTATTTAAATTATAGGTTCATTGTAACAGGTGATTCGCATTCTCTATGCCTGCTTTGTATAATATGTGGTGAATGACTATCCAATGAAGCCATGAAACCCTCAAAACTGCTTCGCCACATGGAGACTAAGCACCCTGCATTAAAAGACAACACTTTGGGAGTTTTTCAAAAGAAAAAAAACATAAATTTGAAGAGCAGAAGCAATTTTTTAAGACCACCACTTCAGTAAATGTGTCTGCACTGAAAGCATCATTCTTAGTGGCTGACCGCATTGCCAAAGCTAAGAAGCCCTTTACAATTGATGAAGAGTTGATCCTGCCTGCTAGTAAGGACATTTGCCATGAACTTTTAGGAGAGGCTGTAGCATTTCCAGTTCCAGTTCTCGGCCCTGCCATTTGGCTCCCCGCACATTCACCAAAGTGGTGGTGGCAGCCCATCTGCAAAAGATGGGGCTGCAGGTGCATTTCTACCTGGACTGGCTGATCTGGGCCCCCTCATTATCTGAGGGTCGGTGCTCGATAGATCAGGTGATCAGAGTTCTGGAGGATCTAGGTTGGATTGTGAATTAAAGAACACAATCCCTGGAGTATCTGGGGGTCTTTTTCAACACCGCTGCAAGCTTCATGTGTCTTCCAGAGGCACTCAGAGGCTTTGTACTCAGATAACGTGCTTCCTGACCTAGCCAGCTGTATCAGCGTGGGACTATCTGCAAGTCCTAGGTTCAATGGCAGCCACAATAAATGTGGTTCCTTGGGCAAAGACCCACATGCATCCTCTCCAACAAGTGTTCCTCACGCGCTGGCCTCCACATACAGAATTGTTACAAATGTTTTTACCTTGGATGCTGGAGGCCTGGGCCAGCATGGAATGGTGGCTCTGCCCTCAGTTCATTTCCAAGGGCATGCCCCTTCATATAGCATCTTGGCTAGTCGTAATGACAGATACCAGTCTCCTTTGCTGGGGAGCTCATTGCATCCATTGATTGATTCAAGGGTGTTGGTCACCCACTCAGAGGAAGTGGTCGATCAACCAGCTAGAACTCTGACCCATTCGGCTGGCTTTGGTGAAACTGCAGAAGACTGGAATGCCAGGCTGTCAGAGTCCTTTTGGATAATTCTACAGCATTGACCTATGTCAACTGTCTGAGGGGGCACCAAGAGTGCCCATCTATGTCTTCACGTGGGTGGAACATCTGCAGGTGCTCTCAGTAGTGCACATAGCGGAAGTGGACAATGTCCAAGCAGACTTCCTTAGCTGACAGACTTTGGATCTGGGTGAGTGGACGCTGTCAGCGACAGCATTCCAAGCCATTGTTTGCTGCTAGGGTCGGCTACAGTTCAACCTCATGGCTATGGCAAAGAACAAAAAGGCAGAGAGGTTCTTCAGTTGAAGATACAAGCTCAAAAATGAAGGTCTGGGCACTCTGCTCCAGCCTTGACCACAGAGCGCACTTTTATACGTCTCTCCTCTGTGGAACATGATAGGCTCAAAGGATTGTAGGTCATCAGGGAAGGGTTATTCTGGTAGTTACAGATTGGCCGCGCGAACTATGGTACACAGATCTGGTATGTCTTTGAACGGGTCTCAGGTTGCAGATGCATCCGGACCTCTCTTCTCAGGGTCCTGTGTAAATGGAAGATCCAGATTGCTTTGCTCTTATGGTATGGTTCTTGAACATGAAGCATTAGAGTGGAATGGGTACTTGGAAGTGGTCATTACCACTCTCATAAAGTCTAAGAAGCCGATAATGATCTCTGCATATGCTAAAGTATGGCAGACTTTCGAGCATTGGTGCGCCCAGGAAAATGTTTTCTGTGGTGTTGACTTTCTTCCATGTGACCTTGACAAGGGATTCGTTGTAGCTTCCCTGTGGGTTCAAGTTGAAGGACACTCTCTCGTTTTAGGACTTGTGACTGCAGATCTACTCTGGCATCTCTAGACATAGCCAGATTTATGAGGGGTGCTTTCTGCATCAGACCACCTGTCAAGGCCCCGCTACCTTTGTGGGATCTTAACGTGGTTCTGTGAGGTATTTCCAAAGTTCCATTTGAGCTGCTGAAGGAGGTTATGCTGATAGATATGACACTCAAAACTGTTTTTCTCGTAGCTGTGACTTCTGTGAGATATGTTCTTGGAGCTCTAGGCTCTTCCTTCCTTAAGATCTCGGACACTAGTCTCTTTATATACTGTTCCTTCCCTCCTGCCGAAAGTGGTTTTGACGTTTCATTTAAATCGGGAGATTTTATTGCCAGTGTTCCGGTCTACAGGTTCCAAGAAACAGGACCAGATTTTAAAGAAGTTGGATGTAAGAAGAGTATTTCTTCAATATATGGAGATCACCAATGAGTTTGGGCTCTCTGACTATCTTTTTGTGCTGAGTAATCCAGCTAAGTGAGGTGCACCAGCTTCGAAGGCCACCATTTCCAGGTGGATATGAAGGACCATTTCGTTAACATACTTTGTTGCAGGAAACAGTCCTCTGTTTCCTTGAAGGCACATTTGACCAGAAGTGTAGCTTTGTCGTAGACGGAAGCTAGCGGCAATCTCTCCAGTGCAGATTTCTAGGGCGGCAACTTGGTCTACTTTGCATACATTTGCTAAGTTTTACAGAGTGGATATGGCAGCAAGGGGGAGGACTCTGCCTTTGGGTCCTCAATGCTATGTTCTGGCACAGTCATCCCTCCCTAGATTTTGGGGACTGCATTTGTACGTCCCGCTTGTCTAGAATGACACACCTATTGCACTGGAAAAAGAGATCAGGTTCTTACTTTGCTAATATCTTTTCCAGTAGAAGTGCGTTATTCTGGACCCCCATCCTGTCATTTCTTTCCTGCGTCTGCCTACTGTCATCAGGAATGCCTTCTCCATGACTAGCTTGCTCGTCAGTCAGCCATTTGGGCCATGATGACGGGGGCATTACTAGCATCTGTAGGGGTACTACCTGAACTCCTTGATGCTTCTGTTGGCATATTGTTGCTGTTTGATTGTTCCGAGTTTGTATGTTGCTGTGTTTGAGCCAAACAGATTTGTTTGTTGGGGAACTTTCCCCTCTTCCCTACTTCACCTAATTTCAGAAGAGCTCTTGCTTGCTTGGGGACTAACTGTAGGTAGCAGTAGAGCTCTCTGTGAATTAGGCTTATAGAAAAAGTCAGGAGTGGATTCCGTCCACAAAGACTCATGGCCATAGAGATATTACCCGCTTGTCCAGAATGACACATCTATCTACTGGAAAAGATATTAGCAAGGTATGAACCTAATCTCTTTATCCAGCATCAGGAATACATACCGTATTTTCACGCAAATAACGCGCACCCGTATAAAACGCGCACACGGGTATAGCGCGCAGAAATCACGATGATATGTACAAAAACTTTGGTATACCGCGCTCACGGGTATACCGCGCATGCTGCCCGACGCTCCTTTCGCCCGCCCTGACTTTCCGTGCGCTGTCCCGACTCTCCGTTCACCCCCCCTGACTTCCGTGCACTGTCCCCCCTTGAAGGTCTGTCCCCATCCTGAAAGCCTGATGCCCCCCCCGACGTCCGATACATCCCTCCCCCCGAAGGACCGCCGACTCCCCAACAATATCGGGCCAGGAGGGAGCCCAAATCCTCCTGGCCACGGCGACCCCCTAACCCCACCCCGCACTACATTACGGGCAGGAGGGATCCCAGGCCCTCCTGCCCTCGACGCAAACCCCCCTCCCCCCAACGACCGCCCCCCCCAAGAACCTCCGACCGCCCCCCCAGCTGACCCGCGACCCCCCTGGCGACCCCCACGACCGCCCCACCCCCCTTCCCCGTACCTTTGGTAGTTGGGCCAGAAGGGAGCCCAAACCCTCCTGGCCACGGCGACCCCCTAACCCCACCCCGCACTACATTACGGGCAGGAGGGATCCCAGGCCCTCCTGCCCTCGACGCAAACCCCCCTCCCCCCCAACGACCGCCCCCCCCAAGAACCTCCGACCGCCCCCCCAGCCGACCCGCGACCCCCCTGGCGACCCCCCACGACCCCCCCACCCCCCTTCCCCGTACCTTTGGTAGTTGGCCGGACAGACGGGAGCCAAACCCGCCTGTCCGGCAGGCAGCCAACGAAGGAATGAGGCCGGATTGGCCCATCCATCCTAAAGCTCCGCCTACTGGTGGGGCCTAAGGCGCGTGGGCCAATCAGAATAGGCCCTGGAGCCTTAGGTCCCACCTGGGGGCGCGGCCTGAGGCACATGGTCGGGTTGGGCCCATGTGCCTCAGGCCGCGCCCCCAGGTGGGACCTAAGGCTCCAGGGCCTATTCTGATTGGCCCACGCGCCTTAGGCCCCACCAGTAGGCGGAGCTTTAGGATGGATGGGCCAATCCGGCCTCATTCCTTCGTTGGCTACCTGCCGGACAGGCGGGTTTGGCTCCCGTCTGTCCGGCCAACTACCAAAGGTACGGGGAAGGGGGGGGGGGGGTCGTGGGGGTCGCCAGGGGGATCGCGGGTCGGCTGGGGGGCGGTCGGAGGTTCTTGGGGGGGGGCGGTCGTTGGGGGGGAGGGGGGTTTGCGTCGAGGGCAGGAGGGCCTGGGATCCCTCCTGCCCGTAATGTAGTGCGGGGTGGGGTTAGGGGGTCGCCGTGGCCAGGAGGGTTTGGGCTCCCTTCTGGCCCAACTACCAAAGGTACGGGGAAGGGGGGTGGGGGGTCGTGGGGATCGCCAGGGGGGTCGCGGGTCGGCTGGGGGGGGCGGTCGGAGGTTCTTGGGGGGGGGGCGGTCGTTGGGGGGGGAGGGGGGTTTGCGTCGAGGGCAGGAGGGCCTTGAATCCCTCCTGCCCGTAATTTAGTGCGGGGTAGGGTTAGGGGGTCGCCGTGGCCAGGAGGGTTTGGGCTCCCTTCTGGCCCGATATTGTCGGGAAGTCGGCGGTCCTTCGGGGTGGGGGTGCGAGTGGTCCTGCCGGGGGGGGGGATGTATCGGACGTCGGGGAGTCGGCCGGGCAAGAGGGCTTGGGCTCCCTCTTGCTCCGATCGTGGATGCGGGTGCGGGTGGGAGCGCGTGCGAGCGGTCGTTCGGGGTGGGGGTGCGAGTGGTCCTGCTGGGGGGGTGAATCGGGCGTCGGGCGGGGTGGGAACTATGTTTTAAAACTTTTGTATACCGTGCTCACGCATATAACGCGCGAGGGGTATGCGCGGTAGGTAAAAACGCGTATAACGCGCGCGTTATATGCGTGAACATACGGTATATAGCAGCACTTCATTAACAAGAAAGCCTTTAGACCTAGATATAGAAAATACTCGAGAACGAGTTTCTGCATAATGGTATTCTGAAACTGGTTGTATATATAACTTTGTAGATTATGATTGTAAAGAGCACTTTGGTCGATATATATTTATAATAGTAGAAAAATATGCTGGCAGCATAAATTATTTGGAGAATCAATAATAGTACAGTACTTTAAACATTATACTCTGTTCTCCACAGACAACCAGTGAAGTATCATCAAAATTGGTGTAATATGGACTGATTTCAAAACCCCCAAAATCAAATGTGCCCCTACATTCTGGGCAATCTGTAGAGCCTGGAGTTTAGCTAATGCCATTACCAAATACAGAGAATTACAATAATCTATTTAGACAACACCAGGCTCTGCACCACTGTCCAAAAATCTGATGCTTACTTAATATTTGTAAATGAAAAAAATGATGTAATCATGTGATCTACATGATTCTGCATAGTCAAGTTTGAATCTGAATACCCCAAGATTTTGAAGAGGGGACTTGACTTTAAATTGTCAAATTCAATAGCACTGCAAGGTTTGTTTTGTGCTTGTGTGTGAAATGAATAACTTAGAACTGTTGCATTCTATAGAATACTGTACCTGAATTTGCTAGTTATGGATTCTCAATACTCCCTTCTCCGTTACTCTGTTCATAACTTGGTTCTCCTCAAACTGCTATAATGTAGCATATACATTTGTAATACCTTATATTGTAAATTTCCTTGAACCTATTTAGGCATAGTGCGACTCAGAAATACTGGATTAGATTAGTATAACTTTATTTCCTGTGCAAAAAGCATCCAATTCCATATGGCTGGTTATACACCTTTACTTGCGAGTCTCTTGCAGAAGGCATCAATCATTTTTCTCAGCTCTGCCTCCTTGTCCCTCTGGGCAGAGCTCCCTCTTTTCAGTTTTACCTTCTGTAAAGTAAAGCGAGTCTTTTCCTCTGCTCTGCATTAAATTTTTATCTCTGGGGTTTATTCTGACCCATGTAAGGCTTCCTGGTGTTACAGAGGTTCATAGTAATCTTGGAGCAGATCTGGCTGGAGAGAATACAGACATGTAATCTGTAGCTGGGGAAGCCAACCTTCTGAAAGTCCACCTGCCTGGCTGGTCTGCCTTAACACTTGGAGCTCAGGGAAGGTTCCTTAGGAGTTCAGCGCTTGAGCACAGGCTGATCTGATCCTGTAACTGACACAGAGGTTTGGCGGTGGTCAATTGCATTCCCCTCCCCTGAAGAGTTGTGTGGAAGCTTGTTCTGAGCTTGGCGTGGTTGCAGTCTAAAGAGACAAGTGCTGAACTCATTTACTGCTTGTATGAGGCGGAAATCTGCCTCCATTTTCTTGCAGCAGTGAGAGCAAATACAGGCACAGCATGTGACAATTGTGTAAGGACAGACTATTACTGCTTAAGGGAGACATCAGGGGTGGGTCAGAATTTGACCATTTTGAGAGTTTTGAGGGCTGTCCCAAGGGTTCCTTTTGGTTTGGTTTCCAGCAGATTTGTTGGAGGTCATTGTGGTTATTCTGAGAGTTGGATTAAGAGTCTCCTTAGGTTCCTGCTTCTCATCTTTCACTGTTATGCAGCACTAAATCCCAACCTGCCTGTTTCCCTTCTCATCCTGAGATTACAAAAATGATTATCCTAGTTCAAGCAGGCAGCATATTCGTATATGGGGTGACATTATCCATGGAGTCTGGTATGGACAGTGTTAAAAGTGAACTGTCAGTTAAGTTTTAAGAAACTTTGCAACTGCCCGCACCACACATGCATGAGTGCCTTCCTGCCCGATGCCAGTTCATTTTCCACAGAGCGAAGAAGTGCTTTTTATCCCAGGACAAGCAGGCAGCATATTCTTTACGCATGGGTGACGTCACCGACGGAGCCCACGGTACGGACCTTTTTACTAGAAAGTTCTAGTTGGCCGCACCGCGCGTGCGCGAGTGCCTTCCCGCTCGACGGAGGAGAGCGTGGTCCCCAGTTTCTTCGTTTCCGCGGAGCGAAGAAGACGTGCGTTTTTCAACTCCGATTGAAATCCTCTTTTTGCCTTCCCGCTCGCGTTCTTTTTCGTTTTATTTACCTTCGGGTTCTTTTTTATTTCATTTCCAAAAAAAAAAAAAAAATATTTTCTTTTTGTTTCGTTTTTTTGTCTTTGCCCCGGCGGGGCCTGTTGTCACGATCCAGGCCTCGGGGTTTGATTTTGCGGAGGCCGTGTTTCCATTCATGCCCCCGCAGCCCGGTTTTAAGAAGTGCCAGCGGTGTGCACGCCCGATCTCCCTCACTGACCCACACAATTGGTGTTTACAGTGTTTGGGACCGGAGCATCGGGCGGACTCGTGCACCCGCTGTGCCACTCTTAAAAAACGCACTTTGAAGAATCGCCAAATCCAGCAAAGTCTGCTGTTCGGCACCGGCCCGACTATGGACTCGACTTCTTCAACTGCGGCACCAGCGAAGTCGGCACCGACCACCTCGACACCGCCTGACATTACATCGGCGCCACCGGCGCCAGGTAAGCCGGCTAAGAAGCCTTCCACCCTTGAGCGCCCTCCCACCTCGGTGGCGACACCGGCTCTTTCGGCTCCACGCCGAACTAAAAAGCGCTCCGCTCCGATATCGGTGAGTGCCTCGTCATCGGCCTCCTCATCGCCGGAGCGTAGAGCGGCACCCATGGAACCAAAGCAGAAAAAAGTGGTTCCGGTGCCACCCCTGGATGACCGCATTGCGGCCATCCTCCAGGATAAGTTGCAGGAACAACTCCAAACGCAACTTAAACAGCTCTTGCCCTCTATCCTGGCACCGCTGCTTTCGGTACCAGACCGGCCCGAGCCCCACACCGTCCAACCGGTATCCACGCCATCGGTACCTATGGACCCCTCCATGCCCATTCTCTCGGCACCGCATATCCATGCCCATGCCGAGGCCGTCGCTCTGACGACATCCGATCCTCCTCGGGACCGAGCGGAACACCGGTCTTCCCGCGAACCTGACCGGCACCGTTCTTCCCGGGACCGAGACAGACACAGGTCTTCATCCCCCGGTACCGTCTCGGTACGCTCAGGCAAGTCTCGGTCTAAAGCTCATCATACCGAGCCTTCCACTCCAGTCTCTCGGCACGCACACACCGATGTCAGAGACCCGGACCTCTGGGAGGAATCTCCCCTCGGTACCGAGGAGGATGCATCGTCGTCGGACGAAGAGCCCTCGGCCCCCGATACCACATCTAAACCTGAGCAATCTTCTTTTTCAAAATTCCTCAGGGAGTTATCGGGGGCCTTATCTTTGCCTCTGGAATCTGATTCCAAGAAATCACAAGCTTTCCTGGAGGCATTAGATTTCGATCAACCTCCTAAGGAGTTCCTGAAGTTACCCGTGCATGACATCCTACGGGAAACTTTTTATAAAAATTGGGAAAACCCATTAACTGTCCCTGGGGCACCCCGTAAACTGGATAGCCTTTACAGGGTTATTCCAATCCCGGGATTTGATAAACCCCAGCTACCCCATGAATCTCTCCTGGTTGAGTCCACTTTAAAAAAGACTCAAGGCTCCAGTGTATATGCCTCTACCCCTCCTGGCAGGGAGGGCAAAACTATGGACAAGTTTGGCAAGCGGCTCTACCAGAATGCCATGCTTGCCAACAGGGCAAACAATTACTCTTTCCACTTTTCATTCTACCTGAAACATCTGGTAATGCAACTCTCCGCCATGCAAAAGTACATGCCGGAGCACAAGGTCCCACTATTCCAGCAGCACATCTCCAGCCTGCTTCAACTTAGAAAATTTATGGTGCGCTCCATCTATGACTCCTTTGAGCTCACCTCTCGTGCATCTGCCATCGCTGTGGCCATGCGCCGCCTGGCCTGGCTCAGGGTCTCTGATCTGGATGTCAACCATCAGGACCGACTAGCCAACGCCCCATGTATGGGAGACGAATTGTTCGGAGAGTCTCTGGATACCACCACACAAAAACTCTCCGCCCATGAGACCAGATGGGATACTCTCATCAAACCAAAGAAGAAGGCCCCTCCTGCTCGGCCTTACAAAC
Organism: Geotrypetes seraphini; assembly: GCF_902459505.1. NCBI lineage: Eukaryota > Metazoa > Chordata > Amphibia > Gymnophiona > Dermophiidae > Geotrypetes > Geotrypetes seraphini. The sequence continues at coordinate 154,799,100 of NC_047085.1, forward strand.
CACAGTCTTCATACCAGCGCAGGTTCTCTGCTAGGCCGCTTAACCCGCCTTCACAGCAACCTAGGCGAGCTCGCCAACAACACCACAACCAGGCTCGTGCACAGTCTAATCAACCTGCCAAGCCTCTTCCTCCTGCCAAACCTTCTCAGCCCTTTTGACTCCTCTCTCCAGGGCTTAGCCAGTCTTCCGCCCTCATTGCCTCTCTCTCAACCAATCGGAGGCAGGCTCCACATTTTTCTCAGCCGTTGGGAGGTCATCACATCGGACCAGTGGGTCCTCAACATCATCCGCCACGGCTACTCCCTCAACTCATCTCTCTCAGAACGACTGGCTATGTTCCCTGGACCTCAAAGAGGCCTACACTCACATACCAATCAATCCAGCTTCACGTCGCTACCTAAGATTCCAGGTGCACCATCGCCATTATCAGTACAAAGTGCTACCTTTTGGCCTCGCTTCATCACCCAGGGTGTTCACCAAATGCCTCATTGTGGCGGCGGCCTTCCTCAGGTCTCACAACCTCCAGGTGTTTCCCTACTTGGACGATTGGTTGGTGAAAGCACCTACGTCTCCGCTTGTACTACAAGCCACTCATCAGACCATCTCTCTCCTCCACCTCCTGGGGTTCGAGATCAACTACCCCAAGTCGCATCTGCTTCCCACGCAGCGCCTTCAGTTCATTGGAGCAGTTCTCGACACCACACTAATGAGGGCGTTTCTCCCCTCCGACCGTCAGCGGAACCTGCTCCGCCTGTGTCGTCAGGTGCTCCTTCATCACTCCATTTCTGCCAGACAGATGATGGTCCTCCTGGGCCACATGGCCTCGACGGTGCATGTGCTTCCCCTGGCACGACTCCACCTCAGGACACCTCAATGGACTCTGGCCAACCAATGGTCGCAGACCTCGAATCTTCTTTCTCATCCCATCTCTGTGACATCGTCTCTTCAGCGATCTCTACAATGGTGGTTGAACTCCTCAAATCTTTCCAGGGGCCTTCTTTTTCATCTGCCCCCGCATTCCATGACCATCACCACGGATGCCTCCCCTTATGCATGGGGAGCTCACCTGGGAGACCTACGCACCCAAGGTCTTTGGACCCCGCAGGAGCGTCTTCATCACATCAATTTCCTGGAACTACGAGCCATGTTCTATGCTCTCAAGGCCTTCCAGCACCTTCTTTGCCCTCAGGTTCTGCTCCTGTGCACGGACAACCAAGTTGCCATGTACTACATCAACAAACAGGGCGGCACCGGATCTCGCCTCCTTTGTCAGGAGGCTCTTCGCATTTGGACCTGGGCCACGGCCCGCAGTCTCTTCCTCAAGGCTGTCTACATCCAGGGCGAACACAACTCCCTGGCCGACAATCTCAGCCGCATCCTTCAACCTCACGAGTGGACTTTGGACCCTCCCACGCTCCACTCCATCTTTGCTCGCTGGGGCACTCCGCAGGTGGACCTATTCGCAGCTCCTCACAACCATCAGCTGCCCCAGTTCTGCTCCAGACTCTTCTCTCCTCATCGTCTGGCCCCGGATGCATTCCTTCTCGACTGGACGGATCGGTTCCTCTATGCCTTTCCTCCTCTACCTCTGATGTTGCGGACTTTATCCAAACTCCGCAGGGACGGAGCCACCATGATCCTCATAGCTCCCCGGTGGCCTCGTCAACACTGGTTCTCCCTCCTGCTTCAGCTCAGCTCCAGGGATCCCATTCCTCTGCCTGTGTTTCCTACTCTACTTACACAGCAACATCAGTCTCTACTACATCCCAATCTGTCTTCGCTCCACCTGACAGCTTGGTTTCTCTCGGGCTGACCTCTTCAGGAAATCTGTCTCAGCCTGTCCGTCTCATTTTGGACGCCTCCAGGAAACCGACCACCCTCCAATGTTACCATCAGAAGTGGACCAGGTTCTCCTCTTGGTGCCTCCGCCATCATCACAATCCCACCTCTTTAGCGGTGGAAACTGTTCTGGACTACTTGCTCTCCCTGTCCAACGCAGGCCTCAAGTCTACCTCTATCAGAGTCCATCTCAGTGCCATCACGGCTTTTCATGAACCTGTCTTAGGAAAACCTCTCACGGCTCACCCTCTGGTTTCCCGATTCATGAGGGGCCTCTTCAACATCAAACCACCTCTGAAGCCTCCTCCGGTCGTCTGGGACCTGAATGTGGTTTTATCTGCCCTCATGAAACCTCCCTTTGAGCCGCTTGCCACAACTTCGCTCAAATTTCTGACATGGAAGGTTCTTTTCCTCATTGCCATCACCTCTGCCAGGAGGGTTAGTGAGCTTCATGCACTGGTTGCCGATCCACCGTTCACTATTTTTCACCATGACAAGGTGGTTCTGCGCACCCATCCAAAGTTCCTTCCAAAGGTGGTCTCAGCTTTTCACCTTAACCAGTCCATTGTGTTGCCTGTTTTCTTCCCGAAACCTCATTCACATCCCGGAGAACAGGCATTGCACAGTCTTGACTGCAAGCGTGCCCTGGCTTACTATCTTGATCGTACAAGGGCTCACCGCTTGTCCCCTCAGCTCTTCCTGACTTTCGACCCAAACCGTTTGGGTCGACCGGTCTCTAAACGGACGCTATCCAACTGGCTTGCAGCTTGCATCGCGTTCTGTTACGCTCGGGCCGGTCTGTCACTAGACGGCGCTGTCACGGCCCACAGGGTAAGAGCTATGGCCGCTTCTGTTGCTTTCCTCCGTTCCACACCCATTGAGGAAATCTGCAAGGCGGCCACCTGGTCCTCAGTTCACACATTCACTACTCACTACTGTCTGGATGCTTTCTCCAGACGGGATGGGCACTTCGGCCAATCTGTACTTCAGAATTTATTTTCTTAATGGCCAACCATCCCTCCTCCCTCTTTGTTAGCTTGGAGGTCACCCATGCGTAAAGAATATGCTGCCTGCTTGTCCTGGGATAAAGCACAGTTACTTACCGTAACAGGTGTTATCCAGGGACAGCAGGCAGATATTCTTACGTCCCACCCTCCTCCCCGGGTTGGCTTCTTAGCTGGCTTATACTAACTGGGGACCACGCTCTCCTCCGTCGAGCGGGAAGGCACTCGCGCACGCGCGGTGCGGCCAACTAGAACTTTCTAGTAAAAAGGTCCGTACCGTGGGCTCCGTCGGTGACGTCACCCATGCGTAAAGAATATCTGCCTGCTGTCCCTGGATAACACCTGTTACGGTAAGTAACTGTGCTTTCTGGACTCTGTCCAGTCTACGTTGCCTTAACCCAACCATTTAAATTTTTTTCCTAGTTTCTTTTCTTCGTTTTGAAAAAGTAAAAAAAAATCTTTTTTTTCTTCTCTTGGACCTTTTGGCCTTCGTGTTCTTACTCGATGGGCTTCTTTTTCTTTCGCATCATTGAGTTTAATTTTGCCGCCACAATTTTTCTGTCCATGTTGAATCAGTTTACCGGTTTTAATAAGTGCTGTTGATGTCAGTGGCCTATTTCAATCACCTGACCCGCATAGTTGGTGTTTGCAGTGCATAGGCCCTGAGCATTGAGTTAACACCTGCATAAGTTGTTCCACCTTACAAAAGTGCTCACTGAAGTCTCATTGCATCCAACAAGAGAAATTGTTTGGTTCAGCCATGGACACTGGGAAAACATCCGAGCCTTTGGTATGGGCAATACCAACATCGGCGTCAACATTTGATGAGATTCCAGCATCGGGGAAGCTAACTAAGAAGTCATCCTCTTCCCAGTAAGCGTTGCAGACCTCTACAGCATTGAGTCCCTCGATACAGGCTAAACATCGATGCTATCACTCCATCTCTGCAGGTTGTCTCCTTCAGGATGTGCATCCTCATTGTGGTCACCCACCCCTTGACACCCTGCTGCACCAATGGTACCGGCTGTTCAGCCAAGTGTACTGGTGGCAACTTTTCAAAGAAGAACTCAAAGAGTTTTTCCAGAGGGAGTTTGGTGACATATTTAAATTGCACTTGACACCAGTGCTTACATCAACTTCATTGGTACCGGCCCAGCCTAAGCATAGCACCTTGAGGGAGCAGGGTACTGATTCCAGATCTCAATTGAAGCGCCGGTCTACTTTTATCGATCCTCCAGTAGACATTTATGCTCTCCATTGAGGCATTGATTTGCGACATTGCAGCAGTGACGCTCCTCATTGAAACATCGATGCTCTTCATCAAAGCATCAATGTTGTGCATGAAAAAAGAAGGGAATCACGAGTAGATCAGAGGATATCATAATGCCGCTCTATAGAGCAATGGTCAGACCACACTTGGAATACTGTGTCCAACACTGGTCTCCCTACTTTAAAGAAGGATATAGCAATACTGGAGAGGGTGCGGAGGAGAGCGACGAAGCTAGTTAAAAATATGGAGAACTTGAGTTACAATGAACGCCTCGGAAAACTGGGATTGTTCACCCTCGAGAAGAGAAGAATGCACGGGGATCTGATAGAGACTTTTAAAATACTAAAAGGAATCGACAAAATAGAGCAAGAAACAACGTTATTCACGTTGTCAAATGTGACTCGGACAAGAAGTCATGGACTGAAACTGAAGGGAGACAGGACCAGGACAAGTCTTCTTTCAAGACACATTGAGGGATACGAGTGACCAAGGTCCTCGTCGGGGAACACCTAGATGAGTCTCCGCGGGTGTGGACCACCGGACTAGATGGACCCACGGTCTGATCTGGTGCAGGCATTTCTTATGTTCTTATTTGAAGCATTGATGTGCTGCATCGAGGCACCGCCACTCTCCATCTCTTTGATCCCATACATCCAGGGCTAAAAGGACTTCTCGTCACTCCTCTTCATCATCTTCATTGGATCGGTACCAAAGCATCATCTCGTCATTATCATTCTCTACTACAAGCCTCATCTTACAGAGAGTCACCAGGAGTTGCTGCAGTTGATTCTGATCTCTCATGTCACCATACTGACTCGGTGTGAACCCACTTTGTCTGCTCCTGAGTCATATGGCATACCTTCAGATCCATCTCCTCATCTTCCAAGAAGATCTCCACCTGAAGGTCTTTCATTTACTAAATACATTTAGACAGTTGGGCAAGGCTCTGCCTATCAAATTAGCAGCTGACACTGAGCCCAGAGCAGAGCTCCTGAATGCCTTGGATTATGACGAGCCTCCTAAAGAACTTCTCAAATTGCATAAGCTCCTTAGGAGGCACTCTTCAAAAATTGGGAGACTTCTCTTTCTATCACTGCAGCCCCAAGGAAAATTGATTAGCTGTCCAGAATAATTTCTTGCCCTAGATTTGACAAGCCACAACACCAATCGTTTCTTGTGGAATTGACCCTTAAAAAATTCTCCTGCACCACGGTTTATGCTTCTGCACCACTGGGGTGTGAGGGTCAGATTATGGACAAAATTTGGTTGCCGTCTCTACCAAAACTCTGTTGGCCAATAGAGTTCTTAATTACAACTTCTACATGTCGTTTTATTTTAAACACCTTGTAAAGAAGTTGGCTTGCTTGGAACAGTATATTCCCCCAGAACATCTTACGGATTTTCAGCAGACCATTCACAGTCTCCTGCAAACCACAAAATATATGGCAAGGACAGCATTTGATGCTTTTGAAATGTCATCCAGAGGACCGGCAAAGTCTGTTGCTATGAGAGTCTTGCTTGGCTACGAGTCTCTGACATAGATATTAATCTCCAAGACCGTTTGGCCAACATTCCATGCCTGAGTGAAGAACTCTTTGGCAATAGGATAGAGGCCATTACTCAAAAGCTCACTCAGCATGAGCAGAACTGGAATTCTTTGAATAGATCAGGGCTGCCCAATTCTGTTTCTCAAGATCTACTGATAGGCCAGGTTTTCAGAATATCCACAATGAACATGCATATGAGAGATTTACATACCAAGAAGGCAGTGCAGGCAAATCTCTCTCATGCATATTCATTGTGGATATCCTGAAAACCTGGCCTGCCAGTAGATCTCGAGGACCAGAATTGGGCAGCCCTGGAATAGATCAAAAACTTTAGTCAACTATCTAAGTCTGCTCCAAAACCTGCATCTTATGCCTAGAAGAGACAATGTTTTAAAAAGGGGCTTGCGGCAAGGGGGTATTTTTAAAATGGTATGGGGGTTAAAAAAATTGTACCTGCGGAGGGGGGGGGAGGTGTTTTAGCAAGGTACCTGGGGGGATGATAAAAATACTGAGACAACTGCCTAGGAAGGGAGAGAGGGATTTAAAAAGGTAGCGGGGGGGGGGGGGGGGGGTTCTGGCTGGCTGGCTGCCATTAGACGTGCCCACCACTAGATGTACCCTGTCCGGGCCTACCACTAGACCACCAGAGGGGGACAGGGCACACCATTTGGTTCAGAATTTTTTTTCTTGGTTTTTCCTCCTCTACATGTGGGTGTGTCTTATGGTCAGGTGCGTCTTATGGAGTGAAAAATACGGTAAATAGAAAATGTTTTCTACCTTTGTTGTCTGGTTTCTGATTTCGTCATCTTCTCATTCATTTCCTTCCATCCACTGTCTGCCTTCTCTGTCTCTTCCATATGCTCTGTTACTGTGTCTCTCCCTTCCATCTTTTCCTCCAACCCCCACCCCACCAAAATTGGTCTGGTATCCATCTTCTTCCCTCCGCTCCTCCCATAGTTTGGAAACTCTCTCTTCCCCATTTCCTTTCAGTGTCTTTTCCCCACTCTCTCTTCCGCATTTCCCTTCAGCTTCTGTTCCTCTCCACCCCACCTTCCCTCCCTCTCTCCCTTCCCCAGTTCCCTTCAGCGTCTCTTCCTCTCCACCCCACCTTCCCTCTCTCTCTCCCTTCCCCAGTTCCTTTCAGCATCTGTTCCTCTCCACCCCACCTTCCCTCCCTTTCTCCCTCCCTGCCCCTTACCTTTGTGGCAGGCAATTTCTAAATTTCCTTCCTAAGAGCAGCCTGAGCGTTGAAGTTGCGTGTGGCTGCAGGAAAGGTCGTCTCTGATGCAACTTCCAGTTGCATCAGAGATGACCTTTACGACAGCTACATGCAACTTCCAACACTCCAGCTGCTCGTAGGTAGGAAATTTAGAAATCGTCCGCCACGAAGGTAAGGGCAGTGAGGGACAAAGAGAGATTCTCGGACGGGACAGCAGCGATTGGGCGTCAGCAGCGGTGGCGATCAGTAAAGCGGGAGGGGGATGCTTGGATAGGGTGGTGGCGGCGATCGTTAGTAAGGAGGGAGGGAGTGCGATCGATGACCGCATACATTCCCTCCCTTAACTGTGGAGACAAGGCCATTCACCGCTCCATGGGGCAGTGAATGGCCTTGTCCCCATAGCCGTGGTGAACACTGGTTTTTTGTGTTTTTTTTCCCCACCATTTTGACGGATTACCCGCAGTTACCCCCGGCTTACCGCAGGTAACAGCCACCTGTTTACAGCCTGTTAACAGCCATCTTTAAGTTCATCCACTTTGACTTCAGTTGTGGATGAGCAACAGTTTCGAACTTGTGGATTTACTACTTGATTTAATAAAGCCAGTAACATCTGGTTCCACAGTTTTTTTTACTTTGGACTTTTACTCCATACTTCCAAATCGCCCACCAAGAGAGTCCTCTTTCACATCACAACAGACATCTCTTTTTCAGGAAATAGAAGCTCTGCTTCATCTAAATGCCATAGAAGTAGTTCCTCCTCAGAAAAATCAGAGGTTCTACTTCAGGTATTTTATAATCCCAAAGAAGACAGGAAGTCTTTGACCAATTCTTGACCTCCGAGACTTAAACACATACCTAGTCAAAGAAAGGTTTTGCATGCTATTTCTAGGGGCTTTATACCCTCTTCCAGAATGAAATGAATGGCTATATTCTTTGACCTCAATGAGGCTTACACATATCCATACATCCTGCTCATAAAAAGTTTCTGCATTTTCACATAGCTCATCAACACGTCCAGTACAAAGTTCTGCCATTCGTCCTGGCTTCTTCTCTGAGCATATTCACCAAGTGCCTAGTGGTTATGGCAGCAATCATACATAACCCACGGATTACAAGTGTTTCCATATCTGGACGATTGGCTGAGAAAAGCTGAATCTCATCAAGTGATACTTTCCTTAACACAGTTAACGATAACATTTCTTCAGCAGCTAGGTTCGAAGTCAGCTTTCTAAAGTCTCAACTTCAACCCTCTCAAAGACTGCAATTCATAGGAGCCCTACTCGACACTGTTTACCTAAGGGCTTTTCTACCCCAACAAAGACAAGACACTTTGCTTCAACTTTGCAATCAGGTCTCGCGTCTACAAACCATTTCATGCAGACAGATGATGCGACTCTCTTAGGTCACATGGCATCCACAGTTTATCCCCTTCGCATGGCTCCATTTTCAGATCAGCTCAGTGGACCCTGGCATCCACAGTTTGTTATCCCCTTCACATGGCTCCATCTCAGATCAGCTCAGTGGACCCTGGCATCCACAGTTTGTTATCCCCTTCGCATGGCTCCATCTCAGATCAGCTCAGTGGACCCTGGCATCTCAATGGTCGCAAGCTCTCGATCTGTCTCTCAAAAGATTATGGTCACCTCACCTCTTCATCGGTCTCTTTAGTGGTGGAAGGATCCATCCAAACTATATCACATCCCTCCACATCAGAAAGTGCACAGGTTCATGTATGCTTGCTGAGCTCACTTGGATGGTCTTTGCACACAAGGTTGCTAGTCTACTCAAGAGAAGATATTACGCATCAACCTATTAGAGCTGAGAGCAATTTGAAATTCTCTAAAAACCTTTCAGAGCAGTTTTTCCAATCAGGTCCTCCTGGTTTGCATGGACAATCAAAAAGTGAAGGAGGAACAGGCTTTCTCCCTATATGGGCGATTGCTTGAAACATATTTCTCAAAGCCATATATATTCAAAGGTCACAGAATACTCTAGCTGACAAACTCAGCAGATTTCTTCGACCGCACGAGTGGACTCTCAACTCCAAAGCATTATACCACATTTTCTTACTATGGGGGGGGGGGGCTCCTCAGACCTGTTTGTGTCCCCTCCACAATCACAAATTGTATCACTTCTTCTCCAGACAGTATCTTCCTCATCGCCTTTCTTCTGGATTTGACAAACATGTTCCTCTATGCATTTCCACCAAGCCCTCTCATTCTCAAGATGTTGGTCAAGCTTAGGAACGAGTCAGCCACCATAATCCTGATAGCTCTTCGATGGCCCAGGCAACCTTGGTTCTCTCTTCTACTTCAGCTGAGTGCCACAGATCCAATTCCTTTACAGATCTTTCCATCTCTGCTCACTCAGAGTCGAAGGGTCACTCTTACATCCCAGTTTACAATCTCTACACCTAACAGCTTGATACCGCTTGGCCTGACTTCAACAGATTCTAATCTCTCTGACTCAGTACAAGTCATTTTAGCTTCTTCCAGAAATCCTTCTACACGCTTCAATACTTGGTGTACTCTCCATCATCAAGATGCTCCATCATCTTCTCTACCTGAAGTATTGGATTATCTTCTCCATTTATCCAATTCTGGGCTGAAAACCACCTTGGTGAGAGTTCACCTCAGTGCTATTAATGCTTTCTATGCTCCTGTGAATAATAAATCTTTGGCCTCTCATCCTCTTATTTCCACTAATGGCTTCTACTCATCTTAAGTTTCTCACTTGGAAAGTGGTCTTCTTGAGCTCTCTCACTTCTGCCTGTCAAGTGAGTGGACTCCAAGCATTGGTTTCAGATTCACCGTTCAACATAAGGTGGTAGTTACTCTGCACCCATCCTAAATTCCTCCCGAAAATAGTCATGGAATTTCATCTCAATCAATCCATTGTGCTTCCAGTTTTCTTCCCAAAGCCTCATTGTTGCAGCTCTTAACACATTGGACTGTAAACATGCCTTGGCTTACTACATACAAAGGACTAAGCCACAAAGGACTTGATCTCAACTGTTCATCTCCTTTGATCCTAACAGATTGGGCAACCCTGTAACCAAGAGAACTGTTTTTTCCACATAGCTAGTGGTCTGTATTTCTTTCTGCTATGCTCATACTGGGCTGCGGCTCTATGGTTGTGTAACAGCACACAAAGTCTGAGCTATGGCAGCATCAGTACTTTCTTGCGTTCCACTCCCATTGATGAAATTTATAAAGCAGCTACTTGGTCCTCAATTCACACTTTCACATCTCATTACTGTCTAGAATCCTATTCCAGATGAGATAGTCATTTTGGCCAAGCAGTATTACAGAACCATAGAGCCGCAGCACAGTATGAGCATAGCAGAAAGAAATACAGACCACTAGCCATGTGGAAACAGTTCTCTTGGTTACAGGGTTGCCCAATCTTTTAGGATCAAAGGAGATGAACAGTTGAGGTCAAGAAATACTATTGAATATATGGGAGTGATTTTCTATCAAATTTGCTGTAGTCTCTTTAATCACTCACAAAACATCAAGTATTGAATTTGTGGTTCCTCTGATTTACTTTTTTGACTGGGATGGATTATGTGGCAGATGTGATTTACGATATGATCAGTCATGAGCAAAGTTTCAGCTTATTCCATCTCCACTTACAGAATGCTCTGGATCAGGCAGTGGGTGGGAGAGTATCAAAAGCTACCATGAGCAGATTCCCTTTTAAGGGACTGATGCGTTTTGGCAAGGGGCTAGATGATTGATGACCAGTGTTATGGCTACTTGTCCTAAATCCTTGCCAGACAGCAAGCTACGAGGATTGGACAGTTTACAACATGGTTCCTTTCATGCATACAGAAGACAGTGCTATGGATTGGAGTCGGTGAACCAGAGATCTTTTCAAATCTCTAAACAGAGGTTCAGCGGCTCCAGACGAGTCCAGCTTTCCAGTTCGCTCTCAGCAGCTGCCTCCAAAAAGTCGTAATGACTCCAGGTCAGTCTCTGAGCTTCCTCCCATAGGGGGAAGACTGTTGGAGTTCTGGGAAGCCTGGGTGCAAATAACCTCAGACCATTGGATGCTGGACATCATTTGAGATGAGTACAAGTTTGAATTTTGTCACCCCCTCAGGGATCTCTTTTTGGATTCTCTGGTGGGAAGATTGGAAAAAGCAGCCAAAGTATGAAAGACAGTGCAAACTTAGGGCAAAAGAGCCTGTCCTAAACATAGACACCGGCTCAGGGAGATACTCCATGTACTTTATTGTGCCCAAAAAAGACTTAGAAGACTGGATACCTATTCTAGATCTGAAGGCGGTCAATGTGGTGCTCAAAGTGCCCAGATTCAGAATGAAAACCATATGATCGGTCATCACTTCAGTTGTGCTAGGAGAGTTTCTAGCCTTGCTGGGTTTGACAGCTGTTTATTTACATATTCCCATTATCCTTGATCACAGGAGATTTCTCAGGTTTCATGACTTGGAGCATCATTTCCAATTCTTGGCGCTTCTGTTCAATTTGATGATAGCGCCACACACCTTTAAGGTAATGATGGTTGTGGTAGCAACGCATCTGTGCAAATGGGTTCAGGTGCATCCTTATTTGGATGACTGGCTGATCAGAGCTCCGTCCAAAGTCGAGATAACATCGGGCAGTGGCACAGGTGGTGCCTCCCCTGCAGAATCTAGGGTGGATTATCAGTTTCAGAAAGAGCCACCTTGAACCGTCCCAATGGCTAGAGTATCTTGGGATTCTGTTCAACATGGCAGAAGGCCAGGTTTTTCCTCCAGAGCCACACAAACTGAAGCTCAGAAGCCAGATCTTAGGATTTTGGTGAGGCCAGCTCCTATAGATTAACATTACCTACAGGTGCTGGGATTGATAGTAGCAACCATAGAGGTGATTCTGTGGGTGAGGGCCCATCTTCGTCCTCTGTAGAGTGCGTTATTGATGCGTTGGTCACCTCAGACGGATTCTATCCAGAAGCAATTATGTTGGATGATGGAGGCACATCAGAGTCTAAGCTGGTAGCTCCATCTGGAGTCGTTAGCCAGGGGACTACCTCTTCACATTGCATCCTGGGTGATCCTAATGATGCCAGTCTTTATGGCTGGGGAGCTCATTGTGAAGGTCACCCAGTGCAGAGCTGTTGGTCTACCAACAGGTTGGAATTGAGAGCCATCTGCTTGGCTCTGCAGTTCTTCCAGATGCCTCTGGAGGGCTCAGAGGTCTCAGTGATTTTGGACAATGCAACAGCCAAGTTTCCGCTGGGTAGAAAGAAGTCCACTTACACAGGAGTGGACAATGTTCAGGCTGTGGTGGCCTATGCGAAGGTGTGGAAGACTTTTCAACTTGGTGTACAGATCAGCAGTTAGAACTTTTTAGGGCTTTTATTGTTGCGGTTCTCTCATTCCTGCAGGAGGGTTTAAAGAAAGGCTTGGCAGTAGGATCCCTTAAGGCTCAAGTGAAAAGTCTCTCCTGCTTTAGAGCCAGATAAGTCAAATTGTCCTTGGTTTCTTGTCTGGATGCCATAAGGTTTTTGAAGGGAGCCTTGCAATTGCATTCTGCGGTTAGTAGCAGTTTCCTACTTGGAACTTCAACATTGTTCTACGGGCCCTCAGTAAGGCTCCGAATGAACCCTTGTCGGAGGTGTCTCTGATGGATCTTACAGTGAAGATGGTTTTTTCTGGTAGCAATCATTTTGGCGAGAAGAGTGTTAGAACTGCAGGCTCCATCATGCAGAGAGCCTTTTCTTAGTTCACGGATGCAAAGGTGATTTTGCACACCATGCCCTCATTTTTGCCAAAGGTGGTTTTGGCATTCCACGTCAATCAGGCAGTATGAGCAAGAAGAAATGAGACAAAGTCTCGGCATTGTTTATTATTTGGAGAGTTCTCCGTTATCTAGAGGTGACAAATGAATTTTGCATCTCAAATCTTTTTTTTGTCTTGACTTGCTTGCCTGGTAGGAGAAGGCCAGCCTGTTTCCCAAGGGATTTGCATGGCGATTTCCTTTGTGTACATTGGGCTGTGGCAAACAAGCCACCAAACACATTGAAAGTTCATTCCACTAGAAGTGTGGCTTCATCTTGGGTGGAGTTGAGGTCAGTACCGCCCAATGAGCTACATGGTCCACTCTTCATTCCTTGTATAAAGTTTTACAGAGTGGACATGTCAGCATAGAGGGACGTGACTTTCATGTCCTCAGTGCTGGTCACAGGCTCATCTGTACCACCCTGAGCTTAAGGGACTGCTTTGGTAAGTTCTATCAAAAAATGCTGGAGAGAAGGTTTCGATTTCAATACTCCAAAAATACCTGCTCTATTCTCTTGGAATAATTAAACCAAAAACCAAAAAATAAATATATACCAAATTTGTCATTATTACAAGGAGGAAAAAGCCTCAGATCCCTATCTTCAGCCAGAACAGATCTTGCTGAAAGACTAGAAAGGGTAAGCACCTCACTGGCTTGTAAAAAACCTCCTTGTTAGTGAGTATTTCTCAATCTTAGGTGTTCAAAAAACGTCTAAAGACTCTGGCTTAACTTAATAATGAAAAGCAGCTCTGCTTTACTTTGAAATCAGTCACAGTTCATATGAAATAACTATCTACTTATCTTATGTGCTGCACCAGATTGTACTGCTTATTAACTTTGCAGAGCAGGATGTTCAAAAAAATCTTCCTCCGACGGTGGTAACCAACATTTTGCTATTGGCTGTGCCAGGGGGGATAAGATGAAGTGTGTTCTTCTGTAATAAATAAAAAAAAGTAAGCTCAGTAAGCTTTAGTACATCCCAGCCATAAGGAATCGGATGCTGTTTGCACAGTAAGGGAGAATTAGGTTCTTGGATAATCCTCTTTCCTGTATATCAGCATATGATCAAGTTTCAAGTTTATTAAAAGATTTTTTAAACCGCTTAATCAGGTTTCTAAGTGGTATACAATATAAAATTACATAAAAACATATAAAAACAAGGGATACTGGATAAAATCCAAGTATCATAATAAAGCACGGATAAAACGTTTGGACTTACTTTAAACAATAGGAAAGTGGGGAAGAACTACAATCGTTATAGAAAAGTAGAATAGGTTAGGGTAAAAAGTAACAGTTTCTTTAATTTTGTCCTTAAAAGGACAGTTGTTATCCAAAGGCGTCCTGGAACAAGAATGTTTTTAATTTCAATTTCAATTGTTTTAAATCGGATTCACCACGCAAGTGGTTAGGCAGCGAATTCCAGAGAGTAGGGGTAGTGACGGCAAAATTATTGGAGCGCAACGTATTAATCAATTTTAAAGAAGGTATATCGAGGAGATTCTGAGACGCTGAACGAAGAGATTTTAATGTATTATAGGGAATTAAAAGGCTCAAACTCAGGGGTGGAAAATTTCATGGCGACACCAGAAAGTATTTCTTCACAGAGAGAGTGGTTGATCATTGGAACAAGCTTCCAGTGCAGGTGATCGAGGCAGACAGCGTGCCAGACTTTAAGAATAAATGGGATTCCCATGTGGGATCCCTACGAGGGTCAAGATAAGGAAATTGGGTCATTAGGGCATAGACAGGGGGTGGGTAAGCAGAGTGGGCAGACTTGATGGGCTGTAGCCCTTTTCTGCCGTCATCTTCTATGTTTCTATGTCTGTTGATGAAATATGGTTGTTTGGTTGATTTTGTTGTGAATGTTAAAAGTAGGATTTTATAACTGATTCTGTGTTCAACTGGTAATCAATGTGCGCCAATTAAAAGGAGTGAAACGTGATCGTATTTCTTTGCGCCACAAATGATCTTAATAGCTGTGTTTTGTATAATCTGAAGCCGTCTAATTTCCTTTTTTGTAATGCCCTTATACAGGGCATTGCAGTAGTCTATACAAGAGATTACTAGAGAGTGGATCAATGTGTTCAAGGAGGCCGGTTCAAGTAACTTAGCAAGGGAGCATATCATTCTGATTCGATAGAAGCATTTCTGAACGACTGTGCTAATGTGAAAATGATAAGAAATTTTATTGTCAAAAGTAACTCCTAGTAGTTTTAAAGTAGGAACAATTTTGATGGGGAGCGATTCGAGCTTCAGGGGAGCCTAAAGTGTTGTTCCTTCTTTAAAAGGAAAAATCATGAGTTTTGATTTGTTGATATTAAGAGACAGTTTATTCAAGTCTAACCATGATTTGATTTTTCCTAATTTATGGTTAATGGAAGCTACCTCTTCTGTATTGTTGAGATCAATGGGGTGGATTAGTTGCACATCGTCTGCTTAAGCAAACGTGGTAAAGCCTATGGATTGGCCCACCGTCAGAAGGGGCGACAGGAAGATATTGAAAAGCAATGGTGACAGAATGGATCCCTGCGGTATTCCATGTTTAGTGGAAAAAGATTCAGACGATGTGCCATTAAAAATGACCCTTGATGATCTATCAGTGAAGTAGGAAACAAACCAGTCCATGACCTGATCAGACAAACCAATTTCGTGGAGTCGCATTAAAAGCAGGCTATGATCTATAGTATCGAAAGCAGAGGAGAGATCTAGGGAAATAAGCAGTACTGACTGATGGTGATCAAGATGGTATAATATTTTAGTAGTAAGTCCTAGCAAAGAAAGTTCTGTAGAATGACAATGATGGAAACCAGTTTGATTAGAATGAAGTACGTTAGTTTTCTCAATGAAATCGGAGATTTGTTGGAAGACTATTTTTTCAGTAAGTTTTGCCATGAATGGTATGTTTGCTATGGGACGGTAATTAGACAAGTCCTGAGTACTAATGTTTTGATCCTTAATTGGATAAATAATCGATTGTTTCCAAATTTTAGGCAGAGATCCGGATGATAAACTTGAATTGACCAGGTCTTTGATGTACGGACCGAAAATGGAGAAAAATCATTTTAAAAGGAAGAGGGGAATGACCTCTGTACTAGTTCCTTTTAAATTAAGCAAGTTAATACATCTTTTTATTTCCTCCAAGCTAGGAAGTGTGAAATGAGAGCATTTTGAATAGGACAGATTAGTTGAATTATTAGAGTGTACGTAATCTGCAGAGTGACAAGAAGTAGCATAAAGCGGGAATGTATCTCTAATTTTCTGGACTTTGTCAATAAAGAAAGTGGCGAGGGCTTGTGCTGAAGGTGTAAGATTGGATTTCTTAATTTCTTTTGTCTTTGTTGTTAAAGTTTTAACTATTGCGTATAAAGTGGAGGAGTTATTAGGTATAGTATTTTTTTTGGTTCTATTAATTTCGGATCTGTAATATGCGGCATGTTCCTTGTATTTATTAAAGTTGAATAGTGTTTTATTGCGCCTCCATTTTCGTTCAAGAGAACGTAATTGTTTTTTTAGTAGGTTTAGGTTTGCAGAGTACCATGGATTTTTTTGTTTACGGGGAGAGATCGTGAAGGTGATTGCTGGCACGATAGAATTTAGAAGATTGCCAATGGACTGATTCCATGCTAAAATTTTTTCTTCTACAGTAGACCTGGAATTACCTTATAATTCCATTGGAGTTCCGTTCATACCCAAACCATGTAAACCGTGTCGAGCTCCACTTGTGGAGGTGATGCGGTATATAAACCCAAGATTTAGTTTAGTTTAGTTTAGAAAGAGAGGCAGAAATTAGATGAGATATCTGCAGCTTCTAGCTTACTATAGTTCCTAGTGGTAATTATTTTAGTTTTTAATTTACTTTGGTAATTTGAATTTAATTGTTGAAAAGAGACTAAAAGTGGTCTTCCATGGGACGTGTGTAGTAGCTAATGTTTTTGAAAGTTATTTCTTTGAGATGCTTGGGTCAATACTATATCTGAGGTATGACCAGCGATATGGGTGGGACTTGTTATTAATGAGTAGAGATCCAATTCCTTTAAGAAAGTTAGAACTTCTGACATGGAAGCATTTCTGGGATCGTCAAAGTGGATATTAAAGTCACCTAGAATGACGGGGTTGACTGAGGAAACACAAAAATCCAAAATGACAGATTGCAAGTGAGTTAGTGCCGAGACGTTAACAGGTGGGGGAATATATATTAGTAAATAGTTTGATGAAGGGGAGTTATTCCATCTGACCTCCAGGTATTCCAAGGGGCTACTATTATTGGATGAAAATTCAAAATCAGCCAATATGTTGGAGTGATAGATTACTGCTAGACCCCCTCCTTTTTTTCACTAATTGGTGATTATACTGATACGTGTAGCCAGGGGGACAAGAAAAGGCCAAGTAACTTTCCTCATCCTTACTTAACCAGGTTTCAGTGATAAAGAGGAGGTCCTTACGCCCCGCCCTGTCAGATGTTTAAGAAGCTTATGTTAGGACTCAATCTGGAGGGTGGATCCAATGGCTTGATTCGGTATGCGGCAGCCAGAAGGGTGAGAAGATCATTATTGTGTGGCTGTAAGGCAGAGCTAACAGAATTTTGCAAGCAATCTCCTTTCGGAGAGCTTTACAAGTGTGAGTACAGGTTGCACATAGGTAGATGGTTGCTTTTGGTTCCACCTTGTTATGCTACGATGCATTAATTATTCACTTTTGTTTTTGCTATTACAGAGCAGATCAAAGTTACCATGCTCTGGGAGTTTCCCAAGCCCCTCTCTTACTGTTTTCTCTTCTAGAGATTATTGTATTCTTTGGTGCAAACTGAAGAGAGGGAGCTTTGCCTAGAGGGACAAGGAGGCAGAACTGAGAAAAATTGATTGATGCTTTCTGCAAGAGACTCACAAGTAAAGGTGTACAACCAGTCATAAGGAATCATATGCTCTTATACAGGAAAGAGGATTATCCAGGTAAGAATCTAATCCTCCTTTTCAGTCTTTCTTTACCTTCTGTATTGGCATGCCAAGGAGTCTCAACTAATTGTAGGTACTTTTTTTCTGGCAGTAATGTTGCAGCCATTTGACTATGACCCAAATGAGAAGAGTAAACACAAGTTCATGGTACAAACTATATTTGCTCCACCTAACACTTCCGATATGGAAGCAGTGGTAAGTAAATGGTTCCTGTATACCTCAAATTTGTATATCTGAAGGGAGAGCATGTTTCAGCGCTTAACCTTGTTCTTCTGATTCTATTCCCCGTATTGTGTTTTTTGAGTTTGTTAGATTTTTTTTTTTTTGTCCATCTGAATTACTTTGGACTGTGCTGTTATGAAACAATGAAACTTATTTAATTCAAAACTGTATTTATCCTAGGACAAGCAGGCAGGTATTTTTACATATGGGTGACATCAACGGGGCCCGGATGCGGACGCCTCATAAGCAGACTTGCTTGAAGAAACTCGAAGTTTAGAGTCAACCGCACCGCGCATGCGTGAGTGTCTTCCTGCCCAGCACAGGGCGCGTCTCCTCAGTTCTCAGTTTTCCGCGCAACCGAGAAGTCCGTTTTTAACTCTTTGCGTTTAACTTCGTTCACTTTGTGCCTTCTCTCAACCGCGGTTTGTGGTTTTTTTTTTTCACGAATCGCTATTTTATTTTATTTCTTTTCTTTTAGTAAAAAAAAATATATATATATTTTTTTCTTCTTCCGTTCGTTTTCCGGAACAGGCCTCTTGGCCACAGCCCGAGGGCTTCGACTTTGCTACGGCTATTTTTCCGTCTATGTCCCGGCATGCTACAGGCTTTAAGAGGTGTAGCAAGTGTCAGCGCGCAATCTCTCTTAAGGACTCTCACGGACGCTGCCTCAAGTGCCTTGGGCCGAAACATCATCCTAGGTTGTGCCTGCCTTGCCAAACACTTCAGTGTCGTTGCATTCTGGTGGACAAGCTTTTTGAGATGGAGTCTCCTACTGATCTCTCGACTTCGAAGGCGTCTTCGGCCTCGACTTCCATCGAGGCTCCTTCTGCGCCTACTGCTTCCACCTCGAGCCTCATCAGATCTTCGTCATTTGCAGCGGTTCTTGCTTCGATGTCATCTGCTATATCTTCCTCTGTTTCCTCAGGTCAGATAGCTCAGCAGTCGGTTCCGCCGGTGGTGATTAAAGTGTCCAAGACTCCTAACTCAAAACACACTCACACTACCTCGAAGGAACCTCCAGCCAAAGCAGGTGGTCCGGTTTCAGACGCGGATCCATCCTTGCCGGCTTTTTTCCAGACCATGTTAGAGAAGCAGTTTATTCAGTTCCTTACTAACATGGGACCTAAACTGCTTCCTCTTATCCAGCCTGGGCATTCAGCAGACTCCTGCGAGGTCGAGCCGCTTCCTTTGCCCCAGTCTAAACTTACATACTCTTTGCAGGGAGCAGAGTCTCTGCAAGTGTCTGGTCTGCCACCCAAGCACAAAAAGCAAGGAGCAGATTCTTTGCGAGTGCTTCGAGAATCCTCACACTCTAAACAAGGAGCAGAGACTTTGAGAGTGCATCAAGGTTCCTCCACCAAGCCTCTGAAGCTTCGATCTACAGCCTCTAGTTCTATTCATGCATCGGCTGCCTATGTCTCCAAGGCGAAATCTTCTCGATCCTCGAGATCTGGTTCCAGACACAGTTCTCACCAACATTCGAGGCCTTCATCGAGGCATCCTTCCAGGCATCGTTCTTCTCATGACAGACCATCTCTCTCGAAGCCTCGATCTAGTCCAACCTCGACCAGACCACCGATTCCTCGTTCGAGGTTTCCGATGCCGGACCTCGAGGATGCTCCAGTCTCGATTGCCTCGTCCAAGTCACCAGGTTCCTTTGATGCCTTTTTCCATGCCAAAGCTTCTTCTTCGACACAAGCTTCGACGTCCATGAGTCCTTCTCGAGGCAAAGCATTGGCAGATCAGCTATCTTTCTCGTCTTTCCTACAACAGATGGCTGTAGACTTGGATGTTCAATTGGATACTGGCTCCAAGTATTCCAAGGAGTATCTAGAAGTCATGCATCTTCCTCAACCTCCGGCAGAGTGTCTTAAGCTTCCACTTCATAAGCTTTTGAATCAGACTTTTGCTCGATGCATGGAAACATCTTTTTCCATACCAGCTGTTCATGAAAATTGGACTCTAGGTATAAAACTGTGCATCGCAAAGGGTTTGACAACTCACAGTTACCTCATCAATCTCTGCTTGTTGAATCCTCCTTGAAGAGATCCCACCCTTCCAAGGTCTATGCCACAGTTCCTCCTGGGAGGGAAGGGAAGACTATGGACAAATTTGGATGTCGCATTTACCAGAATGCTATGATGTCCTCTAAAGTCCTCAATTATAATTTTTATTTCATCACTTACTTTGAATTTCTTCTTTCTCTTCTACCAAAGTTTTGGCTTATTTGGATAACCAAATGCATTTTGAGTTTCAGAAGCAACCCTAACTTTCTGCTGCACCTAAGGCTTCTCAGCCTTTTTGACTGTTTACAACAGAGCATAACCTCCACCGTTCTGTCTCTGACTCCTTTTCCCCCTATAGGAAGTCGTCTCCATCATTTTTACAACCGATGGACAATAATTACATCCGACCTCTGGGTGCTTACCATCATCAGGGAAGGATACTCTCTCCATTTCACTCAGGTTCCACCAGAGCTTCCTCCAAGAGAGTATCCTTCCAATCCATCCCAGACCACCCTTCTTCAAGCTCTGCTTCGTCTCCATGCCATCGAACCAGTCCCCTTGGAACAGCAGAACAGGGGGTTTTACTCACGTTACTTCTTCTGGATCTCAGGGCTCTCAACAAATTCCTAGTCTAAAGAAAAGTTTTGAATATTGTCCCTGGCATCCCTTTATCCCCTTCTCGAGCAGAACGACTGGTTATGCTCTCTGGATCTCAAGGAGGCCTACACTCAAATTTCCATTCATCCGACCTCCCGTCAATACCTCAGATTTCGGGTGGGGAATCTGCACTATCAATACTCTACAATTCATTGGAACTGTTCTGGACACTGTCCAACTCAGAGCATTCCTTCCACAACAGTGTCTGGAAGCTCTTCTTCAACTCTGTCACACAGTGTCTTCCCGCTCTTCCATCTCAGCAAGACACATGATGGTACTTCTGGGTCACATGGCTTCCACAGTACACGTGACTTCTTTTGCCAGACTTCACCTCAGAATTCCTCGGTGGACCCTGGCATCTCAATGGATGCAAGTTTGCTACCCTTCTTCTCAACACATTTCAGTCACTCCATCCTTGAAGAAGTCTCTCCGTTGGTGGATGCTCTCTTCCAATCTTTCCAGAGACTTGCTTTTTCAAACGACCCCTCATCAGAAGGTCCTCACGACAGACTCTTCGACCTATGCTTGGGGCGCTCATCTCGATGGTCTCCATACTCAAGGCCTCTGGACCAGTACAGATCATCAGTGTCATATCAATCAGTTGGAACTCAGAGAGATCCTCAAAGCTCTCCATGCTTTTCAACATCTGCTTCACAACACATTAGTCCTCGTTCGGACGGACAACCAAGTCGCCATGTATTATGTCAACAAACAAGGAGGGACAGGGTCTGCCTCCCTTTGTCAAGAAGCTCTGGAGGTTTGGGACTGGGCAATCTTTCCCAACACCTTCCTCAAAGCTGACTACATTCAAGGGGCAAAGAATTGCTTGGTGGACAACTTGAGTCGTCTACTGCAACCTCACGAATGGACTCTCCATCCTCGCCTCTTCGCCACATTTTTTCACAGTGGGGAACGCCACAGATAGACCTCTTTGCAGCTCCCCACAACTACAAACTGCCTCAGTTCTGCTCCAGGATATACTTTCCTCACCGCTTTGAGGCAGATGCTTTTTCTTCTGGAATGGATGAATCTTTTCCTCTATGCATTTCCTCCATTCCCTTTCATTCTGAAGAATCTGGTCAAATTGAAGAACGATCATGCCACCATGATTCTAATTGCTCCTCAGTGGCCGAGACAACCCTGGTACTCCCTTCTACTTCAACTCAGCAGCAGGGAGCCATACCTTCTACCAGTTTTCTTTCTCTGCTTACACAGAGTCAAGGATCTCTGCTTCATCCCAACCTGCAGTCTCTCCACCTGACAGCCTGGTACCTCTCAACATAACCCCTCTTCAGTTTTCTCAATCTGTAAGAGACGTTTTAGAAGCTTCTAGAAAGCTTACAACTAGACAATGCTATCACCAAAAATGGACTAGATTTTCTACATGGTGTTTTTTTCATCATAAGGAGCCTCAGCATTCCTCCTTATCTTCTGTTTTGGACTATCTTTTACACTTATCCAATTCTGGACTCAAGTCTACATCTATACGAGTCCATCTCAGTGCAATTGCGGCTTTCCATCAGCCATTGACAGGAAATCCCTCTCTGCTCATCCAGTGGTTTCCAGATTCTTGAAAGGACTTTTCAATGTCATACCTCTTCTCAAACCGCCTCCTGTGGTTTGGGACCTCCATATTGTCCTTACTCAACTTATGAAGCCTCCATTTGAACCAATTGATAAGGCTCATCTGAAGTATCTCACTTGGAAAGTGGTGTTTCTCATTGCCCTCGCTACTGCTCGACGAGTCAGTGAGCTGCAAGCTTTAGTTACTGACCCACCTTTCACTGTGTTCCATAATGACAAAGTTGTTCTTCGTACTCATCCGAAATTCCTACCTAAAGTAGTCTCAGAATTTCATCTCAACCAATCCATCGTATTTCCAGTGTTTTTTCCAAAGCCTCATTCTTACCCTGGAGAATCAGCTCTTCATACTTTGGACTGTAAATGTGCTTTGGCCTTCTACTTGGAACGCACCAAACCACACAGAACTGCTCCTCAACTTTTTGTTTCCTTCGATCCAAATATGTTGGGCCATCCTATTTCTAAGCGTACCATCTCAAACTGGATGGCGGCTTGTTTCTCTTTCTGCTATGCCCAGGCTGGATTACCCCTTCACAGTAAAGTCACAGCCCATAAAGTCAGAGCAATGGCAGCTTCAGTAGCTTTCCTCAGATCTACACCTATTGAGGAAATTTGTAGAGCTGCTACTTGGTCCTCTGTTCATACCTTCACTTCTCACTATTGTCTGGATACTTTCTCCAGACGAGATGGACAGTTTGGCCAAACAGTATTACAAAATTTATTCTCCTAAATTGCCAACACTCCCACCATCCCTTTCTGGTTAGCTTGGAGGTCACCCATATGTGAGAATACCTGCCTGCTTGTCCTGGGATAAACCACAGTTACTTACCGTAACAGGTGTTATCCAGGGACAAGCAGGCAGCTATTCTCACAACCCACCCACCTCCCCTGGTTGGCTTCTCTGCTAGCTATCTGAACTGAGGAGACGCGCCCTGTGCTGGGCGGGAAGGCACTCGTGCATGCGCGGTGCGGGCAACTCGAAAGTTCGAGTTTCTTCAATCAAGTCTGCTTGTGAGGCATCCGCATCTGGGCTCCGTCGATGACGTCACCCATATGTGAGAATAGCTGCCTGCTGTCCCTGGATAACACCTGTTACGGTAAGTAACTGTGCTATCTGGTTCTTGTACAATCCCATTTATTCCAGGAGCAGTGGATTATTTCAGTCTACTCTCCAGGACTTTGTAGGAAGCCTCAAACTTCAGAGACTTAAACCCTTCTCCCTCATACCCCATCGCTGTCACTGGTTCTGTAAACATCAGTCTTCCTTCATACAAGCAAGGCTCTGGGAGCTTATATTTTTTGCACGTGTTTATTTTCGCGTAATTTCAATATTTTGCATTCACGGTTTTTGCCCTTGTGCTGTGGATGTTCCCTGTGGGAACATCCTTGACTGCAGGAGATCGCAGACCTTTGGAAAAAATCTGCTTCTGGGCAGTTCCTGCATGTCAGTAAGCCCCCTGGACAGCCTCCACATCTGATTGGGTCTCAGAGACCGTTCCCTTGGGAGCTTGCTCACTTCAGGTTCATCCGCTAGTAGGTTAAGCACAGGCTGCATGGTTCTATGGAGGTACGACCAGGATCGGAGCCAGGCGTGTCCGAGGATGGCGGAGGTGACTGGTCGTGGAAGCCTGGCCTGGGGGCAGTCAGAAGATGCAAAGTTTAGCTTTCCAGCAAGTTGAGGCAGAGGAATCTCCCTGTGAGTTGTTGAGCTCTGCAGTATTTTCCTGTCAGCACATGTTTCTGTGAGCTGTTGAGCTCGGCAGTATTTTCCTGTCAGCACATGTTTCTGTGAGCTGTTGAACTCTGCAGTGTTTTCCTGTCAGCACATGTTTCTGTGAGTACAAGCTAACAGCTTGATTCAGAGATTTTGGAGGGTCTTTAAAAAGTGGTTTTTAGATGGTTTCCCTGCCTGTTCCATGACCCTCCCCCACCCCTAAAATCCTAAAATTGCCATTTTTGATGGTTCTCTGTGGTTTACCTGGGCTATTTTTTTGTCAAAACTTTACAGTTATTTTTTATACTTGCCAGCTTCATTTTTGAAAGAAAACCACATAGATGGCCTCCCCAGAGCAGGATGTCATGGAGTCATGCCTATTTGCGATGGATGGCTGTCTTAATGTAATGTAATTTATTTCTTATATACCGCTACATCCGTTAGGTTCTAAGCGGTTTGAAGAAAATATACATTAAGATTATAAATGAGAAGTAAGAAGGTACTTAAAAATTCCCTTACTGTCCCGAAGGCTCACAATCTAACTAAAGTACCTGGAAATTAATAAAGAAGAGAAAATAAAGATGGTTGAAAAAAGAAAAATTCTATGTGAATTTATAGGATGGAAATTAAACTGACAGTGAAGAACTGTATGAAAAATACATATGGAATGCAGTTAGAGAGGGTAGGTTACAATCTATTTATGGTATTTGTTTAATTGGACGGTGTTAAGGTGGGTAATTTGGGGGAAGGTTATCTGAAGGTAGGTGAATCTTCTGGAGGTAAAAGAGGAGGGGTTAAGATATTTGGATGAATTTTTTGAAAAGCAGGGTTTTGATTTCTTTTCTGAATGTTTTGAAGTTGTCTGATATTGTCATAAGATTGGAGATGGAATGGTTGATTTTTGCTGCTTGTGTTGCCAGAAGGTTGTCAAACATTTTCTTGCGATGTGTGCCTTTGAGTGGGGGAAAGGCGAAAGGGTTCGAGGTTCTTCTGTGTCTTGAGGTGGAGATTTGGTTTAAGCGGTTGTTTAGATAGGAGGGGGAAGAGCCGTGTAATGCTTTGAATATCAGGCAGTAGAATTTGAATTGGATTCGTACTTGTATGGGTAGCCAGTGAGAGTCTAAGAAGGCAGTTGTTATGTGATCATATTTTTTGAGTGAGTAGATCAATCTGAGGGCGGTGTTTTGTATGGTCTGGAGTTGTTTTATCATAGTGGCTGGACAAGGAAGATATAGGGAGTTGCAATAATCCAGCAGACCTAAGACTAGGGATTGGACGATTAGTCTAAATTGTGCTTGGTCAAAGAATTTTCTGATTTTACGGAGATTTCTCATGGTTAGAAAAGCTTTCTGGGTTGTTTTGTTGATCTTGGGCTGCATTGTGCAACATCTGTCTATCGTAACTCCTAGGAGTTTTAGTTCGGGTTGTATTGGGTATTTGGTATTTTTGATTTTCAGTTCAGTGATGGTAGGAGTTTGGGCTTTTTCGAGCAAAAGGAATTTTGTTTTTTCAGAATTTAGTTTTAGTTTGTGATCCATCATCCATTTTTCTACTGTGTCTAAGGTTGTTTCTAGCTTTGTTGTGGTGGTGGTCTCTGATGGGTCGAAGGGGAGGATTATGGTGATGTCATCAGCATAGCTGAAAGATGTGACATCTAGGGTATCTAAAGTGGCTCCTAGGGAGGAGATAAAGAGGTTGAAGAGCGTAGGTGAGAGAGGTGATCCTTGTGGAACTCCGCATGGATTTGTCCATGGTTCTGATTTTATATCATTGTATTTTACCCTGTAGGTTCTAGATTTGAGGAACCCCTGAAACCATTTGTAGACCTTGCCTGAGATTCCTATGGCGTCGAGAATTTGTAGTAGTAAGGTGTGGTCAACTAGGTCAAATGCTGCGGAGAGGTCTAATTGTATTAATATCATTTTTTTTCCTTTACTGATGTGTTGTCGGGCTGTATCTAGTAATGTGACAAATAGTGTTTCTGTGCTATGGTTAGTTCGGAATCCTGATTGTGAGGGGTGGAGTAGGTTATGTTTTTCCAGATATTCGGTGAGGTATTGTGCCACTAGGCCTTCTATTATTTTAACATACAATGGTATTGAAGCGATAGGTCTGTAGTTGGAGGGGCTATCTATTGGGCCTTTGTGATCCTTTATGATTGGAGTGATTAAGATCTCTCCTAGGTCCTGTGGGAAATGGCCTTCTGTCAATGTGGTTTGAATCCATAGCATGAAGTTGGTTTTGAATGTAGTGGAGGCGTTTGATAATATGTAGGTGGGGCAATTATTTAGGTCACTGGAAGCATGGCTGTATTTATTGTAGAGTCGGTTCATATCCGACCAGACTAGAATTGGGAAATCGGACCAGCTTCTGTCTGCTACGATGGCTTCGCTAGTTGATGGGTTTGTTGCGCAGCCGTATTCAATGTGCGATGCAGCCCGCGAGGGGTGAAAGGCTTGCCTGGATTTTTTGCCTTCAACCTCCATGGAAGGTCTTCTAGTGCTTTCTAACTCCCACAAAACACGTCAGGGAGCCCTGGGGAGTACATAGGTGATGATACAACGATATGCAAGCGCGTTTCAGGGTATAAACCTGGTAAATCCTCCAAACAGTCCCCAATTGGAGAGCAGGGGTTGGCTTCCGCCACAGAAGATGGGTTTCTCCCGGATTTTGTTGACATTTGTCTCCCTTCCGCTGGCCTCCGTGCTGGGCTCAGGTACCCCTGCGAATGTGGTCCAGGGTCTTTACACTTGCTTCCCCTAGGAGGTGCCGGCAGGTACGCAGTTACACTAGATTTGCTTTTCATACCTCTGCTTTTGCAGGAAGGCGCCGCAACTGTGGCGTATCTGGTGGTTTTTGAGGATCCAAATCACTGCGGAGCCCCTGATTTAGGGGAGGATCCCACTGTGTGCAGATTTTTCAAACACATGTTTATTGTGGATTTGATCTCTGAATCTCTATAGGCATTAAAGCTGCAATCTGAGCTGCCTGTCACTGCAGAATGTTCCCTCATGAGTGACCAGAGGCCGCAAGCTACCTCTCTTCCTGATCATACTGACCTTGTTTTGATTCTTACATTCTCCTGAGGGTCTCATGCTGTGCTTGCACCGTGGCATGGTTTTGTTCCCTTGCAGATGCCTTTAACTCGTTCTTTTCTTCCCCAAAGGTTGATTCCTTGATGGCACAGGTCTCCAAGGGCACATATCTCCCCAGTGTGGATTTTGTTCTTAAGCGTCTGTTTGATTTGGTGGCTGCTGGTGTTCAGGCAGCATCAGCCTCCTTTTCGTGGCTTGGGCATGCCATTCCAAGCTACACCATGATCCTGACACTGGTGCTTCATGACTTGAATTTTATAATCTGGAGTGGATTATATGGCTGATGCCTTGTATGACATTTTTAAAGTCATTGCTAAACTTTCCACCTATTCTATTTTGGCTCGTAGGATGCTCTGGATCCAGCAGTGGTTTGGCGACTTCTTAGGTGACCTTGAACCGGTTGCCCTTTAAGGGACAGCTGTTGTTTGGCCAAGGTCTGATGACCTTATGGCAGTGTGCAAGATTGCAGGGTTTGGGACCTCCTGATTTTTGTCCCTTCAGGCGCTCTTGTCTGTACTCAGTCTCTTCCATGGGGCAATGGTCTTCTTCGTCTGCCAGACCATGCTTTGGTGGGTATCGACGTCAGCTGTCCACAGAGTCTTCCGGTGGCTTCTGCGAAGAAACAGTTCTGATGTCAGGCCGGTGTCTCCTCCCCCTGCACATTGGGGAACAGTTGTTGGCTTTTCTGGTGGAATGGCACAAGCTATTACTTCCAACCACTGGGTCCTGGAGGTTTTTGGGGAAGGTTACAAACTTGAGTTTCTCTGATCAAGTATTTTCTGGATTTACCTGTGGGCTGCCCTGATAAGGTGGAACAGGTGCAGGCCACAGTCTGCAGACTTCTGGATATTGTGGCCATAGAACTCATACTAGAGTGAGACTCGGGCTCTGGGAGATGCTCAATATACTTAATCATTCCAAAGAAAGGATCCGACAATTGGAGACCAATTCTGGACAATGCAGCGCTGAAAGTACCTTGCTTCCACATGGAGATGGTGCACTCAGTGATTCGTCAATGGCGCCAGGGGAGTTTCTAGCCTCCCTGGATCTGATGGAGGCGTATATACCACTCCCATTTTCCTGGACCACTGGAAGTATCTACAGTTCTTAATATTTCCAGTTTGCAGTGATTGATGCCCTTTGGAATGGCAACGGCACCCAGGACCTTCATCAAAGTGATGGTGGTGGTAGTCCATCTTTACACCCTGGGTGTCCTAGTTCTTCCATATCTTGATGACTGGTTGATCAGAGCTCCCTCGCTACCAGACTCTCCGACTCCTCCAATCTTGTTAGCCACTAAATGGCTTAACAAAATGGATCACTCAATCCAACTAATTATCCCGTCTTCATTACTCCCCATACTAAATGCCTCTGCTCTGCCTTATCGAACACCGCAGTATGTATCACCGCCGTATGTAACACTGCTGTATGTAACACCGCTGTATGTAACTTACAGCAAATGTAACTTCATTGCAAATGTAACCTAGCTGTAAAAATAACTTCATTGTAAATGTAGCATCGCCGCAAATGTAACTTCGCTGTAAATGTACAGTCTCTTCATCTGTTAACCGCATAGAACTTCCATGGTAATGCGGTATACAAGAATAAAGTTATTATTATTATTATTATTATTATCTGAGGGGCGTCAGGTTTTTCATCAGGTGATACAGTTGTTGCAGCGTTTGGGCTGGGTAATCAGGAAGAGTCACCTTTAGCTGATGCAGGATTTGGAATATCTGGGAGTTCGATTTCACACGGAACAAAACAAAATGTTCCTGCCTGTGTCCTGTCAGTAGAAGCTTCGACAGATTGTCATGGACCTTCTGGCCACTCCAGTTCCAACAGCATGGCAGTACCTCCAGGTTCTGGGGACCATGGTGGTAACGATCGCTGTGATCCTTTGGGCCAGAGCCCATCTGCATCTGCTGCAGAATGCTCTGCTTTCATGCTGGAATCCCCGTGGGATCCGTTACATGCACCCCAACCCTGGATGACTGTGGCGTGGAATAGTCTTGCATGGTGGTTGGGATCCCTTTCGCTTTCCAGGTCCCTTCCCCTCTGGATCTCAGATTTGGTAATTTTGTCTTTGGATGCAAGTCTCAGCGGTGTGTATGACTGTCCCTGTTAGGACCACTGGGTGCCCTCAGCGCAAGTGTTCGATCAATCACCTGGAGCTCTTCTCCACTTTGAGAGTCATCTCCGTCATTGAGCTGGACAATGCAACAGCAGTGACTTAAAACGCCAGTCATCAGGGAGACACGAGGAGTCCTCTGAGCGCAGAGACTCAGCTTCTCTTCTGGGGGGCAGAGAGACACCTTGTGATGCTATCAGCAGCGCACGTGGCAGGAGTGGACAACGTTCAAGCATATTTTCTCAGTTGTCTGATGCTAGACCCTAGAGAGTGGTCCCTGTCTCAAAGAGCGTTCGATTGTTTAGTAGATCAGTGGGGGTGTCCGTTCGATCTCATGGTGACCGCAGCCAACAGGAAAGCATATTGATTGTTCAGTTGCCATTGTGAGGCTTGGACGCTCTGGGTCAGCTCTGGCCACGGGAAGGTCTCCTCTGTCTTCCAAGTTTTATTAATTACTTGATATATCTATCATAAAATAATTAAACAGTTTATAATAAGTTTTATAGTAAAATACTACTAAAAGAGAAAAAATAAAATAAAAACAATGCTAAATAAAAATGAGGGGGTTCATGAACCAATATAAGCCGACTTTGAACCATGAAGAGAAGAGATACAGGGAAATAAAATTACATCAAGATAGTAAAAATATTTTTAAAAGGGTCAGAAAGGCATCTGTTTAGGTGGATAGTGGCCCACAGGGAGGTCTAGCGCTCCTAGTTACACATGACTGACCAAGGTGGCCGTGGTATGCTGAGTTGATTCAGTTCCAGCAGGATCAAGGACTCCGGCTACCTTGTCATTTTTGCTTCCTCATGCAGGGTCGAATTGCGCTGCAGGATCCGGACCGCTTTGGTCTTATGGCATTGCTCTTAAGTGCACAGCCTTGTCTAGCTGGGGCTATTCTTTGGCGGTGATTGACAAGTTGCTTCACAACAAACAGAAGTTCACAGGGGTGGCCTATATGAAGGTTGGAGTTGTGGCCATGCCTGGTGCACCCTGAGTCAAGTGGACCCATCTGTTCCATCGATTCCTCATGTCCTGGAGTTTCTGCAGGATGGTCTGATGAAAGGCCTAGCAGTAGCTTCACTGTGGGTGCAGATTGCTTGTCTTTCATGTATGGGCTCTCCCTCTTTAAGGGGCTCATTGACAGCTCATCCGGATGTGGCTCGTTTCCTGCAGGTATTCTGCGACTTAGGCCTCTGTTGCACCTATTTGGTCCCACTTAGACTCAGCTACTCTGGTTCTCATCTCTTTGGCTTGTCCACTATATGAGCCTTTGGAGCAGGTGTTCTTTATGGATTTTACTATCAAGGCTATTATCTCAGCCCGTGGAGTTTTGGAGCTTCAGGCTCTCTCTTGCCGGGATTCCTTTATACATATTGTGGATTCCAGTGTGATGCAGCGCACATAAGAATGGCCGTACTGGGTCAGACCAATGGTGCATCAAGCGCAGTAGCCCATTCTCAAGGCCAATCTAGGTCCCTAGTACCTGGCCAAAACCTAAATAGCAGCAACAATCCATGCTACCTATCCAGGGTAAGCAGTGACTTCCCCATGTCTTTCTCAGTAACAAACTATGGACTTTTTCTTCAGGAAATTGTCCAAACCCTTATTTTTTTTTAATATAATATTTCTTTATTGGGCAAAACCAACATCATACAGTGACCAGAAAAATACAGAAACACATCTGTAATACAAGGTCACCCGCCTTCCCAAACGAAGCAGGCAGCAGACACAAAACCACAAGACAGCAAAAAGCAGATGGTAAAATGTCAATACATGCCCAATACAGGATTTAATAATAACCCTCCACAACCCTCCCCCACCAACAACAAAAGCAGAAAACAAGGTCAAAGGCAAAGTCCAAATGTCCCAACCCACTCACCCCAAACACCCCCCCCCTCCCAGACCCATGTGTTAAGCAGCTGAAACTAGAAACGTAGGAAAGGAATGAAAAGAGATGAGACAAGAGAAAGAAAGGAAGAAAACAAAAAGAAAAGGTAAACACACCAGGAGAAGAAAAGTGTCAAAGGAAGAGACCAGGAACTAGTCTCCCCGGCAAACTCAAAAGACAGAATGAGACCCACCGGAGCAAACCTCACCAAAGGGGAGGTGGTCCTTCATACCCACGGGGCACATCAGAACTGAAAAATTCAGCAATTCAACAATAAACTCCGCTCCCGATGCGGAAGAGTCAGCCAGTACCCCTCCCAGACGTCTTGAAATTTGATCCAAAGGCTCTCAACCTGTGTCCCTGCTACTCTTCGCTCTAACAGAGCTAAATCAAAAAGCGATAAATGCCACTGAGAGAAAGAAGGAGCATGCTGTGACCACCAAGAGACCAAGATGGCCCTCTTAGCCAAAAGGAGAGCCTTAGAGACCAGCAACCTCTGTTCAACCGAACAACATGAAAGGGCATCACCATCATAAAAAAGAGCAATAGCAGGGGTACATACAGGTAACAAAGTGCAGATGGAGGACAAAAAAGCCCACACTTCTAGCCAAAAAGGCTGGATCAACGGGCATGCCCAAAATATATGCCCCAATGTGGCAGGGCTCAAGGAGCACTTGGGACAACAAGCGTGTGCAGCAAAATCAGCACGATGAGCTCTCTGCGGGGAGATAAACATTCTATGTAAAAATTTATATTCCTGCTCTCTATGAAGCATGTTATGGGAAAGAAAATGCAAGAAAACAAACAGTGGGAAATCATAGTGGGCATAATAATGCACCCCAAATCAGCGCTCCATGCCCCAGCCAGCAGATCAGCCTGTGCAGTAGACGAAGGAGACTGCAAGGCACTGACAAAGAAGCGAAGACGCGGAGCTGAGTCCTCCCACACCGCCAAACTCTGACCCAAGCTCTGAGCTACCGATGCGCTTAAGGGTGCCCGAGCAAGACTCAGGATGTAATGGCGAAGTTGTAAATAGCTAAAGGCATCCACGCTGTCCAACCCATATAAAGACGCCAGCTCAACCGAGGATCCAAACCCTTCTTAAAACCTAATCTAATCTTCTATTTGTGTGTCGCTCATACGCTATCTGCTCTTACCACACAACCTCTGGCAATGCGTTCCAGAGCTTAACTGTTTTCTGAGTGAAAATATATTTCCCTCCTATTGGTTTTAATAGTATTTCTCTGTAACTTTGAGTGTCCCCTAGTCTTTGTAATTTTTGACAAAAGTGAAAAATCAATCCACTTGTACCCGTTCTACTCCATTCATGATTTTGTAGACTTCAATCATAAATCCCCTGAGCCTTCTCTTTTCCAGGCTGAAGAGCCGTAACCTTTTTAGTCTTTCCTTATACGAGAGGAGGTCCATCCCTTTATCATCTTGGTCACTCTTATTTGAATCTTTTCTAGTGCTGCTATATCTTTCTTGAGGTAAGGAGACCAGAATTAAACGCAATACTCCAGATGAATTTGCACCATGGAGCAATACAGGGACATTAGTCTTGTTAACCATCCCTTTTTTAATAATTCCTAGCATCCTGTTTGCTTTTTGGCTGCCACTGCAGCACAATGGATCAAAGGTTTCATCATATTTTCTACAATGACACCCAGATCCTCATTGCAGAGTTTCCTTTCAAATGAAAGACTTGACTCGTGCGCATTTACATTACGTAGGTATTTAAACGTGTCTATTGTATCCCCCCTCTCCTGCCTTTCCTCCAAAGTATACAGATTGAGATCTTTAAATCTGTCTCCATACGCCTTATGATGAAGACCCTATACCATTTTAGTAGCCTTCCTCTGGACCGACTCCATCCTTTTTATATCTTTTTGAAGGTGCGGCCTCCAGAATTGTACACAATATTCTAAATGAGGTCTCACCAAAGTCTTATACAGGGGCATCAATACCTCATTTTTTTACTGGCCATACCTCTCCCTATGCAACCTAGCATCCTTCTAGCTTTCGCCGTCACCTTTTCAACCTGTTTGGCCACCTTAAGATCATCACATACAATCACACCCAAGTCCCGCTCTTCTGTCATGCACATATGTTCTTCACCCCCTAAACTCTACTGTTCCCTCGAGGTTTTGCAGTCCAAATGCATGACCTTGCATTTCTTAGCATTAAATTTTAGCTGCTAAATTTCAGACCATTCTTCAAGCTTCGCCAGGTCTTTCTTCATGTTATTCACACCATCTGGTGTGTCTACTCTATTGCAGATTTTGGTATCATCTGCAAAGAGGCAAATCTTACCTGACAACCCTTCAGCAATATTGTTTATAAAAATGTTAAAAAGAACAGGCCCAAGAACAGAACCTTGAGGCACATCACTGGTAATATCCCTTTCCTCAGTGCGATATCCATTGATCACTATCCTCTGTCAACTTCCACTCAACCAATTCTTGACCTAGCCCATCACTTTGGGACCCATCCCGAGGGTACTCAGTTTATTTATTAGATGTCTGTGTGGAACACTGTCAAAGGCTTTGCTAAAATCTAAATACACCACATCTAGCGCACATCCTCTATCCAATTCTCTGGTCACCCAGTCAAAGAAATTGATCAGATTTGTCTGACAATACCTACCTCTATGAGGACAAAGCAAATGTGCTAAACAAATACTTCTGTTTGGTATTCACAGAAGAAAAACATGGAAGATGACCGCGACTGGTTAGCAAAGTTACACCTGAGAATGGAGTGGATACCGCACCGTTCACGGAAGAAAGGGTGCTGGTCTTTGACCAGAGGGCCGCCGTGTGAGCGGACTGCTGGGCACAATGGACCACCGATCTGACCCAGCAGTGGCAATTCTTATGTTCTTAACAACTTGAAAAACTGAAGGTGGACAAAGCTATTGAGGGAGCTCCGAGAGATTCTGGCTTTTGACACAGTAAATGTAGATTTGGTACTGTTGAAACTATTCAGTCTTGGTTTGAGAGGGGAGGTTTATTCTTGGTTTGTTTCTTATCTACATGGGCATTCTTTCAGTGGAGGGAGATCTTGCTTCACAAATTTGCTTGATTTCTTTGAAGGTGTGAATAAATATATGGATAAAGGTGAGCTGGTTGATATAGTGTGTCTAGATTTTCAGAAAGCTTTTGATAAAGTTCCTCATGAGAGGCTCCTGAGAATATAAGTGGGATGAGTGGGATAAGTGGCAAAGTTCATTTGTGGATAAGGAATTGGTTATCAGATAGAAAACAGAGAGTAGGGTTAAATGGTCATTTTTCTCAATGGAGGAGAGT
This sequence comes from Geotrypetes seraphini, assembly GCF_902459505.1. Classification (NCBI taxonomy): domain Eukaryota; kingdom Metazoa; phylum Chordata; class Amphibia; order Gymnophiona; family Dermophiidae; genus Geotrypetes; species Geotrypetes seraphini. The sequence continues at coordinate 154,833,322 of NC_047085.1, forward strand.
AAACAGTGGAGTGCCGCAGGGGTCTCTGTACTGGGATCGGTGCTATTTAACTTATTTATAAATGATCTGGAAATTGGAATGATGAGTGAGGTGATTAAATTTACAGATGACACTAAACTGTTCAACATTGTTAAAACGCATGCAGATTATGAAAAATTGCAGGCTGACCTTAGGAAATTGGAAGACTGGGCATCCAAGTGGCAGATGAAATTTAATATGGACAAATGCAAAGTGATGCACATTGGGAAGAATAACCTGAATCACAGTTACCAGAAGCTAGGGTCCACCTTGGGGGGTTAGCGCCCAAGAAAAGGACAATACGATGAAACCTTCCGCCCAATGTGTGGCGGCCGGCCAAAAAAGTAAACAGGATGCTGAGAATTATTAAAAAAAGGGATGGTTAACAAGACTAAGAATGTTAATAATGCGACCTCATTTGGAATATTGCGTTCAATTCTGATCTCCTTATCTCAAGAAAGATATAGTGGCACTTGAAAAGGTTCAAAGAAGAGCAACCAAGATGATAAAAGGGATGGAACTCCTCTCGTATGAGGAAATACTAAAACGGTTAAGGCTCTTCAGCTTGGAAAAGAGATGGCTGAGGGGAGATATGAATGAAGTCTACAAAATTCTGAGTGGAGCGGAACGGGTACAAGTGGATCAATTTTTCGCTACATCAAAAATTACAAAGACTAGGGGCTCCTTTTACAAAGGTGTGTTAGGGTCTTAACGCACGGATTAGCGCGTGCTAGCAGTTACTGCCGCCTCTTGAGCAGGCGGTAGTTTTTCAGGTAGCGTGCGCTAGACATGGGGGAAGCCACTGCTTGCCCTGTATTGGTAGCATAGAATATTGCTACACCTTGGGTTTTGGCCAGGTACTAGTGATCTGGATTGGCCACCTTGAGAATGGGTTACTGGTCTTGATGGACCATTGGTCTGACCAGTAAGGCTATTCTTATGTTCAGCATGGTCAGGAATTGTCCACAGAAAAAATAATGAAAAAAGGGGTGCCTCTTGGTTCTGCGCTGTCTTCATTGTTGTTTAACATATACATGATTACTTTGAGAAAGTTATTTTGTTCCTTAAGAGTAGAATACTGCCTGTATGCAGATGACATCTTGTTCTTTTTCCCCATAGGGAATTTGTAGAAAACAGGTTTAAATTTGAATAGCTATATGCATGAAATAACGGTGTGGATGGGGTAGCATGGCCTACAGCTAAATATGAAAAAAATTTGGTTTTGATTGTGGAGGATATTGGTATTGTAGGTAGTCTGATATTATTTACAGTTATGAGCACACAACTACTGGTAAAACCTGAGATGTTTGACCTTGAGGTATGATTGGATTCTCAGCTCTCTATGAAACATATAGCTAAAGTGGTGCAAGGAGGATATGCACAAATTCATATCTTACTTAGATTAAAATTGATGCTCCTGCCTGTGGATTTTCGCTCTGTTGTTCAAGCATTATTGCTATCTCGAATTGATTATTGCAGTCTTTTGTATCTTGGATTATCAAAGAAAACATATAAACCTGTGCAACTTCTAATGAATTCAGCGGCTAGATTGATAATGGGTATTCATAGGATTGCCCGTATTACTCCAATCTTAAGAGCCCTACACTGATTGCCTATTTAGCAGAGAATTTGCTATAAATCTCTATCAGTTGTGCATCAAATATTGTACTCCTCTTCTCCTACTTGCTTTCAAAGCTTTTGGGAAGTTTTATCAACCTGTAAGATGTTTAAGATCTGAGGGAGGGAGGGATGTTGCTCATCAGTTTAAAAGAAAATGGGAATCGCTATATAAAATCTAGAATATCTGTTTTCTCGATTGCCGGTAAGAATCTCTGGAATTCAATTCCAGGTATAATGAGATTATGCAAAGATTGTATGTCTTTCAAGAAATTGTTAAAAACACAGTTGTTTGTGGACGCCTTTCTCTAGCTCTGTGGTTATTATTTATTTTAGATTTAAACAATTCTGTATTAAGGAAATTTTGTGGGAAAGATTATTTTATTTGTTCACTGCATTTTATAATGTCTGTTTATGTTTGAAATTGTGGATGTAAATGCTTTGTACATCGCTTAGATTTAAGCGATTCATAAATATTTAAAATAAATATTTGTTCAATAAATCTTTAGAGACTGGAGAGGTTCCGTGGGACTGGAGAAGAGCGGATGTGGTCCCTCTTCACAAAAGTGGTTGCAGAGATGAAACGGGAAACTATAGGCCAGTAAGCCTCACTTCATTTATTGGAAAAATAATGGAAACGTTGCTGAAGGAAAGGATAGTAAAATTCTTAGAATCGAATGGATTTACTAAAGGTAATTCGTGCCAAACAAATCTGATTGAATTCTTTGACTGGGTGACCAGAGAATTGGATCAAGGACATGCGCTAGATATAATTTACTTAGATTTCAGCAAGGCCTTTGACACAGTTCCTCATAGGAGGCTCTTAAACTTCGTGGGCTGAAGTTAAGACCCAGGTTCATCTGTAGTAGGCTTGAGTGCAGGCTGTGTGGCCCCTTGCAGTTTTTGTCCAGGATCAGGGCTGAATGCTTTCTTGCCCCCATTTTGCGGGTTCTGGTGAGGGTTGAGCTCTTGCCAGTATGTCGGGCCTGAGAGGCAGTCAGAAGACACAAGCAATCCAGATTCCAGGCTTGTTGAGGCAGAGGTTTTTCCTGTAAGCTGTTACCGTGTTTCCCCCATTATAGGACCTCCTCCTTTAGTAAGACACCCCCCTTTTTTTCCCCACCTGGGAAATATAAGGCCCCCCCCGAAAATAAGGCACTATTTGGCAAGCACCCCCACAGCCTCCCAACCACCCCCATCATGTAGAAGCTCCTACCGGTGTCCTGCTGCTTCCTCTTGGCGGTCCCGACACGATCGGGGCAAGAGGGAGCTCAAGCCCTCTTGCCCCAGCCAACCGCGGCACCCCTGACACGATCGGGGCAAGAGGGAACCCAAGCCCTCTTGCCCCCCCCCGACTCCCCAACACTATCGGGGCAAAAGGGAGCCCAAGCCCTCTTGCCCCGCCGACTCCCCAACTCCCCGACAATATCGGGCCAGGAGGGAGCCCAAGTCCTCCTAACCCTGGCGACCCCTCCCCCCCCGCTAGTTGTTCGGGCCAGGAGGGAGCCCAAACCCTCCTGGCCACGGCACCCCCTACCCCCATCCCGCACTAGGTACATTACGGGCAGGAGGGATCCCAGGCCCTCCTGCCCACGACGCAAACCCCCCTCCCTCCAACGACCGCCCCCCCCCAAGAACCTCCGACCGCCCCCCCAGCCGACCCACGACCCCCCCTGGCCGATCCCCACGACACCCCCACCCTCCTTCCCCGTACCTTTCTGTAGTTGGCCGGACAGACGGGAACCAAACCCGCCTGTCCGGCAGGCAGCCAACGACGGAATGAGGCCGGATTGGCCCATCCGTCCCAAAGCTCCGCCTACTGGTGGGGCCTAAGGCGCCTGGGCCAATCAGAATAGGCCCGGGAGCCTTAGGTCCCACCTGGGGGCGGGGCCTGAGGCACATGGGCCCAACCCGACCATGTGCCCAAGGCCCCGCCCCCAGGAGGGACCTAAGGCTCCCGGGCCTATTCTGATTGGCCCAGGCGCCTTAGGCCCCACCAGTAGGCGAGCTTTGGGACGGATGGGCCAATCCGGCCTCATTCTATCGTTGGCTGCCTGCCGGACAGGCGGGTTTGGCTCCCGTCTGTCCGGCCAACTACAGAAAGGTACGGGGAAGGGGGGTGGGGGTGTCGTGGGGGTCAGCCAGGGGGGTCGCGGGTCGGCTGGGGGGGCGGTCGGAGGTTCTTGGGGGGGGGGGGTCGTTGGGGGGAGGGGGTTTGCGTCGAGGGCAGGAGGGCCTGGGATCCCTCCTGCCCGTAATGTAGTGCGGGGTGGGGGTAGGGGGTCGCCGTGGCCAGGAGGGTTTGGGCTCCCTCCTGGCCCGAACAACTAGCGGGGGGGGGGGGGTCGCCAGGGCCAGGAGGACTTGGGCTCCCTCCTGGCCCGATATTGTCGGGGAGTTGGGGAGTCGGCGGGGCAAGAGGGCTTGAGCTCCCTCTTGCCCCGATCGTGCCGGGGGTGCCGCGGTTGGTTGGGGCAAGAGGGCTTGAGCTCCCTCTTGCCCCGATCGTGTCGGGGGTGCCGCGGTTGGCTGGGGCAAGAGGGCTTGAGCTCCCTCTTGCCCCGATTGTGTTGGGGAGTCGGGGGGGCAAGTGGGCTTGAGCTCCCTCTTGCCCCGATCGTGTCGGGGAGTCGGGACCGCCAAGAGGTAGCAGCAGGACACCGGTATAAGCTTGTACATGATGGGGGGGGGTCGGGAAGCTGTGGGGGTGCGAGCGGTCCTTCAGGGTGGGGGTGTGGGTGGGAGTGCGTGCGAGCGGTCCTTCGGGGTGGGGGTGCGAGCGGTCCTGCGGGGGGGTGAATCGGACGTCGGGGGGGGGCATCAGGCTTTCAGGGTGGGGACAGGACTTCAAGGGGGAGAGGAGAGTCGGGGCGGGCGAAAGGAGAGTCGGACGGCGACGGGAGAGTCGGGCAGCATGCGCGGTATACGGGTGTGCGCGGTATATAAAAATTTCTGTACATAAATTTGTGTTTTTCGCGCGCTATACCCGTGTGCGCGTTTTACACGGGTGCGCGTTATCTACGTGAAAATACGGTACTTGTAGTGATACCGTACATAGTGATGCTGCCATCTAGTATTTTAAAATCAAACTGCAAATCTGTACCGATGCTGTTTTCTAACAGATTTGAAAGCTGATTTCAAGTTCAAACTTTACAAGTGTACATTTACCGTGTTACAGACACATTTCCATAAACGTTAGCTTGCCATGTAAAAGGTAAATAAAAATTGGCATGCAAATCCTTTAAACCAGATTGTTAACTGTAAAATCAAAAATCTGGTTTAAAGGATTTGCATGCCAATTTTTATTTACCTTTTACATGGCAAGCTAACGTTTTTCTCTCCATACTGTTAAGATGGTAACCGCCCATCCCCCTGATTCTCTTGTGCCATTTTGATTCCCCCCTCTGATGCCCTCTGTATCATTTTTAAAGATCACCCCCCCCCCACCCAGGATACCCTAGTGCCATTTTTTATTCTTTTACCCTTAGGCATGGCCACAAAAAGAAAAAGCTACTCTGTGGAGTACAAGAGGAGAATCGTGGAAGATTCTTGGGGCCAAAATCTTGCTGCTTTCTGCAAAGAAAAAATGTTGAATATACGATTGCTCCGCAAGTGGCGAGCAGAGTATGGTAAACTAGTTGAACAAGTGGAAAAGGGAAATTCTAACAAATGCAAGTGTGGATCAGGTCGGAAACCAATATTTTCTGAGCTGGAAGATCTGATCTGTGAATGGGTTGTTGACAGGAGAACAAAGGCTTTGGTTGTGAATAGGGCTCATATTCAAGAATTCGCCCTTGCAATGGCGCCACAGTTTAACATAGCCTTTGAAAATTTCAAAGCATCACAACACTGGCTGGATAATTTCCTTCAGAGAAGTGAATTGTCTTTAAGAAGATCCACGACATTGTTTAGGCTGGAAGATGCTCAAGTGATTAAGCGAGCACTTGCATTCAAGTCCTTTATTGATGAGATTGACTTCTCTAAATACAAGCTTTCCAACATGATTGCTATGGATGAAACTGCAGTGTTTATGGGCCAATCATCTCAAACAACAATTGAACAGCGGGGTGCCTCCTCAGTGTACATTCCCTCCACTGCTTATGAAAGTGCACGTGTGACCTGTATTTTGGCAATTCGTCTGGATGGCACTAAAATCCTACCTCTAATAATTTCTAAGGGCAAGAAGGAAAAGATTGAACGTGTTTCAGGAATTTTTGTCCTTGAAACTGAAAAAGCCTGGGCCACACAAGCTGTTATAAGAAAGTGGGTAGATTTAATGCTGCCACTTGTTATGCGAGGAGGTCAAAGAGGTCTGCTAGTCTGGGATGCAGCTAGCACTCACCGTGCTAAAGATATGAAGTCATTTCTTCATGAAAGAAAAATAGATCAAATAATGATTCCTGCGGGAATGACGGCCTATCTCCAGACCCTTGATATTGCAATCAACAAGCCATTCAAAGACAATCTGCGCATGGAAATTAATGACTACATTGAAAATAGAATGGAGAGAAATCAGCGTGGAAACTTTGTGAAACCTAAACTGCAAGAGGTTGTGACTTGGGTGAAGAATTCATGGGATAAAATCACTGACAGTTGCATTGAACATGCATTACGAGCAGGCTACCTTGATAAGAAGTACTCATTTGAGGATACTGCTATTGCTAAACACGAGAGATTTGGTCCACTGATTGTGAAAGAAATGGAGTCCCAAGTAATTGACCTGGAACCTCAGGGTGTGAGTTATTATGATGATGTTCCAGAAGATGATGACTTGATTGTCATTGATTAAATGTGTAAATGTATCATACTGTAAACTGTTATACAGTAAATGTTTTTCTGGTTTGTGATATAGCTTTTCTGGTTTGTGATGACCTGTACCATATACAGGTAATAAATGTCTTTTTTTCAGCAATAAATGTGTACTGTATTCTTCTTCATGGAAAAATAAGACATCCCCCTGAAAATAAGACCTTGTGCATATTTTGGAGTTTTTAAAAATATAAGACAGTGTCATATATTCGGGGAAACAGGGTAGCTTCCACACTTGCAGCTCCCAGCACACAGCATGGCACAATGAGTAACAGGTTTGACAGCCTGGCAAACCAAATCGGGGGGTTAGTTAGATTCCCCCATCTCTAAAATCCTAAAATCATTATTTTAAATTTTTTAATGTAGCTCCCCCGAGCTGTTTTTGGCACTAAAATCACTGCCACAGTGGCCATCTTGGATTTCTCAGTTTGAAAACAAAAACCTATATCTATCTCAAAACGCCTTGTTTTTGCTTAAAAACAGGTGGGATGAACTCGGGCCAGGATACTTTGGATTAATGCCAAATTTGCAGTGGATGGCTGTCCAAGGAGTGGGAGCCGCCATCTTAGCCTTATCTGGTCCCTTAGGATTTGTGTGTGTGGGGGTGGGAGGTCAGTACCCAGTCTGTCTGAGGAAGAGGAAAATCTAATCTAATTCTTAGATTTGTATACTGCGCCATCTTCCAATTCAGAAGCTCGACTCGGCTCACACTAAGGTTAGAAATAGAAAAACTAACAACTAATACAATATCCATATACGAGACCAAACAAATCCACCTTGCAAACAGTTGGGTAAAATTGAGTTTAAGTTTCAGAATATAGAAAAAGTTGTGTTTTTTAATGATTTTCTAAAAATTTGAAGGGAAGAAGATATTCTAATCTCAACTGGAAGCTTATTCCAAATGGATGCAAATAAGTATGCAAAGTCCAAATTTGAGCTAGGGAACAGCGCAAGTGCGTCCCTGGAGACATATAGCTGTGATGCAGCTGGAAAACTCCAGAAAGGTGCCAGTTAGCGTCTATAGGGGCTGTCTGAATGTCCTGGTCAGGGGTTACCCCCTGAATTCATTAATATGATGTTTGAAGCTTACATGATTAACCAGGGCCTCATGGAGCCCTCAGGGATTGCAGCCCTGCTAGTGCCAGGAGTTTCTCCCCTCAAGAGTGCAGTCCCCCAGAAGCAGTACCACGTGCAAGTTGGGGAAGTTCAGTTGGAGGACGATGGGGATGAAAATTACTCAATTTTTTTGCCTTTATTCTCCCAGTCAAAGTTCTCTATAGCAGGAGATGTGGCTTCATTTTTGTGGGGGCCGGATCCAGATCTGGTGGGGCCCCTGATCACAGTGAGGACCAAACTGTGCGCAGGCTGTTTAAGCCTTCAGCATTTATGGGGTGATCACGGAGTCCCTCTAGGAACTAAAGCTAAAGACTTCTCAGTCATCTGCCACTCGCTTAAGAGCAGCACTAAAGCACAGACCTCCTGTTTTCCTTCTCATCAAAACATTACTAAAATGCTTACGGATCATTGGGAGGTACTGTAGGGAGCCCCTTTGGGTGGCCAAGGCTATGTTAAAGCTCTGTCTGATGAATGCTGAATTTAACCAACTTTATGTTCCTCCGAAGGTGGAGTCACTGGTGGCACAGGTAGCGAAGCATACCTCCCTTCCCAGTGAAGGCGATGTGGTATTGATAGCCAGGACCGCATATTGGATTTTGTGCACAAAAGGTACTTTGAGGCCATGGTCTCAAGGTTGAAAGCAGCTGTGTTACCGTCTTTTGTCACCTGAGCTTGCCACTCTAAATTGCATCATGATAGAGATGCATCTTTGTTGACAAAGATCTCCGGTTTTTAATGTCTGGAGATGCTCTTTATAACCTTTTCAGAGTTGTGAGAAAAATGTCAGCCTACTCTATTTCCACCTGCAGGATGCTATGGGTCAGGCAGTGGGCAGGGGATTCCTCCTCCAAAGTGACCTTGAGCAAACTCCCATTTACATTACATTACGTTACATTACATTACATTAGTGTCTTCTATTCCGCCAGTACCTTTCGGTTCTAGGCGGATTATAAAAGGATTGGTCTGGGCTTACACAGTGAAATTACAAGATTTAAAGAACAGTTACTCTTTGAGAAAGGCTTGGATGATCTTATGGCCAGCAGCGTGCAGGATCGTAAACTGAAATCCTTGCCAGACCTTGAGCCCCTGGGGGGCCAGGTTTCGATAACTGCCAGTTCTCAAGAGGGCCTTCAGGCCAGAGATCATTTCAAAACTCCAGACAAAGATTTGGGGTTGCCTTCACCCTCAGTCTTCAGGATCCTGCTCCATCACAGCTTGGAAGAAGCATTTATGATGCTGAGCCATCAGCTGAGACTCCACGCATTGTGGAGAGGTTATTGGCCTATTAGGGGGCATGGATGACGATCACCACAGATTGTTGAGTGCTGGCTATTATATGGGGGGGGGTTATAAGCTCAAATTCTTTCATCCCCTCCCAGCCCTTTAGGTAGACTACCTGGCAGGGAAGCTGGAAAAAGTGTCAGAGCAACAGTGCAAAGATTGCTAGATCTGGAAGCCACAGCGCCCATACTAGAAGAAAACTCAGTCTCTGGTAGATACTCTATATATTTCATTGTGCCAAAGAGAGGCTCAGAAGACTGGAGGTCAATTCTAGTTCACAAAGCAATAAATAAGGTCCTCAAGATGACGCATTTCTGAATGGAGGTGGTAAGGTCGGTGGCTGTGTCAGTGGTGCGAAGGGAATTACTTACCTCTCTGGATTTGATGGATGCCTATCTACACATTACCATTTTTCCAGAGCACAGGAAGTATTTGTGGTTCCATGTGTTGGAGAAATACTTCTAGTTTGCAGCACTGCCCTTCGGGCTGGCCATGGCACCATGAACCTTCACCAAGGTAATGGTGGTGATTGTAGCTCACCTATGCAGGACGTGCATTCAAGTCCATCCGTACCTGGAGGATTTGCTAATCAGAGCCCAGTCTGAATCCAAAGACAGACTAGCAGTTCACCAAGTAATTCAGCTGCTGTAGAAGCTGGGCTGGATGGTCAACTTTCGGAAAAGCCACCTGGAACTGGTGCAGAGCTTAGAGTAGAGAATGACACAGGGATAAATTTTTCCATGTACCCGCGGGAACTCATTTTCCCGTCCCGTCCCCGTGAGTTCTTTTCCTGTCCCTGTCCCATTCATGGAAGCTCTGTCCTCATCTGCAGAAGCTTCAAACACTTTAAAATCATAAGTGTTCGAGGCTTGTGTGGTTAAGGCAGAGCTTACAGGAATGGGACAGAGACAGTGACAAAACTCACAGGGATGGGGTGGGAAAATTGAGTTCCTGCGGGGACAGTGTTCCTTCTGAAAGCCTGCAGAGAGAACATAAGAATAGCCTTACTGGGTCAGACCAATGGTCCATCAAGCCCAGTAGACCGTTCTCACGATGGCCAATCCAGATCCCTAGTACCTGGCCAAAATCCAAGGAGTAGCAACATTCCATGTTACTGATCCAGGATAAGCAGTGGCTTCCCCCATAGTCTTTCTAAATAACAGACTATGGACTTTTCCTCCAGGAAATTGTCCAAACCTTTTTTATCAGATACAGGAGTTTGGGAGCATGCCCATTCTGACAACCTGGCAGCACTTGCAGGTTCTAGGATCAGTGGTTGTGACTATGATTGTAGTCCCCTGGGCAAGGGAGCATCTGCTCCAGGAGATGCTTCTTTCCTAATGTTGCACGCAGAGAGATGCGCTTCACCAGCAACTTCCGTGAACAGCAGAAGCCCACACAAGTCTAGTCTGGTTGTTGAAACCACAATCTTTCAGCACAGGGGTTCCCTTCCGCATATCTTCCTGGGTGACACTGATGATGGATGCCAGCTTTATAGCTGAGGAGCACATTGCGAGGAGCGTCTAGTTCAGGGTCACTGGTCCCCTTTCCAAAGGAAGTGGCTGATCAGCTGTTTGGAACTTGAGCCATCCACCTGGCGCTGCAGGAATTTCGGAGTGTGTTACAGAACAAAGCGGTTCAAGTCTTCTCAGAGAACGCAATGGAGGTAAGCCTATGTGAAATTCCAAATCACAAGAAGGAAAACCAGATTGTTCAACTAATGTAAATCGTGCTTGGTCTGAACAGTCTGTATATGCAATCTTATTTATCGCAAGATCTCAAACACCCAAAGCACTTCTTATATAATTTTTTGTGCTTTTGCTGGGGTTGGATATTCATCATCGGTCTTTGCGTGAATATTATTCTTATTCAATGCGGGCATAATAGTTTTTTACTGCATCTATGTGGTCAGCAAATGTATTTAAGAAGAGCACTTATCTTTTCAGCCCTAAAATGCTAGTCTGCACTTGGAAGCCCAAATGCTGTTTCAGTGGGTGGGGGGTGAAAAACCCAAAACCCATCTTCTGGCACTCTCGGTGGTGCATGTAGCAGGAGTGGACAATGTGCAAGTGGATTTCCTCAGCCAGAAGACCCTGGATCCCAGGGAGTGGTCCTTGTCTCAGGAAACCTTCACCTGCATAGTGAATTGGTGGGGGTGGGGATATCTAATATTCGATCTGATGGCATTGGCTACCAACAAGAATGTGGTTTGATTCCTCAGTCGAAGACGCAAGCTGTGAAGCAAAGGCCTGGGTGTCCTAGTCCAATCCCATCCAGAGGCAGGTCTTCTACATGTCTTCCCTCTATGACTTATGATAGACCTTCTTCTGCACAGGATCATGGAGCACCAGTGGATGGTGATTTTAGTAGCAGTGGTCTGTCTGCAAAGGGATCAAAGTCTCAAACTTTTCTGTTATCTTTGGCTACTCATGCACGGTCCAAATGCCCTTCAGAAGCCAGAGCACTTTGTTCTTACGGCACTGGTGTGTAAAGGCTATTCGGAGGGAGTGGTCTCCACAATTTTAAGGTATAGAAAAATGTCAACTGTGGCAGCATAAGCAAAGATCTAGAAATGTTTCCAAGTTTCTAGGTTTATTTAAAATTTACTATCCCACAACAAGGGCAAGCCTTCTGGGCAGCTTACTGTAAGGTTTAGCCTCTCAAATGTAAGGTTTGGAGGGGGTAATGTTGAGGTGGCCTTACAATCTGCCAGGTCCCGTGTTCAATACCCTCGTTGAAGATTGAGTAGGAAGTAAAATTACTGACAAAGACCACTAAGAGTGCTTGCATAAAGAATATATATATTGTGCAGAAATAAACTTAATATTACAGAAAAGCAAGATTCATAAAGATTACAATTAAGCATTACAATTAATGAGAGAGAAAAGACAGTTTACCTGCCTTACAGAGTTCAGAGGAAAGACAGAGAAGAAGGTGGTGATGTTCCAGACAGAGAGGGGGGGGATTTCTAATCTCCCATATTTCTACATTTGAGACTTGTTCTAAAAATAGAATCTATTGAAATTAATTATCCATATCTTTTGTAAACTGTTTGAAGCAATGGTTAGTTTAATTGATAAGGAAGGTGAGTGTGATGTGAGAGACTGGAGAAGAATAGAGGACGAACCTGTCCCTTATAGACTGGAGTTAAATGTAATTTCCAGTATGCCTCTGCCAATGGTTTCTGATTAACCTTAGCTATCTGTGCCTAATCACCAGATATTAACACATCTTAGCACCTCTTAGCTGTCTTTAGCACCTCTTAGCTGTACCAAGATCCTTTGTTACCTTTAATTTAGGCTATTTGCAATGACATGCCCTAAGATCAGACATGAATTATATGATCTCCCCTAGGCCTTTGCTGACATTGGTTAGGCCAGCTGAAAATGCTAAGGCTGACATCTCCCATACTTTTTTTTTTTTTCATTTTATTCTTTGAAATGAAGGCAAGCTTGCGGGACCCTTCTATTTGGCCTACACTTCTGCAACTGTTTTGTAAACAGCCAGATTGCCCCTCACAAATGCCTCTCATACCTCCAATATTATATCAGCACGTCCCCTTGTCCTGCACAATCTCCAAGCTATGAAGGTAGTTTCCTTTATGAGTTCAAACCTCTGTCTTAGGTTGTACAGTTATCTGGGCGGGTAAACCCAATATGCTATATCTTACCCGTCTTTGAGCGAATGAACAGAGCATAAGGGATGCAGGAAGCTTTCTCAGGAGGTTCAGACATAAAGGTACCAAGATGCCATGAGTATGAGAGAATGGGATATGAGATCATATATTATGTCTGACCCTGGTATGCAATACAATAGGCCATGCCAAATCAACCAAATTAGCAAGTGACTGAGAAGATACTGGAAATTCATGTATAACTGTCTTAAAAGGTAGAGGGAACTTGGTGGGATAGGCGTTGTAAACAGATGTACATGTGTTTCATTTTACAGCAAAGGAAAATCATAAGCTTTACATAGCAAAATTTGTATAATAATTAAGATAACGATAGGGTGATTTAAAACATTAAAGACATGATTTGCAATAGGCGAATACCCAGAGAATAGTTCCCAAACTGAGACGTGAGCGTCTCGTAACAAATTTTCAACAGTTTGTGCAATCTGTCCATTTTCAAAAGTGACGGTATTATTCACTTCTTTGGAGGAGTTCTTAAGTTGTTCAATGTAAGCATGGAGTTTTGTAAAATTCAGCAGCTTGTGAAATGTCTCGTTCTTCATACCAAGAGGGAATGGATGCAAAGCATATGAAATAGAAGGTGTTTAGTGAACTCAGGGGATAATAATTCTAATAGAAATTCTTTATTTTCTCTCTTGGCCATAATCTGGTGAACTGGGCCAGTGATCATGCTCTTTAAGTACCGCGTGTATTACCCACATCTATATGCAGATTGCTCTAGTGTATCGGTTGGCAGGGGTAAAAGAGTTCTAAGTACTTGGAGAGAGGTGCAGCGAAATAGTTGTTCAATGCCCATCTTTACAAACTGGTATGGATGAGCGAGAGATCCAAATTTATAATAATGTGGACCCAGGGCTAGGTGCATAAGCTTATCAAAATCTGCATTGTTCCTTTTGTATTTCCTTAGACCCCAGTGAATCAGTATATCAGTAGCCCATTTGTACTATTCATTTATGTTAAAAGGCATAGGGCCCACTTTCTCCACTATTTTTTCAATGTCACTGTCTTTCATATGTCCCTGCAGCACTACTGTTACTGGTGCTGTGTCACTTATAGGGGCACTATTGGTATTGCTCTGGCATAGTAATGAATTTTCCTCACCTTCGTTTGCCTGTTCTGCGCCTGCAGCTAGTTTACCTTTTCTCTGGCCTGCTACAAAACCTGTGTTCTGTTTCTCTATAAATTGACTACATGGATTATATGGTGAAGGTGACACAGGTGTCGAAGGCAAAATCTATGAGGAGACAGCATTAACCTGTCCCTGTGAGGCACATTTTGACTTTAAATACTTTAATTCTGCCTTAGCCTCTTCTAATTTTTCATTTACAGAAAAAAATGAATTTGTAGCTTGAACAATTTGGGTTCGTAGCATGGATATATTAATTTTTGCCTCATCGAAGTCTTTGGACAACTGATGGCACTGAGTGTTCAAGTCAGTATTTTCTTGTCCGATACTAATAATTCCCCTACATAGGTCTTGAATGAAAAGGCACTTTCGTTTATTTGTTTTCTTTCTAAACTCCTGAGAATGATTAACCATTTGTTTCTGAATATCGTACCATGTGTGTTTTGGAAAATCCTCCTCATATGGGCCACCCTTCCTGCATCCTCCTGCCACCGCCTCTTCGCTCCCCCGGCCCAACACGAAGCGGGGAAAGAAAAGACTGAAGCACCCGCACTGGCCCCCCCGCAACACGCACAGAGGGAGGCGATCGGAGGCGGAGACCACCAGGTAAGGTCCGGGGGTGGGTCAGAGCCGGCACAAAGTTATTTGCGATTTTTCACACTTTGTGGTCTGGCTCTGCCCCTAACCCCCGTGAATACCGAGGGAGAAGTATGCTGTTAACAAAATTGTAAAGTTTTTGTTTAATTATACCTGTTGTACACCACCTTGGGTGAATTTCTTCATAAAGGCGATTAATAAATCCCAATAAATAAATATGGAGTCTTCTACGTTTGAATCTTATTTTGTTAATATGATTTTGTTTCTATAGTGGAAAGAAGCAAAACCTGAGGAACTTATGGATTCCAAATTAAGATGTATGTTTGACATGCCAGTTGACTTTGAGAAATTGGTAAGTAGGTCAATTATTAAGTACAGTATTTTGAACGCCTTTAAAACTCTGTCTGCCAGTATCAAGAATTTCAGTGTGGTCAGGAAATATATCTTCCACTTTAAAAACTTGGGGCATATTGTAGATTTTGTGGTGTCTGGAAAGAATTGTAATTGGATATATTGTATATTTTCTTTGTTGGATCCCTAGAACATTGTGTTACACCATTGGCTCTCAGCCCAGTCCTCAGAGAACACCCAGCTAGTTAGATTTTCAGGATATCTATGATGAATATGCATGAGATTCATTTGCACGCACTGACTTCATTTTTTCTGAATTGGGATTTGATATACCACTTGAACAAGGTGTATTAAGCAGTTTACAATCAGGTACTCAAGTATTTTCCCTATTGTATCAATTTTTCAAAGTAGACATCCTCAAGACCTGGATGGCTGGATGTGTCCCAAGGAGTGAGTTGAGAACTACTATTAACTTTAATGCAGGGAATTTTCAAATCTTGCTAATGGCAGAATAACATTTGCTTCTGGGAATCTGGTTCTCTAAGTTTTGTGTTAAGTGGTACCCTTAGTGAAGGAGTACATATCTCAGTTAATCACTTGAGGAAATCTGTGTACACCTAGATCATAAGGTAGCTTTGAAAAACTGCGGAAAATGTTATATTAGATCAGGGGTGTCAAACTCAAATATACAGTGGGCCAAAATTGAAAACTTGGACAAAGTCACGGGCCAACCTTGACATTTATTGAAAAAATATCTACAATTGAGGAAGCCAAAAGTAGAGAACTAAAAGAGTGTAAACACAAAAGTGGCCAAAGAAGCATCGCGGGCACATATAAACTAAAACCCAACAAAAAATATATAATATAAATAGTGAAAATAAATAACAGAACCTTGCGTGCGGAAAGGTTTAAAAATGCATAAATAAAAAGTCTCTCTGCTGCAGAGCGTGAAAAAAGTATAGCTGTCCTGCACTAACAAGTGTTGCAGTGTGGTGATAGACTACACTCCCCCCTCTGTATTCGCAGGGGTTAGGGGCAGAGCCAGCCCGCGAATAAGGAAAATTCGTGAATAACATTTGGGCTGACTGACCCACCCCAGGACCTTACCTAGTGGTCTTCTTATACTTCTTATACTCCTGCCCCTTGCAGAGCCGTGCTGTGAGTTCCCATTGTAGTCTAGTGAGACCACGGAACTCACAGCATGGGTGCACAGCACGGCTCTGCATGGGGCAGGAGTGTAGGAAGATAGCTTCTGCCCCATGTCACAGCTAGACCACCAGGTAAGGTCCATGCTCTTGGAGTGGCTGCTCACCTCCCTCCTCTTCCAATCGCCCCCTCCTTGCCCCAATTCAAGTCCTGGGGACGGTTCTGGTCAATGCGGGCTGCCTCCGTGCGATTCTCGGGATGGGGGGGAGAGAGGGCGCTGGGAAAAAAATTGCGAACGCCGAAACCGTGAATAGGGAGGGGGAAGAAAATATAAAAACCATCAGCTAATATTTTATGGGAACTTAAGATAATTTAAAATAACCTAGTTGCTTATTAAAAATAAAAAGTATGAAATAAAGCCATGGTGGCCCTTACCTAGTAGAGATAATCTGTAGCGCTCTGAGCTGAGCAAACCGAAAGTAAAACCTGCTAAAAAACACGCCAGCAATTTAAAAAGGAGGTCACATGACAAGTGCTGTAATTACAACCGTAATCATAAGCAAAAGGTGGGACAAAAAAATTGCCCAAAGATCTGAATAAAAAGGTTGGACGCTAAAGAAATCGATGGTCATGTGATGAATTAAAACCCGATTAAAAATAATAAATAAAAATGAAAGGTCTAAAAACAACCAACACACATCGTGAAGATAGTATAGCTGTCCTACATTGACCAACCCGCGGGCCAGCTGTAGTAGAAATTTGGTTATTTTCTCGTGGGCCAAATATAATTACACTGTGGGCCAGATTTGGTCCACAAGCCTGAGTTTCACACCCCTGTATTAGATGAAACACTGCAGGTGAAAAAGCAGAATTTGCTTAACATGACAAAATACATTCCATTTTTCCTCAGTTGACCTTAAGTTTAAGCATGTCCATCAAGGTCTTTCCTTTAATAATCAGTTATTTTCCTACAGTTTATCCATTATTGATTAAATTATTTTAGTCCCGTTACAGTAATTTGGTATGCCTTTAGTTTATCAATCTTAATCGGCAGTTTTTATGCATATTTCTACCCATGTTTGACAATAAGTAAGATATTTGACATCAGATGTTTTGGATACTTTTGTCTTTATACAGTGCCTTGCAGCAGTTTTATTCACCTTTGTACTGTACATTTTTTTCATTTCCTGCTGTCTAAAAAGTGCAATTGGAAATTAATTAAAGTAGGAGTGAGTTTCCATGATCTATATAGCACTATGTTTAATTATAGAAATACTCAAAAAGTAATAAGAAACCTAAAAGTCTTGATTGCATACTTGTTACTTCATAGAAGCCCCTTTTACAGGGACATTTAGGATAAGTGGCTATAAACTTTCCATAGTAAGATTGCACAGTTCTTGGATATTTGTGACAGAATAGTTTAAAGTTCTGTTACCTACTACACAGGAGTCCATACTTTAGCTGTTGATTCTCACTAACCGCAAAACTGTAGAAGGGTGTCAGTTTTAAGATCTTGAACTCCTCTCTGCTGTAGTGGAGAGAACAGCTCCCTATTTAGTTTTTCCTTCTGCAAGCAAACTCAGAAGGTGTGTTCTGATTTGCTGTGCTGCTTTTTGTTCTTTTGGGGTATATTCCATCTTTTGTTTTTTTAAGTTTCTTTGTGGCTTCAGTACTCGAAGGTCCCCTTCTTGGGCTTACTTTGCAAGGGAAAGGACACAGTCCTGTGTGGGTGGACTGCTGTTCCCAGGCCAATCTCATCAAGTACCTGTGAAGCCAGCCTGCTTTTGTGTCCCTTCAAGGACTAGGGATCCATTTCCCTGGGAGCTGTTCACCCACTGATTTAATCAGGGGCTTGATTGCAGGCTGTAGGGCTCCTGTGTAGCCATTTGGGTATCAGGGAGCTAGCTGTGAAATTTCTCCCCTCTGTCACTGTGTGAGGAATTTCGGGGATGGGAGTCCATGGTTGAGGTTTATTCATCTGGCAGCCAGATTTCCATTGATGGTCGAATTCTGACAATATCTGAGGTAGAAATCCTCTCCCTGCATGAAGGCTGCTACAAGCTGATGGGTACCAGAAGTAACAGTCAACACTCCCATTATTCCCTAGAGGGGAAATTGGGGGGGGGGGGGGTGTCTGAAAACTTTATTTTTAAGAGTTTCTTTGGTTCTCCTGCCTCCAAAACCCTAATTGCTATTTTTATTTTTTGATTTAGCCCCAAAGGCCAGTTTTTGGCATGATTTTCCTGACTGCAGCCATCTTGGATTTTTAGTGATTTTTTTTTTTTTTACTTCATTTTTTTTCTCCCTTAAAAACCACTTGATTTGCCTAGAGTACCCATTTCATGGATGCCCCAGACCATTCTAGTCCCAGATCCTGCATGTTTTGCACAGATTTACTGTTGAGGAGTGGTCGTGTTCCATGTGCCAAGGGCCATAAGGGGAAGGGGATGGAGCTTCGGGCTTGCCCCTCTTCAGTCTTCCAAGGCCTTTGAAACCCCGAAATCCTGAAAGATCTGGTCTAAGGTGAAGAGATTCTGCTCAGAAGCTCTAAGCAGTGATGAGGTGAAACGCAAACACATGATGGCAGATGAATTTCCTGTTCCCCAGTTCAGGGTTGTCCTCCGATGCAAGACCTTTTTCCAACTTTGTCAGCCGTTTAGGGAAAACCTACTTAAACAGGACCAGAAAACATTTCACTGCCTATGGCCATCAACGCTATAGAACACTTCACATGTGTGAAATGCACAAAATTTATATAACCAGAGGAAAAAGATCTCAAAACACCCCTAGGATCAAATCAATAGAAGCAGAACTGGGATGACTGGAAGTCTCTTTCCATGCTCCTATTATCACATGGCTCTTCTGCGTCTGTAGATGCCTTGATATCCCTTTCAGGGTCTGGAGATCAGATGGCAGGAGTGGCTGTGGATCTCTTTGATGTTCCCTCAGTACATTGTCTTTTTTAATCAGATTCCATTTCCCATGCTATTTTTGACACCCTTTCTATGTGGAAGCTCGATGCCCAGCAGCTCTCCACCTCACAATGCTCCATTATGTGTGGCACTAATGCACAGACAAACTTTTTTCCTGCTCATCCAGACATCACCTCCTTAGTCACTGAAAAATGGGAGTCATCTGAGGGCTCTCTAAAGGTGGCCAAAGCTATGTCTAGGCTCTATCTTATGGTGTAGGACTTCCAGCAGCTGTTTGTACAGCCTAAGGTGGATTCTGCAGTAGCGTAAGTGACCAAGTTCATCTCCCTTTCTAGCGAGGGTGGAGTGATGCTAAAGAAGGTGGATATGATAGTTAAAAGACAGTTTGAAGCACTGGCTTTGGGTATCAAAGTCGCAGCAGCTGTCTCCTTCATGGCACATGCCTGTCATATCAGACTGTGGACTAGCTCCTCAGAGCTTGGGGATTCCTGTCCCCTCATGTTTAAGGAGGGAATGAATTATATTGCTGATGCTCTTTGACATTAGAGTCCTGAGTAAGGTTTCGGCTTACTCTGTGTCTGTCCACTAGATGCTCTGGATTAGACAGTGGACGGGCGACTCAGCCTCCAAGGCCACTCTTAGCAGATTCCCATTCAAGGGGCAGATGTTGTTTAGCAAAGGGTTAGTTGACCTCTTGGCCATTGTGGTGGATCACCATCCAAATCTGGGGGCGGCAGAGACATTTTTTTTGCCTCTAAGAGATCCTGCCAATTTTCCTCTGGTTACTTATCTTGGAGGCCATTTCAGGGTTCCAGACAGAGATTTGGCCATTATAGGCACAAGCACCACCAATGATGCCAGGAGATGGTCATTAGTTCTCATATTGGCGGGTGGCTGTCAGCTTTCTAGAAGGAATGGGAACACATTTCATCTGACCGTTGGGTTCTGGACATTATTCGGGAGGGGCATAAGATCGAGGTTTCTCGGCCCCCCCCCCCTCCAGATCTGTTCCTCGACTCCCAGCTGGATCGCCAGAGAAGAAGATTAGTCTGAGTTACAGTGCAACGACTCTTAGACATAAATGTCATGGAACCAGTTCCCAAAGAAGAATTGGGCTCAGGCTGATGCTCTTTATACTTCATTGTGCCCAAGAAAAGCACAGAAGACTTGGACTGGACTTGAAGTCAGTAAATGAGGCCCTAAAGGTTCCTCATTTAGTGGCAGTGATTCTGTGAGAATTGCTAACCTCTATGGATTTAATGGAGGCATATCTTCATATCCCCTTCTTTCTGGATCCCAGAAAATATCTAAGATTTCACATTCTGCAGTGACACTTCCAGTTTGTGGCGCTTCCTTTTGGTTTTCCCACAGCTCCCTGTACTTTCATCAAGGTGATGGTGGTTGTAGCGGCCCACCTGCGCAGGATGGATGTCTAGGTGTATCCTTTCCTAGATAATTGACTGATCAGGGAACCTTCTCTAGATGATGGTAAGCATATGTTTCAGCAGGTGGTGAGCCTCCTTTAGTGCCTGGGTTGGATAGTCAACTTCAAAAAGTGTCACCTTCAACTGACTCAGTGCTTGAAATATCCTTGATTTGATATGGCACAGGGCTGTGTTTTTCTTCCTGAACCACGCAAACAAGCTCAGGAAGCAAATTGTAGAAATCTTGGCTCTTTTTGGCATCATGGCCTGGCATTACCTGCAGGTCCTAGGCTCAGTAGTGGCCTCCCTGGAGGATGTTCCTTGGGCGAGAGTTCATATGCGCTTGTTCTGGTAATCCCTTCTCTCTAAGTGGTCTCTGCAGCATCACTCCCTGCAGACGTAGTGCCACTGGACTGAGGAGGCAAGGCGCAGCTTGCGTTGGTGGCTCCAGAAGATCTTGTTGAGGGGTATGCCTCTCAGAATTCCTGCTTAGTTTACTACTGATGCCACCCCTCCAGGACAGGTGGTTCCCATGGAAAACAAGTGGTCCATAAATTGTCTGGAACTGAGAGCCATTTGGTTGGCCTTGCTGTAATTGCAATCCTTCCTGAGAGGGGAGGCAGTCTGAGTGTTTTCAGACAATGCCACCACAGTGACGTATGTAAACAGACAGGCACCAGAAGCGCTCCCCTTTGCCTGGAGGGATGGATGTTATTCTGGTGGGCAGAACTTCACTTGCAAGCTTTCTCCGCTGCCCACATGGCAGGGGTGGAGAACTTCCAGGCTGACTTTCTCAGCAGGTAGACTCTGAATCTGAGGAGTAGTCTCTGCCCCAAAGGGTGTTTTCCCTCATTGTTCAGACTTGAGGCAAACCAGACATGGATCTAATGGCCACAGCAGAGATTGTGAAGGCAGTTCACTTCTACAATTGAAGAGCTAAACGCCCTAGGCCAACAGATGCATGCAAATTTGAACAGTATTCGCACCTCCATTGGTAACCAGTGTAATTTTTTATAATAGGGGCTGATGTGGTCTTTTTTCTTCAGTCCGAAGATCAAGCGAACTGCAGTGTTTTGCACTAATCTTAAGTTTTGTACTGTTTTTTTGGGGGATGCCCAGGTAGGCGATGTTGCAGTAATCTAGGGTGGATAGGATCAGCGATTGCACCAGTAATCTAAAGGATGTTGTGTCAAAGTATTTTTTGATAGTCCTTAGCTTCCACATCGTGTAAAAGCATTTCTTCACCAGTAGGCTTGTGTGGTCAGTCATGGTTAGGTGAGTATCTAGAGTGATACCCAGTATTTTTATGGTTTTGGAGATTGGGTGTTCATGGTCGTTTATTTTTAGTGAAGTTTTCGTTATTTTGTCGTTGGTGCTTGCCAAGAAGATTTTTGTTTTCTCTGTGTTTAGTTTTAGTTTGAAACTGGTGGTCCATTTTTCGATTTTCATCATAGTATGTGAGAGTTTATCTCTAGTTTCATTTGTGATGTCAGTTATGGGGATTAGGATGGTTATATCGTCTGCGTATATGTAGTGTTTTAGGTTTAGTTTTTGTAGAAGGTGACCTAAGGATGCGAGGTAGATGTTGAATAATGTGGGTGATAGAGGGGAGCCTTGAGGTACCCCTGAAGGGTTTTCCCATGTGTTGGAGTAATTTCCGTTGCTGGTTACTCGGTAGGATCTGTTTGTTAGGAATTCTTGAAACCATTTCATTACCTTTCCCGAGATTCCTATTGCATCTAGGCACAGTAGCATGATTTTGTGGTCTACTAGGTCGAACGCACTGCTAAGGTCTAGTTGCAGAATCGGAGCGCTTTTGCCTTTGCTGAAAAGTTCATAGAGTTGGTTTAGTATGGACGCTATGACAGTTTCTGTGCTGTATCCTTTTCTGAAGCCTGATTGGTGTTCACTGAGAATGTTAAATTTGTCTATGTAGTCCATTAAAAACATAAGAAGTTGCCTCCGCTGAGGCAGACCATAGGTCCATCCTGCCCAGCAGTCCGCTCCCACAGCGGCCCATCAGGCCCATTGCCTGAGTAATGGTCTATACCTATCTATACCCCTCAATCCCTTTTTCTTCTAGGAATCTATCCAAACCTTCTTTGAAACCATTTAATGTTTTCTTGTCTACAACAGCCTCTGGAAGCGCGTTCCATGTATCCACCACCCTCTGAGTGAAAAAGAACTTCCTAGCGTTTTTGTTCTAAACATGTCCCTAATTTCTCTGAATGCCCACTTGTACTTGTGGTGCCCCTTAATTTGAAAAATCTGTCCCTGTCTACTTTTTCTATGCCCTTCAGGATCTTGAAGGTTTCTATCATGTCTCCTCTAAGTCTCCGCTTTTCCAGGGAGGAAAGTCCCAACTGCTTCAATCTGTCGGTATATGGGAGATTTTCCATTCCCTTTATCAGTTTAGTTGCTCTTCTTTGTACTCCCTCAAGTACCGCCATGTCTTTCTTGAGGTACGGTGACCAGTACTGGACACAGTACTCCAGATGCGGCCGCACCATTGCACGATACAGCGGCATGATGACTTCCTTCGACCTGGTCGTAATACCCTTCTTAATGATACCCAACATTCTGTTTGCTTTCCTTGAGGCTGTGGCGCATTGCGCCGATGCCTTCAGTGTTGCGTCTCTCTCCAGGTCTCCCAGGTCTCTCTCCAGGTTACTGACCCCTAGTGGTGTTCCCCCCATTTTGTATGTGAACATCGGGTTCTTTTTCCCCACGTGCATGACCTTGCATTTCCCTATGTTGAAGCTCATTTGCCATTTTTCGGCCCACTTTTCCAGCTGCGTTAGATCCTTTTAGAGATCTTCGCAGTCTTCCCTGGTTTGAGCCCTGCTGTATAGTTTGGTGTCATCTGCAAATTTAATGACTTCACACTTGGTTCCCGCCTCTAGGTCGTTTATGTAGATATTGAACAGGAGCGGTCCCAGCACCGACCCCTGCGGAACTCCGCTCGTGACCCCTTTCCAGTCTGAGTAGTGGCCCTTTACGCCAACCCTTTGCTTCCTGTTTGCCAGCCAGTTTTTGATCCATCGGTGGACCTCCCCTTGTACCCCATGGTTCCATATCTTTTTAAGCAGTCTCTCGTGTGGTACCTTATTGAAGGCTTTTTGGAAGTCAAGGTAAATGATGTCTATAGATTCCCCTTTATCCACCTGGCTGTTCACCCCCTCAAAGAAGTACAATAAGTTTGTAAGGCATGACCTACCCTTGCAGAAGCCATGTTGACTCGGTTTTAGCTGCCCATTTTTTTCGATGTGCTCACAGATGCTGTCTTTAATCAGTGCCTCCATCATCTTTCCCGGGACTGAGGTCAGGCTCACCGGCCTGTAGTTTCCTGGGTCTCCCCTTGCGCCCTTCTTGAAGATGGGCGTGACATTTGCTATTTTCCAATCCTCTGGGATCTCTCCGGTTTTTAAGGATAGGTTGCATATCTGTCGAAGTGGCTCCGCTATTTCGTCTTTTAGTTCCTTGAGTACCCTTGGGTGAATGCCGTCCGGACCTGGCGATTTGTCACTCTTTAGTCTGTCGATCTGCTTGAGTACATCCTCTTGGCTTTCCTCTAAATTGACCAGCTTATCGTCTTGGTCTCCTATTACGATCTCCTCGGGTTCCGGAATGTTGGTTATATTCTCCATCGTGAAGACTGACGTGAAGAACTCATTTAACCTGTCAGCTATCTCTTTCTCTTCTTTTACTACTCCCTTTCTGTCTCCATCGTCCAATGGTCCCACTTCTTCTTGACCAATCCTTCCTGTAGCTTAGTGAAAAGGGGAATGCTTGCTATGGGTCTGTAATTGGTTGTTAGAGCTATTGAGGTTTTTTTGATTTTTGGGGATAGGAGTAATCAGTATGTGTCCCATATCCTTCTTTAAGGTTCCATTTTTTAGGGCCATTGTTAACCAATTGAATAGTTCCATTTTGAATTCAGGGGGGGCAGCTGTCATGAGTTTAGAGTAACATTCATCGTGTAGACAGTTAGATTTGGTATATTTGCTGAATAAACTTAGGAACTGGTGCCAGTTTGGGAATTCAAAGTGATCCCAGTTCATGTCTGCTCTGGGAACCTGATTATGGGGTTCAAGGTATTGAAGTGTATTGGTTGTGGGTGTGAGAAGAGTAGCTCTTAGGTCAGTGATTTTATTTTTAAAAAAGTTAGCTAGTATTTGAGTGGATGGGGGGGCTCTCATTGTCCTTTTTCAGGATTTGTGTTGTGTCTGTTAACGTTTTTACCAGTTTGAATAATTCTTTACTGTTTATTTTTGTTGAACTAATTTTTTGCGCGTAGTGTATTGTGCGTTTTTCTTTGATCAGGTTTTTGTATATTTTCATTTTTTTTTTCCAGTTTTTCCTGTCTATTTCATTGTTTGTTTTTTGCCAGATTCTTTCCAATTTTCTTAGTTCCTGTTTGTTGTTTAGTAGTTCTGCGTCAAACCATTCGTTTGGTGGTCTATCTTTCTTTCTGTGTGTTTGGTATGGGGCTATTTGGTCTAGGAGGTCTTTACTGAACTTTTCCCATCTTGTTGGAAATTCCTGCATTTTGTTGGTGGTGGGGCGTAGCTCATAGTGAGCCCAGAATTCTGTTGGGTTTATGGTACCACGACTGGTTATAGTTTTTGTGTTTTTGTTTTGTTGTGTTTATATCTCCTTTTAGATTGCAAAGACTGGCTATATGCTCTCTAGATCTAAAAGAAACATACACTCACATTCCATTGCATCCAGCCTCCAGGCGATTCCTCCATTTCCAGATGACCCATCACCATTATCAATATAAAGTACTACCCTTTGGCCTTGCATCCTCTCCCAGATTATTCACCAAGTGCTTGGTGGTAGTGGAGCAGCACTTCGGTCTCATGGCCTTTGAGTCTTTCCTTACCTGAACGACTTGCTGATCAAGGACCCTACCTCGCAAGGGATGACACTAGCGACTTGCATGACAATTCTTTTCCTTCAATAGTTGGGTTTCAAAATCAATTTTCACAAATCCCGACTTCAGCCATCTTGGACTCTATAATTCATAGGAGCTCTGCTCGATAACATTCATCTCGGGGCATTTCTATCGCAGCAAAGGCAAGACAATTTGATTCAGCTTTGCACTCACTTATCTGCCATCAATCTCAGCCAGACAAATGATAGTACTCCTGAGTCACATGGCTTCCACAGTATGTTACTCCATTTTTGAGACTTCATCTCAGGATACCTTAATGGCCTCTTGCATCTCAGGGTCTCGAGCATTTAACCCACTCTCTCAACAAATTATTGTCACTCTTTCGCTTCAGTAGTCGCTGCAGTGATGTATGAACTCTTCAAATCTGTCCAGAGAATTTTTTGTTACATACTCCGCCTCATCAGAAAGTTCTGACCACTTACTTGCCCACTTATGCTTGGGGAGCTCATCTGGACGGTCTTTGTACACAAGGTCACTAATCTTCCCAGGACTGCCTTTGTCATATAAATCTGTTGGAACTCAGAGTAATGTATAATGCTCTGAGCTTTTCAGCACATTGTGACCAACACCGTCCTTATCTGCAAGGACAATCAGGTCGCGATGTATTACATAAACAAGGAGGCATGGGGCCCCTCCATCTTTGTCAGGGGGCCCAGAAGATTTGGACCTGGGCCATTGTTCTCAATATATTCCTGAAAACAATATATGTTCAAGGGGAACAGAATTCTCTTGCAGACAGATTCAGCAGGTTTCTTCAACCACACGAGTGGTCACTCAGTTCTTCAGCCATGCACCACGTCCTCCTCTCGGTAAGGGACTCCTCAGATAGACCTTGTTTGTGTCCCTTCACAAACACAAGCTGCTCCAGTTTTGCTCCTAGCAGTACTCTCCTCACCATCTGGAAGCAGATGCTTTTCTACTGGATTGGACTTGCAAACTTCTCTATGCTTTTCCTCCCATTCCTCTCATTCTCAAAATGCTTGTCAAGCTCAAGCAGTAGTCTACCACCATGATTCTTATAGCTCCTTGGTAGCCTAGACAGCCCTGGTTTTCCCTGCTACTTCAACTCATTGTGAAGGAACCAATGCCTCTTCAAATTTTCCCATCTCTTCTCACACAGAATCACGGATCTCTTCTGTATCCCAATTTTTCAGCGTTATACTTGACAGCTTGGGTACCTCTTGGTCTAATATCGGCTGACCTTCATATTTCTCAGCCTGTCAGACTAATCTTGGAAGTATCCAGAAAACCGTCCATGCAGCAGTGTTTCCAGCAAAAATGGACACGGTTTTCCACCTGGTGTGATCTTCATCATCATGAGGCTAAATCCACCTCTGTCTCTTCAGTATTGAGCTATCTTCTGCATTTATCCAATTCAGGTCTCAAAACAACTTCAATTAAAATTCCTCAGTGCTATCAATGCTTTCCACGAGCCAGTTGATGGGAAACCTCTCGCTGTTCATCCGCTTGTGTTCAGATTCATGAAAGGACTTTTTAATGTCAAACAACCTCTCAAACCACCTCCAGTGGTTTGGGATCTTAATGTGGTCCTTGCTGCTTTGATGAAGCCTCCTTTTGAACCAGTGTCTGCGGTTCATCTGAAGTACCTTACTTGGAAAGTGGTCTTTCTCATCTCCCTTACTTCACATTGACGAGTCAGTGAACTTTAAGTACTGGTGGCGGATCTCCCTTTCACAGTATTCCACCATGACAAAGTAGTGCTTCATACCCATCCTTCTTCCAAAAGTTGTCATGGAGTTTCACTTTAATCAATCTATTGTACTTCCAGTATTCTTCCTAAGCCTCACTCTCAACCTGGGGAAACGGCTCTTCACTCTCGGGACTGCAAACGAATATTGGCCTACTATTTGCAAAAAAAAAAACAAAAAAAAAACTTAACCATATAGAACATCTTTTCAACTTTTTGTCTCATTTGATCCTAACAAGTTGGGACGTCCAGTATCCAAGAGAACAATTTCCACATGGTTGGCCTCTTGTATCTCTTTGCGCCACTTCTATTGATGAAATCTGTAAAGCTGATTTGGTCCTCAGTTCACACATTCACAACACACTACTGTCTGGAATCTTATTCCAGATGGGATGGTCACTTTGGCCAAGCAGTACACTTCTCCCTCCGTATTCGCAGTTTCAACACTCGTGGTTTCACTTATTTGAAGTTTTTTGGCATGCTGACTCCTCCCTGCAAATTACATCATCCATTAGTAAAGTACAGTACTGATAAAAATTGTCACTTACCAGCTTTCACACAGAAAAATGCTACTATCCAGCTTCAGATGCTCTTAAACAAAAGTACTCGGTGATTTCACCAAACTGCAATTAAAGCAAAAAACCACCCCAAAACACGAAATAAATAAAAAGCGTGGCAAGCTCTTGTGAGCTGTTCCGCCTCGGGCCCTTTTCGATGAAAATAAAGTGCACAGATAGAAGCAGTGCTGCAGCTAGTTGTGTACTTATAAAGCGGGAGGAGCAAAGGGTAGTCTATTACATCCCGTGAGGAAAATATAATGCATTAAGAGTAAAAATAATGCCAATTCTGAAGAAAGAAGCCTGCGGCTGCCTAAAATTGTGAAAGAGCGTGCGCTCACAGTTTCTGCCCCGGGAATTTCCTTCGCCGGGCTTCCCCCTGCTTCTCTTGCAAGCGGACTTTTCTTTGTGCTTTACTAGCGAGAAGACGATTTCTCCATTGCTTCCCTGCCATCGGGTCTTCGGGAAGAAAGAAGCTGTATTTTTGTTATTCACGATTTCAATACTATTAATGGTGGCTATTACAAAAAACTGCAAATAACGTATAAAAAGTTATTTGCGGTTTTCCCATGTTCGCGGGTCTGTTCCGCCCCTAACCACCGCGAATATGGAGGGAGCAAAATTTATTTTCCTAATGGCCAACTCTCCCTCCATTCCATTCTACTAAGCTAGGGAGTCCCACATGTGAGAATATATTGCCTGCTTGTGTTGAGATAAAGCAGTTACTTACCGTAACAATTCAGGGACAGCAGGCAGATATTCTCACAACCCACCCACCTTCCCTGGTTGGCTTCTTAGCTTGCTTAACGAACGGAGGAATCTTGAGTGGCATCAGGCGGGAAGGCACTCGCGCATGCACAGTGCGGGCAGTTCGCAAACTTTCTCAAGTTCTTAAAGTGGCGATACACTTTTAAAGCTGTCCATACTGGGGTTCCATGTATGACGTCACTCACATGTGAGAATATCTGCCTGCTATCCCTGGATAATACCTGTTATGGTAAGTAACTGTGCTATCCTGGAGTTCTCTCATTAAGTGTATTTTGGTTTGTTTAAACGATTGGTTCAGATTAACTTCGTAAAACAAACAGCTTGATTCTTTATCTAGGAATATTGGCATCAGCTTGATTACTGTGCTTCTTCACAGGTGTGCTCTATTTAACTTATGGGTTTTAAGTCATGTCAGTTTTTGGAAGCTGAACCAATTTGGGTTTACTGGGACAGAATATGAAGACTATGGTGGAAAGAATAAAAAGTAATTAAGAATATGAAACCAGCTAGCGGAATTTGGAAAGAATTATAAAAAGGAGTTGAGAATGTCTGGGGCAAAATAACTTTCTGAAAATGTAAGAGCATAGTATGATGTAAGGGAAATTCAAGTGAAGTGTCACATTTTCAAAAATGGGCCAAATTGGACTAGGCCTCTCCCCCCCAGTCTGTGTTTAATGAATTTGAACTGTATTATTTAGACAGTAGAATGTGAAAAATGTACAAGAGTGTGAAGACTTGAAAACTACTGCATCTATCTACAGCATCTATGTAAAGTGAAATCATTCTGAATAAGTTAAAGTTGGGACCTTAACTGTACTTCAGACATTCAAGTTTTCTTTACTGGTGTGGGGTATATTTCTCTTTAATAATTAATTATTTATGAATTCCATGCAAATGTATTCAGTGGATGAATAACTGCTAAAATAAGTTTGATGCAATTTCTGCTAGTACTGGGTACCATCTGTTTTATGATGGCTTGAATTGCACTAGATAAATTACTAATTTGTCATTGGCGATGCATATTGTAAAATTGTTAATGTACTCTAAATGGATATGCATATCTATAAAAATGTATGCACAATAACAATATTTTCCATTTATATTACTTGTATCTTGTATTTTCAACAAATATTTTACAAATGAAGCCATCTGCTAATCAGTAAGTAACCTGTCCTAATTAAAGGAAGTGTGCAGATGGAACCTGAATTGGCAGGGACTGTACGATTATAAAAATAGACTTGGTTTTCATTTATAGTTTTTAATTTACTATTAATTGGACTTATATAGATTTAAATAATCTGTTCATTGACTACAAACAATACATTGTGCTGATTTGTCATAGCAAGTAAAACATTTTATTCTTCTGTGGTATGTGAAATCAACTCCATTGCACCTGTCCATTGTCATAATACCTTGTGATTCAAAGCTGTAACACCAATTGCATCTGTTCATGTTACTGCCTGACATAACATTTATGTTTTTCTAAGTAGCAGTGCGAGATTGCAGAACCCAATCCTTTAGCCGCTGGTTTAGTCACTCCCTTAAATCTTGCAAGGACAAATCAGCTGAGTGTTTTTCCCGGCCCTGAGGGTATGGCTCATCTGCCACCTTAGGCTTTACCTACACCAGGAGCCAAGTATTTCACTCCAATCACCAGCAACTTCTTTTCGACACCTACCAGTTATAGCAAGAAGAACTCCCAGGGACCCATCAGTGAGGTCAAACATCAGAAGAAGCAGGTTTGTTGCAGGGAGCTAAAAGTTATAGGACTGTAGTATTTAGTTTGTGTACTTCTTAATATCTCATTTAGACTTGTTATATTTACAGTTTTAGCTTAAATGAAGGTATAGATTGACATACGTTTGAAGTTTCAGATAAGTATAAATAAAGCTTCATTAGTAAGAATCAATTTTTTTTTTATTGGAATGTTTTTATTTATTTTTCTAATTGAGGATGCCACTTAGTTCTCTGAGATCACACTTTCAAATTCAGTTATAAATTGCAATAGAGATTTTCGCCAGTGCTCTGCTCAACTTAAAATATGCTGTAGGGCATTGTTTTCCTTTGTGGCTTGAAAATATATTTTTAAAATTTTTGATCTTACTAATTACTTGGTTGTCTACCAAATTGTGATAACCTCTTTTAAATGCTTTGGTTTCAGTATTAGTTTTCCAGAGCGATCTTGTTTTAAAACCTGTCTTATGCTTAATACAATACAAAAACTTTCAGTGATATTTTCATCTGTGGCTTTATGGATTTTATAATATTTGCTAGAAATAATTGCAGTTTTTGTATACTGTCTTCCTGCATCAGTGATCACTTACGAAAACAGAATAATATTCTTACTAATGAAGCTTATAAGTATAAAACCTAGTGGCAAACCCTTGATTTAGGGATGATTAATGATGATCATGTTACAGCCTTGAAATCCCTGCAGTGTTTGGACATTTTTTTATCTGGTTGGGTTTGCACTTGTGTTTTATGCATTAGAAAATATTAAGCTAAAGAATACAACTCTCATTTCCTCAATACTTTAGAATGAAATAGAAATAAGCAAACATACCTCATTTGTGCTTCATAAGGATCCTAAGAGCATTGGACCTGATGAAAGTGAAGCAAAGAAGCTACTGGATGAATGTAAGAAACTTCAAAGTGAAGTAATGAAGCTCACAGATGAAAATCGGCAACTAAAAGTAAGTTCTTTGCATTACTTAGCAGTGTATGGGGTATGGAATAAAATAAAATGTGTGCTCAATCTGTGGGCATGGATGTCAACATAAAATGTATATATTAAGCTATATTGCTCTGGTGATAAAACCTTAGTGAGATATAAATCTTCGTGTATTTAAAATTTTTCATCTAAAAATATCCTCTCTGAGGGGTAAGCA
The DNA here is from genome assembly GCF_902459505.1 of Geotrypetes seraphini. Classification (NCBI taxonomy): domain Eukaryota; kingdom Metazoa; phylum Chordata; class Amphibia; order Gymnophiona; family Dermophiidae; genus Geotrypetes; species Geotrypetes seraphini. The sequence goes on from NC_047085.1 coordinate 154,864,309, forward strand.
GGATATATTAACTGCACAACTTGAGTAACTTTATACAACTGTGTCAATATGGATAGTCTCTCAATTCAAATCCTATTTAGGTTTTTTTGAGCATACTTGACTTTTCCTGCTCACAGGCCTTTTTTGATAGCAGTAATTGGGTACTTTCTCTTTAGAGTGAGTTTTGGGTTTATGCCTCCATTGACCTTTCTTCCTTCTATATCTGGTAGTATTATTAATTGGTCTTGTCAGCTTTTATTAGCTTTTATATTTAAATCTTTTTTATTAAAGTTTTCAAATACAAAACCACAATAACAGAAGCATCATAGCAAAGCATGTAGACAACAATACACCCCCCCCATGGGAACAGCAGCGCACATGTCCAAAACCATTAAGAGTGCATCAGTTCAAAAGTCTGCTTCTGGCAGCTGGAGTTAAGGTAGAACAAAAGGGCAGCCAGCATCGAAGAAACAAATTGCCAGGTTTAGAATCCATTGTAGAAATGGCAAGGTGCTCATACCCCGCTAGGTGAATCAGTTGAGCATGCCAATGCGCTAATATAGGTGGATGAGGAGACAGCCAACACCGAAGAATAGTTTTCAGTCCTATAAAAATAGCTTTCTGAACAAAGGCCGCACAGCCCGGCTGAATTGGGACTAGTGAAAGTTTTAGAGTGAAAAGGAAGGTATCTGTAGGTACCCAGGTACAATTCCACATAGAGGCTATCTGGTCACAAATGCTGTTCCAATAAGTCTGGATACTGGGACAAGACCAAAACATATGACCTAAAGTAGCTCGAGAAGCTGCACACCTCTAGCAGCAGTACGTAGGGCAGAGATGTGCCTGGTAGGCTCTATGAGGGGCAAAGTAAGCCCTAACCAAAAATTTATAATAACATACTTTATCCCAGGACAAGCAGGCTGCATATTCTCAACATGTGGGTGAAGTCATCCACGGAGCCCCGTCACGGACAGCTTTTCAAGCAAACTTGATTGAAGATGTTGAAGTTTGCCAGTGCTGCACCGCGCATGTGTATGCCTTCCCGCTCAGCTAGGGGGCGCGTCTCCTCAACGTGGTCCTCAGTTCTTAGTTTTCCATGGAGCCAGAAAGCCCTGTCTCTCTTCTCTGCCTTTCTTGCACCGCGGCTTCTTTTATTGTTTTTTTGTGATCGGAAGTTGCTGTGCCCCGCGTCTTTATTGTTTTTGTCAAAAAAAACCCAAAAAATTTTAATATCCTCGATCGTGACCGGGGGACCCCGTTTTTTTCCTTGGCCACCGCCTTTTTTTCCTGCCTTATGTCCCGGCCTGTTACCGGGTTCAAAAAGTGCACGCAGTGTGGTCGGGTGCTCTCGATAACTGACCCGCACTGTTGGTGTATACTTTGTCTCGGTGTTGATCACCCTACAGCTTCTTGCCCGCGTTGTGCCACTTTTTAACCTTGGGCTCTTCGTCGACAGCGGGCCAAGATTGCGGAACTCTTCGCCATGGACCAGCCTGGGGATAGGACCTCGACCCTGGTCTCTGCCTCGGTCTCGGCCTCGAAGACCTCAGGCCCGAGGAATTCTCTCTCGACCTCGAAGGCCTCGGCAGTTCCGGCCTCGAAGACCTCGGCCTCGGGTAAGTCTCCTCTTCCTCCTTCAGGTTCAGCTCAGCTACCGAAGAAGCCGTCATCTGAGTCTCTGGCCACCCAGGCAGGGAGTGTGGTTCTGCCGGTCTCTGCGAGACCTCCTCCAAAGCGTGCCTCCACTTTCAGGGAATACTCTACATTGAGGTCGCCCTCGTTGGAGCACACTGCTGCACCTGTCTGTCCAAATCCTTTGGTCTCGGTGCCGTGCCGATGTTCGAGGATATGCTTAAGGCTATCGTAACCTCGCAGGTCTCCTTTGCTTTGGCTCAGCTTACCCTGGCCTCGACTTCGCTCATTGTTGACCAGCCTGAGCGTCGCGCCAAGGGCCCTTGAGGTAAGGTGTGTCGGTTCCGACGCTTCTCCTCAAGTGACTGCTCACCTCCTCTAGACGGACTTCTCCCGCCGCCCGGCCTCGCTCAAAGCACCAGCCTAAGCGTACCTCTTCTTCGAGGTAGCGGTCCGTGAAACGGTCCAGAGACTCATCCCCGAGGCGGGGTAGATCTCCGGGTCCTCGCACTACGGGGTCCATCAAGCCGTCTTGCTCTTGCTGTCTGACCCTCGTCCTCGATGACCACCCGTGCCTTCCCGGTCTCCGAGCCGGGAAGCTTCGAGGTCGAAGACTCCTGCCTCGCTGCCGCGTCAGAAGGTCTCTTCTTCCCTGGGCTCGCCGGAGCGGGCTCCCCGGGTCTTTGTCTCTCGACCCCACAGTTCCTGGTTCCTCACCTTCCAGGCATTCTAAACGCAAGCTTGTCGTCGACTCCCCCTCGTTCTCAGCAGGTCTTCTTCGACGTCCGTTCTTGTGGACACTGACTTACCAGTGCAGTACTCGAGGGAGGCTTCCCCCTCGTTCTCTGCTGCCCCTAAGTCCCGCTCAGCGTCGCCTCTTGAAGGGCATTCTGCGGGCAAGGATTCCTCCTTCACTAGGTTCGTGATGGATATGGGCAAGGCGCTGCAACTGGATCTCCAGTTCGAGTCCAGGTACACCCGAGAATATTTGGAGGAGATGGAGCTTCCTCACCCACCGAAGGAATCCCTTCGCATCCCCTTGAATCCGGTTTTGCAGCAGACTTTCTTCCGGAATTTGGAGACTCCATACGCGATCCCTGCCATTCCGTCCAAGATGGAATCCCGATACCGGATGGTCCCGTGTAAGGGATTTGAAAAGGCTCAGCTCTCTAACCAGTCCTTGGTTGTAGAGTCTTCCTTGAAGAAGTCTAATCCTTCCAGGGTCTACGCGGCTGTCCCGCCGGGCTGGGAAGCCCGTACTATGGACAAGTTTGGCAGGCGCCTGTACCAAAATTCGATGATGGCGAACAGGGTTCTGAATTATAATTTCAATTTTACATCCTATCTCAAACATTGCATCAAATCCCTGCCATCTTTTCAGGATGATTTGGTGGTCCATCGCCAGGCTGAATTTTGCCGGCTTCTGGATACGCTGTCACAGATTCGCCTTTATGTTTCAGGCGACCTATGATGCCTTTGAACTTTCCTCGAGGGTCTCCGCTTTTGCGATAGCCATGCGCCGTCTAGCTTGGCTCTGCATCGTTGACATGGACCCTAATCTGCAAGACCGTCTGGCGAATCTCCCGTGCTTGGGGAACGAGCTCTTTGACGACTCCATCGAGGCAACCACCAAACGCCTCTCCGAACATGAGTGCTCCTTCACCTCCTTGGTCAGATCCAAGGCGAAGCCCGCTCCTCCTAAATTGTACAAGTTGCCCCGCCGGCGCTATCCCCAGAAGTCCACGCCGGTTTTTTCCAGGCCGCCACCCAGGCGTCAGCAGCAGCAGAGGGCCCCTCAAAAGCCTCAGACCCTTGCGGCGGCTAAGCCTGTGCCGTCCTTTTGATTATCCCAGTTTGAGTAGACCGCCCCCCTTCGTCCTCGAGCCTTCTCCTCTACCTATCGGGGGCCGTCTCAGTTCCTTTTGTCACCACTGGGAACTGATTACTTCGGACCACTGGGTCCTCTCCGTCATCAGGGAGGGATATTCCCTTCATTTCCGGAGGGCACCTCCCGACATGCCCCCCAAGACAGTGTCTTTCCAACAGGATGCAGCTCCCCCTTCTTCTCCAGGAGGCTCATGCCCTCCTTCGCTCCAGGTGGTGGAGGAGGTCCCCTTGTGTCAGCGGGGCACCGGATTCTATTCCTGGTACTTTCTAGTCCCCAAAAAGACCGGGGACCTTCGCCCTATCCTGGACCTCAGAGTACTGAACAAGTTCCTGGTCAAGGAGAAGTTCCGCATGCTCTCTTTTCCCACGTTGTATCCCCTGTTGGACGAGGGGGGACTGGTTGTGCTAGCTGGATCTAAAGGAGGCCTACACTCACATCCTGATTCATCCGGCCTCTCGCAGGTTTCTTCGTTTTCGGGTGGGAGATCTTCACCTGCAGTATCGAGTCCTCCCGTTTGGACTCACACCCTCCCCGTGAGTCTTCACGAAGTACCTTGTGGTTGTGGCGGTGGTCTTCATGTGTTCCCATACCTTGACGACTGGCTCATCAAAGCACCGTCAGAGCAGGAGGTTATTTCAGCAACCCAACGAACTATTACGTTCCTTCAGCGTCTGGGCTTCGAGGTCAACTTCCCCAAGTCCCAGTTGTGTCCCTCTCAAACTCTGCAGTTCATAGGAGCGGTGCTGGACACGGTGCGCCTCTGCAGGCCACCCTCATTCGCTTGTGCCAGCAGTCCATGGTTTCGGCCAAGCAGATGATGATTCTGTTGGGACACATGGCCTCCACCGTTCATGTGACTCCTTTTGCCAGACTTCACCTCCAAGTGCCTCAGTGGACCCTGGCATCCCAGTGGAGACAGGACCGGGATCCCGCCTCTCGGCACATTGCGGTGACTCCGTCCTTGAAGAGTTTGCTCCGCTGGTGGATGCTCTCTACCAATCTTTCAAGAGGTTTTCTCTTTCTCGCACCCCTACCGCAGAAGGTCCTAACAACGGACTCCTCCGCGTATGCCTGGGGGGTTCACCTCAACGGCCTCCGGACTCAGGGGCTTTGGTCGAGTGCCAACCATCGCTGTCACATCAACCTGCTGGAGCTTCGAGCCATTTAAAATGCTTTGGCCTTTCGCCATTTGCTTCAGGATCGCGTGGTCCTGGTGCAAACGGACAACCAGGTGGCGATGTATTATCCCAGGACAAACAGGCAGGTATTCTCACATATGGGTGACATCATCCGACGGAGCCCGGATGCGGACGCCTCACAAGCAGACTTGCTTGAATAAACTTGAAGTTTCGAGTTGCCCGCACCGCACATGCGCGAGTGCCTTCCTGCCCAGCACAGGGCGCGTCTCCTCAGTTCTTAGTTTTCCACAAAGCCGAGAAGTCCATCTTTGACTCTCTGCGTTCAACTTCGCTCACTTTTGCCTTCTCTTAACCGCGGTTGGTGTTGTTTTCTTCACGAATCGCTGTTTTATTTTGTTTCTTTTCTTTTAGTTTAAAAAAAATGTTGTTGTCTTCTGTTTGTTTTCTGGGACGGGCCGTTCGGCCGCAGCCCGCGAGCTTCGACTTTGCGGCTACTATTTTTCTGCCTATGTGCTTCTGCCTATGTCCCGGCCTGCTACAGGTTTTAAGAGGTATAGCAAGTGTCAGCGCGCGATCTCTTTCACGGACCCTCACGGATGCTGCCTCAAGTGCCTTGGGCCGAAACATCATCCTAGGTCGTGCCTGCCTTGTCAAACACTTCAGCCTCGTGCTTTCAAGCGTCATTGCATTCTGGTGGACAAGCTTTTCGACATGGAGTCTCCTACTGATCCCTCGACTTCGAAGGCGTCTTCGGCCTTGACTTCCATCGAGGTTCCTTCTGCGCCTCCTGCTTCCACCTCGAGCCTCATCAGACCTTCATTGTTTGCAGCGGCTCTTGCTTTGACGTCATCTGCTATATCTTCCCCTGTTTCCTCAGGTCAGATAGCTCAGCAGTCGGTTCCGCCGGTGGTGATTAAAGTGTCCAAGACTACTAAGTCGAAGCACACTCACACCTTGCCTCGAAGGAACCTCCAGCCAAGGCAGGTGGTCCGGTTTCAGACGCGGATCCATCCTTGCCAGCTTCTTTCCAGACCATATTAGAGAAGCAGTTTCTTCAGTACCTTACTATTATGGGTCCTAAACTGCTTCCTCTTATCCTGCCTGGGCATTCAGCAGACTCCCGCGAGGTCGAGCCGCTTCCTATGTCCCAGTCGGAGATTCCACAATCTTTGCAGGGAGCAGAGTCTCTGCGAGTGCCGGTTCTGCCATCCAAGCATGAAAAGCAAGGAGCAGATTCTTTGCGAGTGCATCGACGAGAATCCTCACACTCTCAGCAAGGAGCAGAGTATTTGCGAGTGCATCAAGAGTCCTCCTCCAAGCCTCTGGAGCTTCGATCTACAGCCTCTAGTCCTTTTCATACATCGGCATCGGCTGCTTACATCTCCGAGGCGAAATCTCCTCGATCCTCGAGATCTGGTTCCAGACACAGTTCTCACCACAGTTCGAGGCCTTCATCGAGGCATTCTTCCGTGCATCGTTGTTCGCAGGATAAACCATCTTCCTCGAAGCCTCGCTCTACTCTCGAAGCCTCTCAAACTTACAACCTCTCATTCAAGAATCTACACACTTGGCAGGACACATCTTGGATATGATTTTTATTTCAAATACGGACTACCTTTCTTACTCTAATATTCTAAATACACCAGTCCCTTGGTCTGATCACCACCTTATCTCATTTAACTTACTATTAAAAAAGAAAATAGCATTAACTTCCTTTCCCAAAAAAATTACCTACCGAGACTATTCAAAATTAGAACTCTCTTCAGTCTCTTCCTTTCTTCTTTCAAGACCCCCTATCTTAGAGACAGACCCTCTTGAAGATCAACTTAACTCATGGAATGAAATAATCCAACTTCTATTGGACAAAGAAGTCCCCTTAATTAACAAAACAGTCTCTAACCAAAAAGTCTGAAACCTCTGGTATTCGCCAGAACTCTCACTGATTAAAAGACAACTCAGGTCTCTAGAAAGAAAATGGCGTAAAAACAAAACCATCGAAAATATGAAATCATTCAAAGAACATTCTCAATTTTACAAAACCAAAACTAATGAAGCTAAAAGAACTTATTATTCTAACAAAATTAAAATAGCCAAAAACTGATCTATTTTATTTTCTATTATAAAATCTTTTAACTCAAACTCACAACAAGAAATTAAAAGCTCAGGCCTTTCAGCACAAAACCTGGCAGATGCCTTCTGTAATAAAATTATCAACATACGAAACAAATTCGCCTCTAACCCAATCATTACCCCCCTAAAACGTTCAATAACTATAAACTCCCCTGTGCCAAATGTTCCAACTTCAATATCCCAACATTAACAGAAATCAAACTAATTATCCAAAAAATAAACTTAAAGAGTTCTCCTTCTGAGATTATTCCCCCCGTAATATTAAAGAAATATTTTTCTTGTTTTGGACCGTTGATACATTCCTTTATTAAAAAAAGTCTCAACTCCGGGTTTATACCCAAGACTTGGAAAACATCTACTATACTTCCCATAATAAAGGACCATAAAATCAGTCCTGATGACCCCACGAACTATCGTCCTATTGCAAACATTCCATTCTTAGCGAAAATCACAGAGAGAGTGATATTTAACCAGTTATCAGATTTTGTCAAATCTACAAACATATTGCACCCCAACCAAACTGGTTTTAGGAAATATCATAATACTGAATATTCGTTAATTGGTCTTACAACTAATATTATCTATAATCTTGATCATCATAATTCAGTTATTCTTTTCTCCCTCGACCTTTCGGCAGCATTTGATACCATCGATCATTCTCTCGTTTTAGACAGGCTTCAATCAATAGGCGTCAGTGACTTATCACTACAATGGTTCACTTCCTTTCTATCTGACCGTAATTCTACGGTACGCTTTAACAATTCAAACTCTAAACCATTTTCTTACAATTACGGAATCCCTCAGGGTTCAATTTTGTCTCCATTGCTATTTAATATCTTTCTATCTCCATTACTCAACCTTAGCCAATCTATAGGTTTTACCACTTAAGCCTATGCAGACGATATCCAACTGATTCATCCTGTTAACCCAGAAAATTCCAACGAAATAATTCAAATTAATCAAAAATTAGAAAAAATCAAAAATTGGCTCACACAAAACAAACTCGCTTTAAACATATCAAAAACAAAGGCTTTACTCTTCCCGTCTAAACAGGGATTAAAACTTTCTACCCCTTTTTCAATAGACAATACAACTATTGAATTAGTAACATCACTAAAGATATTAGGAGTAATAATTGATGACAAATTTTCTTATCAAGAGCACATCAGCAATATAGTTAAAAGCTGTTTTTATCGTCTACGCTTAATCCGCTCAATGTCCAAATATTTAGAACCACAATCCCTAAACATCTTAATACACTCTCTTATAATATCCAAATTAGATTATTGCAATTCACTTCTGTTAAATATTACCCAAAAGGAAAAAAGACGCCTACAAATAATACAAAATATCGCTATTAAAATAATTCATAACGGGAAGAAATATGATCACGTAACTCCTTTTTTGATAAAATCACATTGGCTGCCCATCAATCAACGAATAACATATAAAATAGCATTATTAGTATTTAAAACATTATCCACCAATGAACCACAATTCATAGATCGGCTTTTAATACCACACACTTCAAATCGCTTCCTCTGATCTGATTCACAAGGGTTGCTTGTGGTCCCTTCATTGAAAGTAATAGGAACTAGACGTCATGACATCTTTTCAGTCATGGCACCTCTTACCTGGAATACTCTTCCTTTATATATTAGAGAAATAAAAGATCTTAATTTATTTAAAACTAATTTAAAAACATTTCTTTTCAAAACCTCATTTAATCTCTAAAAACAACCATTTTCTCACTCTTTTTCTAATCTCTAAGATCTAAAATCGGGTACCTCTCTATTAACCATACCCCAATCCAAGTGTTTTACCCCCCCTACTACTACCTTTCTTTCTTCCCTATGGGAAACAACAATTTGTAACTTTAACCTCCTTTTGTTTTTTCCTAATGTATCTTAGTTCGTCCGTATTGTCAGTCTATCGCAGCCCCTTTTTTAATGTAGTATAATATATCTTAATGTTATATGTTAAATCATTTTTAATGTAATTCGCTTAGATTATAATAAGCGAAACATCAAATTCAAATAAACTTGAAACTTGAAACTACTCCAACCTCGATCAGATCACCAACTCCTCATTCGAGGTCTCCGATGCCGGACCTCGAGGATATTCCAGTCTCGATTGCCTCGTCCAAGTCACCAGGTTCCTTTGATGCTTTTTTCCATGCCGAAGCTTCTCCTTCGACACAAGCTGCCTCGACTTCCTCGAGTCCTTCTCGAGGCAAAGCATTGCCAGATCAGATATCTTTCTCGTCTTTCCTGTGACAGATGGCTGTAGACTTGGATGTACAATTGGATACTGGCTCCAAATATTCTAAGGAATATCTAGAAGTCATGCATCTTCCTCAGCCTCCGGCAGAGTCTCTCAAGCTTCCACTTCATAAGCTTTTGAACCAGACTTTTGCTCGATGTATGGAGACTCCCTTTTCCATACCAACAGTTCCTGGAAAATTGGACTCTAGGTATAAGACTGTGCATCGCAAGGGATTTGATAACTCACAGTTATCTCATCAATCCCTGCTTGTTGAATTCTCCTTGAAGAGATCCCATCCTTCCAAGGTCTATGCCACAGTTCCTCCTGGAAGGGAGGGGAAGACTATGGACAAATTTGGACGTTGCATCTACCAGAATGCTATGATGTCCTCTAAAGTCCTCAGTTATACTTTTTATTTCATCACTTATTTTGAATTTCTTCTTTCTCTTCTACCAATATTTTTGGCTTATATGGATAACCACATGCATTTTGAGTTTCAAGAAGTCATTGCTTCTTTCTCTCAGTTACGAGTGCATCTCCTGCAATCATCTTATGATGCCTTTGAGTTATCTGCCCGAGCGGGTGCTTGCTCTGTGTCTATGTGTCGTCTTGCATGGCTTCGTACCATTGACATGGACTCTAACCTTCAAGACCACTTAGCTAACCTTCCTTGTCAAGGCAACAACCTCTTTGACGAGTACATCGAGGCAGCCACTAAAAAATTATCTGACCATGAAAAATCATTTGCTTCAATCGTCAGACCTAAACCAAAACCAGCTCCTGCCAAGCCTGCATGCCTTGCTGTTATCTATCAAAGGTGTTTTGCTCCAAAGCCGGTTCCTTATACTTGCCCTCCTCTGAAAAACAGCAACCTCAGAAGCAACAGAAATCCCAACCTTCTGCTGCACCTAAGGCTTCTCAGCCTTTTTGACTATTTACAACAGAGCATAACCTCCACCGTTCGGTCTCTGACTCCTTTTCCCCCTATAGGAGGTTGTCTCCATCATTTTTACAACCGATGGACAATAATTACATCCGACCTCTGGGTGCTTATCATCATCAGAGAAGGATACTCTCTCCATTTCACTCAGGTTCCACCAGAGCTTCCTCCAAGAGAGTATCCTTCCAATCCATCCCAGACTGCCCTTCTTCAGGAAGCTCAAGCTCTGCTTCATCTCCATGTCATCGAACCAGTTCCCTTGGAACAGCAGAACAGGGGTTTTTACTCCCGTTACTTCCTTGTGCCGAAGAAGACGGGCAATCTGCGACCCATTCTGGATCTCAGGGCTCTCAACAAATTTCTAGTCAAAGAAAAATTTCGAATGTTGTCCCTGGCATCCCTTTATCCCCTTCTCAAGCAGAACAACTGGTTATGCTCTCTGGATCTCAAGGAGGCCTACACTCACATTCCCATTCATCCGGCCTCCCGTCTATACCTCAGATTTCGGGTGGGGAATCTGCATTATCAATGCAGAGTTCTACCCTTCGGCCTGGCCTCGTCTCCCAGAGTGTTCATCAAGTGCCTGGTAGTGGTAGCAGCAGCTCTAAGAAATCATGGTCTTCAGGTATTTCCTTACCTCAACGATTGGCTCATCAGAGATTCCACATCTCAAGGGGTTATGTAGCGACCCAACGGACTACCTGGTTCCTACAAAGTTTGTTATTCAAAATCAACTTTCCCAAATCTCAACTTCAGCCCTCACAGAATCTACAATTCATTGGAGCTGTTCTAGACACTGTCCAACTCAGAGCATTTCTAACACAACAACATCTGGAAGCTCTTCTTTAACTCTGTCCCACAGTGTCTTCCCGCTCTTCCATCTCAGCCAGACACATGATGGTTCTTCTGGGTCACATGGCCTCCACAGTACATGTGACTCCTTTTGCCAGACTTCACATCAGAATTCCTCAGTGGACACTGGCATCTCAATGGACGCAGGTTTGCGATCCTCTTTCCCGACACATCATAGTCACTCCTTCTTTGAAGCAGTCTCTCCGTTGGTGGATGCTCTCTTCCAATCATTTCAGGGGTTTGCTTTTTCAACCGCCCCCTCATCAGAAGGTCCTCATGACAGACTCTTCGACCTACGCTTGGGGCACTCATCTCGATGGTCTCCGTACTTATGGCCTCTGGACTCAATCAATCAGTTGGAGCTCAAAGTGATCCTCATGCTTTTCAACATCTCCTTCACGACACAGTAGTCCTTGTTCGCACGGACAATCAAGTCGCCATGTATTATGTCAACAAACAGGGAGGGACAGGATCTGCCTCCCTTTGTCAAGAAGCTCTGGAGGTTTGGAACTGGGCAATCCGCCACAACACCTTCCTCAAAGTTGTCTACATTCAAGGGGGCAAAGAATTGCTTGGCGGACAACTGGAGTCGTTTCCTACAACCTCACGAATGGACTCTCCATTCCTCGTCCCTTCATCACATTTTTTCACAGTGGGGAACGCCACAGATAAACCTCTTCGCAGCTCCCCACAACTACAAACTGCCTCAGTTCTGCTCCAGGATATACTTTCCTCACCGCCTCGAGGCAGATGCTTTTCTTCTGGAATGGACAAATCTTTTCCTCTACTCATTTCCTCCATTCTCTCTCATTCTCAAGACTCTTGTCAAATTGAAGAACGATCATGCCACCATGATTCTAATCGCTCCTCGGTGGCCGAGACAACCCTGGTACTCCCTTCTACTTCAACTCAGCAGCAGGGAGACATACCTTCTACCAGTTTTTTTTTCTCTGCTTACACAGAGTCAAGGATCTCTGCTTCATCCCAACCTGCAGTTTCTACACCTGACAGCCTGGTACCTCTCAACATAACCCCTCTTCAGTTTTCTCAATCTGTAAGAGACATTTTAGAAGCTTCTAGAAAGCTTACAACTAGACAATGCTATCACCAAAAAAGGACTAGATTTTATACATGGTGTTTTTCTCATCATAAGGAGCCTCAGCATTCCTCCTTATCTTCTGTTTTGGACTATCTTTTGCACTTATCCAATTCTGGCCTCAAATCTACATCTATACGAGTCCATCTCTGCATTTGCAGCTTTTCATCAGCCTATTGACGGGAAACCCCTCTCTGCTCATCCTGTGATTTCCAGATTCATGAAAGGACTTTTCAGTGTCAAACCTCCTCTCAAACAGCCTCCTGTGGTTTGGGACCTCAATGTTGTCCTTACTCAACTCATGAAGCCTACATTTGAACCAATTGATAAGGCTCATCTGAAGTATCTCACTTGGAAAGTTGTGTTTCTTATTGCCCTCACTTCTGCTCGACGAGTCAGTGAGCTGCAAGCTTTAGTTACTGACTCACTATTCACTGTGTTCCATCATGACAAGGTGGTTCTTCGTACTCATCCGAAATTCCTACCTAAAGTGGTCTCAGAATTTCATCTCAACCAATCCATCATACTTCCAGTGTTTTTTCCAAAGCCTCATTCTCATCCTGGAGAATCAGCTCTTCATACTCTGGACCGTAATTGTGCTTTTGCCTTCTACTTGAAACGCTTCAAACCACACAGAACTGCTCCTCAACTTTTTGTCTCCTTTGATCCAAATAAGTTGTGACATCCTATTTCTAAGCGTACCATCTCCAACTAGATGGCGGCCTCTATCTCTTTCTGCTATGCCCAGGCTGAATTTCCCCTTCACAGTAAAGTCACAGCCCATAAAGTCAGAGCAATGGCAGCTTCAGTAGCTTTCCTCAGATCTACACCTATTGAGGAAATTTTTAAGGCTGCTACTTGGTCCTCTGTTTATACCTTCACTTCTCACTATTGTCTGGATACTTTCTCCAGATGGGATGGACAGTTTGGCCAATCATGTTTGCTGGAAAAGCTGTCAGCGACGGGGCTCCGTGGATGATGTCACCCACATGTTGAGAATATCTGCCTGCTGTCCCTGGATAACACCTGTTACGGTAAGTAATTGTGCTTTTTCAACTGCAGAAATAAACAAGGGAGCACCCAACTTGACACTCCGCTTGAGCAAGTCCACTGAAATCAGAATATGAAGATCATGGGACCAACTGGTAGCCAGCCTCTCATAGTCCAAATCTCCAGCCAACTCCTGCAAAAAGCGATGATGAAACCGTAGTGGAATCGGCACCTGCGCTGTTAAACAAAGAGATTCAGATAATTTCTTTTGAATGTCCTCCACCAATGCAGTTCAGGGTAGACAACAAACATAGTGTTGTAATTGTCTATAAGGATACCAATCCTTGTTCTCCATCTTAAAAAAGTCTGAAAAGAGTGCATAGTACCATCAGATTGTAACACCTGAGATAAGTAGATTAAACCCTTCTTAGACCACAAAGGTAAAAAACGAAATTTATTGACTAAAATAATAATAATAATTTATTGTTTATATACTGCCAAAGCCAAGGTAGTTTGAGGCGGTAGTTCGAGGCGGTTTACAATAAAGAAGAGCTGGACATATAGCTAAAAAAACAATGAAGTCTTTGAGTACAATACAATACAGTGTAATATAGAAGAGTTGGACATACAGCGAGGAAAAAACAAAAGACACAAAGTCTGAGTACATGACTGTTTGTACATAGTACGGTAACATTGTAGGGACGGGTTTACAATAAGAGTAAGTCAAAAGGAAGAGAAGGTCATACAGTGTGGGGTAAGCAGTGAAGGCTTTGGGAATTCTTGGTCAATAGGAAGTAGATCGAGGCGATTTGCAAAGAATAGAATGTCATACAGGGGGGGATAAGCAGTGAAGACTTTAGGAATTCTTGGTCACATATCGGTTGAACAGTTTGGTTTTGATTAGTTTTCTGAAGTTGAGGTAGGATGAGGAGTGCATGATGGTGCTGCTTAGCCAGTCGTTCTGTAGACTTGCTTGGAAGGCAAGCGTTCTGTCAAGGAATCTTTTGTATCGGCAGGTTTTTATTGTAGGGTGGCTGAACATGCGTATTCTGCGTGTAGGCCTGGTGGAGCAGTCTAGTTTGAAATGGGAGACCAGGTACAGAGGGGCCAAACCGAGAGTGGATTTGAAACAGAAGCATGCGAATTTGAACAATACTCTTGCCTCCAGGGGCAACCAGTGGAGTTTTTGGTAGTAGGGGGTTATGTGGTCACATTTCTTTAGGCCGAAAATCAGTCGCACAGCTGAGTTTTGTATGATTCGGAGTTTTTGAATGGTTTTCTTGAGCGACCCCAGATAAATAATATTGCAATAGTCAAGTAGGTTTAGGATGGAGGATTGCACCAGTAGGCGGAATGATGTTGAGTCGAAGTATTTTCTGATGGTTCTAAGTTTCCATAGTGTCGAGAAGCCTTTTCTGATTAGAAGCTCTGAATGCGTATCTAGGGTGAGGTAGCGTTCCAGTGTCACTCCTAGGATTTTTATGGTATCGACAATAGGGAAGATCTGACCATTCAGGGTTATTGTAGTATCTTTGATTTTGTCATTTGGGCTTGCCAGGAAGAATTTGGTTTTTTCGGGGTTGAATTTCAGTTTGAACTCTGTCATCCATGTTTCGATTTGTTTTAGAGTTAGTGCTAGATGGATCTTCGTCTCAGGGGTCAGGCTTGTTAGGGGCAGGATTATAGTGATATCGTCGGCGTAGATGTAGAATTTGATTTTTGCTTTTTGCAGTAGATTTACCAATGGGGCTAGGTAAATGTTGAACAGAGTGGGGGATAGGGGGAACCCTGTGGGACACCGCATGGGTTGACCCAGCTGGAGGATTGGATATTGTCGCTATAGACTTGGTACGTTCGTTTAGTCAAAAAGCCTCGGAACCATTTTAGTACTTTGCCTGAGAGACCAATTGTCTCCAAGCAGTCAATTAGGATGGTGTGATCGACTAAGTCAAAGGCGCTGCTTAAGTCTAGTTGAAGGATAAGTGCACTAGAGCCTTGGCTGAATAGGTTCAGGAGGGAATCCAGTAATGAGGCAATAACCGTTTCCGTGCTGAACCCGGATTGAAAGCCTGATATTGTTATTGTGAAGAATGTTGAATTTGTCCAGGTAAAATAATAAATCCTGGTTTACCAGGCCTTCCATCAGTTTTACAAAGAGGGGAATGTTTGCGATGGGCCTGTAGTTGGATGTCAGCTTGATGGATTCCTTAGATTTTTTTTTACAACAGGTGTGATCAGTATGTGACCTAACTCCTCGGGAAATGTACCCGACAGGAATAGGGAGGAGAGCCAATCGTATAACGAGGCTTTAAAGGGGACTGGAGCAGCTTTCATGTCGTTTGGTGGGCAGCTGTCTTATCTGCAATATGAATCGACGTATTTTGAGAAGAATTTGCTGAAGTGATTCCAGGTAGGGATAGAGAAGTTGTTCCAGTACATGTCTACTCTAGGATCGTTTGTATGTTGGGCGACAGGGTAGTTCAGATGGTTGGATGTGGAGGATGGTAGGTTGGATCTTAAGACATTGATTTTGTTGTTAAAGAATTCAGCCAGAGCATCTGCTGAAGGAGGGGAGTCTGTGGTGTGGCGTGAAAAGGCCACAGGTGTATCATATAGATTGTTAACTAGTTTAAATAGGTTCTTGGTGTTGGTGTTGGGATAGTCTATTTTTTTTGCGTAGAAGTTTGTGCGTTTTGTAGTTATGAGATTTTTGTATTCTTTCAGTTTTAGTCTCCAGTTTGTTCTTTCTATGTTATCGCCAGATTTCAGCCATTGTCTTTCCAGTTTTCTTAGTTCTCGTTTCACTGATCCTAGCTCGGCGTCGAACCAGCCGTCTAGGTTTTGGCTTCTCATTCTTCTTAGTTTGATGGGGGCCATCTTGTTAAGAATCTGTGTGCTTGTGTTGGTCCAGGTGTCTATAGAGGGGGAGTGTGAGTCTGGTGAGGTATCGTAATGTGACCAGAATTACGCTGGGTTTACCAGGCCTCTAGTGGCAACCATTTTCCTAATCCTTTTTTTCTCCAGGGCTTTGGCTGGGGAGCGTTTGGTTTGCCAGTTGAATTGGAAATTGCATAGACGGTGGTCCGACCATAGGGTGTCAGTCCAGGTGGTGGTGCCAGAGCATTTTGGGATGGGCTTGGGCTTTAGGAGAAAAGGTAACTAGATCTAGTTGGTGTCCTTTTAGGTGAGTTCTTTCGGGGGGGGGGGGGGCACAAGGAAATCAAGAGAAGTGATGAAGGAGAGTAATTCTTTGGTGTCTGCCTGCTCTTAAGTGGATGTTCAGGTCACCAGTCAGTAGGTTGTAGGGGCTAGCAGTTGAGTTTGTGAGAAGGAATTCGAAGAGGGTGTCCTTGGCAGTGGGCCATTTCTTGGGAGGAATGTAAAATAGCGTGATGATTAAGGCCTCTTCTAATTTGTCTGACAGGAGTTTGCAGGAGAGGATTTCCATGTTCACTGAGGAATTCGAAGGTATGATGGTGGATTTGTAAGTATCTTTTACTATGATGGCTAGACTTCCCCCTCTTCCCCAGCTTCTGGGTAGGGAAGTGATTTTGAAACCAGGTGGGAGGCACTCGCGTATGATGATGTCGTTGTCAGAGATCAGCCATGTTTCTGTTAAAAGGACGAAGTCAGGGTTGGTCTCCTCGAGCCAGTCTTTGACCAGTTGGGACTTGTTCTTGATGGATCTGATATTAAGGTAGAAACCTTGGACCTTTTGAAAGTGGGGGGAGTCAGTTATTGCTGAGAAGGAGACTTTTCTCAGCTTGCGCTGATGATTACGATGAGGTCTGTTAGGTTTATGTGAGGGGGGTAAGACCGGGATTTGTAAAGGGCCCTTTTCGGAGCAGTTATGGATGAGTCGGGGGGGCAGGTCTCTGGGGTTCAAAGATGGTGAGACGAGGTCTAGTGAGGATTGGGATTGGTGTGGAGTAAAGGGCATCGGCTGACCTGTATATGTAGCAGGACCAGTAAAGCATGAGAAATAGTATTAAGTTTTGATTCACAGAAGCCATTTTGTTGTGAGATAGTAATTGGATAGACAGCAGAATCTTATCAATAATCCTGACGATTGGTTGGACATGTACGTATTTGACTGAATTTGTCAGTCTGTTGGCTAAACATGCAGGTTAGAGGAAAAGTACATGCAGATGCTTATACATGCAGATGTCAATATGTGCAGATACTTTTCAATTGTCCTGACGATTGGTCAGGTATGTATGTATTTGACTGAATCTATCAGTCAGTTGGCAAACATGCAGATTAGAAAAAAAGTACATGCAGATACTTATACATGCAGGCAGTGTTCCCTCTAAGCGGGCGGGTGTTGTGAGCAAACTTTTTTCACCGTGAGCCAAAAATATCGGGCGCCAGCAAGTTATGAGCCAACTCGCCCGATTCTCCTCTCGCCGCCCTGCCATCTGCCGTACGCCTCTTCCGATCGTGCGCTGTGACGAGAAACGTGTGCGCTGCGATGTAATATTTTGTGCGCCAGCGCACGCCAGCGCAGCTTAGCGGGAACACTGGTTCAAATGGTTTTATTTATTTCCCCAAATTTATTTTTGTTATACGCATTGAAAATATTTGATATTGCGTTTAAATCAAAATCTCAATAAACTTGAAACGAGTGCCCGTGAGATTGTGGGAGGGTTAAATACTCAAAACTTAGAAGTTTTTGCTACGCCAGCTTTCTGGTATCTTTACATACAGTGGCGTACCTAGCATATGTAACATCCGGGGCCCATCATTTTTTGGCACCCCCCCCCATCTGTAAGAAAAACATGATTTTTAGTAACAAACCACACGTCACACATGAGTACCTAGGAAAAGGCAGCATCTTACATATTGCAGTGAGCAGTACATCAATACACCCATTGTAAAACTAAACAAGCCAGACCAGCACAGATCAATCCTACACCGTCAATCCTAACAGAAAACCATGTCTTTCGAACACACAGAACACAGAAAACACCTTCGCCTAGTAAGGAATATGTAATCACAAACTAACCCCTCCCTCTTTTACAAAACTGTAGTGTGGATTTTAGCTACGGAGGTAACAGCTCTGATGCTCATAAAATTCTGAGCATCAGAGCTGCTACCACCAAGGCTGGTGCTAAAAACGCTTCACAGTTTTGTAAAAGGGGGGATAAAATAAAAATACATAGACAAAGGTTAAATTGAACCAGCAAGAAGCTGGACTCTGCATACAATGCTTCACAGAAACAGTGACACATGTCTCCTAAAGCAATAAATAAATAGAAATTTTTTTCTACCTTTGTCTTCTGTGGTTTCTCCTTTCCTCATCTTCTTGTAACTCTCTTCCTTCCATCCACTGTCTGCCTGTCTCTCTTCCCCTATATGGCATCTTCTCTCCTTCTATGCCCCTTCCAGAAACTGTATGCCTCCCCCTTCCATCTCTCCTTTCACCCCATTGGTCTGGCATCTCTCTCCTCGCCTTCCCTCTCCCACACCTCTCCTCATAGTCTGGTATCTCCCCTTCCCTGATTCTCTGGCATCTCTCTCCTTTCCTTTTCTTCCATCTTTCGCTCCCCCTCCATGCTCTCACATCTCCCCCTTCCTTTTCCCTTAGACTGGCATACCTTCCTCCTACGCTCCAAGCCCTGGCATCTCCTTTAATTCCCTCCCTCATCTTCCTTCTCCCTCCAGCTGGGTACCGCAACACTCTTCCCTGCAGCTCTGCACTTCCCCACAATTGCCATGCTTCGGTTCCTCTTCTTCCTTCCTTCCTCCCCCCCCCCCCCCGCGGGACCCTGCGGCACCATCAACTCTTACTCCCTCTAATGTCGGCCCTGCAGCTCCAGACTTCCTCGCACCTTCTCCCCTCCCCCGTTGGATCGCTATTATTTTAAATGTTATAGCCGCGGAGCTGTATCCATCAGTGGAGATGTCTAACCTCGGCCTGCCCCGGAACTCTTACTGCAGCAGCCGCCCGTCTAGGCAGGAACAGGAAGTCACTGTTGCAGTAAGAGTTCCGGGGCAGGCCGAGGTTAGACATCTCCACTGATGGATACAGCTCCGCGGCTATAACATTTAAAATAATAGCGATCCAAAGGGGGAGGGGGGAAGGTGCGAGGAAGTCTGGAGCTGCAGGGCCGACATTAGAGGGAGTAAGAGTTGATGGTGCCGCAGGGTCCCGCGGGGGGGGGGGGGGGGGGAGGAAGGAAGGAAGAAGAGGAACCGAAGCATGGCAATTGTGGGGAAGTGCAATCCCCCCAATGCGTCCCCTTACCTTACCGACGCGTGTGTGCGCTGTGAAGAGAAACTTTGCGCTGCGATGTAATATTTTGTGCGCGAGCGCAGGCCAACGCAGCTTAGCGGGAACACTGCATGCAGGTACCTATACCTATGCAGGTACTTATCAGTCTTTGGTCAGTGAGCCCCTGAGTAGGTCTTCAAAGGTAGGACAGGCAGGAAGTGCCGGGTTGACAGGTCTGGTGCTGATAGGAGGTGGAGGCAGAGGTTCTAGAGGTTTTTGTAGTTTACACTTCTCCCTCCGTATTCACTGTGATAGAGGATTAAAAGGCCTCTCTGGTGAATGGAGTCGCTCCAGTGTTCAATTCCAGGCTTGTAGTGGTGTGGATGATGGTGGTCTGATGTTTTTCTCACAGGCTTCCCTGCAGGCGCTTCACGAAGGCGCAAGCGCCTTTGTCGTGCGCCTTCATCGGCGCGCTGAACAGCCGCGCACCGTTGGCGCTGCCGGTTTTGAAGAGCCGGGCCCCCCGCTAGTCGGGGAGATGGGCAGAGCAAAGCTCCCACGCTGCCTCTCTTTGGACGGTCTCCGGCTCCCTCGGTCTGCTGGTGAGGTGAGGGGGCCTGTTGCAAATGGCCGCACGCCTCTGCTGCTGCCGGTTTTGAAGAGCCAGGTCCCCCGCTGGTCGGGGAGAGGGGCGGAGCAGAGCTCCCACGCTGCCTCTCCTTGGATGGTCTCCGGCTCCCTCGGTCCACTCCCTCGGTCCGCTAAATATGTTAGCTTTGGGAAATGTATATAGCAGATGTCTTTGTATTGTGTTCAAAAGAAAAGAAAATACATTTCTGGTTTTATTTCGACAGTGTTGAAGTACTTGCTGACCCTTGCTGTGACTGGTGGAAATCCCCAAGCACCGCCAGCAGAGGACCTCCTCTAGAGACAGCCAGAACTCCCCTCCACCAAGCATAGCAGTCGCTGGCAACATCCATGAGCCACTGAGGTGCCAGCATCTGTGACTCAGGGACGCTACTGCTGCCTGCCAAGCTTGGCAAAAGGGACCCCCGGCCAACTGCAAAGGAAGTCCTCAGCTGACAGCTTGGAGGTTCTCATCAGCTGAGTATTTATATTTTATATTTACATTAGAGGCTCTGGTAGAAACCCGTTTACAAAGTATGTATTCTTCCCAATTAATATTTCCAAATTAATAAAGTCTCTTTGCTTATTTGTAAATGGGTCTCTTCCAGAGCCTTTAATTTAGTAGCATAATTAAATGAAATAACTATTTCTGAAGTTTATAGGGATGGGCGGGGACGGAGGGGATTCCTCATGGGGACGGGTGGGATTTCTGTCCCTGTGCAACTTTCTAGCAGGAAGGCACTCACACATGCACGGTGCGGCTGACTCGAAACGTCTACGTTTCTACAAGCAAGTCTGCTTGTGAGGCTGTCCGCATCCGGGCTCTGTGAATGACATCACCCATATATTGAGAATAGCTGCCTGCTGTCCCTGGATAACAACTGTTACGGTAAGTAACTGTGCTGTATAAAAACATAAAACGCGCTTTGTAATCCACTAGCTACGCACAAAGAGGTTAGAAGGCCTTTCTTCGATCAGTCAAAGCAACCGAATAATCCTGGCTGAGCCGAACAGGGGCGCCTTGAAACTTCAACGAGTCCCATTTGGCCTGATAACGGCGAAGAATGTCCAGCTTGTGCCTATAATTAAGGAATTTAACAATCACCACTCATGGCCTAGACTCCTGGGCAGGTCTGGCTCCAATGCGATGAGCATGTTCCAGGCAGGCCGGGCCAAGGGAGGAAGGGCCAGGGAATTCTACCTCCAGCCAGCTTTCAAGTTCAAGTAATAAACGTGCCTCCGGAATGAGCTCCGGGATTCCCAGAAACTGAAGATTACTTCTATGAGATTTATTTTCCAAGTCTTCAAGCTTGTCAGACTGGGTACGCATGAGTTCCTGTAAGGCAGCAATACCCAGCTCATGGAAATTCACTGTATCTTCCACCGTAGATACTCGCTGTTCCAGATCGGCAGTCCGGGCTGCAGTATCAGTCAGAATTTATTAGCTTTTATTACGTTTTTAGCCTTTTTGTTGAGGCTTCTTGATTTATCATTTTTGATGTGGCTTTTATATTTTGTCCATTCAGGATCAACTACAAGAACTGCTTTAGAAGGAGTTGGCAACCATGTTCCAGTGTTAGTCGGTACTATCTGCTTCACCGACTTCAGCGGTACCGGCCCAGCCTGAGCAAGGCTCATCGAGGTCCCATGGTACACGCTCCGTGTCTCCTCGACGAAGGTCAAGATTGCGACTCCACAGTACTACTACTTCCTCTTTGGACCGACAGCGAAGGAGACATCAAAGTCCTTCCCGATGTTCTCATCGGCACCGTAGCCGTCAGACCTCTCAGCGTCATACATCTTCCAGGAGTCTCCTGGTATTGATGACTTTGACTCAGATCTTTCTCCTCACACCGACACTAATCCAGATTACTCAGCACCAGAATATTATGGTCTGGACTCCGATCTATCTTCTCCACCGTGGTGTAGATCGCCTCCAGAGAGTCTTTCTTTTACTAAATATATTTAACAGCTGAGTTAGGCTCTACCAGTTAAAACAGAGACTGAAACTGAACCACAAGCTGATCTTTTTGATGCCCTAGATGTCGACCAAGTTCCTGGGGATCTTCTTAAACTCCTATTTCATAACCTCATGAAAGATACCATGTTTAAGAATTGGGAGTCTCCTCTCCTTGTGCCTGTAGCACTGCAAAAACTGGGCTTCCTTTATAAAGTGTAATCTTGTTCTGGCTTTGACAAGCCTCAACTACATCAATCTCTTCTAGTGGAGTCTGCTTTGAAAAAATCATCTAGCTCCAGGATCAATGCGAGTATTCCTCCTGGCAGAGAGGGTCGTACTCTGGACAGATCTGATCATTGCTTCTTTCAAAATACCATGTTTACAAGCTGTATACCCAGTTACAATTTTTTGCATGACTTTTTACTTCAAACAACTGGTTCAACACCTCTCTATATTTAAACAGTTCATCCCTTTCATACTCGGCTTCCTGATTTTCAGCAAACTACTCATGATCTTCTGGAGATTCAAAAATTCATGGCCAGGTCTGTCTTTGATGCTTTTGATGTAACCTCCTGGGCAACAGCTTCATCTATTGCCATGCGCAGGCAAGCATAGCTTCTTGTCTCTGATCTAGACCCCAATGTACAAGACCGCCTAGTAAATATCCCTTGTTTGGGGGATGAACCTTTTGGTAACAAAATTGAGGTGGCCACTCAGAAGATCACTAAACATGAGCAGTCATCCAAACCTCAGCCTACGAGGTGCTACTACAATCCTAGACACTCGTCTGCCTCTTACAAATGACGCTACACTCTACCACCAATGTCCTCTAGGGCCCATGCCCAGAAGTATGCTAGAAACCAACATTCTCAAATCTCAGGCCCCTGCTCAGCAGAAGTCCACTCAGTCTTTTTGATGCACTGCTAGAGAACCTCACCGTTGTTCAGCTTATGCTATCCCTTCCTCTTCCCATCGGAGGTCGTCTCTCCCATTACCTGAGGGCATAGCATCAGGAATTGCTTCCGTTTTTCCTGTTTATCTTCACAGACATCCAGAAATACCCATACTTTTCCTCCCAAAAAGCACAGTTACTTACCGTAACAGGTGTTATCCAGGGACAGCAGGCAGATATTTTCACAACCCATCCACCTCCCCTGGTTGGCTTCTTAGCTATCTGTACTGAGGAGACGCTAAGGAGACATGCGCCCTACGTCGGGCAGGAAGGCACTCGCACATGCGCGGTGCAGCAGTCGTGAACTTTCTAAAAAGTTCTTCAAGCAAGACTGCTTGTGAAGCTGTCTGCATTGGGTGGTTGATGTCACCCACATGTGAGAATATCTGCCTAATGTTCCTGGCTAAGACCTGTTATGGTAAGTAACTGTGCTTTTTGGGAGGAAAAGTATGAGTATTTCCAGATGTCTGTGTAGATAAACAGGAAAAAAGGAAGCAATTCCTGATGCAATGCCCTCAGGTATTATCCCTGAGGGCATTGCATGTGGGTATGTGCATTTCTTTTAAGTTTTCCTTGTAAATGTTTAATCCAATTTGAATCAAATAGGTATCCTTTCTTTGATCTCAAACAATTAAATGCTTTTCTTGAAAATAAGCGTAAAGTTCAGGTTCAGTTTTTGGGTCCGAGGGAAGAAACTGCTATATGCACATTCCAAGATTGCTTCCTCAATCAAGTAGTACTCATTCGTACAGACAATCAAGTAGCCATGTACTGCAGGAACAATCAAGGTGGGTATGTGGTCTCGCCAGCTCTGCTAAGAAGTGATCCACATCTGGTCTTGGATAATTCCTTGCAATATTTTCCTGAAAGCAGTCTGCCTAGTAGGAAAACATAATATCTTAGCAGACAAGTTGAACAGAATCCTACAACTTCATGAGTGGTCACTCAACTCGACTGTGATAAAGCAAATATTTCAGGATTGGGGGAACCCAGAAGTAGACCTTTTTGCTTCCCCCCCCCCACACAATCAAAAACTTCCAATCTTCTGTTCCAGAATCTATACACCCAGTCATCTGGAGTTCAATGCCTTCCTCATCGACTGGTGAGACAGATTTCTGTATGTTTTCCCACCCTCTACTTACAAAGACTTTGGCCAAGCTATGCCAGGAACAAGTCCCCATGTTTCATAAATTTATTAAACTCCTTTATAGTAGTGCAACAATCAACTGTGGACAATATTTGATATGGTTTGTACTTTGAATAGTAGCCATCTGGTTACATTGTATTTCTGAAGTATGGTTTACATGATCTCCATTACATTGAGATCTTTGATTATATGGGTGCAGAGAGCAGTTTTGCACTTCATAGTACATATGTCTGGCTATTTACATATGTTTAATGGTTCAAAATGTTATGTGATCGTGGAACTGAGGTACCCCCCTCTTCAAACCCAGCATGCACCCAAAAAGAGGGAGATAAAGCCTTAGACTAATGTAGCAGTATAGAACCTCCAACAGAGGGCTTTAAGTGCTCTTGTCTGTATCCTTTGTTCTAGGGCTGGTCTCAGCGTAGCTGCACTTTTCAAGGCTGTATTGTTTGTTCCTCTGATGAGCCAAACATTGGTGAAACAAGGTCGCATGTTGGGAAAATTGGAGAAGACGTGACAGTGTTGGAGTTCAAGTTGTCTTGTGTCAGCTAAGTCCTTGAACGTGCCTCCGGGTGACTTTGCCCTTTTCTAAACCTGAGCTGTTCTGTGAGGGAGGTTTGGGTTCTATACTGCTACATTAGTCTGAGGCTTTTTCTCCCTCTTTTTGGGTGCATGCTGGGTTTGAAGATGGGGGTACCTCGGTGCCACGATCACGCAACATTTTGAATCATTATATGAACATATTATATGTTGTGCATCCTCGTATAATTTGTTCACACATAAGTTTAATGGTATAATGCTTTCCTTTTTCATAAATCAGATTTTCCTACCACTGTGTTTTGGTGTTGTCTTTTGAGCTGAAAGTACAACTGCATATTTAATTTTTGTCTCATTTTTGTTTACAGGATGAAAAGTTGAAAGTGAGGAAGGGAGACCAGTCAGGAGCGGCTCGGGTCTTGGGTTTCCGTGATGCTGGCACAAAACCTCTTCCTTCACTTCTTGTTGTAATTGCAGCCATTTTCATTGGATTCTTTCTAGGAAAGTTCATCTTGTAGAGGAAAGCATGCAGTGCTCTTTTCATTTCTTTTCTTTCTTGGCCACAAAAAAGATTTGTTTGCCTACCAAGTCATTGGTATTAATGGTCCTCAGTGACCATTTTGTGTACAGTATCATATGAACTTTGCCTTTAATGATCTCAAGGTTAGAAAACACAATAAAACAAACTGTTCAGCTAATGGACAAAACTGTATATTAAATCAATAGCAGGTATCAGTTGCACATTGAGTCCTTTATGAAAATTCATTAAATAAAAATTTTTTTATTTCTTTCTGTGGTTTTAATAAGAGTTTATGGAAATGTTGAGAGTCTTGTAAATGTTATTTTAGTCCTTTTAAATTCTATCTGTTGCTGTTAAAACTTGAAATATGATTTATTTAGACTGCTGATCTCATTCAGGAATTTCAGAATTCTGTGGAATGGTGCCTCTTGAGGTATAAATGTTCTCCTTTATACCTTTAGAAGTATCACGGCAGATTTTCATTCTTGCCACAAATTATCTATTGTGAGGCAGTTGACTGAATTTTTCTTCATTACAATACTGTCCCATGGCATTTGACATTTAAACAAATAAAACTCTTAAAAGAGCTTTTTTTTCTGCCGGGTAGACTTTTTGTGTCTGTTTTAATATTAAAATGGAATTCTAAGATTAGCATTTGTGATAATTTTGCTACTTTTTAACAGCAGACTATTCCAGTTATTTGCAGATGACATTGCTTTAGGTAGTTGTAATTAAAAACTGGAAGGAATATAAGTTGTGCATTGGTACTAAAAATAAATGCATTTAACTGAGAGGAGGATTCTCAAAAGTTAACTGTGCCCTTAACGATGGTCGCTAAACAGGTTCCAGCTGGTTTAGTGTACCAGTGTTTTACCAGCCGATTATCAGAATGACCTTTTCCAAGCTTCCTAGTAGTCTCCGACTCTGCCATGCAAATGTAGTACAATGAGGTCATTGATATTAAAATGGTAGTAAAATGGGCTCATCAATATTTAAAGGAGCACTTCGGGCTTCTCCTATCATCGCTGGGTGATTCCCTGACCTTGTTGTATCATATTTGAAAGCAACATTTTTTGGCAGAATCTGAGCTGTCATAGCCTTACTTTACGGTCAGTGCTTGAGTACTAATTGGCTAAGACACCAACAGGAAAGTAAGGCTTGTTAGCTCAGATCCCCCCTGCAAATTAAAGAAAAAGACCCCATAATTGAAGAACGGCAGGAGGGATGCCCACTCCTGTCGCCTCCAGGGTCCCCCAATACCTCCCATACCTTTGTGACAAAGGCTGGCTGTAGGGATGCCTACTCTGTCTGGCCAGCAGACCTGCCTCTTCAAAATGATGGGCCTTCCCCTTCCTAGTGTATCTTGGGGTGCACCTGGAAGAGGCATCCCTCCTGTTGGGGGGGGGTCAGGGATCACTGGAAGTGGGAGGGCATGGGCATCCCTCCTGCTGGGGGGTGTCGTGGGAGTTCTCAGGGTGTCGGGGATCACCAGTGGAGGGAGAGAGTGGGCATCCCTCCTGCAGGGAGTGTCGGGGATGTTCTCAGGGTGTCGGGGATCATAAGCGGTGGGAGGAAGTGTGTATTCCTCCTGCCAGGGTTGTACAGAGTGTTGGGGGTTCCAGGCAGCAGCAGGCAAGGGGGGTTGTCGGCGGGAGGTGGCACTTTTCTGCTGCTCTACCTACTGGTTAATCAGCCGAGCTGGCTGTGGCTCAGTTGATCTGGACAGGGAGAGCAGCTTTGACAGAAGGGAGGAGCTGTGCTTAACAATTGTTCTTTACTGGTGATTCTCCGCACAAATATCATGCATATATTTTATATTTTGCATGCTATGATGCTGAGAATTTCCCATAAAATAAGTCACTCTCACTAAGGGCATTACATCGACTTGCCGGATTTTACCAGTGAGTTTTTGAGAATTTTCCCCCGACAAATGAAGTAGTGAGCAGTTGGTTACATTCCGCATTACTTTAATGTCTTCATTTGAATGGTTTGCCATGTTTGTAGTTATTTGTCAAGGGTAGGGAGAAATTTGGATGTATAGAAGGTATAAACATGATTCTTGTACAATCTCACTCTATTCCTGGACAAGTGGGTAATCAATCCCATCTCATGAGATCTCTTGTAGGAAGCTTCATTTACATATTTTTGACCCTTTGACTTAACTGGCTTCCTACAAGTAAGACAGTAGGAGCTAGTGTTTTCTGCTCATGTGTGGTTTTTCTCTAACTTCAGCGTTTTTGCGGCTTCATGTGTTCAAACTGCAGCGGTTCCCTGTGGGAATAGCTCTGTGGAAGATCTCAGACTCTACTGGCAAAGTCTGCTTCCAGGGGATTGGTACTCTGCAATGCACCCACTTGGACAGCATGCATTTACAGATTGGGGCTCAGGGACTGTTCCCTTGGGAGCATTGCTCACCACAGGTTCGTCTGCTAGTCGGTTTGAGAATAGGTTGTGTGGTTCCGTGGCAGTGTATTACATTACATTACATTACGGATTTCTATTTCGCCTATACCATCCAGTATTGGGGCCAACTGCGTTCTTCCACCCATTTGTGTGTGTATCACTTCTGGCTGAGATGGAAGTCTGGCTTGAGAGGCAGTCAGAAGACTGTCAGTTTAGGTTCCAAGGCTTGTCAAGGCAGAGGATCTCCATGTAAGCTATTTCAGCTTCCATCTTGCAGCTCCTAGCACACAGCATGGCACAGTTAATAACAGGCTTGACAGCCTGTGAGATCGATTTTGGGGGATTTCCAAAATGAAATTGTAAGTGGTTTGGGAGTTAGCCCTAGGTACCCCCCCCCCAACCCCAAAATCCTAAAATCGCCGTGTTTTAGGGGTCATTGTAATTTTCCCAGGCAGTTTTATTAGTTCCCACGACAGCCATCTTAGATTTTCCAGCTCTGAATTTAAAGCTTTTTTTTCTTCCTCTATAAGCTTCGTTTTTGCATGAAAATACATCAAATGGACTCCTCAGGGCAGGATACTTTGGATTTATGTCCTGTTTGCGACGAATGGCTGACAGGCGAGCATCCATGTTCCAAATGCCTTATGGCAAGTGAGGGGGGTGAAGTGGTATGTTCTTTAGATCCCTCTGCCCCTTCAAGAGGTTCTACCACTCAGTCCATCCGAGGCCAGTCCAAAAAGATGAAAGCGGGCCCAGGGGTAGCTCTAGTACATCCCCAGCGAAACACAGCCACAATTCCGCATCTAAAGCCCACAAATCCTCCAAGAGCTCCAACAAGGACTCGCAGGAGGTGGCTGTCCCTTAGGATCAGGGTTCCTCTCTCCCCCCCCCCCCCCCCCTGGAGTTTTATTAACATGCTCTTTCAGTTTATCTAGCCAAGAAAAATTAGCCAAATCCACCTACAATGGTGTTTCTGTTGCATCCCTTCGGGATTCCATACTCTAGAATCTGGAGCCTTCGGCTGTTCGGCTGGTGTTTTCTCACTCTCCTACCCCCTCTGACGAGGAAAGAGGTGTGAGCATTCTCCGACCAACGCCATTGTAATGGCATATGCGAATCATCAAGGGGACACTTGAAGCTCTCCCTTGGGCCAGGAAGCTCACATATTGTTTTGCTGGGTGGTGTTAACATCTGACTCTCTCTGCAGTACATGTGGGCTGAGTCAAAACTATACAGCCAGACTTCCTCAGTTGACAAGTCCTGGACCTGGGAGAATGGTCCTGCTCGCGAAGAGCATTCCATATTAGCGTACAGCGCTGTGGCCTGCCATAGCTGGACTTGATGGCTTCAGCCAAGACCTCATAACTCAGGCACTTCAGTCAAAAAATAGTGCGCAGAAGTTTAGGTCTGGATGCCTTCATTCTGTCCTGGCTGGCTTATAACCTTCTTTGTGTTCCCTCGGTAGCCTCTGGTTGGTTGATTCATCTGCTGGATAGCGACGCCTCCTGTTCTATTGGTCCTAATGGCTCCAGATTGGCCTCGTCTTCCGTGGTATGTGGATCTTGTCCGTATTCAGCAGAAGCGAAAGCACCCTCTTCTTTGTGAACTCAGGGTCTGGTGCCCATGGAGACTACACGGCATTTTGGTTTTTTGGCATGGCTCTTGAGAACTCAGCCTTGATGGAGCATGGTTATTCTGATTTGGTTGTTTCAATATTTTTGAAGTATAAGAAACGCTCTACTTTGGCTTCTTATGACAAAGCCAGGAAGATTTTCCAACAGTGATGTGCCAAGGACCCGGTAGAGCCTGAGCAGGCTCCCTTTCTGATGGTTCTGTCTTTTTTCCAGTGGGCTTGGATATGGATTTAGTTGTAGCCTCCTTTAATGTTCAGTTAGCAAGCTTTTCATGCTTCCGAGCACATAGGGGTTCCAATTTGCTTACTGCTCATCCCGATGTGACTAGGTTTCTGAAAGAGGCGCTTCACTTGCGACCTCCTTTGCTTTTTTCTTTCCCTACGTGGCATCTTAAACTCATTCTGCAGGGCCTTGTGGAAGCCCCATTCGAGCCACTGAAGGATGCTTCTCTTCTGGATCTGACAATCAAGTCTATCTTTATCCCAAGGCAAGCAGGCAACATATTCTCACATATGGGTGACATCATCCACAGAGCCCCAGTACAGACAGCTGCAAAAGTGCATCAGCACTTTAAGAACTTTAGAAAGTTTGCAACTGACCACACCAAGCATGCGCGAGTGTCTTACCGCCTGACGTAGGCACACAGCACCTCAGTTCTTAGTTTTCTGCGGAGCTAAGAAGTCGTGCTATTAAACATTTGTTCGTTTCTCAGCCCTTGCCTTCCCGTTCGCGTGTTTATATTTCTTTGATTTTGTTTTCTATTTCTTTTCTTTCCTTTTTTTTAAATTAAAAAACAAAACTGAACTTGGGAGAGTTTTTCTCCCCTTTTTTTGCCTTCAGGTGTTTTCTGGCGAAGGGGCCTATTTCTCCTCAGCCATTGAGTTCAGTTTGGCTGAGGTGGTTTTCTCGTCCATGTCCCATCCATTAACGGGATTTTAAAAATGTGGAAGGTGCCAAAGGACAATTTCCATCACTGATCCCCCACAACTGATGTATACAGTGCCTTGGCTTGGAACATCGCATCGAAACCTGCATGTGCTGTTCCACTCTTCAGAAGCGCACCATTAAGAGCTGCATTCAACAACAAGAAAAGTTGTTCGGTGTCAGCATGGAGGGATCTGATGCATCGCATGCATTGATGTTGAAGGCACTGATGTCGACTCCGCAGGTCATTGCTCCTTCTGGTAAGCCAGCTAAAAAGCCACCAGCTTCCCAGATGGGGTTGCAGATCATTATGGCATTGAGTCCAATTATGCCAACCAAGCGAAGACTCCCTATGCAACTCATTTCCAAATCGAGGGGTGCATCATCATCCAAGTCATCCTTTCTGGAATGAGTCACAGCAGTGTTGGTATGAGAGACAAAGCCACAGGTACCGGTGCTTACTTTCAAAGAGAAGCTCAATGCTCTCTTGTGGAGTATGGGGATATGTTTAAGCTTATTTTCCTGACACCGACTCCTCTAGTACTGGCCCAGTCTGAGAGTCATGCCACATGGGATGCTGGTACCTCCACTGCTTCATCGATGCACCATCATGGCTCTCGATACCAGTCATCTTCCAGCCATACATCGAAGCATCATGCATCCAGACACCGTTCCAGTTCATATCATTCTTTTTCTCCTCAACGTTCTCACTCCAACAAGTGTTCTTGTAAGTCCAAACATATTGCTCCCAAGTGCCAGAGAAACACCAACATCCTGCATCGCCTTCCTCATCGGGCCATCACCGTTCCAAGCAGCAGCATCGATCACCATCACTGCTCATTGACTCTGATCTTCAAATGGATTCCAGTATTGACGTTTCTCATTCCACTACAGAGGCTTATGACTCTCCTGAGCCACAATCTCCATCTAAGACTCCTCTTAGAGAGTCATCCCCTGCGGAGAGACCTTCCTTCACTTGCTTCATCAGACAGGTAAAGATCGGTCCATCAAGCTGGAGGCAGATTCCAAATATAGTGCTGAATTTTTGGAAACCATGGACTATGATAGCCTCCTAAAGAACTTACCCATCTTCCTTTGCATGGGATCCTGAGAGAAATCCTTCTTAAAAATTGGGAATCCCCTCTCTTTCCTGTTGCTCCCAGGAAACTGGACTCTCTACCGGATTATTCCCAGTGCAGGTTTTGACAAACCTCAACTGACCCATCAATCTTTAGTGGTTGAGTCCACATTTAAAAAGTCTACTCTATCCAAAGTTTATGCCTCGGTCCCGCCAGATCAAGAGGGACGTACTATGGACAGGTTTGTGAGATGTCCTAACCAAAACTCCATGTTGGCAAATCAAGCCATTAATTACAACTTCTATTTCACATGCTACCTGAAACAACTAGTGCAGGGGTAGGGAACTCCGGTCCTCGAGAGCCGTATTCCAGTTGGGATTTCAGGATTTCCCCAATGAATATGCATGAGATCTATTTGCATGCACTGCTTTCAATGCATATTCATTGGGGAAATCCTGAAAACCCGACTGGAATATGGCTCTCGAGGACTGGAGTTCCCTACCACTGATCTAGTGAAACAATTGCCTGCCTTTCGAAAATATCATTCCATCCAGCACACTGTTTGCACATTTACTCAATTATGGCGGTACATGGTTCAGACTGCTTATGATGCCTTTGAGTTGTCTTCCAGGGCTGCTTCTATGTCTGTGGCCACGAGGAGATTGCCCTGGCTCAGGGTTTCTGACATGGATGTTAATCATCAGGACAGATTAGCAAATATCACCTTTTTGGGGGATGAGTGAATAATTGGATGAGGAAGTATAAATTAAAACTTAATACCGATAAAAACAAAATTTTTTTATGCCTCCCCTTCTAATAAAATTATAGAAAAAGAACTGATTGTAGATGGGATAAACTACACTAACGATCCAGAAATTAAAATTTTGAGTGTTTACCTGGATAAGAATTTAACTATGAAACCATTTACAAATTCTTTGGTTAAAAATTTATTTCTTCACTCTTTGGAAGTTACGTACAATTAAGTCTTTTTTTTAGTCCCATTGCATTTAGAATACTGGTCCAATCTCTGATACTTAGTATACTGGACTACTGTAATTCAATTCATTTGGCAGGTCTTCAGTCAAATTTTCATAGATTGCACAAAATCCAGAATGCAGCTGTGCATCATAATTTTTGATTTGAAAAAAATCGGATCATGTTATTCCATACTACAAACAACTCCATTGGTTGCCTTTTGAGACCAGGGTTTGGTTATAAAGCTGTATATGGTCAGGAACCTGGTTATTTAGTAGAACAATTTACATTTTTAAGGTGGTTCGTCCACTAAGGATAACTTCATTGTTTGTGTTCCCTCCAGTACGAGGATGTCTTTACACAAAATTTTTGCATCGAACAATTGCATATCAGGCTGCTAGTTGGGATATGGAACTGCGTACAGTATTTTGTTTGCTTCAATTTCATATATGCATTTCCGAACACTATTAAAGACATCTCTTTTTGTAAAATTCTTAGGAAAGTAAGGAAGATGATATTTCTCTTGTATTTCACTGTGATGTACAATCTTTTGATGATGTAAACCGCGTTGATATGGAAGGTATTGCGGTCTAGAAATGTATTTTAATGTAATGAGCTTTTGGGGGACTCAATGGAAAATGCCACTCAAAAGCTCACTGCTCATGAAAAACAGTGGGATGCTTTAGTTAAATCTAAACCCAAGCCTTCCACAGCGAGACCATTCAAGCCCTCTTTTTCCTATCAGAGGTGTTTCTCAGCCAAACCTTCTTCCCCTTCTAGGCAGCAGCAGAAGAAACAGAAGTAACAACGCCCCGAGAAACCTCAGGTGTCTGCTCCTGCTAAATCAGCCCAGTCTTTTTGACGGGCTACTCGAGAGCATAGTTACAATTCTTTTACATCAGCCTCTTTCTCAGCTAATCGGAGGTCATCTACAACTTTATTTCCATCATTGGGAGTTGATACCTCAGATCTCTGGGTTCTTCAGATCATTAGAGAGGGTTACTCTCTTCATTTTCTTTCCTTCCTCCAGATCATCCTCCAAGAGAGTCTGCTTTGAACCCTCACCAGTCATCCCTGCTTCTTCAGGAAATCAATTCCTTTTCCCTCATCAATGTCATCGAGAAGGTTCCAAAGAAGACAGAAGGTCTCTGACCCATTTTAGATCTCAGAGCCCTCAACAAGTTTCTTGTCGAGGAAACCTTTCAGATGATATCTGTTGCCACTCTATATCCCCTCATGGCTTAAAACAATTAGCTGTGCTCTCTAGATCTCAAGGAAGCCTATACTCATATCCCTATTCATCGGTTTACAGGAAGTACCTCAGATTTCAAGTGCAGACCACCACTATCAATACAAAGTTCCAACTTTCGGTTTGGTATCCTCTCCCAGAGTCTTCACCAAGTGCCTTTTGGTGGTGGCGG
This sequence comes from Geotrypetes seraphini, assembly GCF_902459505.1. Taxonomy (NCBI): domain Eukaryota; kingdom Metazoa; phylum Chordata; class Amphibia; order Gymnophiona; family Dermophiidae; genus Geotrypetes; species Geotrypetes seraphini. The sequence goes on from NC_047085.1 coordinate 154,897,613, forward strand.
CAGTGGCCTTGAGCTCTCAGGGCCTTCATGTCTTTACCTACCTAGATGACTGGCTCATCAAGGATCCGTCGTCTCAAGGTGTACTATTAGCAACAAATCAGACCATACTATTTCATCAGAATTTGGGGTTCAAGATCAACTTTCCCAAATCACAATTTCAACCTTCTCAGAAGCTCCAGTTCATCGGAGCTGTGCTAGACACAACTCAACTCAGGACATTTCTTCCTCAATGTCAGGATGCTTTAATTCAATTTTGTCAACAGATCACCCAGCTTCAGTCAGTTTCAGCCAGGCGCTTGATGGTTCTGGGTCACATGGCTTCCACAGTGCATGTGACTCCCTTTGCGAGGCTGCACCTCTGGACACCTCAGTGGTCTCTGGCTTCACATTGGTCTTAGGCTTTTGACCCACTCTCACATCACTTGAGTACCTGATTGCAAAACCGCTTAAATAATCTTGGTAGGTAGTATATTAAAACCTAATAAACTTTTGAAACTCATTTCTGTCACCTTTTCTCTTCAACAGTCGCTCCAGTGGTGGATGAACTCTTCCAATCTTTCCAGAGGCCTGTTGTTCCACATGCCTCCTCATCAAAAAGTTCTCACAACAGATTCGTCAACCTATGCGTGAGGAGCTCATCTGGATGGCCTTCGCACTCAAGGTCACTGGACCCCTGAGAACGATGCTTGCACTTAAATCTCTTGGAACTCAGAGCGATTTATTATGCTTTCAGAACTTTTCAGCATCTAGTAGTCAGTCATGTCCTCCTAGTGCGAACAGACAAGTCGCCATGTACTATATAAACAAGCAAGGAGGGATCGGTTCTCTCCTCTGTCAGGATGCTCAGAAGATCTGGTTTTAGGCGATTGCTCGCAACATCTTTCGCAAAGCAATTTGTATTCAACGGGAAAAGAATTTCTTAGCAGACAAACTCAGCAGAGTTCTTCAACCTCACAAATGGACGCTCAGTTCTGCAGCTCTCCATTCTATTTTCTTTCAGTGGGGGACTCTTCAAGTGGATTTGTTTGTGTCTCCCCACAACAAGAAGTTGCCCCAGTTTAGTTCCAGACTACTCAGCTCATTGTCTGGAGATGGTTGCATTTTTCCTGGATTGGATGCACAAGACACTTTTCAAAGCCAAGCAGGAGTTGGCCACCATGATAGTTATAGCTTCTCAGTGGCCCAGAGAGCCTTGGTTCTCCCTTCTACTTTAACTTACTATCAAGGAGCCAATACCTCTGCCAATTTTTCCTTCTCTTCTCACGCAGCGTTACAGTTCTCTTCTACATCCAATCTTCAGTCTTTACACCTGACAGCTTGGTACCTCTTGGGCTGAGCTCAGCTGATCTTCACCTCTCTCAGCCTGTCAGACTCATATTGGAAGCTTCCAGAAAACCGGCCACTCAGCAGTGTTATCAGCAAAAATGGACCCGTTTTTCTGCTTGGTGTCTCCGTCACCAGGATCCTGCATCCATCTTGTTTCCTCAATTTTGGATTACCTCCTTCATTTGTCTGACTCTGGCCTCAATCCACATCCATTAGAGTCCATCTTGGTGCTATCCCTGCCTTTCATCAACCAGTAGATGGTAAACCTCTTACTGCTCATCCTCTTATCTCCAGATTCATGAAAAGACTTTTCAGTGTTATACCACCTCCAGTGGTTTGGGATCTCAATGTGGTTCTTGCTAAGTTGATGAAGCCTCCATTTGAATCAATGTCTACGGCTCATCTCAAATTCCTTACTTTGAAAGTTGTCTTTCTCATTTCTCTCACTTCTGCCAGAAGAGTAAATGAACTTCAAGTGCTAGTGGTGGGACCCACCATTCAGTGTTCCGCCATGACAAGGTTGTGTTTCACACTCGTCCAAAGTTCCTTCCTAAAGTCGTCACTGAGTTTCAACTCAATTGTTCTTCCAGTATTTTTTCCTAGGCCTCATTCTCATTCAAAAGAGATGGATCTTCATACTTTGGACTGTAAGCAGGCATTGGCCTACTATCTCAACAGGACTAAGCCATGTAGAACATTTCAACTTTTTGTCTCCTTTGATCCTAACATGTTGAGTCAACCTGTTTCTGAGAGAACGATTTCCAATTGGTTGGCTAGGTGCATCTCGTTATGTTATGCTCAGGTTGGGCTGCAACTGGGGAGTCGTGTCACAGCCCATAAAGTTTGAGCTATGGCAGCTTTAGTAACTTCTCTCCGCTCTACCCATATTGATGAAATCTGTAAAGCTGCTACTTGATCCTCGGTTCATACTTTTACCTCTCGTGTCTGTCTGTAATCTTTTTCCAGACGGGATGGGCGCTTTGGCCAAGCAGTATTACAAAATTTGTTTTCCTAAAGGCCAACCTTCCCACCAACCTATTCTGGTTAGCTTGGAGGTCACCCTTATGTGAGAATATGGTGCCTGCTTGTCCTGGGATAAAGCACAATTATTTACCGTAACAGGTGTTATCCAGGGACAGCAGGCAGATATTCTCACAACTCACCCATCTCCCCTGGTGGGAAGGCACTCTGCGCATGTGCAGTGTGGTCAGTCGTGAACTTTCTAAAGTTCTTAAAGTGCCGATGCACTTTTGCAGCTGTCTGTACCAGGGCTCCTTAGATGACATCACCCATCTGTGAGAATATCTACCTGCAGTCCTGGGATGACACCTGATATGGTAAGTAGCTGCTTTCTGGTCACCATTGTCTTGACACAGTATGTTTTGGAGTTTCCAACTTTCATGCAGTGAACCGTTTTTACAGCTCACGGAAGCGGGGGTGATTCTCTGTACAGTATTACCTTTTCTATTGAAGGTGATTTCCGATTTCTAGGTCACCCAGGAAGTTCGTTTGCCTGCATTTCACTTGACAGGATCGGTGTGAAAGAATCAAATCTTTCACAAATTGGATGTCAAGAGAGTTTTGCTCCACTGTTTGGAGTAGACTAATAGCTTTCGGCTGTCTGCTCATCTCTTTGTCCTGACTATTCCATCTCGGCCAGGTGAGCTGGCTTCCAAGTCCTTGATCGCCTGTTGGATTCGTATGGCCATTTCTGTGATTTACATTGCTTGTGATAGGCAATTTTTGGTACTGGAGTCAGAGTTGTGGATACCAGAAACTGAGGAGTCGGAGTCGAAGGATACATCTACAAACTCCACAGCCCTCAGGGCTTTGGAGTTGGAGTCAGAGACAATTTTGGGTACCTGGAGTCAGAGTCGTGGCTTCCAGAAACTGAGGAGTTGAAATTGAAGGATTTATCTACTGATTCCACAGCCCTGGATGGCATTGGGGATTCCTCCTTCCCAGGATATGGGTCCTTAGCAGAGGTGTCATGTGCAGCTGAGGGACGATCCGCCGATGGATGATTCAGATGATCCAGATGATGTGATCATGCCTTTGACTACTCAGGCAGGCAGCTCCACACTTGGAGATTTGGCTGCAGTTACGAATCTCCAGGATCTGGATCTAGGAGGTGCTCCTGATCTTGGGGAGGACCCCACGGTGTAGAGACTAAACCTTCCGCATTGGTAGGGATTATTTTGGAATCCCTTCAGGAGCTAAAATTGGAGGCTAGCCAATCCTCGGCAGTGCACTGCTCTCTCATGAGTAGCAAAAAGCCAGTCTTCCTCCTTTCCTGACCAACTGGACATTACGCCCTACTTCCACCCCAAAAGAGCAGTTATGCCAGGCTCTCGGCCAATCTTTCGCAGATTGGAGGGAGACTCTTGGCATCCCTGGTGGAGTGGATGGACATCACTACAGATCACTTGGTGCTGGACATTCTGCGAGACGGAAAGGCATCTTCTGGCTGTTTTAGTGTGGCATGTAGCAGGAGCAGACAACGTGCAAGTGAATTATCTTAGCTGTCAAACTGGATCCAGGAGAATGGTCCCTATCCCAGAGAACCTTCCAATGCATTGTAGAGAGATGGGGGATGCCTGATGTTCGATTGATAGCATCAGTGGTTAACCAAGAAGGCAGTTCATATCTTCAGCTGCTGTTGCGAACCAGGAAGTGAAGAGTTGAACGCAATGGTGCAGCTGTAGCCCCAAGGAGGACTTCTCTAGGACTTCCCTCCATGGTCCATGATAGGCCGTCTTCTGCAGAGAATCAAGAGACACTAGGGTCAGGTGATTCTCATGGTGCCTGATTGGCCAAGGCACCCATGATATGCTGACCTGGTTCGGCTGAAGCAGGAGCTCAAACTTCCCTGCCACTCACTTTCTCACAGAGGGTCCCATTGCCCTGTAGGATCCAGACTGCTTTGGTCTTGTGGCCTAGCTCTTGAGTGCACAGATTTAGTGCATAGAGGCTACTCAACAGGAGTGATAACTGCCAGCTTGCGCAGCAAGAAGTCAACTGTGGTAGTGTATGCAAAGGCTTGGAGGTGTTTTCATCATGGGTGCGCTCGGAAGAATGAGGTTAATGTCTTCAGAAAGGTTTGGAAAAGGGATTTGCAGTCGGATCTTTTTCAGATAGCCGAACTTTCATGCTTCGGTTCTATGCCCCCGGGGGGCATGCTGGCCACTGATCCAGATGTAGTTAGGTTTCTTAAGGGTGCGTTACTGCTACGACCTCTACTGCATCAGCCATTTCTGACTTGGAATCTCAATTTAGCTTTTAATGCACTTGTTAGTTCACCCTATGAACCATTGGACAGGGGTTCTTTGATGGACCTCTCCATCAAGAACCGGTCTTCATGGTGGCCATTACATCAGCATTCAGTTTCCAAATTTCAGGCCTTGTCCTGCAGAGAGTCTTATCTGCAGATTATGGATTCTAGCATGATCCTGTGCACTGTTCCCTCCTTCCTTTCAAAAGTGGAAATAAGTTTCCACATTAGCCAGGAGGTGCTGCTGTTGTTGGTCTTTGCTTCCTTGGGTTCGAACAAACATGACAAGGTGGTGAAATTGCTGGATGTACACAGACTTTTTCTGAGGTATTTAGAGGTTTCTTTTGTCTGATCTTTTATTCGTGCTGGTTAGTAAAGCCTGTAAGGGCCGACCGGCTTTGAAAGCCACCATTTACAGATTGATCTCTATGGCCATTTCATTTGCCTATATAGGAGCCGGAAAGCTGCTTCCTCTTTCGGTGAAGGCTCACTCCACACAAGGCATAGCTTCCTTCCCAGAAGGGATTTGTAGAGCTGCCGCTTGGTCCTCATTGCATATCTTTACAAAGTTTTACAGGATAGGCGTGGCAGCCAAGCAGGATTCTGTGTTTGGTTCTTCAGTTCTGGCAGCCAGCTCATCAGTCCCACCCTGAATTTGTGGTACTGTTCTGTTACGTCCCACTTTTCCAGGAATAGAGTGGGATTGTACGAGAACATAAGGTTAGGTTCTTACCTCTGCTAATCTTCTTTCTAGTAAATCCACACTCTATTCCTGAAACCCACCCTGGGAGTTGCTGATTCACTGATTGACTCAATAAGTTCTAGTAAGTTGGACCTTTGATTTTTTTTTGACTAGCCTTTTGAAGATTAACATGCAATCATATTACGCATCTTGTCCTGGGGGTTTTAGCTAATGTGTCCCACCTTGTTCAGGCTGTCTCTCCTTGTTCTGGTTTTATGGTTTATAAGTTGTATGCAACATTTTGCAGTTTTATGATATGAACAGACTAGATTTTTTTCTCGGAGAATATCACCATACCACTATCCTTCCTGTGTCTTATGTAGGTATGACTGTCTGCTTTTGTATCAACTAGAAGTCAGAGGGCAGTCTTGAGGTAAGAGGAGAGGGTCAAACATATGTAAATGAAGCTTCCTACAAGAAATCTCGCAAGATGGAATTGACTACCCATTTGTCCACTTGTCCAGGAATAGAGTGTAGATTTACAAGAAAGAAGATTAGAAAAGGTACAAACCTAGTCTTTCGTAAAACAAAAAGATTTTGTATTTGTTTAGATGCTTATACTTTTTTGTGTTACATGATTAAACCATTTTACATCAGGTTTTCTAATTCCAAAGAGAAACATACATAGATAAGTACTTCATAAAGTTGTTATACACATTTTAAAGTATAGTGAAAAATGTTTAGGGTTTTTTTTTAATACAAGAGGGGTTTAATTTGTATGTTTTACAGTAGAATGAATACCATAGGAAAATCACTATTACCAAATATTACAGATGAGCTGTCATTTCCATGTAACTCTGGTATACCTTGCATTGTTAACCATGTAAACCAGCTCTTTATTCTCATCTTACCGTTTAAGTCTTTGTTTAGTAAATCAGTTAACTTTAACAATGGGGAGTGGGGGAGTATCTAGGCCCCAGCTAAACTCTAATTCTAATACTTGTGTTTAACTGGCACCCTTCACAGATGAATGCCAGATGTTCTGTAGGTTCATAGTGGAGTTCAGTTCCAAGAAGTTTCTAACTATTATATGATTTGAACTAATACAGTTAAATGTTTCTAAAAAATGATGTACCTAATTTATAATTGTGTTGTAAACAAAATGTTGTTTTTTTAAAGCATTCTTTAATAGATAACTATACTGTTCGCTGTCATAACTGATGTCTTTAGTACCCTCTTTAACATCATTTGTCTGTTCAGAGGCAAATGTGAAAATACAAGGAATGACTATTTTCCATTTGAGTGCACACACAAGATGTTTCTTTGGTCTGTCTTTTACTCTTTTAAGTCTTTTCTCCTAGATTAAAAATTATACCAACTTTAGTGGCTATAGCGGGTCTGCACCACCTTCAACATTTTCACATTTTATTGTGTGTTTCTGGCATACATTTATACGATGAGATTTTTTTTCAGCCATCAGTACATCACAAATGATTTTCAGCCATCAGTGCATAATGAATGATTTTTGGGAAGTGATAGGTTGGGACATATGACCCCCCTTTTGCAGTAATTACACTAGCTTCCTATTAAATATAGAATTTTGTTTAAAGTTTTAGGGGTCCTCTTACGAAGCCGCATTAGCGGTTTAGCACGCGCTAATTTGCCGGCAGCGCTAGCCGCTACCACCTACTCTTGAGCAGGCAGTAGTTTTTCGGCTAGTGCTGGGGTTAGCGCATGATAAAAAGTCACACGCGATAAAGCCACTGATGCAGCTTTGTAAAAGGAGCCCTCAGTGTTTCAGGTAGCACACATAATGGAATACCTTGGTATTTTTTTTTACAAGCTATGACATTTTATTTATATGTTTCGGAGAGTCTGGTCCGAGCTCGATTATTGCATCGATGTTTGCCGAGTAACAGGTAAGGTGCACATCAAGTGTATATAATCAACAAAGTGTATGTAATCAACAGATACCATATGAAACTTTGAATTGATGAAACTGTAACCTCAAAGGTGAAAAAATATTCCAATAAATTTTGGTTTTGTAACCATTTGAAATTAAGGAGTGTTTTTTAGGCACCCTGTATAATTACAGTCTCTCTATAATAGTAGCAATGATTACTTTTGTTAAAGTCAAGGGTTAGTTTCACAATATTCTTAAACTAGTACCCATGTTTTAATATATGTAGAGAGGAATTTGTGCTTTTCAGCAATGATGCTTTCAAACTTGACGTGAAGATATACTGCATTCCACCAGGTATTATATTCCACTTTGGATAAATCTTTCCATTTATGTAAGATGTGTTTAATAGCTAGGTGTAATAAAGAAGACAATAGTCTGGCTTGGTAGGGAGAAATTGTGTCTAGAGCAGACGTACCAGCTATTAATATCTTAAATTGTAGTGGTTCTTGAATATGCAGTATTGATCCTAAGATTTTCCATATTTTTTCCCAGTAAATCTGTAGTTGAGTACAGTGGAAAATCATGTGTGATAAGGTTCCTTCGGTTTTATCTGACCAAAAAATATTACTTTTGGAACCTAAAAGTTTCTAGTAGGAGTCCAGTAGGAAGTTTGTGGATTGAAGAAGTGAAGCCAATCTGATAGTTTGGCATGTAAGTTTCCATATAGATCATGATTCTTGATTATATGTTGTGTGGAGTATTGAATTCCATTTTTAATAAAATATACATTTTATTGAACCATATAAAGCAAAATACAAAAAAAGACAATGTTACACCTTGAAATAGCAAAAAAGTCATAAAAGTACAACTAATATAACACCATGGGTTCCACTCTTCAGTACATGTCACTCTTCAGTACATGGCTAAACAATGCCTCCTAGAAAGAGTCTACAGAATAATTCTTAAAGCATCCCCATACAACTACTCAAGTCCCCCCCATAAGCTATAACAATCTCAAAATAGCAGTGTGGGTTGTGATGAAAATCCTAAAGCAGTGTTTTTCAACTCAGTCCTGGAATACCCCCTTGCCAATCAGGTTTTCAGGATATCCACATTGAATTTGCATAAACTTGATTAGCATACATTTCCTCTATTATATGCAAATGTCTTTTATGCATATTCATTGTGGATATCTTGAAAACCTAACTGGCAAGGGGGTACTCCAGGACCGAGTTGAGAAACACGGTCCTAAAATATCACAAGTTGAAATTTCTCACTCCAAGCAAGAAAGGGAGCTTAAATTTTCTAGAAATGAGGGAGCCTATTTCTATGAAGGACAGTTAATTTAGACATCAAAGCTATATGGTTAACTCTCTCAAGGACACCATCCAAAAGGGGCAGCGCTTGCTTTTTTTCAGGCGGTCACCACTACAAGGCAGTTAGCTGTCACTGTTTGAGTAATTCATTTGCAATGGCAGATCAGTAATTCTGGAGGGGCGACATTCAACAAGCAGCATTCAATTGATTTGTCTACTGAGAAGCCCAATACCTCAGAGACAAAATCCATAACCTGTTCCCAAAACAATATAACTTTGGGGCAAGACCACCATCTGTGGAGAAAGGAGCCCGTTCCAAAAATAGCTTTTAAGCACACTGGGGTATAATACCACAGGTAAAGCATCTTATAGCCATTCTCAACCATATTGCTGGCAACAGACTCATAAGAGAAATCTCAGTTGCCCCTTACTATATTTGCCAGTGGCATTTTCCCAAGCAATCTGATACTGCCTGGGCACTGGAATGGAGAGCAGTATAGCATTGTAAGGGGGCTGTTGCAAATCTGAGAGTGTTTTTTTTTCCTCCAAAAATCCACCAGTTGCCAATAATGAAAGAAATCACGCCCCCATAAGTTCATATTCCTCCTCCAAATAGGAGAAGGAGACCATCTCTCTCACGGAGAAAAGCTGCCCCAAAGTTAGTAATCCCCTTCCCGTCCAGCTGTGAAAAGTAATATCCAAGACCCCAGGAGCAAAATGAACATATGGTGTGGCTGTCCCAGAAAAATATAATTGCCCACCCAGTGTATGAAGTTTAACCCAGAGATTGAGAACGTGTTGCAGAATAGGGTTCTCAGTAGTTGCTAAGTCTCTTATAATAGAGCAGGCATCCAAAGAATAACCCACAGAGGGGCCCTACCCAAGGCAGCTAGTTCCATGTGCATTCAGCCCTTTGGAATTTCCCATTTCCAGGTTGCTAGACAGTGTAGTTGGGCTGCTTGATAATAAGAAAAATGTGGCACCCCCCCATTCCACCCTGTTTTTTCCGCTGGACCTGGGGCGCTTTATTCCAAATATTTTGAAAGCTTCCTATACAAGTGCTTGAAAAAGGAGGCAGACAAAGGGATCAGTAGGGTTGAGAATAACTAAAACAACTTGGGAAGTACAATCATTTTAATAGCATGGATCTGACCTAATGAGGAGATAGATGATTAATTAGAGCGTTGGAAACATTTAACTATTTGCTTTATGAGAATAGGATAGTTTGCTGTATAGAGGCCAGAAAGGTTCCTAGTGAGGTTAACTTCTAAATAACATAATGATCTGGAAGCCCACCGGTAAGAAAAGGAAGCTTGTATATTCCCCCTCTCTGCATCTGTAAAGGAGAGCTCTAAAAAATCTCTGATTTAGTGACATTGACTTTAAATCCTGACACAGTGCTATAAAGGTCCAGGAGCCTAGCTACTGCCGGTAGGGTTTCGTGCGGAGCTGAAAGAGTAAACAGGATATCATCTGCAAACAAAACTTTTTGTTCCACTGTGCCACAGGTCAAACCCCCGAATAGTCGGAGTCTGACACACCAATTGGGCCAAAGGCTCCATCACCAATGCAAACAGAACCGGGGTTAGAGCACAACCTTGCCTCGTCCCACGACCCAACTGGAAACTTTCCGAGTAGGAGTCATTCACCTTCAAACAGGCCAAATGGGCCCTATAAAGAGTATGGAGCCAGATCAAAATCTAATCTAATCTAAATCTTGGGTTTATATACCGCATCATCTCCGCAGATGGAGCTCGACACGGTTTACATGGTTAGGGAAGGAACGGAACTCCAGTGGAATTATATAAGTATGAGAGAAGAGAGGTTGGTGTGAGAGTGCCAGGAGCGGGACGGGGAATAGATAAGGCCAGTATACCCTATCAAAAGCCTTTATGGCATCTGTACCTAAATTAGAGCAGAATCCTCTCCCCTGGCAGGGTTGCCAAATCAAATTGCATATCCTGCAAATATTATCAAAGGTCTGTCGACCCCGCACAAATCCCGATTGGCCATCCTTAACTAAATGGGGCATATAACGTTGTAATTAATTGGCCAGAATTTTGATAAACACCTTATAGTCAACCCCCAGCAATGAAATAGGCTGAAAGGAGCTGCACTGTTTTGGGTCTTTACCCGGTTTCAATAATAATGTGATTCCTGCCAGTTGCCAGGAATGAGGAAGCACCGTACCCTCTTCAAGGTTATTAAGAAAGGCAGCCAATGGTTTGACCAAGTATTGCTTAAAAACTTTATAAAATTTTGTGGAATAGCCATCCAAACCAGGTGACTTTTCCCAGCTGCAAATTTGAGAGAGAATATTTTTCAATGAATGTTGTAGAAAGAGTAAATTTTTTGTGCTGTAATAGTTTGTACCACTTAGAAGCTTGTCCTTTATTATGGCATATTTGCACAGAAGACAAAAGATCTGGAATATCTTGCATCCTTGAAATGTCAGGAAATATTAATTTTAACAGTAATGTAAGCCTATCTAATTGAAATGTTGCTTCAAAGGAATGCTATATTAACAGTATCAGAAAAGGACATCCACTTATTATGTTGTATAAAATGTTGAATAATCTTTGTTCAAATAATACTAATTATCACAGCTATTCAAATATTAAATATTAGATTATTAGTGAAGCTTTCAGACCAAATACCCGTTGATTTAGTGATGTCATGAACTATAACATTAGTATTTGGTATATCTGGTTGGTCCAGGGACAGTGAAGATAATGATGGTCCCTAAGAGTACTCGGTTTGGTGACATCACTAAATCAATGGGTATTTGGTCTGAAAGCTTCACTAATAATCTAATATTTATTTAATATTTGAATAGCTGTGATAATTAGTATTATTTGAGTTAAGAATCATCACAGATTTATAAGCATTTCTCCCCATATTGTCAGTGCTAATTGAGTTACCCAGGGAGTCATGGCTTCTCTCGGGTGGACATCGAAGTCTGGACTCACTGAAGATCGTATTTCATCATTATTAGCAAGCACACGGCTGTTTGGGGCTGATGAACCCGATATGGGCAACACATGGGAGGAAATTAGATATTCTCATAAAGCCTTGATCAGAACCCAGCTCCATTCAGCTGCGTTAATTGAATATTGTCATGCCAAGAGAGTCCCTAGAGGATTGCGACTGTATAAAGAACCGAGATTTCAAGACAATTTAGAATATATCAAAAATTGGAATGAAACCCTGACCAGGTGTTCTATAGACTTAATGCTGCTCACGATAGACATATTAGCCCCTATTATAGAATCTCACCAATGTGAAATGGACAATAAGTTGGAGCTGATGAAACAACAGGAGACAGAAGAAGATTTTATGAAGGAGTATCAGGAACATCAAGCAGAGATGGATAAATACAAAAAAGAGCAAAGACAACTCAAAATTAAGAAGTTCAGAAGAGATGAGATGGACTTTACTAAGGGGTACATTTATCCGTGGATAAATGTAACTAAGCGTCAACGTAAAATCAACAATGTGAAAAAAGTGGGATTCAATTTGTCCATTAGCGAATCATCTTCTGACAATGAGAAATTAACTACTAATCTTTCTAATCCGGTAACGAAACAAGGGGGTCTCAGCACTCTATCAGATTCTTTTTTTAAGACTTCCACCTATAGAACCAACAATCCAGGAACCGATCAGGATAGAAACCAGAAGTTTCACCAAATACAAGAAATAACTCCAGTTACTAATACAGGTATATTTAATTTGTCATCTCGAAGACTTAACACACAGAAAGAAACTTTATTATCAAGGGGTCTATCATTTGTACCTAGTATAAGATATGATGGTTTTGACATGCATACCTGTTTACAGAGATTTTTTAGAACATTATGTTTAAAAGTATTTTTTTCAAGACAAAGAGGATAATATTAAGGATCCTAGTGTTCCTGAAGGACTAAACTATAAGCAATCATCTTGGATGCCTCCGGGCATATCTGATCCTCTTGTCACTACATTTGAACGTCTAGTAATGAATGAAGTAAAAACATTAGAAAAGAAGAACATTAAAATGAGGTCTAATGTAACTTTTAAACAGCGTAAAATTATTCAAGATCTGAAGAATGATCAGTCAATCATCATTCAATGAGCAGAAAAGGGTGGGGGAATTGTTATCCAAAATTATGTAGACTACCAGAAGGAAGCATTACATCAGCTGTCAGATACAACATATTATGCAGTGTTAGATCAGGACCCCACAGGGGACATTAAATGTAAAGTGGATATAATACTTCATAAAGCTAAATCTGAAAGTATTTTAACGTCTAAAGAGCTAAGGTTTCTTACCAATAACCACCCCCGGATTCCGGAAATTTATTTTGTTCCTAAAATACACAAGTCGCATACAAAACCCCCCGGTTGCCCTATTGTAGCCGGCATTGATTCAATTCTGGAGCCATTATCACAATATATTGACGGTTTTTTGAAAAGATTCGTGCCAGAAGCAAAATCATATATAAAAGACTTGTCTCACTTTTTACAAATCATAGAACAACTGTCTAGCCAGTCCTTACAGGACGAATCCATAATGGTTACTGCAGACGTGACGGCCCTGTACATGAATGTCCCCCAGGCATCAGCTATGTCAGTAGTTAATACTCAGCTATCCAAACTTGACATTCCTATCGCAAAGATAGGTATGTTGAAAGATTTAGTAGAAATGGTTATTACTAACAATTATTTCAAATTTGAAGACACCCTGTATTTACAAACTAAGGGTGTCGCTATGGGGCAACAGTAGCCCCCACGGTGGCATGTCTCTACATGACACAGTTTGAGGAGACCTTCGTGTACAGCTCCAGCCTCTTCCACTATGTAACATGCTGGAAAAGATTCATCGATGACGTGTTCTTCGTGTGGGCTGGTAGTATGGCTAAGTTAAGTGAGTTTTTAGATGAATTAAATATGAAAGATCCACACATTAAATTTACTCATAAAAAAGACCATCAATAAATATCTTTTTTAGATATTGTACTTTATAAGAAGAATAATGCCATTACTACCAGCCTACACAGGAAACCGTCTGATTGAAACACACTACTCCAGTATCAAAGTTTCCACCCTCGGGCCCTTAGGAATAGCATCCCAATTGGCCAGTTTATGAGATTACGCCAAATTTGTTCAGAGGAAGCAGATTTTGATAGGCAGGCTAGCATAATGCATAAAAATATTTTAGATCGAGGGTATCCCAGTAAGATCATAAAAACGAGCATGGAAACGAGCCAAGAACTGTCATCGTTCATGGCTCATGCATCCTAGAAGTAAAAATACAGACAATCATACAGTGTGTGTGATGCCCTATATCACCAACAGTAATGCAATTAAAAAAATAATCAAAAAATACTGGCATATAGTTCAAGGCCATTCTGCCTTAACAGAAATACCCAAGTTTGCTTTTTCCAGGGCCCCGAATTTGGGCGAGAAACCAAAACATAGGAGGAGGCACCAAAGCACTGGAAGGTTGCCCCCTCACCAGCCATGTGGCCACTGCCGGCTGTGTTATGTTTTACAACAGTCTTTGGGATCTCTAATTAGAAAACAAATTGTATAAATTAAAGAACTAGGGCTGGTATTGGACAGACTTGTACAGTTTGTGTCCCATATATAGTGATTTGATGCAGGATGGGCTGGGGAGGGCATCAATAGCAACTTCACTAACTTGGAACATGAGGGTGTTACTGGCCAGACTTTACAGTAGATAACCTGCAAACAATGGGATCAATGGATAGGGTGGAGCGATCTTAGATGGCAACTTTAGCAGTTGGAACCTAGGACAATACCAGGTGGACTTTAGTCTATGGCCCAGAAATATCAACGAAGGGACAAATTAATTTAATCATGTATTTTTAATGGGTATAAAATGTGCAGACTGGATGGACCATTCAGGTCTGCTGTTATTTACTATGTTACTATGTAACCTTTGGTAGCCTGCGATAGAATTATACTACCACCACTACATATAAAGCTAGGCCTGATGAAACAATTTGTAAAGACTTTGAATAAAGATGGTTTGTGCATATGTTACTGGACTTACCATGAAAAAACTGAAGGCAGGAATTTTTGATGGTCCACAGATTAGACAACTTACAAATTATCCACATTTCATAGCATCAATAAATGAAATTGAATCATGTGCTTGGTCTTCACTTTCTTGGCAACAAGAAGGCAGACGAGTGTTAAAGTTCATTATCTGCACAGTCACTAAGATCGCTTTCCAGAGAACCTTGATAAATTAAGCGAAGAGCAAGGTGAAAAGATTTCACCAAGACATAAAAACAATGGAAGGCAGATAACAGGGAAGATGTGACGCACACATGATGGCATACGTTTGTTGGAATCTTATGCGGGATTGTCCTGGCAGATCCCACTCTAAAAAGTCTTACAAAAAGAGCTTCTTGTGTGGTTGAATGACTGGAAAGTTTGTATCATAAACTTGTGCTTTTGGTATGAAATAAGCAGATTTTCATGTTGTATATTTTTCTTTTAATTTTTAATATGTTTCCTTCATGCTTAAAAGATATTAATTTTTATCCTAGGACAAGCAGGCAGCATATTTGCACATATGGATAATGTCATCCACAGAGCCCAGAATGGACAGTCTGAGAAGTGAACTGTTACTTTAAGTTTGAAAAACTTAGCGACTACCTGCACTGCATATGCGTCAGTGCCTTCCCGCCTGCCAAGGCGCGAGGTTCTTCAGTTCTTCGTTTTCCTCAGTGATGAAGTTCATTTTCTCCTGAACTCAAGTTTTTTATTTGCCTTCCCACTTCGCGTCCTTTTTTTTCTATATATATTTTATTTTTTTCATAATTTCATTTCGTTCAGTTTGGGGTTAAAAAACCCAAAACTTTCCATCTAGGTACTCCCCCGTCTTGGCAGTGGTGTGTGTGTATGGGGGGGGGGGGTCAGCTCACGGTGTTAAATTGAGTTATCAACTTTCTTCAGGTTGATAGTTTCTCGGTTCACATTGTTTTCTTTTTCTTAATTTGCACTTTTCTCTAGAGCAGTTTTTAAAGCACGTTCATGGAAGGTGCCAAGTGTTTGCAGCCGTCGAAGGCATCGCAGTTCATAGCAGCATTGGGAAAGCCTGCTAAGAAGCCTTTGACTTCCCAATCAGCGTCACATGTCTCTATAGCATTGAGTTAGTTGATGCAGACCAAACGATGCCACCTCTCCTCAGCTTCACAGATTGTCTCATCTCCATGGTGTGCTTCCTCATTGAGGTCACCCACACTGAGGCAACCTGCTGTGCCATTGGTATCGGCTGTTCAGCCTTCAGTACCGGTGCCATTGTTTTGGGAAAGACTGAGTATTTCCAGAGGGAGCTGGGTAGTGCTCAAGCTGCTGCTGATGACACAGCCTACTCCTTCAGTACTGGCCCAGCTTGAGCATAGCGTTATGAGGCCTGATGGTACCAGTTCCAGCTGTTCGGTGGAGATTTGATCATCTGTGAGGCATTGTCATTCCTTTTGATGCCTCTTGCCATCTAGTCATCGTCTATTGCATAGTTGTTCCAGATCCTCTCATCAATGTTCATCTTTGAGGCATTAAACATCATCTTCAAGACATTGACTTTCCTCTTCAAGGTCTTCTCGTTGATCCCCTTCATTGATGTGCAAATGAGGTACACCGATCTGCATATAATGGAGGTGCCAAGCATGCAAATCTGCTCCATGCATATTCATTAGGGCTATCCTGAAAACCTGACTGGCCCGAAGACCCTCCAGGACAGGGTTGGAAACCACAGCTTTAGAGCACCTATTTAGTGTTGGATTTAATATTAAGGTGAAGTCATCTCCAGTAATAATGTGGGAATCAGAATCTTGAATATGATTAGCAAGTTCTTGAAAACTTCTGGATTGTCCTATATTAGGTGCATAAACATTAAGTAATAATTGTGTGCTAATTTCCAATTTTACACTAACCCATTTGCCATGAATATTGTAAGAGCTATGCAAAATATTAAAGTCAGATATTTTCCTTATAGGGGTAATTACTCCATTTCTTTTTTCTTCAGCAGGAGAAACGGAAGCAGTGAAAGACTACTGTTGTTTCAATATAGCAGCTTCAACTCCGTTTAAATGTTTCCTATAGGAATATTATGCCTGACTTAGAGTTAGAGACATAATTGATAGTTATTACTTTTAATTTTATTATTTAAACCTTTGACATTAAGAGATAATCAAAACATACATCTGAAGTCCAATTTGGAAGTAGGCCATTAGTCGCCCAAAGTCAGCAGGGCACAAATTTCCATTCTCCAAAAATATGTCTAAAGTATACTTTAAAAAAAATAAAATAAAAAAAATCATCCATCTATATGTCCAGGCATTTCATAGTCCAGACTGCCACTACGTCTATCTTTATACCACATTCTCGTCCAAATATTCGTCCAAGTCCCAGACGCCAAGAACAAGACCTTTTGGATGTGGGAGGAGCCAGCAATGTGATGGACTGGCCACCCATACACATGGCAACAGAGCAGTGGGGCACCTTACAGGGCACTTCTGTAAACTTCACTAAAAGGGTGCCTCATAAACATCTCACCAGAACTCCTATATAAAGTTGATCCCTCCCCCCAAAAATCCACTATGCCCACCTGTCTACAGCCCCAATAGTCCTTATGGCTGCAGGTGGCATCTATATGGCAGTAGAGTAGGTTTTTTGGTGGGCTCACATTTTCCACCATTAATGTGATTAGAGTAGCTTATTGGCCTGGGTCCTCTTTATGGTTCACTAGCCCATCTCCCAGGCTACTTAAGAGACTTCTGTGCAGCCCTACTAGGCTTTCCTATAGCAGGTGCTGATGTTCCAGAGACAGGCATGTATGTTTGTATTCTGATTTTTATGGTGGTATGAGGGGGTCAGTGATCACTGAGGATGTGTGTGGGGGTTTGTACTTGTGTTTGCAGTGGTTATCTGGGCATTTAGACCTGGTTTTAGATTGCCTAAGTCATAATGTATAAGTTCCATCCAGGCAGCCTTGTAAAACATTTTATTATCCCTCAGTATGACTAAGTCTATGTGCTCCTCCAAAAATGCCCCTTTCAGCTCTGGGCGCACAGTGGCATTCAGAGGCATAAATTGTCCCTGGATACATCTAAAAATATGTTTTGATTATCAGAACTTGAACAACCTGTCTTTTAGATCGTCCAAGTGCTGACTTGGGTGGGTTTTTAGATGTATTTTTGTTTGATTATGAACCCATAATGCATTTCTTTGATATAGGCTGTTATATAGCAATATATCATGGCAAGAGAAAGAGACTAGTAAGAATTTGAGCAGTGTATAACATGAGTATAACAGGAGGTATATATAACACATGCAATACTGCTATTACATGTCACAACATAATGGGTAGCCTAAAGCGACAAAAGCGGCTCTTTACAAACTGCACTCCATGCAACTGATTGTAAACAAAGGGTACTATCTTCCAATGTTCATTTATTAGTAAAAACCATTCAGCTGTTAAAAAAAAAAATGTCAAAAGCAAAATATATTTCTCATTTAAATTACCATAATGATGTATAAAATATGTTGAATATGCATTATTCTAATTCAACCATAAATTGAGACAGTCATAAACAGTAACATGCAAAATTGTGAAATTGGCAATGAAGCTTCTAGTAATTAAATGAAAAGATATTACCAATCTTAAACTGATTTTATAGGAGTGGGCATCTTTTCTTCTGTATAGTTTGCCAATGATTCAGCATCTGTAAAGTGTTGATTTTTGATGTGACTTTCATTTGCGCGGGGCAGAAGAGCCCAAATCTGGCACCCATTTTTTAAGCTGTGGTCTGTAGGCCAGGAGTTGTTATCTAGTGTGAACTGATTGCTTGCTAAGATAAGAAAAAAGAGCATCGTAATGCCCCTTGAATTTGAGTGGAGCCAAGGATTTTGCTTTTTGAATTATCTCGATCACCCACATTGGGACATTAGATCATTTACTATTCTATTGTCCATTGATACTTAGTTTTTGGAAATCTATTTTGGGGTCAAATGAATAATTTACTGGAAAATCCGGTGGCATTATCGTATGATACTGTGTTATTTGGTACATCAATGAGAGCTAAGAGCCAAATATCTTCTTCTAATAATAAACTTTTACTCATTATGACAGGGGTTGCCATACAGCATATTATGAAAAACTGGTAAAATTGGGATCAGTTGAGTTATAATTTTGGGTGGAATTCTTTATGCCACATCTTTAAAATGGAGCGCATAATAGCCATACAGCAGGGACATTTAAACAAATTTAAGGGCTTCTTTTATCAAGCCGCTAGCCGCTACTGTCGAGCAGGTGGTAGTTTTTGGCCAGCGCGGGGTTAAGCGCGTGATGAAAAGTCGTGTGCATTAACCCTGCTAGCGCGGCTTGATAAAAGGAACCCTAAGGATGTTTGGGAGCCAATACCAAAATATTGTAAAGAATGAAGATTAGTTTTTTCCCTTTGAACATACATGTACAAGTTGGGGGTGGGGGTGGGAATACTTTATGTTTCTTATGCTTAAAGATAATTGTTGGATATGTGGGGGAGAGATATTTGCTGTGAATTAGATTTTGGTAGAATATTAAGTGATGTTAAAGTGTAAAATGATTTTATCTTATATTGCACTTATTGAAAGTTTTAAAATAAATAAAGAATTAAAAAAAAAAAAGAATTATCTCGATCACCTGCAGATATTGAAGTAATCCATCATAATAAAACCCTTAGCGCACATGCGTACTTCAAACTCCATGCCTCTATGCTGGTGTGCCATGTATGCGCAGTAGAATAATTCCCCTTCTGCCGCCGATAACCCGTACCTGCGTCAGCTGATTTTCCTGCCTTCTACTCTGATCGCCAATGCCGCCTGACATCCTGCCTTCTGCCTATGCTGCCGGGACTCCATCCTCGGACCAGCAGCGGCAGCAGCCGCGGTTTCATCAACCAGCCGCGGGGCCTTTGCTAGGCCGGTCCACTTCGATGATGTGAGGTGGGCTGGCCTAGCAAAAGCCCCAAGGCTGCTTGATGAAACTGCGGCTAAAGCTAAACTAAAGTTAGCGGCTGATGGACAGGGGGGAGGTAAAGGAAGGGAGAAGGGGTACTGCTGGACAGGGGGAGCAGGGAAGAGGTACTGCTGGACAGGGGAGGTAAAAGGAAGGAAGAAGGGCTACAGGACAGGGGGAGCAGGGAAAGGGTACTACTGGACAGGGGGAAGTAAAAGGAAGGAAGAAGGGCTAATTCTGGACAGGGAGCAGGGAAGGGTTAGTGCTGGACAAGGGAGGTAAAAGAAAAGGAGAAGAAGTGCTGCTGGACAGGGGGAGCAGGGAAAGGAGAAGGGGTACTGCTGGACAAGTTACCACCTGGAATACGTATTGTGTATTGGTAGTCCGCCACACCGAGTGAGGGAATTGAGAAGTTCCAGAGGAAAATCCTTATTGTCCAGGAAGGGCAAGAAAGGCGTGACAGATGGAATAGCTAGCCTTGCAAAGAGTCTGCCAGACCCGGCGCAGTGGTTTGAACAAGATATCTCCCATCGGAGAAGGTCGCACCGGAAGTCTTCTTGTATGTAGGAGATAACTAAAGTGGTAAGGTGCACACAACGTGAGTTCAGACTGGGTCGCGGAAAAGTAAGACGTGCCTCTAAATCAGTCATTCAAATGTCTCATTTGGCAAGCCTGAGAAAACATCCTTAGATTCTGCAATCCCAAGTCCACCCCCGCCCCCAGAGGTAATCTGGCTCTCTACCCATTCCATAAATATAGGCCCAAGCTTCTTCCCAGCTCCTTATCGTGTCGAGCAGAAAGCAACACTGGAATCATCTGAAATACATACAGCCATTGAGGCACCAACACCATATTATACAAGGGCTATACATTTTTAAATAAATAAAATAATCTTCACATGCTGTATATGGGTATTTAAGACACAGGCTTATAATTAGATGGTAATGCTTTTGATTATTTGGAATTCTTTAATACTGGAGTACCGTATGTTTTGCTCTAAAAGACGCACTTTTTTCCCCCAAAAAAAGTGGGTGGAGAAAAGGGTGCGTCCTATGCAGCGAATACCCAAACCCCCCCACCCGTTACCTTAGATCGGTGCCCACTGCTGCCAGTGCTCGTACTGGTTGCTCGCAAGTAGAGGAAGGGAAGGGCCAGGTGGGTGCAGCGATTGCATGGTGCCGGCCCAGAAGCCTTACCCCTGATGTCAGGGGTAAAGCTTCTGGGCCGGCACCATGCAATCGCTGCACCCGCCTGGCCCTTCCCAGCAATTTGTTTCATTTGGAGGGAGTGAAGCGCTGCTGGGTCCCCGCTCATTCCTCACTCTTGGGCCACTCTCAGTGCTGCATTGATGAATCCCCCCCCCCCCCCCGGTCGCTGTTGCATCATGGACGTGTTCTCACAGCGGCAGCAGCGAGAGGAAATAAAAAACAGTGGGTGGGCAGGCTTGGGGGGGGAGTTGAAGAGGACAGGCTGGAAGGCAGTGAGGGGAACATAGGAGGGAGGATGGAAGGGACAATTGTTGGGCCTGAGTTCGGAAGGGGGGAGGGAAGAGGACAAAGGCTGGAAGGCAGTGAGAGGAACATAGGAGGGAGGGTGGAAGGGATAATTGTTGGGCCTGAGGGGGGGGGGGGGAAGAGGACAGAGGCTGGAAGGCAGTGAGGGGAACATAGGAGGGAGGAAGGGACAATTTTTGGACCTGAGGAAGGAAGATAAGAAAGAAATCACCACACAACGGGGTGAGGAAGAGGTCAGAGATCATAGGAAGGAGGGAGGGAAGAAGGGACAATTGTTGGGCCTGAGGAAAGAAAGAAAGAAGGAAATCCACCAGACGACAAAGGTAGGAAAAATGATTTTATTTTCAATTTAGTGATCAAAATGTGTTAGTTTGGAGAATTTATATCTGCTGTCCATATTTCGCACTATATTTGTCTATTTTTCTATAGTTGTTACTAAGGACATTGCTCTGAATTTCAACCTACAATATGGATGGAATCCACTCCCCCCATGAAGAGAAAGAAATTATTGAATTGGTTCAAACAAAATCACATTAATATCGCCTAACTCCAGGAAGTGTGCTCTTCTTCCTTTAATTCAAGATGGAGGGGGGGTTGCGATTCTGTTTCATAAACATCTGCCATTACATATACGTAAAGTTCTACAGGATAAGGAGGGGGGGGGAATAGAAAAATACACTATTGAAAAACTTCAAAATGTTTTGATTGTACTATTATGCACAATAATGTACTGTTCAATTTTATTTTAGTATCTAAGGGGTCCTTTTACTAAACTGCAGCAAAATGTAGCCTTAGCGTGCCCCTTACGTAGGTGTTTATGGTGTAGTAAGTTCACTTATCCCAGGACAAGCAGGCAGCATATTCTTAACGCATGGGTGACGTCACCGACGGAGCCCCGGTACGGACACTTTTAACTAGAAAGTTCTAGTTGACCGCACCGCGCATGCGCGGGTGCCTTCCTGCTCGACGGAGGAGAGCGTGGTCCCCAGTTTCTTCGTTTCCGCGGAGCGAAGAAGACGCATGTGTTTTCAACGGCCGTTGAAAAATCAATTCCTGCCTTCCCGCTCGCGTAATTTTTCGTTATTTTTCTCTTTTTTCCCTTCGGGTTACTTTCCATTTTATTTTCAAAAAAAAAAAAAAATTGTCGGATTTTTTTTATTTTTCAGGCCGGCCCCGGCGGGGCCTGTTGCCACCATACAGGCCTCCGACTTTGATTTTGCGGAGGCCGTGTTTCCCTTCATGCCCCCTCAACCAGGCTTTAAGAAGTGCCAGCGGTGTGCACGCCCGATCTCTCTTACCGACCCGCACAATTGGTGCCTGCAGTGCTTGGGTCCAGAGCATCAGGCGGACACCTGCACCCGCTGTGCTACGCTTAAAAAGCGCACCTTAAAAAAAAAATAGGCAGATCCAGCAAAATATTCTATTCGGTACTGGATCTGCCATGGAATCTGCCGCGACGTCGACGGCACTGCAAAAGTCGACACCGACTACTTCGACTCCACCAGATCCTTCTTCGGGGTCGCTGGCCCCAGGTAAGCCGGCTAAGAAGCCTTCCACTTCCCTTGAGCGCCCTCCTGCCACGATTGCGACACCGGCAACCCCGGCACCGCATCGACCCCGCAAACGCTCCGCTCCGATATCGGTGAGTGCCTCGTCATCGGCCTCGTCATCGCCGGAGCGTAGAGCGGCACCTATGGTACCGAAGAAGAAAAAAGCGGTACCGGTGCCTCCCCTGGACGACCGCATCGCGGCCATACTCCAAACACAGTTACAGGAGCAGCTGCAACAACAGCTCCAACAACTGTTGCCGGCGTTGCTGGCACCGCACCTTCCGGTACGGGACCGGTTGAGCCTCGCACCGTTCCATCGGTGTCGACCCCCTCGGTACCGCTCAACACTTCCATGCCGGTCCTCTCGGCTGAGCCACATCTTTCCCAACCTACGGTACAGACCCGCTCTGATGCCGATCCTCCTCGGTACCAGGTACGGCACCGGTCTTCCTCACCCGATACCGCCTCGGTCCGCTCTGGCAAGTCTCTCTCCAAAACCCGCCATGCCGAGCCCTCCACACCGATGTCCCGCCGTGCGCACCCCGACATCAGGGACCCAGACTTATGGGAAGAATCCCCACACGGTACCGAGGAAGACGCTTCCTCCACGGACGAGGAACCTTCAGTGACTGATACTGTCTCAAAACCTGAACAGTCCTCGTTCACCAAATTCCTTAGGGAGATGTCTGCTGCTCTTTCCATTCCCTTAGAGTCCGACTCTAAAAAGTCACAGGCCTTTCTCGATGCCTTAGACTTTGAGCAACCTCCTAAGGAATTCCTCAAGTTACCCGTACATGACATCCTACGGGAAACTTTTATAAGAACTGGGAGAACCCCCTCACTGTCCCGGGGGCCCCTCGCAAATTGGATAGCTTGTATCGGGTCATTCCCATCCCAGGGTTTGACAAGCCTCAATTGCCCCATGAATCTCTCCTGGTGGAGTCCACCTTAAAGAAAACTCAGGGCTCCAGTGTCTATGCCTCCACCCCTCCTGGCAGAGAGGGAAAAACTATGGATAAGTTTGGCAAGCGCCTTTTCCAGAATGCAATGCTGGCCAACAGGGCAAATAATTACACCTTTCACTTCTCCTTCTACATGAAGCATCTGGTGCAACAACTCTCCGCCTTACAAAACTACATCCCTGAACGTAAGGTACCTCTTTTTCAACAACAAATTTCCAGTCTGCTCCAACTCCGGAAATTCATGGTGCGCTCCATTTATGACTCATTTGAGCTGACCTCTCGAGCGTCTGCCATGGCTGTTGCCATGCGGCGTCTGGCCTGGTTGAGAGTTTCTGACCTCGACATTAACCACCAAGACCGCCTGGCTAATGCACCTTGTCTTGGTGATGAAATCTTCAGGGAGTCCCTGGACTCAACAACCCAAAAACTCTCGGCTCACGAGACCAGGTGGGACACCCTGGTGAAGCCTAAAAAGAAGACCCCGCCTGCTCGCCCCTACAGACAGCAGTCTTCCTACCAACGCAGGTTCTCGGCCAGACCTCTCATCCCGCCTCAACAGCAGCCTCGCCGACCTCGTCAACAGCATCAAACTCAGGCTCGCTCACAGTCTCACCAACCTGCCAAGCCTCTTCCTCCGTCAAAACCTTCCCAGCCCTTTTGACTTTTTCCTCCAGGGCATAGCCAGTCTCCCACCATCATTGCCTCTTCCTCGGCCTATCGGAGGTCGCCTCCAAATCTTCCTCAGCCGTTGGGAGGTCATCACATCAGACCAATGGGTCCTCAACATCATTCGCCTCGGCTACTCTCTCAACTTCCAGACTCTTCCACCAGACAATCCTCCCGTAGAGTCTGCTTCTCACTCCTCCCAAACCCCCCTCCTCCTGAGGGAGGTCCAATCCCTCCTTCTTCTCAATGCCATCGAAGAGGTGCCTCCGGACCAAAGGGGTCAGGGATTCTACTCCCGCTACTTCCTGGTTCCCAAGAAGACAGGAGACCTCCGTCCCATCCTCGATCTCAGGGACCTCAACAAGTGTCTGGTCAAGGAGAAGTTCAGAATGCTCTCCCTTGCCACGCTTTACCCTCTTCTCTCTCAACACGACTGGCTATGTTCCCTGGACCTCAAAGAGGCCTACACTCGCATCCCAATCAATCCGACTTCACGTCGCTACCTACGGTTTCAGATACAGCACCGTCACTATCGGTACAAAGTGCTACCCTTTGGCCTCGCATCATCACCCAGGGTGTTCACCAAGTGCCTTATTGTGGTGGCGGCCTTCTTCAGGTCTCATGACCTCCAGGTGTTCCCCTACTTGGACGATTGGTTGGTGAAAGCGCCTACATCTCCGCTTGTGCTACAAGCCACTCATCACACCATCTCGCTCCTCCATCTACTGGGGTTCGAGATCAACTACCCCAAGTCGCACCTACTTCCCACATAGCGACTTCAATTCATTGGAGCAGTTCTGGACACCACTCTGATGAGGGCGTTTCTTCCCGCCGACCGACAACGGACCCTGCTCCATCTCTGTCGTCAGGTGCTCCTTCATCACTCCGTCCCAGCTCGGCAGATGATGGTCCTCCTGGGCCACATGGCCTCGACGGTCCATGTGCTTCCTCTGGCGCGACTCCACCTCAGGACACCTCAATGGACTCTTGCCAACCAATGGTCACAGACCACGGATCTTCTTTCTCATCCCATCTCTGTGACATCGTCTCTTCAGCAATCTCTTCACTGGTGGTTGAACTCCTCAAATCTTTCCAGGGGTCTACTCTTTCATCTACCCCCTCACTCCATGATCATAACCACGGATGCCTCACCCTATGCGTGGGGAGCTCACCTGGGAGATCTACGCACCCAGGGACTCTGGACCCCTCAGGAACGTCAACATCACATCAATTTCCTGGAACTCAGAGCCATGTTCTATGCTCTCAAGGCCTTCCAGCACCTTCTCTACCCTCAGGTTCTTCTCCTGTGCATGGACAATCAAGTCGCCATGTACTATATAAACAAGCAAGGCGGCACCGGATCCCCCCTCCTCTGTCAGGAGGCCCTCCGAATATGGACCTGGGCCACGACCCACAGTCTCTTCCTCAAGGCTGTATACATCCAGGGCGAACAGAACTCCCTGGCCGACAATCTCAGCCGCATCCTTCAACCCCACGAGTGGACTCTGGACCCTCCAACACTCCACTCCATCTTTGCTCGCTGGGGCACTCCACAGGTGGACCTCTTTGCAGCTCCTCACAACCATCAGCTGCCCCAGTTCTGTTCCAGACTCTTCTCTCCTCATCGTCTGACCCCAGACGCATTCCTGCTCGACTGGACGGATCGGTTCCTCTATGCCTTTCCTCCTCTACTTCTGATGTTGCGGACGTTATCCAAACTCCGCAGGGACAGGGCCACCATGATTCTCATCGCCCCTCGGTGGCCTCGCCAACACTGGTTCTCCCTCCTGCTTCAGCTCAGCTCCAGGGAGCCCATTCCTCTTCCTGTGTTTCCTACTCTACTTACGCAGCAGCATCAGTCTCTACTACATCCCAATCTGTCTTCGCTCCACCTGACAGCTTGGTTTCTCTCGGGCTAACCTCTTCAGAGAATCTGTCTCAGCCCGTCCGTCGCATTTTGGATGCATCTAGGAAACCGGCCACCCTCCAATGTTACCATCAGAAGTGGACCAGGTTCTCATCTTGGTGTCTACTGCGTCATCACGATCCCACCTCATTGGCGGTGGAAACTGTATTGGACTATTTGCTCTCTCTCTCCGACGCTGGCCTCAAGTCTACCTCAATCAGAGTCCACCTCAGTGCCATCACTGCGTTTCATGAGCCTATCCTCGGAAAACCGCTTACGGCTCATCCTTTGGTTTCCCGGTTCATGAGAGGCCTCTTCAATGTCAAACCACCTCTGAAGCCTCCTCCTGTTGTCTGGGACCTGAATGTGGTTTTATCAGCTCTCATGAAACCTCCTTTTGAGCCTCTTGCCACAACTTCGCTCAAACTTCTAACATGGAAGGTGCTTTTCCTCATTGCCATCACCTCTGCCAGGAGGGTTAGTGAGATGCATGCACTGGTTGCCGACCCTCCTTTCACTGTTTTTCACCATGACAAGGTGGTTCTGCGTACCCATCCTAAATTCCTTCCCAAGGTGGTCTCGGACTTCCACCTCAACCAGTCCATTGTGTTGCCTGTCTTTTTCCCTAAGCCCCATTCTCATCCTGGGGAACAGGCGTTGCACACGCTGGACTGTAAGCGTGCCCTTGCATACTACCTTGACCGTACCAGGGCTCACCGCTCCTCACCTCAGCTCTTTCTGTCCTTCGACCCTAACCGTCTAGTTCGCCCTGTCTCTAAACGAACGCTTTCCAACTGGCTTGCTACCTGCATTGCGTTCTGTTATGCTCGGGCCGGTCTCTCACTGGAAGGTGCTGTCATGGCCCACAGGGTCAGAGCTATGGCTGCTTCTGTGGTTTTCCTCCGTTCCACGCCCATCGAGGAAATCTGCAAGGCTGCCACTTGGTCCTCAGTTCACACGTTCACTACTCACTACTGTCTGGATGCCTTCTCCAGACGGGATGGACACTTCGGCCAATCTGTGTTACAAAATTTATTTTCCTAATGGCCAACCATCCCTCCTCCCTCTCTGTTAGCTTGGAGGTCACCCATGCGTTAAGAATATGCTGCCTGCTTGTTCTGGGATAAAGCACAGTTACTTACCGTAACAGGTGTTATCCAGGGACAGCAGGCAGATATTCTTAGGACCCGCCCTCCTTCCCGGGTTGGCTTCTTAGCTGGCTTATCTTAACTGGGGACCACGCTCTCCTCCGTCGAGCGGGAAGGCACCCGCGCATGCGTGGTACGGTCAACTAGAACTTTCTAGTTAAAAGTGTCCGTACCGGGGCTCTGTCGGTGATGTCACCCATGCGTTAAGAATATCTGCCTGCTGTCCCTGGATAACACCTGTTACGGTAAGTAACTGTGCTTTTTCCCACAATGGAAAATGGCCAATTTTTCCATTTCCTGAATTAATGGCCATGTGCTAACTTAGCACACAGGACTTTGCTGCACATTAGTGGCAAAGTGATTCTTGCTGTCATGCCTTTTTGCTACTTCAGATATGCCCCATTTCAGGAAAATAAAATTTAATTTATTTGACATGCTGTGCACGTGCAAAGTACACATTTTACCAAGGGATGCCAGAGCACTTCCCCACAGTAAGCCATTTTAATCTGCAGTAAGCATGTGTTAGTGCTTATCAGAACTTAGTAAAAAGCCCTTAAATGATTCCCTGATGTTTGCTGTACGTTTCGGTATATAAAGATTTTATTCTAAGGAGGTGTTGGATATTTGTATTTTTGTGTGGGAACTTCATGAAAATCTACCCATTTGAAATCAGAAGTATTTCAGATTGTAATATTGTTTTTTTTTACATTAGATTGATGCAAGGTTAAAGAGGAGGAGAATGGAAACTCAGAGAAAGAGAAACTTGATAAGTTGTAGTAATTTGAAAATATTTTGACCCTGATTCTATAAATGGCGCCTAATTCTTAGATGTCTTTCAGCGCAATTTGTCAATCTGCTAGGTGCCGTGTACAGAATTGTACCTAGTGGGGCCTAAGCAGCCCTAGGTGCTAGTAAGCATTAAATCCTTAGGCATACTACCATATTGGCCTACATGAGTATCCCTAAGTTAAACGCCTACCAGCACCTGTCAAATCACATTCAAAATCCTTCCCAAATCCACCTTTAACTATGTCTGCTTGCTGGTAGATGCTGAAGTAGTAGGTGCCTACCAGCTATTTAATTGCTTTTTAATGGTGCTTTCAATGATCAGCACAGTGTTATAAAGTAAGCACAAATTAAATATGTCTTTTCTCTTCCTGACTAATTAAAGACCTTTCTAGAGCTGAAAAAGATAGCCTGAAGTTGGACGCAGTGTTTAGCAGAGATAGTAAACTGGCGTTATTGCTTTTGTTTTTGATCTCTTAAGTTTAATTGATAAATGTACTTCTCTTACTTTTGAGCCAACCCCCCTTTTATTTGGGGTCTAAGGAAGAATTTTTCAGTTATACTTCGTATTTGTGAGTTGCATACTTAGAATATTTTCCTGTATTTCTGTAACAAGAAGTTTGTTTTTCTTGTAAGTTTTTTGTTTGAAAAATTTATAAATAAATAAAGAGAAAAAAAATTCTGCTGCAGTAAGTACAGCCAATGTTAGCATTTGTCCCCTGGATTCTACTGTTTATGTGGCACCAAAATTTTAGGGGGAGAGTGGAGAAGGGACACGATCAAGCAACTGCAAGGACAATTTATTGGAACATTGTAAATGAATATAGAGGGGTATAATCAATAGGTCATATATAAGATCTGTGCGTCGGCGGCATAAGATATCCAATTAAACATACCGATAATGGAAAGATGTCCAAGTCATTCGATTATGGGTATGAAAGACATCCAAAAAAATATATATGTAATAGCAAGTGGAATATTAATAAGACACACCACCAAAATATATTCCAGTAAATGCTCACTACTATGGAGAAATACAGACAAGAGATAAGGGTATGTAGTTACATGGAGAAAAGACCTCAGTTTCCTCTTAGAGAGGTCACTATGACTGCCGTACTCAACTTAAAGCAGCATAGGAGAAAACATCCCTGGTCAAAAAACTCCACTACATAGTACTAACGAAAGAAAATAGTAGTTAGAATCAAAAAAACTTATCTCTTAATGTCACAGTTCTCCAGGTGAGACAAGAATTCAGTTAGTTAACTTAGGATTATCACGTTAATCTTCATTCAAGCGTGAAAAATTTCTTTCTTAAGACTCCCGACAGGCTCTGTTTCGCAATAAGCTGCATCAGGGGAAGTCTCTAAAAAATGAAATACAAAAACACACATGTAAGTATTCTTCCATTTATCTCAGTATTTTTCAAAGAGGAATAACACATTCCTACTTACATGTAATTTAACTACCGCTCTTCAGATAACTCCATTATATCCCAATGTTCCTTTCTTTTATGCACTACCGAAGATTCATAAAAGTATGTCAGCTCCACCGGGACGTCCGATAGTTTCGGCTTGTGGCTCACTATTGGAGAGAGTAAATCAGTATATAGATTTTTTTCTGAAACCATTGGTTCCGCAGATTAAATCTTTCATTCAAGACACAACTCAACTTTTTGAATACTCTCGCACAACATCAACCTACTGCAACTACTGTTTTGGTTACTTTGGATATTCAATCCTTATATACGAATATCCCTCAAAAATTAGTATTGCAGATTATAGAGGACTGTTTGAACCATCGAGAACGTCCCCATCAAGTACCAACTGAGTTTTTGGTTAAGTTATTATCCATTTCCCTTGAGAAGAATTATTTTATGTTTCAAGACATTTATTATCAACAGTTGCATGGTACAGCCATGGGCGCTACCTGTGCTCCTTCCCTGGCTAATCTCTTCATGTCTTATTTTGAGGAGAAATTTGTATATCATTCTTCTTTTTTTCCAAAGATATCTCTGTGGTGCCGGTATATAGACGATATTTTCATCATCTGGGAGGACTCTGTGTTGGAATTACATAAGTTTGTTACTTTTTTGAATACTTGCCTTCCTACAATTAAGTTTACTTCAACCTTTGATAAACAGAGCATCTCTTTTTTAGATGTAAGTATAGATATCAAAGACAATATTTTCCACACTTCAATACATCGGAAAACAACTGATCGTAACACTTTTTTAGACTTTTCCAGTTCACATCCTCGGCACCTGAAAGAAAGCCTACCCAATTCGCAATTCCTGCGCTATCGGAGATTATGTTCAACCAAACATGAATTTAAAGTTCAAGCGCAGATTTTGAGTAAGAAATTAGCGGATCGTGGCTATCCTGAGAAATGTATTAAAACATCTTATAAGAGAGCATTGTATAACCACAGAGAACATTTACTGCAGTACTCTGAGTCAGAACCAGAGCATGACCAACTGGTTTGCGTACTACGTCACTCACAACAGGCTAGGTGTTTTGGCAAAGTCATCAAGAAGTATTGGAATTGTCTATCTGTACACTCTTGTTTCAGAGAGAGGAAGGTTCTGACTACATATTC
This sequence comes from Geotrypetes seraphini, assembly GCF_902459505.1. NCBI lineage: Eukaryota > Metazoa > Chordata > Amphibia > Gymnophiona > Dermophiidae > Geotrypetes > Geotrypetes seraphini. The sequence continues at coordinate 154,928,249 of NC_047085.1, forward strand.
GAGGAATAGAAACTTGTTAGAAACAATTTGTCCTACCAGTGTAGGTGCTTTAGATTCTATCACTATTCCAATCGGTGAAGGCAGACCTGGACATGCACAATGTGGGCACTGTACGATATGCCCGATGTCGTTGAACTGTGACAACTTCATTAATCCAGTAGATCAGAAAGTTTATAAATTAAAAACATCTACCTCATGTGAATCTAGGGGGGTTATTTACGCAATTCAGTGTCCTTGTAAAAAACTTTATGTAGGACAAACGTCCCGGTTGTTCAAAACTCGTATAATAGAACATAGATCATGCTTGAACAATAGAAAATTAGAAGCTCCTATGGTGCAACATTGTTTGGATACCAATCATTCCTTTACGGATATGCGATGTTGGGTCATTGAACAGCTGGTCCCATCCAAGAAAGGGGGTGATTTTAAGACACTGTTGCGGCAGCGTGAACAGAAATGGGTGTTCAAACTAAAATCTATTATTCCCACAGGGTTAAATGCCAAAATTGAATGGCGTGCCTTTTTTTGAACTCTTTTTTTTGTTGATATCCGCCCCCTCAATAACGATTGGTTAAACTTGAGATGCAGCCTTCTTTTTAAACCCTGCCCACAACGCCGAGCCGCCATTCTGTTTTAGAGAATCTGTAGAGCGGTAGTTAAATTACATGTAAGTAGGAATGTGTTATTCCTCTTTGAAAAATACTGAGATAAATGGAAGAATACTTACATGTGTGTTTTTGTATTTCATTTTTTAGAGACTTCCCCTGATGCAGCTTATAGCGAAACAGGGCCTGTCGGGAGTCTTAAGAAAGAAATTTTTCACGCTTGAATGAAGATTAACGTGATAATCCTAAGTTAACTAACTGGATTCTTGTCTCACCTGGAGAACTGTGACATTAAGAGATAAGTTTTTTTGATTCTAACTACTATTTTCTTTCGTTAGTACTATGTAGTGGAGTTTTTTGACCAGGGATGTTTTCTCCTATGCTGCTTTAAGTTGAGTACGGCAGTCATAGTGACCTCTCTAAGAGGAAACTGAGGTCTTTTCTCCATGTAACTACATACCCTTATCTCTTGTCTGTATTTCTCCATAGTAGTGAGCATTTACTGGAATATATTTTGGTGGTGTGTCTTACGAAAGACATCCAACATAAAGACGTCCACAAACAGTATACAGAAGCGCCTAAAATTACAGACTAAAGTGACGATCGTCCAAACAAGATGTGCAAATATTTTCGCTGCTATCCGCTGGACGACTTGCTAGTCGTATAGCGCTCCTTATCTATTAGTTGTCCTGGCACATGTCCTACTGATGTCACACTGTCCCCAATAACGTCCCTGCCCATATATAAAACTCCACGTGGAAGTGCGACCCTTGTGAGTGTAGTAGGCGTTGTGTGAGGAGTTAGGAGATTGGTAGGAGTTTGGTGATGGATAGTTTAGATATATTGATTACTGAGTGGGATTGAGTGATTGGAGAGTGATTCTGTGAGTGTGTGTGTGAGAGCAAAACCATCCTGGAGTCAGCCTTTCATTGTGCATTTAACACTGCTCAATTGTGTTTGCCTAATGAAAGCACAGGATATGAAAACAGATCAAGGAAATTCGTTAATTGCAAGAATACAATGTGCTGCTTTATAATAATAAGTGAGCACTGAGACGAAATACCATCGGAATAGTTAAGGAGAAATTAAATAGTTGGTTAGGTTGAAAGAATATCGGGGATGCAGTTGTTCCATCTTCTAATTATTTCTGTCGGTCACTACTGAAAGGTATACACAGTGCTGTGCATTTAATATGGAATAGGCGGTCCCTGCTAAGAAGGGCGGCCTACTGCTGGACGGGGAAGCAGGAAAGAGATGCTAGGGGGGAAGAAAAAGCAAGGGAGGCCTACTGCTGAACAGGGAAGCAGGAAAGAGGTGCTGATGGACAGGGGGAGATTAAAAAAAGGGAGAAGGGCTGCTGCTGGATAAGGGGAGCAGTGAAGGGGTGGTGGTGGACACAGGGAAGGTAAAAAGAAGGGAGAATGGGTGGACAGCCGAGGAGAAAGAAAGACAGAAATACAGAAAGCGGCTAAGGAGAGAGAGAGAGAGAGAGAGAAAGAAATAAAGACAGACACACACATATATATTCTAGCACCCGTTAATGTAACGGGCTATAAGATTAGTAGATAGATAAAGAAGGATAACAATATCTTTGCAGGCAGATGTTTCATCTCTGGATATGTCCCTACCTCATCAGAATATACATGACAGATGTGATGTGCTCAATGCCCTCATAACCCTGCATATGTTTGAAAAGGGGGGGATGCAAAGGACTGTCACCTGCCCCCATTCTACACCATGCTCTTCTTGCAGGCGTTATGGTGTGTACCGTGACCTCGAGTCCCTGAGGCGCAGGGTCAACTGGGACAATCCAGGCCTCATCCGGCACACCAGACACTGCCTCGGAGCTGGTCTAAGTGGCAGCCCCCCCCAACACAGTCAGTAGCACAGGTATGGCAGCTGCCTTGTAAGACATACCAGAAACCCTGAAACGTGTAGGTAACTATCAGATGCTAAAAAGCTATAATGGAGGAATGGGAGGTAATCTTCAGCTCAATGAATATCTCTACAGTTGATATCGGCGCTGGTAGCATACTGAGTGTGCATTCTCTGAACCCCATATCTACAATCAACTGCATTTTCAAGGAGGCATAACTGAACAAGGGAAATACGCCTCAGAAGCTGCCAGGCAGATGTTGGTCTGGAGCTCACCTTCATAGCTCCAGACCAATGTCAGGCCTGCTGTTTCTGAGGCATATTTCCCTTGTTCAGGTATGCCTCCTTGAAAATGCAGTTGATTGCAGATAAGGGGTTCAGAGAGATACTATCCGATTCAAAGCATAATCTGTGATTCATAGTTGCACCCGACAAGTTCTATCCTATGCCATGTCATGTCTGGCATCTCTCAAAGCTCACCTCCTTGTGAATGTGCTCTTCCTTGGCAGCTGTTCTAGTATGCAACCTATTGCCACCCAAAATGTGGGTGATGAGACACTTGTCAGTCCACTGTGTCAACAAATACATCAAGCCCATTCAGTGTCACCTGCATATGCCTGCCACCTTTTGTTTAGATGTATACCAGTGTAACTACACAGAAATTAGTTTACGTATTTGTTCATGCAGTGGCCTGACCTGTGTACCTATACACGCTTTGTCTCAATGGGTTGGGTGGGGGGTTTATACATAATTGTGTATGTAGTATGCAACCAATGCACGCTATGGTAACCCTAACTTCATATTCTTACTGCACATAGGTTGCGCACCCAGGAGGTGGTCCATGAAATGTGCCTATAGGCAGCCAGGGAGGCAGAGGCTGGAAGGTGGAAGGGTACTCTGCATCAGAGGAAAGCCTGCCACCTGAGGATGTTGTGGAGGTGTCTGATGTGGAGGACGAGGCCCAGGTGGTAGAGGTGGAGGATGCAGCACAGGTGGTGGCAGAGATGGAGGCACAGGTGGTGGTGGAGGTGGACCACGAGCATGTGGTTGTGGAGCAGGGAGCATGGGAGGTCCCTGATCTATATCAGGACATTCCCCCTCTTGAAGGGGATGAGGAGGTGGTTATGGAGCCCCGGCCCCACACCATGATGTGCAGCCAGAGGCCCCAATAGTTCCTCCCCCTCCCCCTCCTGAGGCATACGGAGAGCTGCTGAACATTGTGGGCCAAATGCGCAGTGAACTGCAGAAGGGGAGGCGCGAAACAATGCAGACCCTGCAGGAGATTGTCAGCCTTCTGCGGCAGCTGGTTGCCATATTTAAGGAGCCAGTATAGGAGGTGAAGGGCCTAAACTGAAGGCCAACTGCCAATGGGCCATTGAGGCCCCAATCATGTTACCAACAGTGTCCCTGACAGCTCACAAGTAGCTGGCAGAAACCCAATGACTGAAAGGACATCACACGGTCTCTCCTTCACATATTCAGGAGACTTTACCTACTGCATCTCATTGGGACATACTTGGAAGTTATCAACCTACTTGATGTTACTGGCTGTTGTGTACAATGCTGTCACCATATTCTCTGCCAATGATTGCAAGTGTTGAGATGTGATGTACAGATGCAAACTGTACAGTGATGGTTAAGGTGTGCAATAATCGCACTAAAGGTGTGTTCCAATCCCATGACTAAGGTAGGAAGACATGCATATGGTGGGACAGTGTTAAACGCAATAAAGGGTACCCTCCCCATATTAGTGGAAAAGAGGTATCCAGTGAAATGAAAAGACCCTACCATCAGATGGAATGTGGTGAGGAGGCCATAAAGACTGACACTGTGAGAAAGTGGGAATGCTAGGCTGCATTTATGAGGTCACAAATACCTTCTATAACCTATAGGCCAATGGATGATAATGTAACCAGACCAGGGGTACAGGGAGCACCATTGAGATTAGAAGCCACAACCTCTGGAGACAGAAGCAGCTGCAGCAGGACAGCCCTCACAGAAATGTGCTGACCCTTAGAAATGAAAAAGTATGTGAGGCTCAGAACTGCTCGTTTACTTTGCACAGGTTGGAGCAGTGTTAGATATGTTGGGGCAATTGGACAGGCGTGTGCCATGTTGTTACCATAAGTATGATATTGTATTTTCTCATAATGAATACATATTTGAATGGCTATTGTTCTATGACAGTCTTTTGTGACCAGGTGTTCTACCATTCATGTCTACCTCGGCAAAGGTGTATGCATTTATATTTGATTCTTGACTACAAAAAAGAACAAAATAAATATCAGATATAGCAATGTTACTTACCGTAACAGTTGTTATCCAGGGACAGCAGGCAGCTATTCTCACTAGTGGGTGATGTCATCAGACAGAGCCCCGGTACGGACGTCTCACAAGCACGTGTTGCTTGTAGAAACTTAAAGTTTCTAGATGCCCGCACCGCGCATGCGCCGGTGCCTTCCTACCCGGAGATCCGGGCGTGTCTCCTCAGTTCAGGTAGCTAGCCTGAGAAGCCAACCCAGGGGAGGTGGGTGGGACGTGAGAATAGCTGCCTGCTGTCCCTGGATAACAACTGTTACGGTAAGTAACATTGCTTTATCCCAGGACAAGCAGGCAGGTATTCTCACTAGTGGGTGACCTCCAAGCTAACCTCAGTGGGATGGAGGGGGAGTTGGCGACTTAAGAGAATAAATTTTTCAATACTGTTTGGCCAAACTGTCCATTCCGTCTGGAGAGGGTATCCAGACAATAATGTGAGGTGAATGTGTGAACCGAGGACCAGGTGGCAGCCTTACAAATTTCCTCGATTGGTGTTGATCTGAGGAATGCTACTGAGGCTGCCATTGCTCTGACCTTATGGGCTGTGACCTTACAAGGAAGTGATAATCCAGCCTGGGCATAGCAGAAAGAGATACAAGCCGCCATCCAATTAGAGATGGTGCGCTTTGATACGGGTCTTCCCAACTTGTTAGGATCGAAGGAGACAAAAAGTTGAGGAGTGGTTCTGTGTGGCTTGGTGCGATCCAGGTAGAAAGCCAAGGCACGTTTACAGTCTAGAGTGTGAAGGGCCGATTCTCCGTGGTGAGAATGGGGCTTAGGGAAGAATACTGGGAGTACAATGGATTGGTTGAGATGAAATTCGGAGACCACCTTAGGCAGGAATTTCGGGTGAGTGCGGAGGACCACCTTGTCATGATGGAATACTGTGAATGGTGGATCCGCCATCAATGCCTGGAGTTCGCTGACTCTGCGAGCGGACGTAAGGGCTACAAGGAAAAGCACTTTCCAGGTGAGATACTTAAGAGGGGCCCTGTTGAGTGGTTCAAACGGGGGCTTCATGAGATGGGAAAGGACTACATTGAGGTCCCAAACTACTGGGGGTGGTTTGAGAGGAGGGTTAACATGGAAGAGTCCTTTCATAAATCTGGCGACCACCGGATGGGCCGAGAGGGGTTTCCCTTGTAGGGGCTGGTGGAACGCCGCAATAGCGCTCAGGTGGACTCGTATGGATGTGGACTTGAGCCCAGATTGAGACAGGTGTAGGAGATAGTCCAGCACGGAGGATAAGGAAGCTCGCTGAGGTTCCTTTGACTTAGAAACACACCATGAGGAGAATCTGGTCCATTTCTGGGAGTAGCATTGTCGAGTGGCGGGCTTCCTGGAAGCTTCCAAGACCTCCCTCACTTCTTGTGAGAATTGGTGAGGGGTTACGTTGAGAGGAACCAAGCTGTCAGGTGGAGAGACTGCAGGTTGGGATGAAGTAGTGATCCTTGATGTTGAGTAAGTAGTGAAGGAAACACTGGAAGTGGTACTGGTTCCCTGCTGCTGAGTTGAAGTAGGAGGGAGAACCAAGGTTGTCTGGGCCACCGAGGAGCTATTAGAATCATGGTGGCCCGTTCGAGTTTCAGCTTGACCAGAGTCTTCTGGATCAGCGGGAATGGTGGGAACGCATATAGAAATCGTTTCCCCCAGTTCAGTAGGAAAGCATCTGCCTCGAGGCGATGAGGAGTGTAGATCCTGGAGCAAAACTGAGGCAGTTTGGAGTTGTGGGGAGCCGCAAAGAGGTCTATCTGAGGCGTCCCCCATTGCGTGAAGATTTGGTGAAGGGGGCTGGAATGGAGAGTCCATTCGTGCGGTTGTAGCAGACGGCTCAGTTTGTCTGCTAAGACGTTGTTCTCCCCCTGGATGTATACTGCTCTGAGTAGGGCGTTGTGGCGCACCGCCCAGTCCCAGACTCGTAGAGCTTCCTGGCAAAGGAGGGCCGAGCCCGTGCCTCCTTGCTTGTTGATATAATACATGGCGGCCTGATTGTCTGTGCAAATGAGGATTACCATGTCGTGAAGTAGGTGTTGGAAGGCTTGGAGCGCATTGAAGATGGCTCTGAGTTCCAGTAGATTGATTTGGTGTAGTCTTTCCGCACTGGTCCAGAATCCTTGGGTGCGGAGACCCTCCAGGTGGGCCCCCCATGCATAATTCGACGAATCGGTTGTGAGAACTTTCTGATGGGGGGGAGAGTGCATCAGCAAACCTCTGGATAGATTCGAAGAGGTCATCCACCAAAGTAGAGACTGCCGAAGAGCAGGTGTGACTAAGATGTGTTTGGATAGTGGATCGGACGTCTGATTCCACTGTGATGCCAGGGTCCACTGGGGGATCCTGAGGTGGAGTCTGGCAAAGGGTGTCACGTGTACTGTGGAGGCCATATGGCCCAGGAGCACCATCAGTTGTCTCGCCGGTAGGGTTTGGCGAGTAGACACCGACTGGCAGAGATGAAGAAGAGACTCCATGCGTTGCAGAGGCAGGAATGCTCGGAGTCGGGTGGTGTCCAGGACCGCTCCGATGAAGGGGAGGGACTGGGTGGGTTGTAGATGAGACTTGGAGAAGTTGATCTCGAAGCCCAAATTCTGGAGGAAGTAGGTTGTAGCCAAGGCCGCCGAAGTGACCTCTGGGGCTGACGGGGCCTTGATGAGCCAGTCGTCGAGGTATGGGAACACCTGTAGACCCCTGTCCCGGAGTGCTGCGGCCACTACCACCAGGCACTTTGTGAAGACTCTGGGGGACGAAGATAGGCCGAATGGTAGCACTCGATACTGTAGGTGCAGATTTCCCACCCGAAATCTGAGGAACTTTCGGGAGGCCGGGTGAATGGGGATGTGAGTGTAGGCCTCCTTGAGATCCAGGGAGCATAACCAGTCGTTCTGCTCGAGGAGGGGGTATAGAGAAGCCAAAGTCAACATGCGAAACTTCTCTTTGACCAGGAACTTGTTGAGGGCCCGAAGGTCTAAAATGGGTCGCAGGTCGCCCGTTTTCTTCGGGACGAGGAAGTACCGGGAGTAAAACCCTCGGTTCAATTGGTCTGACGGGACCGGCTCGACAGCCCGAAGCTGAAGTAAGGTTTGGACTTCCTGAAGAAGAAGGGTGGTCTGCGTCGAGCTTGAAGGATACTCTCTTGGAGGATGGTCCGGGGGGACCCGGTGGAATTGAAGAGAGTATCCTTCTCTTATGATGGTGAAGACCCATAGGTCCGTGGTTATGGCCTCCCATCGATGGTAAAAAAGATGGAGGCGGCCCCCTATGGGAGAGGCCGAGGTTATGCTCCCGGGAGGGGCGTCAAAAGGGCTGGGGAGCCTTAGGTACAGCCGGTGGCTGAGGTTTTTGCTGAGACTTCTGGGGAGGTTGTCTCTTCGCAGGCTGTCTCGCAGCAGGCGTTTGTCTGGGCATGTAACGCCGCTGGTAAATCAGGGGTGGCCTGGAAGGTCGAGACTGTTGAGGTTTGGGTTTGGGCCGCAGGATGGATTGAAAAGATTTTTCATGATCCGACAGCTTCTTGGTAACAGTTTCGATAGACTCATCGAACAGGTCAGCTCCAGCACATGGTACGTTGGCGAGTCTGTCCTGTAGGTTGGGATCCATATCGATTGTACGGAGCCATGCCAGGCGACGCATAGCTACCGCGCTTGCGGCGGCGCGTGCCGAGAGTTCGAATGCATCGAAGGAGGATTGCATCAGCTGGAGGCGTAATTGGGAGAGGGAGGCTACCACTTCCTCGAACTCGAATCGAGCTTGGTTGTCTATGAACGGAGTGAACTTGCGGAGTACCGGCAAGAAGAACTCCAGATAGGAAGAGAAAAAGAAATTGTAGTTTAGCACCCGTGACGCCATCATGGAGTTTTGGTAGAATTTTCTACCAAATTTGTCCATCGTTCTCCCCTCTCGGCCCGGCGGTACAGAGGCGTAGACCTGGGAGGGATGAGAGCGTTTAAGGGAGGACTCGACCAGTAGGGATTGGTGGGAGAGTTGAGGGCCCTCGAACCCTTTATGGTGCACGATGCGGTATCGAGCATCGAGTTTGCTGGGGATCGCCGGTATGGAATACGGTGTTTCGAAGCACTGCATGAAGGTCTGGTCCAGTAATTTATGCAAGGGGAGCCGAAGCGACTCCGTTGGAGGGTTAGGTAAATGCATGGTGTCCAGATACTCTTTGGAGTATCGGGAGCCCGTGTCAAGGGTCACATCCAGATCATCCGCCATTTGTCGGAGGAATGATGAGAAGGACAATTGTTCCGCCAGCGTCGGTCTGTGGGACGGGCTGGAGGAGGAGGAGGCCTCCAGGTCCATGGACATCGGGGAGTGGCAAGGAGAATCGGGCACCGATGTCTCCTCGTACTCCGGGCCCCCCGGAGGGGACACCTCTGATGAGGAGTATCCCCTACGTTGCAGTTTTTTCTGCGGTGACACCTCCGAATGGCGTGAGGAGTGCCAGGATGAGTGTCTCGATCGGTGCCCGTCTCGGTGGCGGGACGGGGATCGGGATCGTCTGTGCATCGCATGGTCTCCCGAGGCCCTCAAGTGGATAGGGCTGGAAGCGGTGGATCGCAACTGGGTTTGCGATGCGGGTTCTTGCGATGCTACCCAAGTCTGGTAAGGAGTACGGAAGAACTCTTCCTGACTATGCCCAGGGCTTCGAGTATCGATCGGAGGTCTGGTCCCATGTTGGCGCGGAGGCGTAATGGGTTCTAATGGCGGCATATCGGTAAGCGAGGCTTGCCGCGTGGGCATCGCCGCCCTCCCCCGTTCGTCCTCGTCGGTTGTCGAGGTCGAACGGTGTGGGGGAGGGGGAGGGGGCGGACCGCCCCTTTGGACCGGTACCGGAAGGTCACCCTGTATGGCAGCGATGAGCCCGGGTCCGATGGTCTGCATGAGCTCAACGAATTGAGCTTCCAGCACGGACCGTAGCGAAGCCGATAAGGAGGGATCCGCACCGAAAGGGGGTCCTCCTGCACGGACATCGCGCTCCTTCGAGGCCGAGTGCTTCTGCTTAGTAGCTTTCGGCACTTTGATGACCATTGGTGGCACTGTGGAAGGAAGAGGTACCTGAACCAAGGAGACCGGGGCAGGCACCGACGTCGAGCTCGTGGATGGTGTAGGGGTGAGCGATGCCGGTTTCACCACACTCGATGTAGGAGGG